>NC_143549.1:132658750-133302500 GCF_054136105.1 Typopeltis vanoorti
TAATCCATTTCCCAAGTAAGCAAACAGACAAGTAAGTCAAGTTTGCGCCTGCAAGTAGTCTGGGTGACCCGCACATAGTGCAAGTCTTAGGCAACTTGTGGTAAAGGTGGAATAAGCTCTGATCACTATTCTTGGTATTTACCCTTAATGCAAAGCACATCTCCTTGATTTAAACCTTAGTATTTCTAAGCCTGGCTCCCACTAATGACACCTCAATAAAGGTCGAAACCAGTCTGGGTAGTGGTCCCTTGCCTTTAATGCATAGCATCATACATCTCCTTAAGGAGATGTGCTTTGCATTAAGGGTAAATACCAAGAATAGTGATCAGAGCTTATTCCACCTTTACCACGAGTTGCCTAAGACTTGCACTACGTGCGGGTCACCCAGACTTGCATATATATATATATATATATATATACTGACTATAACCGAGACTAGAATAACAATTAAATTTATTCAAAACGCAACATGTTTCATCAGATTGTCCGACTTCTATGTTCCCATCGGATTGTTCCGACTTTCTATGTTCCCACCGGACAATCCGGTGAAACCAGATTGTCCGATGGGAACATAGAAAGCAAATAAACACTATAAGAAACATCGTATCACTATAAAAATGACTATTATAAAATTCAGTTAGCTTTGAACTGTAGCTACAGTCCGTGTTGAAGTTCTATTCTTAGGCAGCTGCGTGCGTGTGATTTCTTTCACGAATGCGCCAATATCGGATAGCAGAGCTGAAAGAGTCCAGTAGATTATAGCTAAGGTTATTATTTATGTGATGAGGGTCCATAACAATTTCCTTAGACTCGACTATGCGGTGCTCCACCTCGTCACGGCATGTACAAAGGTGAGAAGTTGTTGTCCAGTTTATCTCATGTTGATGGCCTTCATCATTTGTGTTTACTGAAAACAGTGCACGCATGGCTTGACAGGGCTCTTGCTCTAGTTCTTTTGTAGGCAATGTCCCTCTGGTGTTCTTCCAGATGTAGGGGGATAGATTTTTGTTTGGCCATAGTATTGCTTCCTGCAGTCACACGTGATTTTGTATGCTCCTGAATGGAGTGTACAAAATGTAGATGTAGATGGTTGCGAGCTTGTTTGTATTTGCTTAAAATCGATCTTAGTTTAGGAAGAGTAGAGAAACAGGTTTTTTATGTTGAACTTTCGTAAAATTCTTCTTAGTTTCATAAAGAGCGAGCTGATCACGTGTGACTGTGGGAAGCAATACTATGGCCAAACAGAAAAATCTATTTATACATACATATATATATAGATAGATAGATAGATAGATCTGCATGAAAAACAAATGCAAATGGCATGGATTTTTCTAAAATGATGAGACACCATGAATGCAGTATTGTATGCTTGGGGAGAGATTGAAGATATTTATGTGGAGAGGATTAATAGGAGAGATCAGAGAGTTTGGGTGTACAAGAAATATAGCATACTTATTGGATTATGAGGTGTCATAATCCAATAGATGGCAGTGAGTTAGTGATGGTGAATGATAAGAGAGCAGGCATACCTAGTGGCGAGCTAGCGTGGTAAGACAGCAGATATGCAAGGTAGTGAAAATGTGATTGGTGTAAATGAAGATGTAGTTGAGAAAGTAGTTGAAGAGATGAAAGTGGAGTTGGTATGAGGTATAATAAGAGGTGTGGCAAGTGAAAATGTGCACGAGGTCTGTTTTCCAAGAAGTAGAATGAGTAAGGTGATTGAAGCATTGGATAAGAGGAGTATGCAAGTAAAAGAGTTGATAAAGAGTGGAAGTTTTCACAAGATTTGATTGGCAACAAGAATAATGCAAGGAGGGATGTCATGGGACTGTTAAGGAGAGTGAAAGATAACAATGTGGCAAGTAAGGTAGTCAGGTATGATAATGATGAGTTGAGAAAGTGAGCATAGATTATGAATGGTGTGCTAGCAGAGTTGTGTGAGGAGAAAGGAGTTCATTTTGTAAATGTGTGGGATGAATTTGAGGGATGGATAGAGCTGTATAAAAGAGATGAGCTATATTTGAATGGATTTGCTGTGAGTCAGTTGGAGAAACTGTTGCTGCAAGATGAAATGACTGAAATTAATGTAAGACCTGAGGAAGCAAGAGATGTTGTGGAAGAGGAGGAGAGTAAGGTAGGCGAGTTTGCAAATGGAGAGGGGAGTGGCATGGGACTGGTGGAGGGGTGGACAGGGAAATGGAGAAGGTCAGGATTGACAGGTAGACACTGCATGAGAAGTAAGTGTAGATGATGGTTTTAGGAGTAGATGTGTGAGTGTACAAGATGATCAAGGATGTGGGGATAACATTTAAGTCTGGGGAGGGGTGTAATATCAGTGATGATAGAGAGGAATGGACAGGAGAGGGTGCAGAGGAGTCATATCCAAGAAGTTGGGACTTGTTATAGAAAAAGAAATGTGCTAGTGTATATGTTTACAAATGCTAGAATTATTCAAAACAAGGGGGAATGAAATTGTAGCACTGATAGCGTTCATTCACCCAAATATTGTTGGTATAAGTGAGGCAGGTTGAAGGAAGACATTCTGACATGACTAGAGATGAAGGGATATGTAGTCTTTTGTAAAGATAAACAAGGCAAAAAAGGAGGAGGAATGCTATTGATGATGGCAGAGAAGTTGTGCCCATTTAGGATAGAGATGAAAGGAGCAAATACTGAGTGTTTTTGAAGCAGTATGGTGTGAAGTGGAGGTTGATAGGATGAAATGTTTAGTAGGGTGATGCTATAGACCTGGTAATGTGGAAAGAAATGTTTAGGCAAATTGGTATGGCTAATAAGAAAAGAGTGATCATTATGGGCAATTTCAATTATGGTAATATAGACTGGACTATAAAGAGAGCATCAGGAACCAAAGAGAATGAATTTCTTGAGTTTTTGAAGGATACCTAAAACAATACATAACAGAGGTCACATATGGATTGAGGATCTTGGATTTGATTATCTCATCAGAAGATATTGTTGATTAGAATGAAGATACAAACCTGACCAAACAGGTTGGCAACTCTTACTTATCTTCTTCATGCCACTTGGCACATAAGTAAAGATCCATTTCTTTCAGATACCTCAATCTTGTGCCACTAATTCAGCTTCTCTCTAGCACTCCCAACCAGCTGTTCTTCTTTCTTTCTTTCTTTTTTTTTTTTGTCACTGCTAATTTAATTTAGGCCTTTTCCTTTTCCTTAAGTCGTCATTTGTTATATGTTGAAGCCAAAATATTCTTCACATTTTCAGCATACATTTGGTTTAGAAACTATTCATTCAACTTCCTGTTTTTTGTTCAATTTCCATGTTTCTGATCCATATAATAATGTGGCCTTAACATTGCTATTAAAGATCTTTATTTTGGTTTTATTATGATGTTTGTATGATTTCCATATATTATTTAATTTTCTGAAAGCAGTATGTAAGTATGTAAAAAGTATATATTTCTGAGTATGTAAAATTCTCAATATCTTTTGCTGCATGTTGATTGACTTTAATTTCTTTGTGTCATTTGCTGTTGATTTTAAGAACTTATGTTTTAATCATATTTATTGTAAGACCAATCTTCTCAGCTGTTTTACACAATGCTTCTGATTTTGGTATAAGTGTATTATATCAGTGTATTCTGATGATATCAAGACTATATTGTCTGCATAATCTAGATCAGGGCTGTCCAAAACACGGCCTGCAGGCTGGATGCAGCCCACGGTGTGACTTTGTGCAACCAGGCACGCGCGAGGCAGGGGCAGAATGGGCGAATGTCGCAGGTGGAAAAGTAAAAGGGTTGGAAAACTCAGAGGCAGAAAAAATTAAAAAAAAATATTAAATTTATATATACATATTTATAAAGATAATTATATTTTATTCTAATTATATAAGCTCCAAATATTATTTTTATGTTGATAATCCCTGGGACCAGTACCGTTGACAGGGTGTAGTATAGAGGCAGCTTGCCTCATGGCTCTGCTTAACACTTGGGTGCTCGCATCTGATCTGACAGATACATGCTAATTGTTCACATGAATATTCTTTAACCTATCTATTGTATAGGTTGAAGGTCATGAGTAGCTGCGCGTGAGTATATTACGAGTGCTATTTTGCACTTTTGTTGCTGTCAATTTGGTTTAACACGGGTTATGCAAAGATTTGTGATATTTGACCCTGCAGAGGTCCCAGATCTGACAGATACTTGCTAATTGACATAGATATTTTATTGTATAGGTTGACTAGCTGCGCGTGCGTATGTTACGAGTGATATTCCACACTTTTTTTTTGCTATCAGTTTTGTTGAACACGTTTTTTTTGTTGTAAAGGTTTGTGATATTTGATAGTAAATTGTATCTGAGAGATACTGCGAGCTCCGATGTCAGTATAGCTCATAAATATAAATATAATGGTCAGATTATTCATATGCTGAACAACAATGTGAAAATACAGCACAGAATATTTATTAGAAATCTCGTACTGTAGTTAGTGTCAGAACAAATAAAAAGGCGTTCAG
The DNA here is from genome assembly GCF_054136105.1 of Typopeltis vanoorti. NCBI lineage: Eukaryota > Metazoa > Arthropoda > Arachnida > Uropygi > Thelyphonidae > Typopeltis > Typopeltis vanoorti. Next base: position 132,663,252 of record NC_143549.1, read on the forward strand.
AAATCTCTACAGGTGTGATTAGGCCTTTACACCTGAAACTTCATCAATTTCAGACACAATTTGAAGGAAATTCTAATGAGGACATAGATACGGCTCCCTCAACAAACAGAAAAAGAAAAAGATGTTTTATGTGCTATGCATCCAAAACAAGTCGCTTAAAAAATATTTTTGCAAGCATTGTAAAAAGTATTATGCTTTCAGCATAGCAATATTGTTTGCGGTGACTGTTATGACAGTTTTCTAAATCCAACTATTGAAGATTCTGATTAATTAATGTTAAATGCATTTGTTTAGTTTTATTTTCTTTCATTATCGATGTTTGTGTTATTTTGTAACAAAAATTTTTATTCTTTATATTTCTTTGTTTCAATAATTTCTAGATTGTAACTGAAAATAAATAAACCATCACTTATTACTGAAATAGAGAGCCAAAGGCTTATTTATCCTAGCGCTTCCCAAACTGTGGGCTGTTGTCCCCTTGGGGGCCGTAAGTTTTGTTGAGTGATCTGTGAAATAATGAAAACAAATTTTAAATGTTTTAAGACTAAGTAGTTCTTTTTTTTTTTAATCTTAAAAGAAATGCATTTAATTTTTATTATTTATTATTTCTTTTATGTTATTTTTTTATATTTTAATGGAAAAAATCACACATTGGTGTTCGTTCACAAATTTTGCTTCCTGCGTATTTCAGCGCTTAATGAATATTAGTAAATATATTCTTATTCATATAAGTTTCATTTCAAAGGTATTGATAAGAAGCACAAAAAAAAAAAGCTTACAAATGCAAAATCTTGAATATAAACTGTATTGAATATAAATACAATAAATATTATAATAATATATGTCTGTATTACGATTTTTTTTTTTAGATTGGGGGCTGTGAAATATTTTAATTTTTCCAAAGGGGGGACCTTTACATCCATAAGTTTGGGAAGCACTGCTCTAGAAGATATGCTTTACTATGGAAAATACTAAGGAAAGTGGTCTGGGGGCTTGCTCATCCTTTACTATGAGTTGCTCATAAGGCACTACTTATGCTTGCATCTGCCGAAACTTTTAGTTTCTATATATTCGGCACGAAACTCTTGTAGTTTCTATATTTGGCTATGAAATAATGTTGGATTCAATATTACCATCGTGTATTATATTTGCAGTGTTTTTTCTTTATGGTTTTTGCATTTTAGCACATACTACTAATGAATGTATCTCTCAGATATACCGTGCTCGTATGCTGCAAACCGCTGCGAGCTCCTGAGTGTTAATAAGGGCACTTGTTCAGCCGTATTATGGCAACAATATTTTACAAAAATACAGCATTTAGTTTACTAAATAAAAAAAAAGGTGCCATTTCTCATTGACAGTTAAATATGGTGCTTATTATATTTTATTAATAAAAAAAATTATAGTCATACATACTAAAACTAAACATTTTAGAACCCACTTATTAGATACTGAAAGAAACAACCCATAAAGTATCATACGATGTGAATCTCATAAACTTTTATAGTCTTATTATATACATATATAATTTAATATATATATATATATATATATTAAATTATATTATGCATGAATTCTCCTCGCTCCCTGCAGTAAACAATATGCTCTCCACAACAGAAACACAAAAAACAATTAGTTTTATTATGTCACTGAATAAGGTTCACAGACATCTGCAGACTGTGTAATATATTTCTCAACAAATAGTGCAATTACCGACAACTGGGAATATAAACACTAACTAATGAATTACATCTCCCCTCCAAAAGAGACTGGTATATAGGCCCAAGCAAAACCACATGTTGCCGATGTAACATAAGGTTTTGCTTGATGCTACCCCGACATGAACGTGTTAAAACTAAGAAATATATAGTGAATATATTTCAGATATTATCGAAATTTGCAATTTGAACCATTCAGTTGTTGCTTTTTTTTGGGGTTGCGCGATCTTTTGTTAATACTGCACCAATCATATGCACTTCTTAATAGCTGCTTTTTCTCTATTGGCCTACAATTGCACACATCTTTCACTTCTCATTAGTAATTTGTCATGGATTGCTCATTACGTATCTCAAGTCTTAAATGACTGGTAATTTTTGCTTGCTATAATGGGAAAGAAGATGTCTCTATTTGGGTAGATAATTTTGACGTTGTGCATAAGGAACTGCTCTCGAGGATAGAAGAAGTGATGGAGAATAGAAGCTTCTTGATAAGTCATACCCATTTTCAGTTGTTTTTTTTTCTGAAAACGTTAATTTCCAAAAATCCCCGCATATATCTCACACCATGATTTTTTAGTTTTAATTTTGGAAAAAATTAAATTATACATTTTAAATTAAATAATAAATACGGTAATTTTTTTAGCTTTCAAATTCTGAAGTATGGATCATTCGTTAAATACTGGATTTATAAAATGCACGAAAGAGGGCAATATAGCAGATATAGAAATAAGCAATTTCACTCCTCTCATTGATGATAAATTATTTATATTAAGTAAAAATGTATGGTATCTTTATAAATTTTGTTCTATTAAAAGTAAATCATTTTTTCTTGTTTAAATGTATACATCTAAATTCAAATAAAACAGACATTTACAATGAAATATATTTTTATTTATTATTATTATTTTGATAAGGTACTTGGTAATAATGAAAATTAAAGAAGGGGTACACGGATATCTGAAATTTCAGAAACACTGATCTATCCAAATATTTAGTCTGAAACATAGGTGTATATTACGTTGTTCGTTTTCTTAAATTTTGCTTCAAATTTGGATAGACGAAACAGCGTGATATGCACTTACATTTTTTTCAGCGTCATTTCAATTTTGAATGTGAAACATATTGAGTGTATTGTGTATTCTGTGTCTGACCTTTGTTTTTAATTGTGTACTTATTTTGATTTTTGATAGACAAATAAAATTTTAAACATAATAGTTTATAAATTATAAACATATTAATCAGAGGAGCATTTTGCTAAAATGCCAAAATCGCTCGTGGCAGCATACTTTATGTCTTACATTGCCCTCAATAATTATAGTTTACCTTTAACTATCAATTGTTCAAATTATTGTGTAAATTAATTATTTATAGTAAAAATCTGCAGAAGGCAACTGTTTTAAATCGATTTTTTTTAAAATAAGATTTAAATACAAAACGAAATCATTAATATATTGAGTAATGAAATTTTTAAAAAAATGTATCTAAAATAATGAATGCTAAGTATTTTTCAATAATTGTTGATTGCACCACTGATATTTCACGGCAAGAGCAAATGTCCTTAATTGTAAGATATGTTTCTATAAAAGAAAAAAATGAAGAAACCCAAGATATTATACAAATAGAGGAAAGATTTTTAGATTTTATTAAAATTAATAATACAACAGGAAGTCGTATGACTGAAGTAATTTTAAAATTATTAGAAGAAAAAAAACTTAAATATTTAAAATATCCATGGTCAGGGATATGACAACGGGCCAAATATGAGTGGGAAGAATGCAGAGGTACAAGCACTTTTAAGGAACAAAAATCCTAGAGCATTTTTTGTTCTGTGTTGTATGCATTCCTTGAACTTGGTATTGAGTGATGCAGCAAGCTGCAATGTAGATACGGTTTTATTTTTTGACATTATTCAGTCAATCTGTAATTTCTTTTCTTCATCGAGTCATCGATGGGAAGTTCTTCTAAACCACATCCAATATTTTACTTTAAAACCTTTATGCACGACGTGATGGGAAAGTCGCATTGAAGCTGTAAAAGCAATACAAAATCAAGTAAAAGCAATACATGAAGCTTTAATTTTCATCACAGAAGATGACAGTTTAATTGGACAACAAGGCATTAAAACAAAATTGGAAGCTAGTTCGTTAGCAAAAAAAATTAATTCTTTCAAGTTTATATTTCTCACATTTGTTTGGTATAATATTCCAAGTGAAGTCAATGCATCCAGCAAACAATTGTAAAGTATCTCTTGCAATATTGTGGAAACAATGAAATTATTAGATGTCACGAAAAAATTCTTGACGTCATGCAGAAGCAAAAATAATTTTTTGGAAGTTAAGCACCAAGCCCATGACTTTGCTCTAAATATTGGACTAAATGCTGATTTCCCAACTAACAACAGCACACGAACTCGACATGTAAAAACTTAATTCGATTATGTATGTCCTGACAAATCGGATCAATTACTAATTTTGAGTGACATTTTCAAATTAATTTTTTTAATGTAATTCTTGATTCAGCAATAACATCAATTACTGAGAGATTTGAACAGCTAAATAAATATGAATCAATTTTTGGGTTTATCTTTAACATTGGTAACTTAAAATTTGATAATGATACGGTAAAAAAAAAAAAGCTTGTTTCAACTTAGAACTTGTTTTGTCTGATGGTGATCAAAAAGATATTTCAGCAATAGGTTTATTAGATGAATTAAAAATATTGTCTTGGAAGATATCATATAATTATTCTCCCAAAGAAGTATTAAATCATATTTGTGCAAATAACTGCATAAGTCTTTTTCCTAATGTGTACACATCACTGCGAAGCAAGTGCAGAGCGCAGTGTTTCTAAATTAAAACCTATTAAAAATTATTTGAGGTCCGCAATGTCCCAAGAGAGATTAGATGGCTTAGCCACTTTATCTATTGAAAGTAGCATAGCCAAGACATTAGATCTAAACGAAGTAGTAAAGTCTTTTGCTGAAATTAAGGCTAGAAAGGTTTCTTTTTTTTTTTTTAGATAATTAAAATTGTTAATTCTTAATTTAGATTTCTTCATGTTTGTTTTGTCATATTTAATGTGATTTATGTAATATTTATAAATTGTGTTAAAATTATGTACTCATTATATAATAAACGCAAAAATATTTTATTTATTTATTATTATTATTTATTTATTCACTATATATATATAATTTTTATATATACATATACAATTTCGACTGAAGGGCGGGAAAAAAAATCTTGCCCACACTCAAAAATTTGCTCGAGCCAGCGCTGTGTGCGGCCTGCTGGGGATTTTGATTTTTATGAGCAAAAAAATAAAATAACAATTTGAATAGAATGTGGATTAGATATTTTAATTCTATTACTAATCGATAATCTCGATGTTGGTAATTTTATTTGGTGTTTTTGCATCACTATACATCAAAAGAAAGAATAATTATGGAAGGATGACATTCATTAGAGAAAATGGTATAAAGACAGCTGCTGTGGAAGGTATGGTGGAGATACTTAATGAGCAGTTCATAAAGGTCTTTCGATTTTGTGAATGTGACTTCATGGAGAGAATGAGAGCAGTTGATGATGAGGAGGAGAGACTGACTGTGAGCAAACTAGATGTAAATAAAGCTGTGGGACTTGATAACATATCACCACGTATTCTGAAGGAATGTGCCAGGGAGTTGACGCCTGCTTTGACATTTTTTTTTTAATATGAGTCTTGAACTGAGTCAAGTTCCTAACGAGTGGAAGAATGGCAAGATTGTGCCGCTTCATAAAAGAGGTGATAGAATTCAAGCATCAAACTATAGACCTATCTGTGTGTGTCAGGTGTTGTAGTTTTGTTGGAGAAGCTTGTGAGAACTAGGATCCAGAATTGGGTTGATAACAATTGTATTATCTTTGATGGACAGCATAGACTTGCTAAAGGGAGATCATGTTTTAGTAATCTATTTACTTATTACAATAAGGTGACTACTTCCTTGGACAGAGGAGAAGGATACACAGTAATATACTTAGATTTTGCAAAGGCTTTTGATAGATTACTGCATGATAAGTTGATAGTCAGACTAGAGCAGATGGGGTTGGATATTAGATTGGTGCATTGCATTGGATTGAAGACTGGCTATCTGATAGTTATCAACAAGTTGTGTATGGCAGAGCGATATCCAGGAAAAGAAAAGTCACTAGTGGTGTGCCTAAGGGGTCTGTTTTAGGGTCATTACTGTTTAAATTGTATATTAATGATATTAGTGAAGATTTGGATGGAGATATTCAGTTGTTTGCAGATGATTCAAAGTTGGGACGAACCATGAACAGCAGAGATGTTGTGGCCTTACAAGAAGACTTGAATAAACTGAGTGATTGGGCATGGAAATGGGGGTATGAGTTCAATGTTGCAAAATGTAATGTTTTAAAATTTGGAAAACAAAGATGGGATGCACAATTTATGCTTGGTGAGGATATATTGTCAGAGGTGGAGGAAATAAGAGATCTGGTGGGTGATAGTGGATAAGGATCTGAAATTTAAGGGACGCATAGCCAAAATTGTGGCTTCTGGGAATGATGCGGAGAACACTGTCTTGTAGAGGTAGGGAGATTTTTGTTCCATTGTATAAGACTTTGATTAGGCCACACATGGACTATTGCACCCAGATTTGGTCACCTGGTTTTCAGAAGGACGAAAAGATGTTGGAAAGGGTCCAGAGGCAACTGAGTAAAATAGTTTCTAACCTCAGGAATCTCGAGTATGAGGAAAGATTGAGAAATGCAACTTGCTGAGTCTGGTGGACAGGAGGAAGCAAGGAGATATGATGGAGACCTGCAAGTTAGTAAGGTGTTGTTATAGGATCAATGCTGGAGAGGTTCTACAGAAAATAGTGGGAGATCAGGGGAGAATCAGAGGTCATCTCTGGAAACTGTATAAAGAGGGTGTGAGTAGGGGAGTGAGAAGCAGATTTTTTTCATCCAGAGTTGTGAATGATTGGAATGCCTCGCCTGAGAGTGTGGTGTCTGCAGAGAATTTGAGTGTGTTTAAAGCACGTTATGATGAGTGTGTGTGTGTATATGATAAAAAGACCTCCCAGATGAGTCTTTGACTCCATGGGGTGTTAGGTAATAATAATAATAATAATTATAATAATATACCCATGTCTCTCAGGGGGGGGACCCTGTAACCCCTAGAGAGTGCGTCCCCTGGGTGCCGGATAGGGGAGCCCGCCGTGTGTGTGTGTGTGTGTGTGTGTGTGTGTGTGTGTGGTGGGGTGGTCCGAGTATACTGAATAACAGGGCCATAAGGGGGCAATCATCTTGATTGTAAGGGAAGTGGCACTCCCACAGACCCCTAGCTTGATCTGTCCTCTTCTTCTTCTACTTTGATGAAGATCCACTCACGTTAATCTTTCCTATAAGGCCTTATCAGCCAACTGTTCTTATTTTATGACCCTTATGGTATTAGAGAACTCAAGGGCCATGGGAGTCTTTCCATTTCTGGCCTTACAACTATGTCTCCTATATAAATCTTTACTATAATTCTACTCTATTCTCCTGTAATCTACTCTTTCCCCTTCAATATACCCTGTTCCTCCTATGGGTTTAAATTTGGAAGAAGGCTGGTTCAAAAGCATTAAGGTAGCAGCCCTACCACTGAACTATTCCATCGTCAGGCTAGTGACCTGACATGGAGAACATAATTCTACTTTTAAGCTGACAGAATAAGGTAATCGAATGTATGGGAAATGACCCTGGAATGGAAAAGGTAAAACGAAAATGGAAACGACGAAATATAATACATATAGCAAACTGGAATGTAAGAGGAATAGCATATAAAGAAATAAAATTAGACCAAACATTAAATGAAAGAAATTTTAAAATAGCAGTAATCACTGAAACAAAAAATAAATTAAAAGGAACTACGAGAACCGAAAATTTTAATGTGATATACAGTGGAGTTGACAGAGGCCAAAGAGCACAAGCAGGAGTCATAATTTGAATTCATAACTCCCTTTCAAAACAGTTAAAACATTATAAATTATGGAATGAAAGAATAATAGAAGCTAGAATAAAAATAGATAGAGGTTATTAACAATAATTGGCTTGTATGCCCCAGAAGAAGGAAGAGAACAGGATAATATTGAATTTCATAATCAGCTACAAAATATATGTAATAAAATAAATAAAAATGATTATGTAATTTTAGCAGAAGACTTAAATGCAAGAATTGGAAACATGAAAATTAATAATAATATAGGAATATATCGAGAACATACTCTAAACAGGAATGGTAAAAAATTGATTGACTTTGTAGTTTATAATAACCTAAAAATAATGAATTCTTTCTATAAACATAAAGACCTACATAAATATACTTGGGCAGCAAGAAGATGGAAATCAATATTAGATTATTTTATCTTAAATGAAAAAACATCAAAGTTTTCGTTAGATGTTAGAGTTCACAGAGGATATGAAATAAGCAGTGACCACTTCCTCGCTAAAATAAAATTAAGATTACCACCTAAATGGCTACAAGTAACAAGAACAGAAAGAAAATTTAAAACATTTGTTTATAAAACTAGACTATTAAATTGCGGATGATGCGAAGCTGGGAAGGATTATTAGTAATAGTGCAGATGTGGTAGCCCTGCAAGAGGATTTAAATAAGCTAGATAGATGGGCAAATGAATGGGAGTTCAGTTTAATGCAGCAAAATGTAAGGTCTTGAGGTTTGGGAAACATCGATGGGATGTTGCATACTCTATGGGAGGAAGTAGGGGAGACAAGAGATCTGGGGTTGATGATTGATAGAAACCTGAAGTATAGGGGACATATTGCAAAGGTGGTGAAGGTAACACAGAGGATTGCTGCTATTATGAGAAGGACACTGACCTGTAGAGATAAGAGGGTTATCATTCCGTTGTATAAGTCTCTGATCAGACCACACTTGGACTATTGTTCTCAGATTTGGTCCCCAGGATTTGAAGGGGATAAATTAACTGTGGAAAGGATACAAAGACAGATGACAAAGATGGTTTCAGGACTGTACAAGGATAGTTATGAGGATCGGCTGAGAGAATGTGGACTGCAGAGTTTGGTGGATAGAAGAAGGAGAGGTGATGATTGAGACTTTTAAACTGTTGAGAGGTGGTTACAGGGTTGACACTGGGGAGTTCTTTCGCTTGGTTGAACAGCGGGAAGGAGTGATGACAAGAGGCCATCCCTGGAAGTTACGAAAGGAAACTGTGAGCAAGAGGGTAAGGAGTGGTTTCTTTGTGTGGAGGGTGGTTGAGCCGTGGAATGCATTGCCTGATGGAGTGGTGGGAGCGAGAACGGTCAGTGAGTTTAAAGGGTGGTATGATAGACTTTGTGTTTCTCAGGGGGGGGGGGACCTCCCCTCGACGAGTCTTGACAGACTTTATGTCTTAGGAAGGACCTCCCTCGATGAGTCTTTTGACTCCTTGGAGGCCTGAATAATAATAATAATAATAATAATAATAATAATAATAAATGACACAAATGTACAATGGCTATATGAACAAAGAATTAACCAATGTTTAGATAAAATAAAATAAAATGAAGAAATAGAAATAGAATGGCTTAATATAAAAACAATACTAAATACAGCAGCAAATGAAAGCTTAAGAAAGACCAAAAAATTCAATAAAAGGAAAAAAACTGAAGATGTGGGATGATACAACCAAAGAAATAATCAGAATAAAAAAGAAGCCTATCATAAATGGTTAAGCAGTAAAAGATTAGAAGATGAAATAGAATATAAAAGAATAAGAGCCATAGCTAAAAGAGAAGTCAGAAAAAGACAGAGAATCATGGAACAAATTTGTTTCTAATTTAGAACATGATTTATATAAAATAAGACCCAATGTATATAAGATTTTGAAATGCCTAAATGCAGATACTAAAGAAAACATAAAATTAAACACTGAATTGAAATTAGAAGAATTTCTAAATTACTACACAGAATTGTGGACAGATAAATATTTTAAAAAAGACAACTAGCAAAAACATAATGAAAATGAAAAGGAAATAACTAAAGAAGAATTAGAAATCATCCTGAAAGAAACAAGAAACAGAAAATCACCTGGAGAAGATAAGCTAGGTTCAGAACTGTATGCAGGAACAAGATTCAAAGAAAGACTTGAATCTTGTTCAAGATTCAAGTCTTTCTTTGAATCTTGAACAAGATTCAAGATTCAAATTATCTTGAATAATTTGAATTATTCAAATTATTCAAGATAATTTGAATAATTATCTTGAATAATTTGAATTCAAGTTAATTATTCAGGGGAATCAATAGATCTGGGGTTGATGATTGATAGATCATCAACCCCAGATTTTTATTTAAAAATCTGGGGTTGATGTGGTTGAGGGGTTGATAGATCATCAACCCCTGTTATTTTTAAATAAAATTTATACAACTGGTAACCCCTCCCACAATAGAATGGATAAAAGTAATTGTGATTCCTATCTTTAAAAAAGGTAATAGAGAGACCCTAAAGACTTATAAGTATACTAAATTCCACAATATATAGCAGAATTTTAAATAGCAAACCAATGAAATATTCCGAAAACTTTATTTTAGAAGTACAGAATAGGTTTAGAAATGGACAATCATGTATAGACCCAGCCTTTTGCCTAAAATTAATAATAGAGAAAAGAAGCGAATACAATTTAGAAACACATATTGCATTTATTGACTTTAAAAAAGCATTTGACAAAATTAAAAGAAGCATTTTATATAACATATTAAATGAAAGACAAATACCAAATAATATCCTAAAAGCTATCATAAGTATATACGAAAATAATCAAATATAAATAAGATTAAATCATGAGCTATCATATACGAGAGAGATAAACCAAGGGGTCCGACAGGGATGTTCCCTCTCAGCAACTCTTTTTAATATTTACCTAAATGAAATAATAGTAAAATGGAATAAAAATTTTCATCAAGGTATTAAACTTTCTCCTACTGTGAACTTAAACACTCTCCTTTTTGCTGACGACCAAATAATAATTACAAATTCTGAAGATAACTTACAGAAAGCTATTTTAGATCTAAATGAGATAGCCAAAGATTATGGTATGATAGTATCAACAGAAAAATCAAAAACTATGAACTTTCAAGGACAGATCCAGCAAGAACTACTAGTAGTAGATAACAAGATCTTAAAACAAGTGAATTCATTTAACTACCTAGGATGTATGATCACATATGAAAATGAAAAAGATATAAATGCAAAAATTGCAAAATATTTAAAAATAACAGGTGTAATTAACTCTATATTATTATTATTATTATTATTATTATTATTATTATTATCCAGGTCTCCATGGATTCAAAAGACTCATCGTGGGAGGTTGTTTTTAGGAAACACAAAGTTTATCATACCACTCCTTGAACCCATTGACCATTCCCACTCCAATGCAAAGAAACCACTCATCACCCTCTTGGTACAGCCTCCTTTCGTAACTTCCAGGGATGGCCCCCTTGTCATCGCTCCTTGTAACTGCCTCTCAACAGTTTAAAAGTCTTGATCATATCACCTCTCCTTCTTCTATCCACCAAACTCTGCAGTCCACATTCCCTCAGTCGATCCTCATAACTCATATTGTACAGTCCTGAAACCATCTTTGTTATCTGCTTCTGTAGCCTTTCCACAGTCAATTTATCCCCTTCAAATCCTGGGGACCAAATCTGAGAACAATAGTTTAAGTGTGGTCTGATCAGGGCCTTATACAATGGAATGATAACTCTTTTTATCTCTGCAGGTCAGCGTCCTTCTCAGTATTGCATCAATCCTCTGAGTTACCCTCACCACCTTTGCAATATGCTCCCTGAATTTCAGTTTTTTTTCCTATCAATCATCACCCTCAGATCTCTTGTCTCCCCTACCTCCTCCAGTACAGCTCTTCCAATCGAGTATGCATCCTCCCATCGATGGATCCCAAACCTCAAGACTTTTCATTTTGATGCATTGAACCGACACCCCCCCCCATTTATTTGCCCATCTGTCTAGTTTATTCCAATCTTCTTGCAATGCTGCCACATCTGCACTATTACTGATAACCCTTCCCAACTTCACATCATCTGCAAACAACTTGACTGAGGTAAGGTGGTACATCCCTTGGCAAGTCGTAGCAAAGGTGGACTAAGCTCTCATCACTCCTTGTCTCAGTATCTCCCATAATGCAAAGCACATCTCCTTGCGGATATGTATACTGCTATGCATTAAGGGAAGGGCCACTACCCAGACCGGTTTCAACCTTTATTGAGGTACCTCATTCTTGAAGATATTTTCAGGCACAAACTTTGTTTGCTTACACTTGGATAAAGGATTAAATTAAATTTATTATAGTCTATCCAAGTGCAAAATAAACTTCCAACATCTTTCTCTAAATCCAGAGTAATTTAATAATAAGGTGGTATGCCGGTTGGCAACTTGTATAGGTAAATATGACCTCTCCATTGCTTCTGCCTTACTATCCCCCACTCTGGGTCTTCCTCCGACTGACAAGACCTCAATAAAGGTCAAAACTGGTCTGGGTAGTAGCCCTTAATGCATAGTGGTATACATGTCCACAAGGAGATGTGCTTTCCATTATGGGAGATACTAAGAGAAGGAGTGATTAGAGCTTAGTCCACGTTTGCTACGAGTTTCCAAGGGATGTACCACCTTATCTCAGTCCTGAAGATATTTTCAGGAGCAAACTTTGTTTGCTTACACTTGGGTAAAGGATTAAACTAAAATTATTATAGTCTAACCAAGTGCAAAATAAACTTCCAACATCTTTCTCTAAATCCAGAGTAATTTAATAATAAGGTAGTACACCGGTTGGCAACTCGTATAGGTAAATATGACCTCTCCATTGCTTCTGCCTTAGTATCACCACTCTGGGTCTGCCTCCCACTGACGAGACCTCAATAAAGGTCAAAACTAGTGTGGGCCTGGATCTGAGAGGCTCTGCTTGGGGGGGTAGGTTTCTGCTTGTCTCTGAGTGGGGCCACCACTGAGACTATGGCCCTGCTTGGTGGTGGGGTGAGCCTGCCACTGGGTAGAGCCAATGCTGAGAAGTTCTTCTTGGTGACCGGATGAGCCTGTCACTGAGTGGAACAATGCTGAGTTGGGCGATCTTTCGGGAACTAGATATTATGCAACCCTGTCTCATACTAGTTCTTATCTCAAACCATTCTGATGTTGTTGCACAATAACATAACTTTTAATTCCTTTATAAATTTCTTTGATTATTTAAGGAGTAAGGAGAGTAGGTCTAAAAGTGGTAATGAATGCTTGTATTTGGATCAGCATAGGAATGGAATGGTAAGGAATACATGGCAGGTTGAGTAAGGGAAGGTATATGGTGCAAAAGGTTAGCAGACAGTAGCAAGTGAAGAGTAGTCTTATTTTTAGAGCCCGCTTCACCTATACAAAGGTCGAAATCGGTCTGGGTAGTGGCCCTTCCCTTAATGCATAGCAGTATACATGTCTGCAAGGAGATATACTTTGCATTATGGGAGATACTTAGACAAGGAGTGATGAGAGCTTAGTCCACCTTTGCTATGAGTTGCCAAGGGGTGTACCACCTTACCTCAGTCCTGAAGATATTTTCCAGTGCAAACTTTTTGCTTACACTTGGATAAAGGATTAAACTAAATTTATTATAATGTGAAGTCTGATACAACATAACTTGAAAATCAAATGCAAGATCCCATATTTTTATCAGATTTTGCATTTATAACAGATATGACCAACCATTTGAATGGGTTGGACTAAAAACTGCAGGGCAAACAATTGAATATTGCCAACTTATATAGTCATTTGAATGGCTTTAAAAGTAAATTGAAGCTTTTTAAATCAACATTGGCTAATAATATTTTTACTTTTTTTTCCAAATTGCAAAGAATGTTTTGAAGAAATTATGAATTTTTAGGAAATATCATTTTCAGCTCATGTAAAATATATTGAAATGATCATTGGGGATTTTGAGAATCGATTTTGTGATTTTAAGGAAATTAAAGAAGATATTTCAATTTTTACTCAACCCTTGACTATCAGCATTGAAAATGTAAGATCTGACTTTCAGCTGAAATTGCAGTCAGACCCTTTTAATACAAACAGAAGTGAAAAAGGATAAGTTTTTTAAATTAGTACTAATAGAGAGGAACCAATTGAGGAACTTTGGACTCAAGATGTGCTCAATGCTCAGGAGCACATATCTTTGCAAAAACATTTTTTCAATGATGAAATGCATTAAATCAAAGTACAGATGTTCATTGACAGATAATTCTCTTGCAAATTTAATGTGATTGGCAACTACAAGCATTGAAATTGATATAGGTACTTTAGTAAATGAAGCTGGACTATGGCAGAGCTTTCACTAAAATGAAATAAACAATTGTTTCTTGTCTTCTGTTTCAATAAAAAATTTTATAAGCACATGACTTTTCTTTCTTATGAAATTTTCAAAGTGCTTGCTAAATCTAACTAATGGTAGGACTCTCCAAGTAATTTAATATACAGGGTGTTCGGGATAAATTTGACATATTTATAATTAATTATATTTTTCCGTAAGTTACATGTATTAACACACACTTCTCTTCATTTAAAAGTTTGGACCCTTCTTCATTCATATACAAGATGTCAGAAAGGATGGATAGCTGGAATCCACCTGAATCATGGAAGAGAATAACTTGTATCATGATGATTCGTGCCCGCCATCAAAATAAGGATATTACGACTGCTGCCCAATGCTCCCTGAATACAGTAAAAACAATCAGGCATGAACTAGAGACTTGCAATGGTGACTACGAGGATGTAGCAAGAAGAAAGATCCCTAGCAGACGATCTGATTGCGTTCGTACAGCAGAATTCCTCGCAAATCTGCAGGAACAGGTGTTGAAGAACCCTGGCATTGGAATTCGGGCTTTGTTCGTGGAGTTGCTAACTGTAGTCAAGCCCTGGATAACAAGGGTAGCCAATGGTAGGCCGTATGTATGGCAGCAGGATTCGGCCCCTTGCCACACCTCTGGGAAAAGTCAAAAATGGTTGTCTGAAAATTTCTACGACTTCACCAGTCCAAATGTTTGGCCTCCAAACTCCCCAGACCTTAACCCCATGGATTATTTTGTATGGGGCGCAGTTGAAAAAGACACCAATCGCACTTCCAGTAATACAAAAGCCCAGTTAATGGATAAAATTAAAACAGTTTTTGCGGCCCTTCCCAGGGAGACTGTAGCATCAGCTTGTTCAAGGTTCCGAAGCAGAATTGAAGCTGTGATCGATGCTAATGGTGGTTATTTTGAGTAAATCTTGTTGATAGTATTGTAATTAACTCTGCCTGTAATGTTTTTTTGTCAATTCATTAAATTTAATAGATACAAAGAAGATTTTCTTTTTCCTTACGAAACTGTCAAATTTATCCCGAACACCCTGTATGTACTGTATTTATTATTCTGGATGCAGTCCTTGGATAAATCTTTTTTTAAAATGCGGCCCTCAAATTTCCTAAGGTTGGACAGCCCTGATCTACATCTTCCAAATTTTTTGTAAATTTAAATTTTTTATAATCCAATAAGTGACTAAGTTAAACAATAAACTGGATATTATACAACCCTGTCTCATACTATCTCAAACCATTCTGATGTTGTTGCACAATAACATAACTTTTAATTCCTTTATACATTTCTTTGATTATTTAAGGAGTAAGGAGAGTAGTTCTAAAAGTGGTAATGAATGCTTGTATTTGGATCAGCATAGGAATGGAATGGTAAGGAATACATGGAGGGTTGAGTAAGGGAAAGCATATGGTGCAAAAGGTTAGCAGACAGTAGCAAGCGAGGAGTAGTAACAGATGAAGGGCATGAGTAGGACTGATTAAAGAACAAGAATGGAATTATTATGATTATTTATCAATGCCAGGAGCATCAGAAATCAGGGAGATGAAATTGTCATGAGTTTATATGTTTATAGTTGAAATAAGTGAAACACGGTTGGATGAGAAAGACATCTTGATGGGAACAGAAACGGAAGGATATGATGCTTCTTTTTTGTGAATATAGGAAAGACAAGAGGGAAGGGTGGAGAGTGCTGCTGATAATATTTTTGTAATAGATTTCACGGTTTGATATGAACACAGATGATTAAGAAAATAACTATTTATTAATTTAAAAGCTAATATTTCGCTGGTGTTATATCCAGCATCTTCAGAGCACACAACACAAAGTTTGTTACAAATGCAAAACAACCACAATCCGGTGTAACAGTGGGGGCTAGTAAAAGTAATTGCAGCGTGCAACACAAGACTAAAGATAATAGCCGAGAAATTATGTCTGCACAACATTGAGACACAAAGGAAAAAGGTTAATAAAATGAGATATGTTGTGGGATGTTGCTACAGGCTAGGGAATAGACTGTCTAATCTTCTCCTGGTTGGTGAGAGCAACCATGAAGTGATCACCTGGGTTACAGACAGACGTGATAACTTTTATAAAGAAGAGATATATGTGGAACTACAAGGCTAGTGATTATCAAAAGCTTAGGAGACAACTTGGAACTGTGTTGAAAGAGGAGTTGAGTGAAAAGGATAGATGCTTCATGGGTATTAATCAAGAGCTATTTAACAACAGCAATGTCTGAGTGTATTCCCAAGGTGAAAGGCAAAACAAGGTAGGAGTAAAATGAATGAATGAAAAGATTAAGCACGAAATCTAGAAGAAGAAGAAGAAAGCACTGTGGAGGCAACTCAAAATGAATATTGGTAATAACCAGTCGCATGAAGAGTACAAAGAGTAGGCCGAAAGGTGACTTGGTTGGTAAAGGTAACAGAAGTGCAGTATGAGACAAAATTATGCAGTTAAGCTAAGAAAAATCCTAGTGGGTTCTTTTGATATGTGGCAAGTAGAAGGAAAAATGACTATGGATGGATGATGACAGTTAATGATACTGGCAGATTAGTGACGAATGAGGAGAATATAGTTGAGGGATTCAATAATCAGTTTATCAGTGCATTTCATCCTCATTAAGGCAACATCAGGAGAAGCTGGAATATAGAGGATATGGTGGTAGAGGGACTGAAGGTGAATGCATAGAAAGTATATGAGGAATTAAGCAAACTTGATGTTAATAAGACAAAAGGACTTGACAAGTGTCCTGAGAGAATGCTCTATGGAATTAATGGGACCTTTGACACACCTGTTGAATATGAGTCTTGCAACAGAGCGAGTCCCAAAGAAATGAAGTTGGGAAAATTTGTTCCACTTCACAAAGGGAAGAAAAGGATCAGGCCTGCAAATTATAGGCCAATCTCTGTGTGGAGTTACATATTACAAGGTAACAAATTCACTAGATAAAGGAGATGCATATACAGTGATATGCTTGGATTTTTTAAACGCCTTTTATAGACTGCCACGTGATAAGCTGGTCAGCTTATCACGTGGCAGTCTATAAAAACTGATCAGCTATCCTACTTACAAACTAGTAAGTAGGATAGCTGATTGGATATTGGACAGATATAAGCAGGTTGTGTATGGAGGAGTGGATCCCAAAAGAGGATTGTCAGTAGTAGAGTGCCCCAGTGATCTGGGACCATTATTGTTTAACTTGTACATTACTGACATTGGGACCAGCTTAACTGGGTGATGTGCAGCTGTTTGCTGATGATTTAAAGGTGGGAAGAGCTATGACAAGTAGAGCAGACGTTGTAGCCTTGCATGAGGATCTGAATAGTCTATGTAGGTGGGCAAATAAGTGGAGCTATCAGTTTAATAATGCAAAGTCCTGAAATTTAGTAGGCAAGGTTGGGATGCAGAGTATACAATTAATGAAGAAATTTTGGAGGTGGAGGAAATGAGAGATCTGAGAGTGATGGTGAACAAAAGCTTGAAGTTTAGGGATCACATTGCTAAAATTGCAAGAACATCCTAACAGATTATGGTAATAATGAGGAGGACACTGACATGTAGAAGCAAAGAGATTATGGTTTCCTTGTATAAGAATTTGATCAGACCACACATGGCTACTGTGCACAGATTTGTTCACTTGGTTATCTGGGGTGTGTGTTATTGGGGGGGGGGGGGGGGGAATGAAGATCTATAAATCAAAGCATACCACTGTATATGCTCCTTTATCTAGTGAATTTGTCACCTTGTAATACATAACTCCACACACAGATTGGTATATAATTTGTAGGCCTGAGCCTTATCTTTCCTTTGTGAAGTGGAACAAATTTTCCCGCCTTCATTTCTTTAGGACTCGCTCTGTTGCAAGGCTCATATTAAACAGGTGTGCCAAAGGTCCCATTAATTCCATAAAGCATTCTCTCAGGACACTTGGCAAGTCCTTTTATCTTATTAACATCAAGTTTACTTAATTCCTCATATACTTTCTACTCATTCACAATCATCTATTCAGTCCCTCCTCCACCATACCCTCTATGTTCTAGCTTCTCCTGATGTT
Organism: Typopeltis vanoorti; assembly: GCF_054136105.1. Classification (NCBI taxonomy): domain Eukaryota; kingdom Metazoa; phylum Arthropoda; class Arachnida; order Uropygi; family Thelyphonidae; genus Typopeltis; species Typopeltis vanoorti. Next base: position 132,681,438 of record NC_143549.1, read on the forward strand.
GCCTTAACGAGGATGAAATACACTGATAAGCTGATTATTGAATCCCTAAACTATATTCTCCTCATTCATTACCAATCAGTCAATGTTATCATCCATCTATCCATAGTCATTTTTCCTTCTACTAAGTTGATGTCAGGTCTGTGGAATGAAATTGAGAGATTGAAGGAATGCAACTTACAGAGACTTGTGAACAGAAGAAGAAGGAAAAGAAGATGCGATATGATTGAGATGTATGAGTTGTTCAGGGTTACCAGATTAATATGGAAGATATTTTTCATGAAGCAGAGGATAACAAAAGTAGAAATAGAGGCCATCCCTGGAAGCTGTATAAGGAGTATGTGAGCAGGGAAATGAGAAGCAGGCTGCTTGCATGGACAGTGATTGGTGAGAATGTATTGTCTTAATGTGTGGTGATTGTTAAAACTGTGAACCAGATTCTTCAGCCTCTAGTGCATTTTTAGGGATCAATTGTAATCTATGAGCAGCAGTTTCTTTAGTTGTCTTAAGCATTTCAATTTATTATATTATCATTGCCACGTACCTTTCCACTTTTAATCTTCTCTATTACACTTATTACTTCATTTTTAGGTATTGGTTCTAGTGTAATATTCTAATCTATGCTTATATGAGTTTCTTCCATTATCGAACTTTTAATCAAGTCAGTTATATTGTTTTCTACATTTGAAATCTCATCAACGTGTTCTTTCCATCTTCTAACATTTTTCAGTTAGCAGCAAACCATTTTTTTATTATTATTATTATTATTATTCAGGCCTCCAAGGAGTCAAAAGATTCATTGAGGGAGGTCCTTCCTAAGACAAAGTCTGTCAAGACTCATCGAGGGGAGGTTCCCCCCTTAGAAACACAAAGTCTATCATACCACTCTTTAAACTCACTGACCGTTCTCGCTCCCACCACTCCATCAGGCAATGCATTCCACGGCTCAACCACCCTCCACACAAAGAAACCACTCCTTACCCTCTTGCTCACAGTTTCCTTTCGTAACTTCCAGGGACGGCCTCTTGTCATCACTCCTTCCCGCTGATCAATCAAGCGAAAGAACTCCCCAGTGTCAACCCTGTAACCACCTCTCAACAGTTTAAAAGTCTCAATCATATCACCTCTCCTTCTTCTATCCACCAAACTCTGCAGTCCACATTCTCTCAGCCGATCCTCATAACTATCCTTGTACAGTCCTGAAACCATCTTTGTCATCTCTCTTTGTATCCTTTCCACAGTTAATTTATCCCCTTCAAATCCTGGGGACCAAATCTGAGAACAATAGTCCAAGTGTGGTCTGATCAGAGACTTATATAATGGAATGATAACCCTCTTATCTCTGCAGGTCAGTGTCCTTCTCATAATAACAGCAATCCTCTGTGTTACCTTCACCACCTTTGCAATATGTCCCCTAAACTTCAGGTTTCTATCAATCATCAACCCCAGATCTCTTGTCTCCCCTACTTCCTCCAGTATAACTCCTCCCATAAAGTATGCAGCATCCCATCGATGTTTCCCAAACCTCAAGACCTTACATTTTGCTGCATTAAACTGACACCCCCCATTCATTTGCCTATTCATCTATCTAGCTTATTTAAATCCTCTTGCAGGGCTACCACATCTGCACTATTACTAATAATCCTTCCCAGCTTCGCATGATCCGCAAACAACTGAATATCCACCTGCAATCCACTGGCTATGTCATTGATATAAAGGTTAAACAATATATGTCCTAGTACTGAGCCCTGTGAGACCCCACTTGTAACCCTCTGCCTCCTGGAAACTGCTCCACCATACACAACTCTGATACCTATCAGACAGCCAATCCTGAATCCAGTTGACCAATCTGACATCCAGACCCATGTGCTGCAACTTAAATATCAGCTTATCATGTGGCACCCTGTCAAATCCCTTCGCCAAGTCTAAGAAAATTGCAGTATATGCCTTTCCCTCATCTAATGTTCTTGTAACTTTATTATAAAAGGCTAGCATATTGCTAAAACAAGAGTGTCCTTTCACAAATCCATGTTGATTCTCACAGATAACATTACCCTCATCTGCCCAATGCTGTATACGGTCCCTCACTACCTTCTCCAAGATCTTAACAACTACTGATGACACACAGACTGGCCTATAATTAGACACTTCCAGTCTGTTACCACCCTTATGCAATGGCACTATCTTACCTTCCTTCCATTCCCTGGGCACCTTTGCCAAAGCCAGACTTTCATTGAAAAGCCACGTTAAAGGCACTGTCAATTCCCTAGCACATTCTCTCAAAACTCGTGGTGAAATACCATCCAGTCCCACAGCTTTACTGACATCCAGAGTACTCAGTATCTGAAACACACTCTCCTCCAGACCTCGAAACAGTCCTATCCCTCTAGCATTAAAACTGACTCCTCTAGGATGAAATACTCCAATAAAGTGTTCATTGAACAATTCCACTATGTCCTCTGCATCAGTCACTCTATTCCCATTTTTATCCCACAATATCATTCTTCCACAGTCATTTCTCCTCCTACTGGCCACATAGCTAAAAGATTCCCTAGGATTTTCTTCGGATCTTAGGGCCAATCTCCTCTCATATTCCAGTTTCGCTTTCCTTACCACACTAGTCACTCTTCTGGCCTGTGTCTTATATTCCTCATGCATCTCTTCACCTGTCTCCTTATATCTCTTCCATAGCCTCTTTTTCGCATGCAATTCCTGTTTAATATTGTTTGTCATCCACTTTACTCCAAATTGCGTCCTCTTCTTCACTCGTGGTATACAACTTACCATTGCTGATAACAAATATTCTTTCACAATTTCCCACGCACTAGTGATATCCCGGCCTTCCAATTCCTCCCTCCATGAAACTTCCTGAAGTTGACGTCTAAGACTATTATAATCACCTGCCTTATAATTCCACATAAGTTCCCGTCTCTTTGATACTCCTGCATATCTATTCATTTTCCAAGTCAACATGTGGTCACGCTCTCCAACTGGTGGGAGAGATGTCAACTCAGTTATTATCAACTCTTCTGATGCTATAACCAAATCCAAAACTTTTGAACCTCTTGTTCCCTCTGTTACATGTTGCCTAAGACATTTGTCCCTCAAGAATTCTAGAAATTCCATTCCCCTATTACTACATGCATCTTCCTCTCTCCAATTTATACTACTGAAGTTAAAATCTCCCATAACAATCATTCTTCTTGCACTTGCCAAACTTAGCTGTCTAAACATCTCCTGGTCCCCATCCTCTGTGCTCCTGCGTCTGTAGCAACACCCCACTAAATATCCTGTCTTGCCTACCTCTACCTCACACCATACTCTCTCAAAATCATTTGTCTCACTTCCTTCCAAATTCTCCACTCTTAGAGGACATAGGTCATCACTTATCATAAACAGTACCCCACGACCACGCTTTCCCCTCCTATCCTGACGAAAAATGCTATACCCAGTGACTTCTATTCCTGTTGTTATATCCCCTTCTGTCAACCACGTCTCAGTGATTGCAATAATTTTTGGCCAGGCTGATGCTATCTGTGCCACCAATTCTTCTCCCTTATTCCGGATACTCCTGGCATTAGTATAAAGCATATAAATACCATTGTTTCTATACTCAGCATTATCCCTTCTAGACTCCACTGGGCTCAGTGTTACTTGACATTGTCTCCCTTCTCCCAAGTATCCATTCCCACAAGAGGCCACCCCTGCTATCATCCTCCCTGGGACACACTGACTCGTTCAGAACAGCAATCTCTCCAGATGCCTACGTCCTTCCTCATTCAAATGTAAACGGTCTCTCGCATACAATTCCTCTCTTTCCTCAAACGCACTCCAAGCATCCACATATACCAGTCCTCTCTTGTCACACATTCTCGCTATTATGCCATTCAATATCACCGCTCTTCTGCTCAGCTCATCATTATCATACCTAGGCAACACGCACGCTATTTTTCCTCTCTCTGTCTTATTCCGTACAGTCTGAAGCAAAAATCTCATATCTCTCGCTGCCCGACTTACATTACCACTCAAGTCATTCGTTCCTACCATCACAATCATCTCATCCACCCTTTCACCTCTCTTAATTGCCATAGCCACCCTTTCTATTGTTCCTCCTGGCAAACACTCCTCATGCATCCTATCTTGAACACCACGGATCATTGAGTCGCTATACATTATACCTCTTACCATTCCCTCGCTCCTATTGTTTCCATTCTCTCCTCTTCTTTCATTCCCATACCTCTCTCTTCTACTGTTTCCATTCTCTCCTCTTTTAGCACTCCTATACATCTCTCTCATTCCCTCTCTCCTACTGTTTCCATTTTCTCCACTTCTAGCACTTCCATATCTCTCTCTCATTCCGTCTCTCCTACTGTTTCCATCCTCTCGTCTGCTAGCATTCCCATACCTCTCTCTCATTCCCTCTCTTCTACTGTTTCCATTCTCTCCTCTTCTAGCACCCCCATACCTCTCACTCACACTCCCTAAATTCTCTCTCTCTCCTACTCTGATTCGCCTTGCATTTATCTCTTCCATTCTCCTAATCTTATCTTTCATACTTCTGCTCTCATTCACAAGACATTCCACCTCCTCTTTCAACTCATCTATCTCCCTCTGCAGGTCAGTCACTCTTAATCTAAATTCACTCTCCCAAACAAAACCATCTCCTAAACTTTCACAGTCACTCACACCTTCCACACTATCAACTATTATTTTCTCATTCTCTCCTATCACACTACTTGTCTTCCTACATTCATTCCCCGTTCCTGGAGCAACAAAGTCGGATATCGATATGTCTAATGTACTTATTTCCTCCAACTGCCTGCATTTTGTGCACATACACTCTCCACTCTCTTTAACAAGCCACCTATGTAATTCCCGAGATGCATGCATGCCACAAGTACTGCACGCCACAAAGTCCCTTATGATATTGCTAATAATTGAGTTCTTAAATGGTGGAGGACTTGGCGTTACGCCACTTGCGACTGCTGCTGAATCCACCATCATTCCTTACTGCCGAGTAGCGTAATCTTTAATAATTATTCAATTAATAAATAAGAGGAAAAAAAAGTACAAACATCAGAACATTTAAGTACTAAATATAATTAAATAAAATGAAATATAACTAAATACAGTAACTTAGCTTCGTTTTGTTTTCCACCATCTTTATCCCTTATACATTTACTTGCTTCTTTTCTTCAGAGCATATTTTCCTTATAACCTTATATAGTTTTCTGATGTGCCCCAGTGCTGCAGTCTTTTGTGCTTCTTCTGCCAAACTGTTCACATAATTCCTTTTATCTTCTCTTTCAGGTCTTTTGACTAACTTATCTTCTCTCTATAATTGCTCAAATGAACTTCTTTAATAATTCTTTGAGGTGTAGCATTTTCAAACATCATTTTAATTTTATGCCTTTCTTCTATGAGTTTCCAGGTCATGTCTGATAACAGAACCCAAATAGTATCTTGCTACGTTATTATATACCATTTAAAAATTTTCCATGAGTGGAATAAGCTACCAGAGTCTGTTGTGGGTGCCGTGACTGTGAAGGAGTTCAAAGCAAAGTATGATAGATACTGTGCAAATGCTGAATAGTTCTTGACATGATGTTTAGGACCTCCCTCAATGAGTCTAATTGCTCCTTGGAGTTGCCCATAATAATAATAATAATAATAATAATGCTTTCTGGGCTTTCTAGCTTCTTGTTTTCCAAAATTTGAAATTGATTTTTTTATCATAATAGAAAAGTTTCCCTTTATTTCATTCATTTTTAATTTAGACCTATCATACCTTATCTTTCCCTTTTGAGTTGTAATTTTTTTTTACTTTCCTATGCAGTTTTAATTTAAGTTTGGCTGTTACTAAGTAATAATTAGATCCTACACCAACTCCTCGAATTACTTTAACATCTAAGAGCAAACTCTTAAACTTACCTTTGATTGCAATATGATCGATTTGGGTTTTTGTTTTACCATCTGGTGATGTGATATCCAGATCATTTTATGCATGTCTTTATTTTTAAATAAACTTCCTCCTATCACAAGATTATTCATTTCACAAAATGCTACAAGTAGGTCTGATCTAATTCTGATTTTCCCTTTCAGTCATTTCCGACCGTAGGTGACTTTGTAGGCATTGCCCACAAAGTTTTCCTGGTGAGAATTTTACATGGTAGTTCACCATTGCTTTCCCCAACCACCCAATTTTATCTGGGCTCAGAACCGGCATATGGCTGAGATGTATTCATGACTGTAAACCATGCGTGAACACACGCATGGTTTACAGTCATACGCGTGTTCACGGGGCTGGTTTGCCTGTTCTAAGGGAAGAAAAACCCCGAGTTTCCAGGTGAAAAAAACCCTACCTCCATATGAGACCTGCTAACTCACTTTTAGTCGAAAGAGACCAGATAAAGGTTCCTCACGTCACTGACGGGAATTGAACCCAGATCTTCCTGACTAAAGGGCTTTGTCTATACTGACTGAGCTACGGAGGCTCTCACCAATAGGTCACCATTCTCATTTCTTTGACTACATGCCTCATTACCTGCTGCTCTTTCATCTTCATTGTTTCTTTTTCCAACTTTAGCATTCATGTCACCCATAAGAATAAGAAAAAGGATTTATTGAAATCATCATGATTTTATCAAAAAAATATCACAGGTTATGTTTGCTGAGTTTAAAGCATGGGGGCTTCTTTAAATTTTTTCAGCATTGGTGCATATACTGGACTTTCTGTATCAAATTAACAAGAGGTGATGTCTATCTTTCTATGAAATGTTTGAGTCATCTCTCCTGCCTTTTTTTTTGTTTTTTCATCTTACCTTTCAGACAACTCTTAACACTAACTCCATTCTATCTTTGATCTGAAAATGCACTTTGTACTGAATTTTTCCTATTGTAAAATAATCACCAAGTTAATTACAAAAGTGTTTTTTTTTTGCATGTTTTTATTAGCATCAAGATGTGTACTTCAGTTACCCTCTCTGATCTAACTGTTGTCCATCATGAAATGGGTCATATACAGTACTATCTTCAATATGTTAACCAACCACTTGTTTTTCGAGATGGAGCTAATCCAGGTATGTATATCTACATAACAGATAATGGGTTTGGAAACAGGGAATAGGCTTAAACCAAAGCTTATATGAAGAGTATTTAATATTGATTTAGTTGTTGCACCTTGTGATTCATCTAAGCTGTCTATCATGCTGGTATTTTCAAAAATCAAGATTTTATTTTATTTATTTTTTGTTGAAATCAGGATAATTTACTTGAAATATTTTATAAATAAATCTAAGTAATTTAAATTTTTAAAACACATATAAATCTGAGACTTTCCTCATTAGCATTCTAGCAATAACTGGATAGCATACTGGGACTCCACTTTTCTTGTTCATCACTTCTCTATTCTACAAATATTCTGATAAAGGTGCTCTGTTATTATCATATACATCTCTTAAGATTTATTGGGTAAAAATTTCAGTTTAATATAAAACTGGAAGAAGTCAGTGAAGAATCTATAGAAGAAAGTGAGAAGCAGAACAAAAGAGTAAATAGAGGAGCAAAGTTAGGGAAGGAAGCAGTAGAGTATCAAAAGATTGGATTGTGAGGAAAGAGCAAATAGGAATGTCACTACAATGACATCAGCACCACCTCATAAATATTCCACTACAGTGTAGCATGCTCTATTATCTTGGTAATCTTCAGATGGCGAATGTCCAAAAATACTCACTTCCTTTTTAAAGAGATTGGGTACTCTTTAATAATCTCATTGCAATCCTATTAACTCCAACTAAACTTTACCCTTTCATGCACTCCTTGCTATCATTCCTTCTACCATCCAAAGAATTGATTCCGTTCATATTCTTATTGTCCTTCCTTTACCTACTTAACCATTTCATTACTGACTCTCCCTGCAGTGCACCTCACCACTAGTATTTCCAAAGACAATCACAAACATCCATGTCCACTGCGGGATTCAAACCCACAGCCTTTTGGCTGGAGAGCAGATTCACTAACCACTTGGCCACTTCCACTCCAAATGGAATGGAATAACAATGGAATGCTCACACATTTGCTATGAAGTTGCTGGTCTGCTGCAAAGTACTGGTAACTGCATGCATTCAATGTTGTGTTGAATTAAAGAAGACCAGACTTGATGTAAACTCATCAAGTCTGTTTTTTTATTGCACTGTTGAGGATGTTTGATCATTTCAGCTGATTCCTTGAACACTCTTGGGAAAAATCTGTAATTTATAATGTAGCATTTTGGTTTGTTACCATAATACCTGATTTACTAAAATAAAGAGCCAAAAGGCTTCATTTCAGCAATGCAAAATTATATAAATCAAGTGGATATTAAATCCAGCATTATTTCAAAGCCAAATACAGAAACTATAAAAATTTCGTACGAAATTTGGCCAGAGAGCTTATAGGAATACACTCACCGGCATTTATAAGTTGCCCTAGCCAGACCTTATAGGAGAACATGATCGCTGCCCAAGAGTCCATATATTCACCTCCTGTTGGTCCATTTTGATAAGGTTTCACTGGCCTGACAGCTTCGAACTGATTGGTTCTCCTCAGAGAACAGGCAGAAACCTTAAGAGAGCAAAAACTCTCATTCAGTATTAAGGAACTCAAAGTGTCGAAAAGGTGTATTTTTTGTAAGCAAACTTTCAGTCGGTGCATAAAATATTTACTAAAATAAAGAGCCAAAAGGCTTCATTTCAGTGATGCAAATGCTGTAAATGCCGGGCAGCAATCATGTTCTCCTATAAGGTCCAGCTAGGGCAATTCATAAATGCTGGCAAGTGTATTCCCATAAGATCTCTGGTCAAATTTCATACGAAACTTTTATAGTTTCTTTATTTGGCTTTGAAATAATACTGGATTTAATATCCACTTGATTTATATAATAATACCTGATGTTTGGTTTCAGTTGTATGTGGTTCCTTTCATTCTCTGTGTCCTTGATATGTTCAGATTGGCATACTTCTGACTTGCCTGTTTGTCTGTCCTATGTAGTGAAAACTGCAGGTACAGTTGATCTTGTAGACACCAGGTTTTTTGAGATGGTTTGGAAGGTTTGGATGTTTCAGGAAATTAGAGATCTTTTTGAATGGTAAAAAAGTAATGTTTATTTTTTGTTCACATAGTATCCTTGATATGTTATGTGACTAACTACTGTATATAGGGAAGAATCACTGTTCCTCTGAAGTCTTGTTGTTCATGTTCATCCGAATGTCGAGAGAGAATTTTGTTGACTAATGTTCTATTGTATAACCATTCTTTGGTAGGATGGTGCTGAGGTAGTAGAGCTCTTGGTTCCCTTTATCTATTTCTCTATATTAGTGAAGATTCTGTAAGCTTTATCACATAGGAAATGAATAATGCCTGTTTTTTGTGCCAGGTGGTGGTATGATGTGCGTCTGGTGTTTGTTGGCTTCCTATATATTGAGAAATTGAATGTGTTCTGCTTAAATACTTCTACTACTGTATGTCTCTGTTTACCTCCAGTTCAACAGTGAATTTAATATGAGGATGAATATTATTCAGATATGTGAGAAATTCTTCTAATTAGGTAATAGACCTGACCAAATGATGAATATTTCATTGACATACCTGAGCCAAACTTTAGATTATGTTGCCTAGTACTGAATGGCTCTCTCTTCAAACCACTCTGAACAAATTTGCTAACAAGGGAGAATGGGAAGAGCCCATTGATAATTCTTCTTTAAGTTCAAAATAATCATCTTGGAATTTGAAGAAAGTACTATTAATGAAATGTTTGAAGAGATCTATGGTGTACAGTGGAAACAGGTCTTGTAGTAGTTTTTATCAGGTTTCTGTTCTTGGTATACTTTCCACTGTTGTTCTTGTTTTCAAATATTTCATTATGTACGTTACATGATTTTTAGTTTATTCACTTATTTCTCCTGAGGATGTGAAACACAAGAATTGACTACTCAATAATTTATTGAGTAGTCAATAAATTATTCTATCCATTTCTTTCTTTCATGTGAAAAAATACCACTGAGCATTTCTAAGATCTTTAAGTTTATTATATTTGAATGATTTCCATATATTATTCAGCCTTGTTAGTGCAGAAGAAATGGTCAGGAATTGTTTGAGGAAAGTAGGATCAGACTGCATAGCCAGAATCAGGGGGATAAAACAAACAGGAGTGAAATGGATATTGAACATGTTAAAGCAGGAGCTGCAAAAAGAAAAAAAAAAAAAAAAAAAGACAAAAGACAATATCGAGGAGAGAATATAAAGATAAAGATAAAGGTGATCAGCATGCCCTTAAGGAACACAAAGTGTATAGGCAAGAAGGTTGATTAACATAGTAAGGAGGGATAAATCAAATTATGAGATGAAATTAACTAAGAAGGCCAAAGAAAATCCTGAAGTTTCTTTATGAGTAAGAAAAAGAATGATTATGGAAGAGTAACTTTAATGAGTGCTGATGGTGGAAAATTGACAGAAGAAATAATTAGATACTAAATGATCATTTTGCAAAAGTGTATCATCCAAGTAGGGATATTGCAGTTGTCAGTGTGACAGAGACTGATGTGAAAATTGAGGTAGATTGAGGTAGAAAAACTGGAGGTGCTCAGCATAATCAGAAATATCACTGTGAATACAATGGTGAGATTGAATGGCATGTCAGACACACCCTTCAATGTGATATGAGAATGTGCAAGTAACATTTAAGCTTGCACCTTGTGTGCTACTAAAATGTACTACTCAAAGGTTATTGTTTTATTATTATTATTATTATTATTAAGACTTGACCTCCATCAAGTCGGAGACACACTGTGGGAGGTACACACTATCAAAAGCTCATCCAACCTTTGAGTAGTACATTTTAGTAGTACACAAGGTGCAAGCTTAAGTGTTACTTGCACATTCTCATATCACATTGAAGGGCATGTCTGACATGTCATTTAATCTCACCATTGTATTCACACTGATATTTCTGATTATGCTGAGCACTTCTAGTTTATCTACCACAATTCTCACATCAGTTCCCCCCCCCTCCCATTTATGAAACATCTTTTCCATGTCTACCTGATAACAACCCCTGACTAACTTATATATCTCAAGCATATCTCCACTCCTCCTTCTCCTGTTCATGGGGATTTGCAATTTACATTTTGTCAACTCCACATTCCAAAGGCCACTACCCACTTTTGTGAATCTTCTCTGGCTCGATTCTAACATATCCTCATTACCATGAAAACCTGGTGATGAAATCTATGCACAATAATCAAAATAATTTATTTCTGCACATCAGGGATCCTTTGCATCATTGTCATTATAAACATCAATGTGGTTATACTATAAATTAAAGATACCAAGAAATTATATACTTGGTTTAATCCTTTATCCAAGTGTAAGCAAACCAAGTTTGCATCTGAAGTATCTTCAGGACTGGGACAACTCATGATAAAGGTGGTATCACTTCACATCATTGCCTTAGTATCCCATAATACAAAGCATATCTCCTTGCAAGAAGACTTGAATAAATTGAGTGATTGGGCAAGCAAATGGGGATGTGAGTTCAATGTTGCAAAATGTAAGGTTTTAAAATTTGGAAAACAAAGATGGGATGCAGAATTTATGCTTGGTGAGAATATATTGTTGGAGGTAGAGGAAATAAGAGATCTGGGGGTGATAGTGGATAAGGATCTAAAATTTAGGGGACACATTGCCAAAATTGTGAAGACAACACAAAGACTTCTGTGAATGATGCGGAGGACACTGACATGTAGAAGTAGGGAGATTCTTGTTCCAATGTATAAGGCTTTGATTAGGCCACACATGGACCATTGTGCCCAGATTTGGTCATCAGGTTTTCAGAAGGATGAAGAGATGTTGGAAAGGATCCAAAGGCGACTGACTAAGGTAGTTTCTGACCTCTGGAATGCAATTCTAAGGGGTTGTTATAGGATCAATGCTGGAGAAGTTTTACAGAGAATAGTGGGAGATCAGGGGAGAACCAGAGGTCATCCCTGGAAATTGTATAAAGAGGGTAGGGTGTGAGTAGGAGAGTGAGAGGCAGGTTTTTTCGTGCAGAGTTGTGAATGATTGGAATGCCTTGTCTGAGAATGTGGTGTCTGCAAGGAGTTTGAGTGTGTTTAAGACACGGTATGGTGAGATGTGTGTGATAAAAGGACCCCCCAGATGAGTCTTTGACTCCATGAGGTCTTGGGAAATGATAATAATAATAATAATAATAATAATAATTATCCAATGTTATGACTTCACAACTTGCGCAATGTAGCCTCTGAATTTCAAGTCCTTGTTCACCACCACTCCCAGATCTCTCATTTCCACTACCTCCTTTAATGTTTCCCAAGATATTAGCAATTTAGCAGATCATTCTTCTTAAGATGTACACTTTATATTCAAATATTATAAAAATTATATTATCTGATAGGATTTCATGAAGCTATTGGAGATGTTATTGCCCTGTCAGTGTCCACTCCAACTCACCTTAAGAATATTGGCTTACTAAAAGAATTTGCTGATGATATTGGTAAGTGAGTATATATTTGTGAATTTGAACAGAATAGTATTACTATTATTCAGTGGAATCAGAAGACCTGGAATGAAGTCTTCTGATTCCACTGAATCAAGCCTGTGTGGATCAGAAAAATCCTGCAGGATTCTTCCGATTTTAGAAACATGCCAGCAGGAAATGTTTCAACATCTGTGTGTTAATTGTTGAAAGTTTTCCACTTGGTTATACTATAAATTAAAGATACCAAGAAATTATATACTTCAGAAGCAAACGAAGTTTGCATCTGAAGTATCTTTAGGACTGGGACAAGTGGAAAACTTTCAACAATTAGCACACAGATGTTGAAACATTTCCTTTGGCTCCTACTGATGAGACCTCAATAAAGGTCAAAACTGGTCTGGGTAGTGACCCTTCACATAATGCCTAGCATTATACATGTCTGCAAGGAGATGTGCTTTGTATTATGGGATACTAAGGCAATGATGTGAAGTCATACCACCTTTATCATGAGTCAAATCCAGAGGTGAGATACCAAGGTTGAAGTAATGCAGAAGTCATATTTTTCTATACAAGTTGCCAAAAGGTGTCACACCTTATTATTAAGGCTTAAATGCTAGGAGAAACTCATGTTGGAAGTATAATAGAGTGAAACAGCACTAGGAAAGGATTGAAAATAGTATTTAATTCTTCCAGTATTTCATCTCAGTTACAGAGACATCTTCAGGGAGTACAATATGAGACGTAACACACACACACACACACACACACACACACACACACACACACACACACACACACACACACACACACACACACACACACACACACAAAGGCAGCACAAAAATAAGTGCAACATGTTGACAAAAGAGAGTCCTAACTAAGTTGGGTACCCTTTATGGACACCTGTCTAGGATGTAAACTGGGATCTCAAGGTGGCATTTCCCATATTTTGGGAATTTTATGCAACCCTATTTATTCAAATTAAGCTGATTTTGAAGCACAACAGCAGATTCTAAAAACAGTCTTTCTCTTTTAAATTTACTGTGATAGAGCACGATGGTTTATTCCAATTGATTCTGTGAGCTGTATCCAAAGCAAGGTCTGCAAGGCCAGATTGACCATAGTGATGACTGCAGATCTATTTTTTTTATGCTCTTCCATGCAGATGGTAGCTGATATTCCTGTATGGCCATAGTAATCAAACTTACAGGAACAAGAAACTCTATATACAGTTGGAACTGAGAGAGGAGAGAATGTCTTTAGTGAAGCAGGTAATTGTAGCTAGTTTGGTGCAAAGATTGTATTTCTTTAAGATTTTTGACATTTTTTTGTGCTGTGCCTTGGACATAGGGGATGGTGATAGTATTGCTAAAATCTTTCTGAAGAGAAGGTTGTGGCTTGGGGGCAGGATTGATTATTTCTTGACACTGTGGAAACTAGCCATTAGATTAAAAAAAGAGTGTCGGCTACATGATTGAGATCTACTACAAGAGAAGTCTCATTGGAACGAATGTTATAGGCTCTATGGATTTTGTGTTTTTGTAACACCATATTGTTGATGGGGGTGGGTGAATGTATCTGCTTGTGTGAGTGGGTTTTCTATATACTGAAAAAAGGACAGGTTCCTTTAGGTAGGCAGGTGAACAAGGTATCTAGAAAGGCTAGACTATTATTAGTTTTCTTTTCCATTGTAAACTGAATTCAAGGGGGAAGACTATTGAGGTGACAGAGAAGAATGTCTGATGTGTGTGGACCATGAGACCAAATAGAAAACACATCATCTATATATCTTAAACAAATAGAAGGTTTGAGATGGGTTGAGTCAGAGCTTGTTTATCAGAATCTTCCATAAAAAAAAAGTTGGTAGGTCAGGGGAGAGATCCCATAGACTCTGTGGAAAATTCTAATACTTTGAGATCCCATTTCATAACTAGGCTGCTGCCAAATGTCCATAGAGGGTGCTCCACCTACTCAGGACTCTAATCTTTCTTCCACGTGTTTCACTTAGTTTTGCTGCCTTTGTGTGCATGTTACAAGTCTCATATTATAGTTCCTGATTTTCTCCCAGTATTTTCTCCCATTATCATATATTATTATTTTATATATATATATATATATTCCTGAGCTTCTACTCAGTTTTTATGGTACATTTAAAAAAAATAAATATTTAATGACTTTAAACCGAGATAAAATAATAAGTTTTAATGAAAATGATACAACTAGTTTCAGCCTTTTACAGACTTCTTCAGGTATCCACTAAAAGTAAAACATAATAATAAAAATTAAAGTTATAAAAAACTGAGAATTACAGGCAAAAATGCAATACATAATTGACATAAAAAACTTTGTATTTTTTAAGTTGTTCTATCCAACGTGCCATTGTTTATAGCATGCGTGCTTGTGAGTTCTCATGAACGCCAGTATTGAACAACTGCAGCATGGCTATCAGGGATGTTGTAACTTAAATTGCTGTTCAAATGTTCAGGATTAAGTAGGATTTCTCTGGATTCCACAATTTTTCTTTCAAACTCATCACTGCAGCGAAAAATGTTTTCGGATTTATCCAAGCAAACTGAGTGACTTTGGAGATCATTATGAGGACTGTTTGAGAAAAGAACATGACTGGATAGTGCAGATTCGTTCATCAAAAACACCACAGATTTCGTTTCTCATATAAAAAATATTTCCATCAGCAAAAATGATATCATGGCAAGTTTTGACATTATCTCCATTATTTACTAACGTTCCTACTGAGGAGGTATTAACATTACTAAAGGACAAATTGTCTAAAAAGTTATTTGCTTTATTAAAGCATTGTATTCAATCTGGCTACTTCAGATATAGAGACTCCATTTACAAACAAAACCAAGGCCTAGCAATGGGCAACCCTTTATCCCCAGTTCTAGCAAACATTTTCCTAGAAGATTTTGAAACAAAAGCCATATCATCCTTCTCAATTAAGCCGAAACTTTGGAGGCGTTATGTTGACGACATTTTTATAATATGGAGTCACAGGCACACATCTCTCATGGATTTTTCTTCATCATCTTAACAACCAGCATTCTAATATAAAATTCACTGCTGAACTAGAACGAAATAACTGCCTTCCGTTCCTGGATGTAATGATGCTCTGATAGATTTAAAATCTCTATATACAGAAAACCCACTCATACTAATAGATATCTGCACTGTCAATCTCATCACTTTCCACCTCAAAAGCTCAGAACTCTCTATTTTAGGACACAGAGCATGCTCTCTTTTAAATGAACCAGATGAGTTCCAAAAAGAAATTAATCACCTTTCTCTTATCTTTAAACAAAATGGATATTCTGAAAAAACGATTAAGAAATTTCTTCTGGATCCTCCTAGGCAGTGTACTACAGAAACTACTAATTTTAAAAGTAACATCTCCATCTCATACATTAGTTCAGTCTCCAATAAATTGGCTAAAGTCCTTAAAAAATACAATATCAGGACGTTTTTCACTACCCTTCCTAAAATCCGTTCTCTTATAAGCCATCCGAAGCCTATTCATCACAACCTAAAATATCCAGGTGTTTACAAATTATGGTATGATTGTAATATTCCTTATTTTGGACAGACTAACAAATCTATTGAACTACGTATAGAAGAGCATAAGAGAGATATCTTCTATAAAAGATCACATGCATCTGCACTATCCAGTCATGTTCTTTTCTCAAACAGTCCTCATAATGATCTCCAAAGTCACTCAGTTTGCTGGGATAAATCCGAAAACATTTTTCGCTGCAGTGATGAGTTTGAAAGAAAAATTGTGGAAACCAGAGAAATCCTACTTAATCCTGAACATTTGAACAGCAATTTAAGTTACAACATCCCTGATAGCCATGCTGCAGTAGTTCAATACTGGCGTTCACAAGAACTCACAAGCACGCATGCTATAAACAATGGCACGTTGGATAGAACAACTTAAAAAATACAACGTTTTTTATGTCAATTATGTATTGCATTTTTGCCTGTAATTCTCAGTTTTTTATAACTTCAATTTTTATTATTGTGTTTTACCTTTTGTGGATACCTGAAGAAGGCTGTAAAAGGCTGAAACTAGTTGTATCATTTTCATTAAAACTTATTATTTTATCTCGGTTTAAAGTCATTAAATATCTATTTTAAAAAAAAAAAAAAATATATATATATATATATATATAATCTACTCTCTCTCTCAACACAGAAATTTTGGTAATCTGGTCTGTGCAGAACTTCTGTGTCATTGCCAGTCTAGTTGGTCCATTGGTTTTTCAAGTGGTTGGAATCCCATCATGGATGTAGATATCTGTGAATCTCACCTGTTGGAAGCCTTAAGGGCTTGAAGTAGTTCCATTGTTGAAAACAGATCTACACTCTGGACAACCATGAAATAAAAATAAATAATTACCCATAATGCAAAAAGTGGTAAAGAAACAGGAAAGCATATCTAGAAGTCATATAAAAGTTACATCCTTTCTCATAAGCACTTTAATACAACTTCTAGGTGTGCTTTCTTGTTTCTTTACCACCCCTGCATCATATTATAGGTTGTTTAGTAGATTTTATAGAGAATTTTTTGTACAACAGTTAATGAAGACAGAAATGGTGGTAAGGACAACCAGATGCATGGTGTGTAAATCGAGTGTGTTGAGGTGCGGATTTTACTAAGATGGTTTGTTGTCAGGAGCATAATATGTATGTGTGGCAGAATGTGATGAATGTATTTATCGAGAGATTAAACAAAAGATGTGAGAGGGTGAGGGTCTGTATAAAGTGTCATACATTAATAGACGCTGATTATTTGAATGAAAATCATGAACAGGAAGTGAAGAATACAGAACGAAAGTTGAAAGGCTGTGATGGGGGGGGGGGATTGAGAATGACAGCAAGAATTGTGAGTGTAAGAATATGAGTATGAAGAATGTAATAGTGAATAAAGAAATGATTGAAAAAGGAAAAGCAAGCATAAATGTGGAAGGGGAAGTTAGCTTGACTAACAGTGCAAGAACAATTGCTATAATGCAAGAATTGGAGAATGAAATGATCAAGATGAGAAATAAGATAAGGCTAACATAAAATGAAATTAGATGTAAGGTAGATATGAACAAAAGAGTAGAAAAGAATAAAATGAAAGATAGTGAAGAAAAGAAGCAGAAAATGAAAGAATAGCACTATAAGATTCTGTTATAAGGTGTGGTGGATGAGAGAGCACACATGGTTTGCTTTCCAGGAGTGAAGATGAACAGGGTGAATGAGGTGCTGGATATGAGAAGAAAGGTGCAAGGGAGTTAGTGGTTGTGGTTGGAATGAATGATTTGGTTAGACATAGGGCAAAGGCAACGAAGATTATTGAAGAGAGCAAAAGAAAACAGTGTGGTAGGAAGAGTAGTGTGTTGCCCAGGTAAAACAATGATGAGTTGTAGTGAACAGCAAAGATCTTGAATGGCATGTGTGAAGAGAATGGAGTGCAGTTTGTGAATGTATGGGATGAGTTTGATTAATATAATTGTATAAGAGTGATGAACTGCATCTTAATGGTTTTAGAGTCAGTCTTCTGGAAAGGCTGCTGCTGCTAGAAAGAAGTGTAATCAGTGATGCAAACAAGGTATCAGTAGACTAGGCAAGACCAGTGTGAATGGAGATGAGAATGTGAGAATAGGAATGCAAGTTTAACAGTGAAATAGTGGGCCAAGGGGATCAGGGAGACATTTATACATTTAGAAAAATTAAACATGGAAACTTAAACTTATGCGAAATAAATTTATTAGCTGTAAAAATTTTGCATGTGTATCATAGGCATACTCAGTACACTGAAAATGGAATGCAATATAAAATTACAATTAAAGAATCACTTTTAAAAAGTGGCACTATAGCAAATAGATGATAATCAGTCAAGCAAAATTCACAATTATTAAAAAAATTACAATAATATAATAATTAGGAATTTGCATAAAAATGATATAATAATATTTCCCATAAAGGGGATAACTAAAGACTATCAGTTCTGTTTAAGTTTGGTTGGTGTAGAAAGATCTCAAAGCTCTTTATATATAAGCTCTCCATAAGGAATCTGCTTTTATGTAAAAGCTTAGTTTTCTTCCCAAAACTCTGTTTAAGTCAAGTTAGCATGTTCTGGTTCATGATACTGGATGTAAGATTTATGTTCTTTATGACATGGTTGCAGATCTGTCAAACTATCCAAAGTAAGACAAACTATAGGAGCATGGGATCGTAGACACCTGGAAGAATGAAGAGAGAAAGCTTGTCATTAGGTGAAAAAAGGAAGGTAGAAATCTTCACTTCATCACAGGATGAAAGGATACTACAATATTAAGAGGTTTTAGAACTTTAGCTACACTTTCAAAAATCCCTTGGAATCCAAGTCATATCTTTGGGGGGGGGGGGGGGTCTAGAGACTGGTTGTCTAAAGCTGTTAAAGGCTTTCTTAATAAAACATTCATAAAAGCAAACCATATAATTCTATTCTTGCTGTAAAGGTCTTCAGTGGAACAAATATTATAAACATGATATAACTGATGTAAATTATTATTTTTATTATTATCAAACAAGACCTCATGGAGTCAAAGACTCATCTAGGAGGTCCTTTTATCTCACACACATCTCATCATACCGGGTCTTAAACACATTCAAACTCCTTGCAGACACCACACTCTCAGGCAAGGCATTCCAATCATTCACAACTCTGCACGAAAAAAACCTGCCTCTCACTCCCCTACTCACACCCTCTCTATATAGTTTCCAGGGATGACCTCTGGTTCTCCCCTGATCTCCCACTATTCGCTGTAGAACTTCTCTACCATTGATCCTATAACAACCCCTTACCAACTTGTAGGTCTCTATCATATCTCCCCTCTTCCTTCTCTCCCCTAGACTCTGCAAATTACATCTTTTCAATCTTTCCTCATACTCGACATTCCAGAGGTCAGAAACTACCTTAGTCAGTCGCCTTTGGACCCTTTCCAACATCTCTTCATCCTTCTGAAAACCAGGTGACCAAATCTGGGCACAATAGTCCATGTGTGGCCTAATCAAAGCCTTATACAATGGAACAAGAATCTCCCTACTTCTACACGTCAGTGTCCTCCTCATCATTCCCAGAAGTCTTTGTGTTGTCTTCACAATTTTGGCGATGTGTCCCCTAAATTTTAGATCCTTATCCACTATCACTCCCAGATCTCTTATTTCGTCTACTTCCAAC
Source organism: Typopeltis vanoorti (assembly GCF_054136105.1). Lineage (NCBI taxonomy): Eukaryota > Metazoa > Arthropoda > Arachnida > Uropygi > Thelyphonidae > Typopeltis > Typopeltis vanoorti. The sequence goes on from NC_143549.1 coordinate 132,701,192, forward strand.
AATATATTCTCACCAAGCATAAATTCTGCATCCCATCTTTGTTTTCCAAATTTTAAAACCTTACATTTTGCAACATTGAACTCACATCCCCATTTGCTTGCCCAATCACTCAATTTATTCAAGGCTTCTTGCAAGGCCACAACATCTTCACTACTCTTTATGGTTCGTCCCAACTTTGCATCATCTGCAAACAACTGAATATCTCCATCCAAATCTTCGCCAATATCATTAATATACAAGTTAAATAGTAATGGCCCTAAAACAGATCCCTGAGGCACTCCACTAGTGACTTTCCTTTTCCTGGATATTGCACCCCCATACACAACTTGTTGATACCTATCAGATAGCAGTCTCCAATCCAATGCACTAATCTAATATCCAACCCCATCTGCTCTAGTTTGACTGTCAACTTATCATGAGGTACTCTATCAAAAGCTTTTGCGAAATCCAAGTATATTACTGTGTATCCTTCTCCTCTGTCCAAGGAAGCAGTCACTTTATTGTAATAAGTAAGTAGATTACTAAAACACGACCTCCCTTTAGCAAATCCATGCTGTCCATCAAAGATTATACCATTGTTGTCAACCCAACTCTGGATCCTAGTTCTCACAAGCTTCTCCAACAACTTAACCACAACACCTGACACACAGATAGGCCTATAGTTTGATGCTTGAGTTCGATCACCTCCTTTATGAAGTGGCACAATCTTGCCCTCCTTCCACTCTTTAGGGACTTGACCAAGTGCAAGACTCGTATTAAAAAAATATGTCAAGGCAGGTGTCAACTCTCTTGCACATTCCTTCAGAATACGCGGTGATATATTATCAAGTCCCACAGCCTTATTTACATCTAGTTTACTCAACTCCCCAAACACCTCTTGCTCACTTACAGTCAGTCTCTCCTCCCCATCATCAACTGCTCTCAATCTCTCCATGAAGTCACATTCACAAGATTGAAAGATCTTTATGAACTGCTCATTAAGTATCTCCACCACACATTCTGCAACAGCTGTCTTTATACCATTTCCTCCAATCAATGTCATCCTGCCATAATCATTCTTTCTTTTGCTGGCTACATATCGAAAGAACTCCCTAGGATTCTTTTTAGCTTCATTAGCTAACTGCTGTTCATACCTCTCTTTAGCTACTCTCACCAACCAAGTCACTCTCCTTGCCTGGTCCTAGTAGAACTCATGAAATTGGTTACTTCCACTTCTCTTATGCTGCCTCCACAATGCCCTTTTTCTCTGTATTGCATGCTTAATCTCTTTATTCATCCATCTCACACCTAACTTATTTAACCTTCTCACCCGTGGTATACATTTAGACATTGCATCCACTAAATATTTTTTGAAAATCCCCGAAGCTGCATTGATCTCTTTTCCAGCTAACTCCTCATTCCATGCTACACCTGCAAATGATGATGATGATGATGATGATGAGAATTAGTATGGATGTAATGATTATTATGAGTTTCTTTTCTAAAAACAGAAAATTGTAAACTACCATCTGGTTGATGAAGAATTAAAATATCTAAAAAGCTAGTTGATGGTTTTTTCCTCTTCTAAAGTAAGCTGAATTCTAAGATGAATCATATTTATTTTTGAAATGAATAGTTTTAAATCTGATGATGAACCTTTCCATATTGCAAATATATCATCTACATATCCGTACCATACTTTAGGTTTAGGAGAAATATCTTTAAAGAGACGATCTTCAAAATGCTCCATGTAGTAATTTGCAAAGGTAGGACTACCCATGGTAGTTGTAATTTTTCTAAGTATGCCAACTTATGTACTGATATTAAAGCAGTTAAGGAGACAGTGTAAGGAGAGTGGATTCTAAAAGCTGTAATGAAGGTATGTATGAGATAGTCAGCATAGGGGTAGTTGAGACTGAGAATGGTATATGGTACAAGGGTTAAGAATGAGCAGACAGCAGCAAATCACACTGAGGGGCAGCATAGATAGGACTGGTTATAGACCAAGAAATTAATTGTTATGCTTATTTATGAATGCCAGGAGTATCAGAAATAAGAAACATGAAATTGTTGTCTTGATTAATTTATTTTTATTATTATTATCATTCAGGCCTCCAAGGAGTCAAAAGACTCATCGAGGGAGGTCCTTCCTAAGACATAAAGTCTGTCAAGACTCATCGAGGGGAGATCCCCCCCTGAGAAAAACAAAGTCTATCATACCACTCTTTAAACTCACTGACCGTTCTCGCTCCCACCACTCCATCAGGCAATGCATTCCACGGCTCAACCACCCTCCACACAAAGAAACCACTCCTTACCCTCTTGCTCACAGTTTCCTTTCGTAACTTCCAGGGATGGCCTCTTGTCATCACTCCTTCCCACTGTTCAACCAACCTAAAGAACTCCCCAGTGTCAACCCTGTAACCACCTCTCAACAGTTTAAAAGTCTCAATCATATCCCCTCTCCTTCTTCTATCCACCAAACTCTGCAGTCCACATTCTCTCAGCCGATCTGCATAACTATCCTTGTACAGTCCTGATACCATCTTTGTCATCCGTCTTTGTATCCTTTCCACAGTTAATTTATCCCCTTCAAATCCTGGGGACCAAATCTGAGAACAATAGTTCAAGTGTGGCCTGATCAGAGACTTATACAACGGAATGATAACCCTCTTATCTCTGCAGGTCAGTGTCCTTCTCATAATAGCAGCAATCCTCTGTGTTACCTTCACCACCTTTGCAATATGTCCCCTAAACTTCAGGTTTCTATCAATCATCAACCCCAGATCTCTTGTCTCCCCTACTTCCTCCAGTATAACTCCTCCCATAGAGTATGCAGCATCCCATCGATGTTTCCCAAACCTCAAGACCTTACATTTTGCTGCATTAAACTGAACTCCCATTCATTTGCCCATCTACTAGCTTATTTAAATCCTCTTGCAGGGCTACCACATCTGCACTATTACTAATAATCCTTCTCAGCTTCGCATCATCCGCAAACAACTGAATATCCCCCTGCAATCCACTGGCTATGTCATTGATATAAAGGTTAAACAATATAGGTCCTAGTACTGAGCCCTGTGGGACCCCACTTGTAACCCTCTGCCGCCTGGAAACTGCTCCACCATACACAACTCTCTGATACCTATCAGACAGCCAATCCTGAATCTGATAGACTGATAATGAATGAGAGCAGGAGGTATATGAGGAATATAAACTTGATGTTAATAAGAGATAATAGGAAGTGACAATATATGCTGCATGTCTTGAAGGAATGCTTTAGGGAATTAACAGCATCTTTGAACACACTGTTTAACATGACTCTTGCAACAGGGTGGGTCACAAAGGAATGGAAAGTAGGAAAAATTGTTCCACTTCACAAAGGGGGGGGGGAGATAACACTGGGCTACAAATTATAGGCCAATCTGTGTGTCTGAAGTTGTTGTTAAGATGTTAGAGAAGTTGGTGAAGACTAGGATGTGTTGATAATAGCAGTATTTTTTATGATGATGAGCATGAGTTTGTTAGGGGAGAGGTCATATTTTAGCAGTTCTGCTTATGTATTATAGTAATGATTGTAGCCATTTCCTTCAACTGAACTGTTGCTTTATTATCAAAAGTGAGTAAATTTCAGTTGATTAAAGGAAATAGCTACAATTGTTACTGTTAGACTTTACAGAGGCATTTGAAAAAATAGCACATGGAATTCTACTATGTAAACTGCAGCAAATGAGGATGAATATAAAGTAAGTGCATGGATAAGAGTTGGCTATACAAAAGAATAGTTTATGATGGAGAAGAATCAATGAGAAGTAAGTGGTGAGTAAGGTTTCACACAGCTCTGCACTTAGGCAACTAAATACAGAGTTAGGATGACATCCTGACAGGAATAGAGATGGAAATGTATAATGTGTTTCATGAGGATAAAAAGGGAGGGGGAGTGCTATTCTCTATCATCAATAGCACTCCCCTCCCTTTTTATCTTTTTTTTTTTAAAGAGTTATGTCCATACAAAGTAGATGCAAGAGGGAAATAGTGCCAGTGGTTTTCAGGTAGTATGGTGTGAGATGGAGATGAATAGAATGAAATACTTGATCAGATGTTGTTATAGACCTGGTAATGTGGATAGTGACTATGAAATGTATAATCAAATTAGCCAAGCAAATAAGAAAAGGGTGATCATTATGGACGATTTTAATTATGGCTGGGATGATGAGATAGCAACTGGAAGTAAAGAAAATGAGTTTCTTGAGTTTTTGAGGGATAACTACCTCAGACAGTATGTAACAGAGTGCACACGAGGATTGAGGGTGTTGGATTTGATCATCTCATCAGAGGATGTAATTATAAATGAGGTGTCCAATCACCCACCAGTTGGTGAGAGTAATCCTGAAGTGATTACTTGGGTGGTTGCCAGCAATGTGAGGACCTCTGTGAGAAAAGGGGGTATATGTGGAACTGCAAGAGGGGGGGGGGGATTATGAAGGGCTCAGGAGACAGCTTGCAGATGTAACATGGAATGAGGAGTTAGCTGGAAAAGAGATCAATGCAGCTTGAGGGATTTTCAAGAACTATCTGGTAGAAGCAATGTCTAAATGTATTCCAAGGGTCAGAAGGTTAAATAAAGTCGGTATGAAATGGATGAATGAACAGATTAAGCATGCAATGCAGAAAAAACAAGGCATTATTAATGAGGCAACATAAGAGGAGTGGCAATAATCAATTCCATGAGGAATAAAAAGAACAGGCAAGGAGAATGACTCGGTTGTAAGGGGTAGCAAAAGTTCAGTACGAGCAGCAGTTAGCTAATGAAGCCAGAGAGTTCTTTTGATATGTAACCAGCAGAAAAAAGAATGATTATGGTAGGATGGCACTGACTGGAAAAAATGGTATAAAGACAACTGCTGCAGAGGATATAGGGGAGATATTTAATAAGCAATTTATAAAATACTTTCATCCTTGTGAATGTGACATCATGGAGAGTTTGAGAGCAGTGGATGATGAGGAGAGACTTGACTGTGAGAGCTAATTTGATATTAAGGCTGTGGGACTTGAGGATATATCGCTGTGAATTTTGAATGGATGTGCCAGGGAATTGACATCTGCCTTGATGTATTTGTTTAATAGTAGCTTTACATTTGGTCTTGCCTTCCTTCCATAGGAATGGAAGGAAGGAAGGAAGGCAAGAATGTACCACTTCATAAAGGAGGTGACAGAATTCAAGCATCAAATTATAGGCCAATCTGTGTGTCAGGTGTTGTGGTTATAGTGTTGGAAAGGCTGATGAGAATCAGGATTCAGAACTAGATAGCATGGATTTGCTAAAGGGAGGTCATGTTTTAGTAATCTACTTACTTATACAATAAGGTGACAGCAGCACTGGATGTGGGAGATGGATACACAGTAGTATACTTAAACTTTGCAATTAAATTACTGCATGGCAAGTTGATAGTCAAACTAGAGCAGTTGGGATTGGATATTTGATATATTGGATTGTGATTGTCTATGGAAGTACTAGCGGTGGTGATCGCCAGTAGATAGTGTTGATGGTTTGAGTCGGTGGAGATAGAGTTGTAGAGCAGGTGCTCTCCCTCGATGAGTCTATGGATTCCCTGGAGGTGTCAAATAATAATAATATTAGACTAGTGCATTAGATTGGAGATTGGCTGTCTGAGAGGTATCTACAAGTTCTGTATGTGGGAGCAATATCCCAGAAGAGGAAAGTCACTAGTAGTGTGCCTGAGAGGTCTGTTTCAGGGCCATTGTTTAACCTGTATGTTAATGATATTTGGGAAGATGGGGATATTCAGTTGTTTGCAGATGATGCAAAGGTGGGAAAGAACTATGAGGATTAGAGAAGGTGTCTAAACTGGTATCTGATCCCCTGATGAAGCTATTAGATATTAAGGTAGTGAAACTTGTCAATTATTATCAGTATTCATATTTATGAACAACATTAAAAAATAAATTCAGCTTTCTTATTGTTAATCTGTATGTGTTTAACACTGTGAGAAGTTGATTATAGAAGGGATGCCAGTATAATAATAGAAAGCCATCATAACATTTTTGTATGTATGTCCTGAATGCATTTCATTAGGAATGTTTATTGCCTCTCAGTTAATTGCTGTCTGTTCTTAGGTAGTGATTTTAGACTCAGATAAATGGCTATTGAGAAAGTAATATAATGTAATGGCAGATGCAGGTGAGCTTTGCAGATCCTTTAAAGAATGTTTGGTTTGGTTTAGTTTGAACTGTGTGTGTGTGTGTTAACTCTTCTCCAGCCAGTTTTTCTGCGATGAATAAGTTATTATTATTATTATCATTATTATTATAATTAAGATCACAGCTCCACGGAATCAAAAGCCCCATCATGGGAGGTCTACACTCTCACACAAGGAGGACATTCACACTTTTCATTTATCTTCCCATTCACAGTTTTTTTACTCACTACACTCTCAGACAATACATTCTGCTCACCAACCACTGTACAAGCAAAGAACCTGCCTTCTCACTTCCTTGTTCACACTCTCCTTATACAACTTCCAGAGATGGCCTCTTGTTCTACTTATGTCCCCCCCCTCCTCTATGTTACAAAAACTCTTCTCCGCATTAGTAACAAACCCACACCAACTTATTTATCAATCATATCCTCTCCTTCTTTTATTCAGTGTGGCTATGGCAATTAAGAGAAAGAGGTGAAAGGGTGGATGAGATGATTGTGATGGTAGGAACAAATGACTTGAGTGGTAATGTAAGTAGGACAGCGAGAAATATGAGATTCTTGCTTGAAGGTGTACGAAAGAAGACACAGAGAGGAAAGATAGTGTGTGTGTTGCCCAGGTATGATAGTGATGAGCTGAGCAGAAGAGCAGCGATATTGAATGGCATAACAGCGAGAATGTGTCAGAAGAAAGGATTGGAATATGTGGATGCTTGGTGTGCGTTTGAGAACAGAGAGGAATTGTATGCAAGAGACCACTTGCATTTGAATGAGGAAGGACGTAGGCATCTGGAGAGATTGCTGTTCTGAATGAGTCAGTGTGTCCCAGTGTGGATGGTAGCAGGGGTGGCCTCTTGTGGGAATGGGTACTTGGGAGAAGGGAGAACATCAGTTAACGCTGAGCCAAGTGGAGTCTAGAGGGAATAATGCTGGGTATAGAAACAATGGCATTTTTATGCTTTATACTAATGCCAGGAGTATTCAGAATAAGGAAGAGGAATTGGTGGCACTGATAGCATCAGCCTGGCCAAAGATTAACCACATCTCTGTGATCCCAAGGATCACAGAGATGTGGTTGACAGAAGAGGATATAATAACAGGAATAGAATTTGCTGGGTACAGCATTTTTTGGCAGGATAGGAAGGGAAAGCATGTAGTCGAGTACTGCTTATGATAAGTGATGCCCTATGTCCTCTAAGAGTGGAGGCTTTGGAAGGCTATGACACTAATGATTTTGAAAGCATATGGTGTGAGGTGGGGGTAGGCAAGACAGGATATTTAGTGGAATGTTGCTACAGGCCAAGGAGCATAGAGGGTGTGGACCAGGAGATGTTGAGACAGTTGAGCATGGCAAGTGCAAGAAGAATAATTGTTACAGGAGATTTTAAATAGAGCAGTATAAATTGGGGAGAGGAAGATGCATGTAGCAATAAAGGAGTGGAATTTCTAGAATTCTTGAGGGACAAATGTCTTAGGCAGTATGTAACAGAGGGAACAAGAGGTTCAAGATTTTGGGATTTGGTTATAGCATCAGAAGAGTTGATAATAACTGATATGACATCTCTCCCACCAATTGGAGAGAGTGACCATATGGTTTTGACTTGGAAAATGAATAGACATGCAGGAGTATCAAAGAGATGGGAACGTATGTGGAATTATAAAGCAGGTGATTATAATAGTCTTAGACGTCAACTTGGGGAAGTTTCATGGAGGGAGGAATTGGAAGGCCAGGATATCATTAGTGCTTGGGAAATTGTGAAGGAATATTTGTTAGCAGCAATGGTAAGCTGTATTACACAAGTGAAGGAGAGGATGCAATTTGGAGTAAAGTGGATGACAAACAATATTAAACAGGAGCTACATGCGTAAAAGAGGCTATGGAAGAGATATAAGGAGATGGGTGAAGAGATGATGCATGAAGAATATAAGACACAGGCCAGAAGAGTGACTAGTATGGTAAGGAAGGCAAAACTGAAATATGAGAAAAGATTGGCCCTTAAATCCAAGGAAAATCCTAGGGAATTTTTTAGCTATGTGGCCAGTAGGGAAGAGAAATGACTGTGGAAAAATGACATTGTGGGATAAAAATGGGAATGGAGTGACTGATGCAGAGGACATAGTGCAATTGTTCAATGAACACTTTATTGGAGTATTTCATCCTGGAGGAGTCAATTTGAATACTAGAGGGTTAGAGCAGGTTCGAGGTTTAGAGGTGCAGGAGGAGAGTGTTCCACATACTGAGTACTCTGAATGTTAGTAAAGCTGTGGGACTGGATGGTATTTCACCACAAGTTTTGAGAGAATGTGCTGGGGAACTGACAGTGCCCTTGACCTGGCTTTTCAACGAAAGTCAGGCTGCGGGAAAGGTACCCATGGAATGGAAGTAGGGTAAGATAGCCATTGCATAAGGGCGATAGCAGAATGGAAGTGTCTAATTATAGGCCAGTTTCTTTGTCATTAGTAGTTAGTATGATCTTGGAGAAACTAGTGAGGTACCATATACAGCATAGGGCAGATGAGGGTAATGTTATCTGTGAGAGTCAACATGGATTTGTGAAGAGGCGCTCTTGTTTTAGCAATATGCTAGCCTTTTATGATAAAGTTACAAGAACATTAGATGAGGGACAGGCATATACTGCCATTTTTGTAGACTTAGCAAAGGCATTTGACAGGGTGCCACATGATAAGCTAATATTCAAGTTGCAGTACATGGGTCTGGATGTCAGATTGGTCAACTGGATTCAGGGTTGGCTGTCCGATAGGTATCAGAGAGTTGTGTATGGTGGAGCAATATCAAAGTGGCAGAAAGTTACAAGTGGGGTTTCACAGGGCTGAGTACTGGGACTTATATTGTTTAACCTTTATATCAATGACATTGTCTGTGCATTGCAAGGGGATATTCAGTCGTTTGCAGATGATGCAAAGCTGGGAAGGGTTATTAGTAATAACGCAGACGTGGTAGCTCTGCAAGAGGATTTGAATAAGTTAGATAGATGGTCAAATGAATAGATGGTGTGAGTTTAATGCAGCAAAATGTAAGGTCTTCAGGTTTGGGAAACATCAATGGGAACGATGCATACTCTATGAGAGGAGTTAAACTGGAGGAAGTAGGGGAGACAAGAGATCTGGGGTTGATGATTGATAGAAACCTAAAATTTAGTGGACATATTGCAAAGGTAGTGAAGGTAACACAGAGGATTGCTGCAATAATGGGAAGGACACTGACCTGTAGAAATAAAAAGGTTATCATTCCGTTGTATAAGACTCAGATCAGACAACACTTAGACTATTGTTCTCATATCTGGTCACCAGAATTTGAAGGGTATAAATTAACTGTGGAAAGGGTACAGAGGCGGATAACAAAGATGGTTTCAGGACTGTACAGTGTTAGTTATCAGGATCGGCTGAGGGAGTGTGGACTGCAGAGTTTGGTGGATAGAAGAAGGGGAGGTGATATGATTGAGACTTTTAAACTGTTGAGAGGTGGTTACAGGGTTGACACAGGGGGAGTTCTTTCGCTTGGTTGAACAGCAGGAAGGTGTCATGACAGGGGGTGATCCCTGGATGTTACAAAAGGAAACTGTGAGAAAGAGGGTGAGGAGTGGTTTCTTTGCGTGGAGGGTGGTTGAACCATGGAATGCATTGTCTGATGGAGTGGTGGGAGCGAGAATGGTCAATGCATTTAAGGAGTGGTATGATAGACTTTGTGTTTCCTAGGAGGGACCTCCCTCGATGAGTCTTTTGACTCCATGGAAGCCTGAATATAATAATAATAATAATAATATTTGAGGAGATGAATATACAGTTCAGGTCAATTTGAATAGGTTTTATGAGTGGGCACATGCATGGACCTGTCTGTTCTGTGCTGCAAAGCTGAAGATTCTGAAATTTGATAGACTAGGATATGATGCCAATTGGTGGGGAAATTTTACAAGAGGTAGGGGAGATGAGAAATCTGGGAATGGCAGTGGACAAAGACCTGAAGTTTAGGGTTCACATTGCATTGTTTTTAAGTCATGATATAGAGAAACTTGACATGCAAAAATTAGGTTATGGTTCTACTGTTTAAAACCTTGAACCAGTATCATATGGATTATTGTGCATAGATTTCTTCACCTGGTTTTCAAGAGAATGAGGATATGCTGTAAAAGGTTCCAGAGAAGATTGACCAAGGCATATCTAGTCTTTGAAATGTGGGATATGACAGTGTGGAGGCCTGCAATTTACAGAGCCACAGGAATAGGAGGGGAGCAGGATATGATTGAGACATATGTTAGTAAGGGGGGGGGGGGTGTTACTTGATTAACATGGAAGAAATATTTTATAGAATGAGAGACTGGGGTAGAACAAGAGGTTATCCTTGGGAACCATATGAGCAAGGGGGTAAGGAGCAGGCTCTTTGCATGGAGAGGCATTGCCTGTGAACATGGTGAGTGTGGACACATATAATGAATTTAAAGCATAGTTTGATTTGCTTTATATGACAGTGCTTATGCTTACCTCTCATGATAAGTCTTTGCCTCCATGGAAGTCTCATGTTAATAATAATAATAATAAAACCATTAACATACCATTTCCAATATGAACTGCATATTGGAAATGGTATGTTTGACATCTGTGTCATTGCTTTCAAGTTATTTGCATAATTCAGGTTTGAAATATTACTGATTAGAAATCATTGACTTCCATAACATTGTGCAGAAATCATTCCCTGTGGAATAAATTTAACAATACTCAGTAAAGGATACTATGTGATCAAATTATTTCAGTAGCTTCTTTATATCAAGATAAGAAATCTTCCAAGTATGGAAACATAGCATATTCCATTCCATGTCATGGTTAGTGGAAGAGAAGTTTGCTGTTAAAGTCACAAACTTTTTTTTAAAATATGTATTTATGAATGGCATCAAAAATCCAGTGTTAATAATTGTTGCTGAAAACATTTCCTAAAACTTATTAACAGTTATTTACACTTAGTAGTAAAAATAGCCAGTAATAGACCAGCATCATTTGATTAACAGACTTATTTCTTAGTTTAATTTTAGCTGATATACAAAGATGCGTATGATTCATTTATTTAAGTTTATTATATTTCTTTTTATAATTAACAATGATGAATTCTTTTTCATAGAAGGAGATCTCAACTATCTTCTGACCATGGCTTTAGATAAGGTAGTTTTCCTTCCATACGCTTATATCATGGATCTCTGGAGATGGAAACTGTTTAAAAATGAAATTAACACTAATGAAATGAACACAAAGTGGTGGGAATTGAGGTAATCTTAATAAATCATCATATTATGCATAAAAATATATTATAAATATGATGTGTGGCGCATTCAAATTTCTATTTTTCCTGTTAATTAACAAATTAGAATGTTGCAAACAGAGTAGGCTCTGACACCATTTGTTGTCTTTTTTGGTTAATGATGATCACAATAAGCATTATTGTAATAACACCACCATGAAGCTAATAGTGACATCTTATTGTAATGTTATTAAATGTTTTTTTTTTTAAATGGACCCATAAACTGAAAGTTAGGACTCGCTTCACAATTGAATAACAAATATATAGAATAACATTACCATTTAAACTTACAGCAAAATTAGAGGCATTCAAATTATTAAAATTGATAGAAATAGGGAATATTATAGATCCATCCTTATTTCATAGCTGAATACGTAGAAACTTAAAAGTCTTGAAAAAGACCAGATGATACAATGCTCAGCATTGGAGATATCTTGGCTTGCACCACTTAAAAAACACAAGCTCTGTCCAAGAGCCTGGATGTTCACCTTTTATGAGTGCATTGATAGGTTTCACTGGCATGACAACTGTTTTGCTGGCATCATCAGTCTGAATGATACCAGCAAGTTTTTATTTTTATTTTTTGCAGGGAAATCAGTGTTCCAGAAAAGAAAGATAAGTTGTAGAATGCTACATGAGTTACTATTGTTCAGTTTATTTGTTCATGATGTGATGTGAATTAGCAGACAAATGTTCAGTTGTTTGATGATTAGGATTAATAGGTGGGAGATTTACAAGAAGAAATGCTGATGTATTGCTTGTTTCCACAAATGGGACTCTGGTGGGGGCACATATTGCTGTCTTACACACACATCTTCTCTAGTCGTGAGGAAATGCTAACTACACCTCTAGATGGCAGATTATTATTATTATTATTATTATTCAGGCCTCCATGGAGTCAAAAGACTCATCGTGGGAGGTCCTTTCTAAGAAACACAAGTCTATCAAGACTCATCGAGGGAGGTCCCTCCTAGGAAACACAAAGTCTATCATACCACTCCTTAAATGCATTGACCACTCTCACCACTCCATCAGGAAATGCATTCCATGGTTCAACAACCCTCCACGCAAAGAAACACTCCTCACCCTCTTTCTTACAGTTTCCTTTCGTAACTTCCAGGGATGGCTCCTTGTAATGACTCTGTCCCGCTGTTCAACTAAGCGAAAGAACTCCCCAGTGTCAACCCTGTAACCACCTCTCAACAGTTTAAAAGTCTCAATCATATCACCCCTCCTTCTTCTATCCACCAAACTCTGCAGTCCACACTCCCTCAGCCGATCCTCATAACTAACATTGTAGAGTCCTGGCACCATCTTTGTTATCCGCCTTTGTACCCTTTCCACAGTTAATTTATCCCCTTCAAATCCTGGGGACTAGATCTGAGAACAATAGTCTAAGTGTGGTCTGATCAGTCTTATTCAATGGAATGATAACCATTTTATCTCCACAGGTCAGTGTCCTTCCCATTATTACAGCAATCCTCTGTGTTACCTTCACTACTTTTGCAATATGTCCTCTAAATTTCAGGTTCCTATCAATCATCAAACCCAGATCTCTTGTCTCTCCTACTTCCTCCAGTTTAATTCCTCCCATGGAGTATGCATCGTCCCATCGATGTGTCCCAAACCTCAAGACCTTACCTTTTTCTGCATTAAGCTCTCTCCCCCCATTCATTTGCCCATCTATCTAGCTTATTCAGATCCTCTTGCAGAGCTACCACATCTGCATTATTACTAATAACCCTTCCCAGCTTCGCATCATCTGCAAACAACTGAATATCTCCTTGCAATCCATGGACAATGTTATTGATATAAAGGTTAAACAATATAGGTTCCAGTACTGAGCCCTGTGAAACCCCATTTGTAACCTTCTGCCTCTTTGATATTGCTCCACCATACACAACTCTCTGATACCTATCGGACAGCCAATTCTGAATCCAATTGACCAATCTGACATCCAGACCCATGTGCTGCAACTTGAATATCAGCTTATCATGTGGCACCCTGTCATATGCCTTTGCTAAGTCTAGGAAAATGGCAGCATATGCCTTTCCCTCATCTAATGCTCTTGTAACTTTATTATAAAAGGCTAGCATATTGCTAAAACAAGAGCACCCCTTAACAAATCCATGTTGACTCTCACAGATAACATTACCTTCATCTGCCCAATGCTGCATATGGTACCTCACTAGTTTCTCCAAGATCATACTAACTACTGATGATATACAAACTGGCCTATAATTAGACACTTCCAGTCTGCTACCACCCTTATGCAATGATGGCACTATCTTACCTTCCTTCCATTCCATGGTCACCCTTCCTGCAGCCAGACTTTCATTGAAAAACCAGGTCAAAGATTAGATACTTTACTTTTTGCTGATGATCAAATAATTCTTGGAAATAATGAAGCTGAACTGCAAAAATCATTATGCAGTTTAAATAATCTAATAAAAACATATGGTATGTATGGAAATATCAACAGACAAAACAAAAGTCATGACATTTAAGGGTGCTAATCCAATAAGAAGCAAAATAGTAATAAACAACAAAATAATAGAGCAAGTAAATACATTCAAATATTTAGGATGCACAATGTCATATGAAAATGAAGCTAATATAGAACTGAAGATATCAAACTTTTTAAAAGTAACAGGTATTATAAATGAAATTTTTAAACTGAATTATGTACAAAAACACACTTGAATAAGAATCTACAATACATTAGCTAAACCTATAAAAGTAAGGCAGTCCATATCTCACTGCCATAAAGTAAGACAGTGAGATATGGACAATAAAAAAAGCAGATGAAAGAAGAATTGAATCATTCGAAATGAAATTTCTGTGCATAACTGAAGGTGTCACAATAATAGACAAAATGAAAAGCAGCGAAATCAGGAATAAACTTGGAATTACCCACTCCCTAAATGACACAGTTATTTGCTATAGAAAAAAAATGGAAAGAACACATACTGAGAATGAATAGAAGTAGAATACCTAAACAAATTCTAAATTACTACCCAAAATGTACCCGATGCAGAGGAAGACCCTTAAAAAGATGGAATTGAGTCCAGAACAGGCCAATTGGTCTATAAGCCTGGAAAGGAAGAAGAAGATGATATTTAGATTTACTAGTGAATTTCCTCTAGAATAGCATTTTACTTATAGAACTTTTGTTGAGACATTCTAGTAGTTTGTGATAAATTTCTTATAGTAGTGTTTACTATGTGACAGTCTATTGCAATTGTAAATTAACTCATTTCATAAGATATTGTTTAATATTGTCATGTCTTCGCTTTTAGGTACAAATATCAGGGCATCTGTCCGCCTATAAAAAGAACAGAGGACGATTTTGATCCTGGAGCTAAATATCATATTGTTGCTGACATTTCATATATCAGGTATTTAATTAATTCTGGTTATTTTGTTTATGTACACTGAAAATAATGTCACATTTATGACATCATTCTGCATTCATGGATTACTGTACCACTGGATTTTCAATATTTTTCGATCTATGGACCTGATGTGTTTGTGTGTGTATATATATATATATATACATATATCCTGAATGGATATACACCAAAAAGTGACATTTTAATACACCTACTGAAGCATATTGGTTCTACCATACAAACTTTATTTTAAGCATAAATATATATATACAGAGAGTCCTGATATATGTAACAGTTATGTCCACAAACTTTATAACTTGCATTTTATGTAAGTCAGATTTAACCCTTTCCCCTGTTAATCACATCCTATCATTTATGTGTTTACATGGGACATGAATGCAATAGTGCATTAATGTGTTTTAAATGTTATTTCTGTTAGTTTCATTTCAGTATGTAATTATTAATGCAAAGTAATATAATAAAATATAGATTGTATGAGAAAATAATAAAAAAAATGTTTAATTTTGCAATTCAGTCTTTTATATGAAATTATCAAGAGATGACTGAACAGTGGATTCTTTCTTCTTTTCATAAAGCTCTTGATAATTAGGGTGAAGACATCATCTATTTCTCTTTTGCCTTTTAAGACCATGAGGTATTAAAATCATTTCTTCAATTGCTTTGTCCACCTTCATATTCATGTTAAAAATGTCTTTATTGGCATTACCAGAAATTTTCATAATGAAAAAGCATTATATTATAGAAGAGTCACATTCAAGAGTGTTGCATGCACACACAGCAAAAGGTAAAGATATAAAGAGGTATAGATGTAGGAAGTCAGTTCAGGCAAGCTGTTTAAAAAAAAAAGAAAGATAAATATTAGTAGTAAGGAAGGATATTATTGTGTTTACTTCATTACCTATACTGGTTTTTAAGTTTGGACTATTGAAATTGTTGATTTTTTTTTGTATGATTGCATTGTCTTTTGTTAAGATTTTATTGTTTCAGTATTGTATCCAATTACATTAATTGTATTCAACATGGCATTCACCAGTTTAAACACTTCACCCAGCCCACCACCATTTAAAGGTTACATTATTCATAGTATATTTGATGATTCTGTAGCTTGCTATGCATGCAGCATGTACATATGCCATTGTTTAAAAATCTGGCTGGTGCAGGACAGGAATGTGTATTTGTGCATGAAATATAGTCTGTGGGAGACTCAGTATTTCAATCTCAGAATTTAGCAGCAGCAGAGATAGTACTTTGGAAATGGGTAAAATTCAATTTGTGGATACCAGTAATGTCTTGAAGGGTGGAGAGAATGTGCATGACATAAATATGGATCTGACTTCGGGCAGGTTGGCAAAGGGAGATGATTTGTTTGATGGCCATGACTGTCTGTATGTGTGTGAATGTCATTTGAAAGTAGATGTGTGGAGAGAGAGAGAGAAGCAGAACTGCTGAGAAAGGAGATTAAAGGGATGAAGACTGAATTGATGAGAGTGACTGAAGATATTAGGAGGGTGAAAAAGTTAGCTGGTGTGAGAAGAAATAGAATAACTGAGGGAGAAGGATGTCAGAGAGCAAGGGAGAGGGGAAGGTGACAGAATGAGAGAGACAGGAAGAGAGGAAATTAGAGAAAGTTGAGAGCATGTGGAAGCAAGGGTGAAAAGAAAGAGGGAAAGTAAGAGAGAGAGAGCAGTATGAGTCAGGGGTGTCAGTGAGAGAAAGATAAATGAATCTGTTCAGAGTATCATGTATGGAGATTCGATGATCTGGGTGTGCAGAATAGACCGCCAGAAATGATACCACAGGAATGGAAGGAATGTATGATAGTTTCATTGTACAGGATGATGCAAAAACTGATATGTCTAACTACTGGCATATCACTATCTCTGGTGTGGTAGTGAAAATTTTAGATAAGTCAGTAAGAACTAGCATACAGAAATGGATTGATAGAAAAGCTATACTCTGCTGCAAGTATCATCATGGGTTTACTAAAGGAAGGTCATGTTTTAGTAATTTGTTCATATTTTATAACAATGTTACAGGGAATGAATACACACAAAATGCTGTTGCATAAACTAGAGAATATGGGATTGTGAATAGTTGACAGACAGATATCAAAAAGTGATATACGGTAGGTGTGAATCTGCTAGATTTAAGGCAACCAGTGGTGTACCATTAGCAAAATACTCATGCCAAACCATCAAAGAGGATGCCGTAGTTATTAAACTACTTCTAGATCCTAGTACTCACTAACCTCTACAGCATCTTAACCATAACTCTTGGCATACAGACTGACCTATAATTTGTAGCCTCGATCTTATCACTGCTTTGGGAATTGCCCCATTGCAAGCATCTTGTTAAACAAATATATCAAGGCTCATTAATTTACTGAAACATCCTCTAAGATAAGCATTAACATCAAGTTTACTTAATTCCTCATACATCTCCTACTTACTTACCATCAGTCTCCTCTCCTCCATTCTCCATTATGAGGATGAAATACCATAACAAATTATATTTATTTAATGTCTGCCAATGATATTATCTACCTGTAATTATTTTTTTGATCTGGCCATTCCTGAACAAACTCTCTGGGATTTTTTCTTGGCCACTGGTTAATTGCTGCCTATACTACATTCTTTACCTAGCCTGATCTTGTGCTCCACATGTGACTAATTATTACCACTCATCTTATGCTTTCTTTTCCAGACCTCTTAATCTCTTCTTTCATCCATTTCACACCTTATTTAATCTCCTGAGCTTTGGAATAAATTCAGAAATTGCTCTATTAAACAAGTCTTGAACAACACTCTAGTAGCACTGATTTCCTTTCCATTCAATCTCTTTCCAAGCTGCAGCTGAGTTTTCTAGTCATTGGCCTTATTTTCACATATATCATTTCTCACAGAAGTCTTCATATCATTGCCACCATTAAGGTTATAATCTCCACTGTCATTCTCATCAACTGAAGGAAGATTCACTATCCCCAGTTCCACTAATATTGTGAGAAGATAATCAAATTCAAGACTCTTGATTCTTGAATGCTCTCTATTACACACTGCCTAAGATAGTTGTCCATTATAAACTTGAGAAATTCATTCTCTTTGCTATCTGATACCTTCTCCTTCTTTTAGTCTATATTCCATAATTAAAATTCCATATAATGATCGTTATTATTTGGTTTACTAAGCCTATATATTTTCTTTTCATCAGTCTTTACATTCCCAGATCTATACCAACATTTTACTAAATATCCCCTCTGTCAAACTTCACTTCATACTATACTGCTATAAAAACCACTATTACTACTATTTCTCCCTTACATGCCCCCCCACCCCACTGGCTGCTTACCCTTCCTATCCTTACAGGAAATGATATATGTAGAGCTGCAATTCATCACTATGCCTCATTTATTCCAAGAATTTTTGGATAACGAACTTCTTGATCAATGCAAGAATTTGTTACTCATTTCTGATACTCCTGTCATTCTTAAAGCAAGCATACCAATTAATATTTGATCTGTAACTAGTCATATCCATGCTCTCTCTCTAACATTTGTGATACAAATCACAAATCCGCCCAACCATCGAATACTGCTCCCACATATGGGGTGGGGCCGCCCAAAAGCTTCCTCAAAATGCTTGACTCAATACAGAGAAGAGCAATCACTTATTAATGACCCATCTCTTACCAACTCACTTCCCTCCCCACTTTCGCACAGATGATCGGTCTCCGCACTATACGTTTTCTACAAATATTTCCATGGAAAATGTTCATCCGAAATAGCATCAATAATTCCCCTACTTAGTACTAAACCCATTAGAACGCGTGCAGCTGCAGCTCAACAATCCTACACAGTGCACCTTGAAACCCACAGGACAAGTTTCTTCTCCTCCTAAATCCCTGCAACTGCTATATCATGGAACAGTCTTCCCCTTGATGTGTTCCCTAAGGAATACAATATACAGTCATTCAAATCCAATGTGAACAAGTACCGTCTTTTCCAATCCATACATGGTACTAATGTTCTTATAGGTTGATCTACCAACCTCTTGTGTATGTGCTCAACATAAAAAAAAAAAAAAATTTGATTCCAGACTCTTGACCTCTCTTCTCTATTTCCACTTATCCTATAATTTATCATAGATTCAGAGCCCTTTCACCTTGCATCCAGGCCATTCCATTATTCCACTGCTGTCTAAACTTTCTAAATATTATCATAATTATTCAAGCATAGCACCTTCATAAGTTTTTGTGCTAGTTTTGTACAAAAATGTGTACAATTATTTATACAGGATATTATTATCACCAGGTGACCATATAGTGAATGACTCAGTGAGAGATCCTCGTTGCAACACAAATCTCAACAAACCATGCCTTAAACTCATTTAATGTCTGCACTCACCTAGCAATGCGTTCTACTCACCACCACTCTCCATACAATGAACCTTTTCCTCATCCTCTTTGTTCATACTCTCCTCATACAGTTTCAAGGGAAGGCTTTTTGTTCTACTAATGTCTTCCTTCTTCTTCAACCCATTACATATGTACTTGTGTCAGTCATATCTCCTCCTCATCTCATCCTATTCACAAGGCTCTGTAAATGGCAGTCCCTGAATCTGCCTTCATACCCTACATTCACAGACTGGAAACTACCTTTGTCAATTCTGTCTAGAATCTTTTTAATATATCTTGATCCCTTTGAAAACCAGGTGACCAAATCTGTGCACAGTAATCCATATCCTGATGCATGCCCAAGTCCACCTCATTATTACATTTGAATGTAATAATTTTTTAAGTAATGTGACTCCTAAACTTCAGATCCCTATGTGCCACCCACTTGCAGTCTTTCATCTGTTCTACCTCATTCAGAACTTTCCCACCAATTGGATACTTTGTATCCTAGCTCTGCTTACCAAATTTCATAATCTTATACTTTTCAATGTTGCGATTATTATTATTATTATTATTACTCAAGACCCCATGGAGTCAAAGACCCATCTGGAAGGTCTTTTTATCATACCCACAATTCATTATACTGTGCTTTAAACACACTCAAATTCTCTGCAGACACCACACTCTCAGGCAAGGCATTCCAATCATTCACAACTCTGGATGAAAAAAATCTGCTTCTCACTCCCCTACTCACACACCCTCTTTATACAGTTTCCAGAGATGACCTCTGATTCTCCCACTATTTTCTGTAGAACCTCTCCCAGCATTGATCCTATAACAATACCTTACTAACTTGCAGGTCTCTATCATATCTCCTCGCTTCCTCCTGTCCACCAGACTCAGCAAGTTGCATTTCTCAATCTTTCCTCATACTCTCGAGATTCCAGAGGTTAGAAACTATCTTACTCAGTTGCCTCTGGACTCTTTCCAACATCTTTTCGTCCTTCTGAAAACCAGGTGACCAAATCTGGGTGCAATAGTTCATGTGTGGCCTAATCAAAGCCTTATACAATGGAACAAAAATCTCCCTACTTCTACAAGTCAGTATTCTTCGCATCATTCCCAGAAGCTTTTGTGTTGTCTTCACAATTTTGGCTATGCGTCCCTTAAATTTCAGATCTTTATCCACTATCACCCACCAGATCTCTTATTTCCTCCACCTCTGATAATATATCCTCACCAAGCATAAATTGTGCATCCCATCTTTGTTTTCCAAATTTTAAAACCTTACATTTTACAACATTGAACTCACATCCCCCACTCCCGTGTGACCAATCACTCAGTTTATTCAAGTCTTGTTGTAAGGCCACAACATCTCTACTCTTCATGGTTCATCCCAACTTTGAATCATCTGCAAACAACTGAATATCTCCATCCAAATCTTCACCAGTATCATTAATATACAAGTTAAACAGTAATGGCCCTAAAACAGACCCCTTAGGCACACCACTAGTGACTTTCCTTTTCCTGAATATCGTTCCCCCATACACAAGTTGATTGAAACCTATCAGATAGCAGTCTCCAATCCAATGCACCAATCTAATATCCAACCCCACCCACTCTAGTTTGACTATCAACTTATCATGCGGTAATCTATCAAAAGCTTTTGTGAAATCTAAGTATATTACTGTGTATCCTTCTCCTCTGTCCAAGGAAGCAGTCACCTTATTGTAATAAGTAAGTAAGTAGATTACTAAAACATGACCTCCCTTTAGCAAATCCATGCTGTCCATCAAAGATAATGCCATTGTTGTCAACCCAATTCTGGATCCTAGTTCTCACAAAGCTTCTCCAACAACTTGACTACAACACATGACACACAGATTGGCCTACAGTTTGATGCTTGAGTTCTATCACCTCCTTTATGAAACAGCACAATCTTGCCCTCTTTCCACTCCTTAGGAACTTGACCCAATGCAAGCCTTATATTAAAAAGATGGTAGCTCTATTCACTTGTCCACTCATATAACCTATTTAGATCTTCTGTAAGGCCACATCTGCTTGACTCCATTTGTTATCTCCAAATCTGCATCTGCAAATCGCTGCATTTAAACCAGAATCAATATCACTTAAATAAACCCCTGCAGCACACAATTAGTGACTTTCCTCTTTCAGGATACTATTCTTCCACACAACTTGCTGATACCTATCTGACAGCACTAACTTATCCAACTTGCTAATCTAGTATCTAACTCCATCTAACATGTTGTACACCAATCTATGTATACACCACAATATATGCATCTCTTTTATCTAATGCATTTGTCACCTTATTGTAGTACATAAGTAAATTGTAAAGCATGACCTCCCTTTAACATGTTCATTGTCAACCACGCGATATCGCGTGATGTGAGTTCTCGTCTTGTGGCCGGTCACGCGTTATCGCGTGGACGTCGCTATCGAGTTTCTAAGCGGGATAGTATAGTAGCCACAGCGAAACGGTGCGTAATATTTATATTTATATTGGCCACTAGGGAAGGGATCGACTTTCGTGGAGTGGGGATGGCCGCCAGCCATTGTCTATTGTTTATGTTAGCCAGTGCGCACAGTGGTGGTGTTCGGACAAGGCGACGACATGACGATTTTGTTTAGTTATTCGTTGATTTAGCGTGCTTGAAGTTTGGTTTTTATTTATTTTGAGTATTGTTTTTTTTTTTTTTTAGTAAGTTCCCTATAAATGTTGATTTTTGATAATTATTTTTTTCTATTTGTACGTTATTTTTTAAAATTCTATGATTATAAAAGACTGATAATTAAAGTTATAATTATTATATTTAAATGTTTTTTATTTGTAAAATATATAACTTATTTGACCGAATTACATATCACGTGATATCGCATAATAGATATTTAGAGTACATAAATCCTATGTACATAATAATAAAAGCATATAAATAATATATTTAACTTTTTTTGAGCACAATAAAAACTAAATAAAAAAATTAAAAAAATTTGGCCACCACACGAAATTCCAATTTTCAGCTTGGCAATGAACGTGTTAACAAACCCATGCTGACATAACAGAGAATACTGCTGTTATCAGCCCACTTATATATTATAGCTTTGACCAACTTTTCAGCACCTTTTCCACAACTCCACATGTACAGCGAATGGCCTGTAGTGTCTGTAGTCTCAATTCTATCACCACCTTTTTTTTTTATGTGGAACAATTTTATTCTCTTTCTGCTCCTTTGGAGGACTTGCTTTTAAACAGGAATGCTGCTGTTAACTCCCTAGAACATTTTTGAGATGCATGGTGTCATATCATCTAGTCTTATTGCATCAGGCTTAATTAGTTTCTTAAATACCATCAGTCTATCCTCTCTTGCTTCTACACTCAAGCATATCATGTTACACTTATGAGGATGAAAACTTGCTGTCCTTACCAACCAAGACATCTCCCTGGCCTGCTCTTTCCACTCCTTATGCAGCTGCTTATTACTATTATCAATCTTGTGCTTCTTCTATCTCTTCATTCATCCATTTAACACTTACCTTATTCAGCCTTTTGACCTCTGGAATATATTCAGGCAATTTGCTTAACTCTTCCTTCCATATTATAGCTGCAAGTTGTATCCTGAATTTTTTATATTCGCCAGCCTTGTACTTCTACATATATTTTTTTCTTCATGGTCACCAAGTAAATAGAGGTGACATCCCATTTATAATAACATCTTCTGATGTATAACAAGATCTAAGACTCAGTTCTCATGTGCCCTCCATTACACACTGCCTAGAATAACCACTAACTCAAGAAATTAATTTCTCTTGCTACCAGATGTCATTTCTTCATGCAGATCTATATTACCATCATTAAAGTCACTTATGATTACCCTTCTCTTGTTCACTAACCCAATTTGCCTACACTTTTCTTTGTTGCCACCCTTCAGATTCCCTAGCCTATAGCAATATGTAACTAAATATCTCTTCCCATTAGTCTTCATCTCACACCATACTCCCACCATTTTTTCCTTGTATCTACATGTCTTGTGCAGACATAATTCACTTGCTACAATTAACAGCATCTCCCCTTCTTGTCCCATGTAAAACATTGTATCCCCCCCCTCCATTTCTATTCCAATCAGAATATCATTTCATATAGCCATGTTTCATTATATCAACAATTTCTAGGTGAATAAACTCAGTCAACGAAACAAGTTAATCTTTCTTATTTCTAATGCTCCTGTTATTTGTGAATAAAAAGTAATTCATTTTTAGTCTATATCAATTCTGTCCATACTACCTCTCTTCTTGCCCATCTAACCTTTATCTCCACTTTCCCAATATGTTGCCTCAGACTTAACTCTCCCCCTTACATTCCAGGCTATCCCATTCCTATGCTGACCATCCCCATATACACATTTGTTATTATTTCCTGCATTGATTCCATGCCATGTCTCCCTGTCCACTCTGACATTCCTCTCACCCGATTTTCTTGTCCATCTTACATTTCTGTTCTCAGAAACTCTCATCTCTAATTACTCTCTCTTTCCATTTACAAGCACTTCAGTCTCACCTAGTCCAGGCTTATAATGGTATAGTATATGCAATTTTTAGTTAATATTTAATTAATAAAAATTAACTATTATGTAATTAATTTTATGACTTTCAGTGTTATATTTTAGTTTTTTTTAATATCTTTGTACCTCATTCTGTCATTTCAATAAAATCTCGTTTTCTTTAAGTGTGTTTATGGATTAAAAATGTTTCCGTTTTTTTTTTTTTTTTTTTCTTGTATACTGACAAGCTCATTATTATTATTCATTTAGTACTTTTTCTTACAGATATTTTGTTAGCTTCATAATACAGTTCCAGTTTCATAAAAGCTTATGCCAAGCAGCTGGCCATTTAGGCCCTCTACATAAATGTGATATCTACAAATCAAAGAAAGCAGGAAAAATTTTAAGGTATATCTAAATTATTCTTTAAAAAAAAAAAAAAAACATCATTGTTGTGGATTTGTTTTTCCTTTATTGAAACATTGAAGAAGAAATGAGAAAGTGCTTGAGTAGTAGAAAGAAAAGAAAATGCACTACACAAACACTAACTAATTGTTAGTGTTTGTGTAGTGCAGCAATCTATTTGTGCTCTGAAAATGGTGTGTATAAAACCAATGAGATATTGGCAGCTAAATAAATATCTTAAAGGTATTTATTTTATTCCTTTGGTACTGTGAGTTAATCCACAAAATTAGAGATGAACAGCCTGTTACTGGTCATAAAATATTCCTTACCTACTGCTCTCTTTTCCATCAAGTTCTTCCATTCATGGTGTAGTATTTGCTATGACTACCATAATTTATTTAGAAGTCTTATAAAAGACTCCCTTTCTTCTTGAAATTGCATGTGCCTCCTTACTCCAGATGTTGTCAAGAGGACATGTTCTTTATGATATCCTTTGACACCATGATCCAATCAATAAATTTCTCTTGATGCTTGTGTTTCCATGTCAGAGGTTTAATGGAGTAAAATCACGCTGGAAAAGGATTGAATGAATGAGACAAAACATTAGAAGAATTAAGCAGTCACACCGACACCTTCAGGGAGTATATTATAACACTTGTAATACACACACAAAAAAGCAACACAAAACTAAGTGAATCATGTGGACAAAAGAATAGAATCCTAGGTAGGGACTCCTCTTTGAGCTAGGTGAGACACCTTCTGTGGCTGCCTATTAGAGGCCTCATTGTAAACTGGGATCTCAAAGGATTATGCCCATATTTTGAGGGAGTTTTTTTGCATCTGTTACTTGATTAAGCAGATTTTTGAGGGCAGTTACAGATTCTTAAAATATTCTTTCACTTTTAAATGTTCTATGATGGAACATTATGGATTTACCAATTGATTCTAAGATGAGGTCAGCAAACTTTTTCTGAGAAGTGCTGGATATTAAGCATTTTACACCTCGCAAGTTAAGAGGTAAAATCAAAAGACAGAAAACAAAACCTAGATTTTTTTTTTTAATTAACAAAATACAGAATATAATTGTGTATGAACAGATTTTTGAGAAATTGGTGAGAAGGATGAGCCTCTGTAGATCGTCAGTAGACAAAGCCCTTTGATTGGAAAGACCTGGTTCGAATTCCATCCAGGACATGAAGCACCTTTATCAGGACTTTTCAAACAAGGGCAAGGTAGTTGGCTCATGCAATGGTGGATTTCCCCCCTCCCCCCGAAACTTGGTTTTTACATCCCTCAAAACAGGCAAACCATGAACATGTGTAGTCCCATGAACACCTTGTTCCATATTTGTTATTCCCTAGTAAAGTAGCATATTGCTATCCCACCAACCATAAGGCTGAGAAGTGAAGTATGGAATTCTTTTTTTTTTATGAACATACAAAGGGGGGGGGGACGGTCTGTAGAGTTCGTTCTGTTCAACACCTAGAACAAAAATGATATTAAAGCAACTGATATAACCACAAGAAAGAACATACGAGGATAAAAGAATATAAGAACATAAATTATCTTCATAACTCTGGTGGTAGTATGTTCTTTCTTGTGGTTATCTTAGTTGCTTTAATATAATTTTTGTTCTAGGTGTTTATCAGAACTTTCCAGAGGGCCCCCCCTCCCCCCCGCCAGTAATTATGCTTAACTGGGGTTATAATTTAGTGTTCCCGGTCATCAAAATTGACTGCAAATGGTAATCAGATAAGACTGATCTGTAATGAGATTTTACATATTTCATCTTGGAAGATGTCTTTTCTGAGTGACTAAATTTGAATATAAACAAATATGCAGTGCCAACTTAAACTTGTGATCGATGCAACACAAAAACACATGGCAATCACAAAACTGTCAAATTAGCACTGTGAGTGCAATCAGTGGCAATGGCAGAGCAATATACAGTCATTGCTGCAACTATGAGTAGCAACAAAACAGCCGTAGATAATAATACACAAACAAATGGCATAACTCTGTCACATTAACACTACTCTATGGATACTGAAATAGCAGTTTCATGATTATGTGATGGAAATCATTTAAAAGCAGTCATGGGTTGTACAATAATAGATGGTGAACTGGATTAGGCCCTCACGCTGTAGTTTGCCAATCCCTGATCTAAAACAGGGTATGCAAAATACAACTCTACCATAATCATGATATAGATATATAATAAATTTAGTTTAATCCTTTATCCAAGTGTGAGCAAACAAAGTTTGCGCCTGAAAGTATCTTCAGGACTGGGTGTGTTGTACCACCTTAACCCAGTCCTGAAGATACTTTCAGGTGCAAACTTTGTTTGCTCACACTTGGATAAAGGATTAAACTAAATTTATTATACTCTAACCAAGTGAAAAATAAACTTTCAACATCATGATATAGAGTTCACTATTCCTGCAAGATCTTCTTGCAGAACAGGGAACTCTATATACACTAGGAACCAAGAGTAAGCAGTAGGTCTTTTGTGGAATGGATAAGGGTAGTTAGTTTCAAATTCCATTTTGAACTAACTGATATGCTTCAGATAGAAGATAGTATTACTAAATTCCTTCTGAAGTAGTCATGATTTGGAGGAAGGATTGATTATTTTTGTAGGAACCAGAAGGTGTAGTGTATATGGCTGAATTCTGTTGTAAGGGAGGCCTCAGTGGAACAGATTGTAGGCTTTGTTAGCTGGTTTTTATGATATATTTTGAGAGGGCAGATGGTGAAAAAGTTTGTGAATGTTATCTCCCTGTGTGAGTGGGTGTCCAGTATATATACTGTGAATTACTGCTATTGCCATCCTCTACATCTGAGACACCAGAAAAACTAGCCAGAATTCTAAAGAAATACAACCTCTGCATAGTCTTCAGATTCCACTTGAAACTAGCTACCCTTATCCATTCTACTGAACCAACCCTCCTCTCTCAGTTCCTGGTGTATAAAGAGAACCCTATTCCTGCAAGTTAGCAGGAATAGGGTTCAGTAATATGAAAAATAGGAAGATGCCATCCACCTAAAAGAATATAAAAAATACATCAGCAGTCATGGCAACTGGGTCTTGCAGATCTTGCATTAGATACTACTCATACTCAATTGGGGAAAACATACCATGCTCAACTGCAGCAAGTTTAGAAAATACTGTTTTTAGAATCTGCAGCTGCCCTCAGAAACTAGCCTAATCCAAACAAATATGAATGTATAAAACTTTCCAAAATAGGGGAAACATTAATCCTTTGAGATGCTAGTTTACAACCAAAGCCTCCAATAGGTGACATACCTATTTAGGAATTTACTCTTTTGTCCATGTGTTTCACTTTGTTTGTTTGTGTGTATGTGTGTGTGTTACAATTATCATATTATTATTATTATTTGATAACCTCCAAATTTTACCAAATAAAAATCTGTTGACTCCAAATTTGAAGTCAATAGATCCATCGTGGGACACCCACTCAACCAGCAACATGTCTATCATAAATAAGCTTCGAAATTATTTACACTACCTGCACTCACAATGCACTCAAGCAATGAATTTTACTCACTAACAACTCTCCATATAAAAAAAAAATCTACTCTTCACACCCTTCTTCACCACATCTTTACACAACTTCCAGGGATGGGCCTCTTATTCTTCCCATCTTAACATCCACTCTTTTTATTTCTTCTGTATTAATCTGAAAGAATCCCTTAACTTGAAGGTCTCTATCGTATCTCCTCTTTTCCTCCTCCACCAACCTCTGTAATCCACATTCTCTCAAACATTCTTTATAGCCAACACTGCAAAGTCCTGATATCACTTTGGTTATTTCTCTTTGGACCCTCTCAAGTGTTTTCACATCATAATGAAAACTAGGTGACCAAATTTGAACACAATAGTTCATGTGGTTTGACCAATGTTTTATAGAGCCACCACTTCCTCATCTCTACATGTCAATGTACTTTTTATCATAACAGTAATACAATGTACAGTCTTTGCAATACATGTGATGTATCCTCAGAACTTCAGTCCATTGTCTACCATCACTCCAAGATCCCAAATCTCATCCACTCTGCATCATCAGCAAACATTTGAAGATCCCCCAGTCAGTCAACATAAAATATCATTAACAAACAAGTTAAACAGTAGGGGCCCCAAGAACAGAACCCTGAGGCACACCACTTTTCATCTTCCTTTTCTGAGCATGGCTCCATCATACATAACTTGCCATTATCATTCAGAGGTCCAATCTCTGATCCATCTAACCAATATACTATCTATGCCTATTCTTTGCAACTTGTACATCAACTTATCATGTGGTAATCTATTAAATGCTTTTGCAAAGTCCAAGATTCTCCCTTATCCAACACATTTACACCTTATCATAAAACATAAGCGGATTGCTAAAACAAGATTTGTCCTTCACAAATTCATGCTGACCATCATAGAGAATCTTATGTTTATCAACCCAATCCTGTATCCTATTTCTAACCAATTTTTCCAACATTTTGATGACAACTGATGACTTCTGTTCTTGAATAATGCTTGTGGAGAGATATTATTTTGCCTTCTTTTCACTCCTTAGAACCTTCCCCACTGCAAGACTGTCATTAAATAACCAGAACAAAGGCATGACTAACTCTTGTGCACATTCTTTAAAAATGCGTGGTGATATGTCATCCATTCCCAGAGCCTTATTAATATCTAACTCAAGCAACAATTGATACTCCCCTCTGATTCCTTCACCTTTAATTCTCCTAATTCTTGCTTCCCTTCTGCATGTTGTAGAGCATCATTCACACCACTATGATATACACTGATGAAGTGTTCATTAAATAATTCCACTATATCATTTGCTATGGTTACTCTGCTACCATAACTATTCACCAGCGTAATTATTTTTCCTCCTGCTGCCACACAGCAGAAAAATTCTCTTGGATTAGCTTTGACCCAACAGGTCAGCCTCCTCTTATATTCTACTTTTTCTTTTTTAAACAAGCTTGTCACTTTTCTGGCCTGCATTTTATATTCTTCATGCATCTGTCACTGCAAACCGTCTTGTACTTTCTCCATAACTTCTTTTGTAACACTGCTTGCTAGATTTCACCGTTCATCCATCTCACTCCTGCTTATTCGCTTAACTCTTGATATGCAGTTATGCATTGCTTGTGTTAGATACTGCCTTATCATTTCTCCTGCATTATCACCATCTTTTCTACATAATTGTATTGATGCCTATTTCTACACAGTGTATTGATGCCAGTTGATTATGGAGCTTCTGATAATCACCCACATTATAGTTTCACATATAGACCTTCTTGATAACTTTTTTCTGTTTGACTACCTTCCAAACCAATGCCTCATGATCACTTTCACCAACAGGTGGCAGTGTTGATACCTTATTTACAACCACATCCTCTGAGGATCACCAAATCTAACACCAATAAACCTTGTGTTGCTTCCATCACATGCTGCTTTAGATAGTTATCTCACAGAAACTGAACAAATTCACTCTCCTTGTTACCATACATTATCTCTTCTTTCCAATCCACATTCCTATAATTAAAATCTCCAATTAGGATCAGCTTCCTTTTACACCCAACTAATTTGTCTAAAAATTACAGTCAATACTCTTCATGTTCCCTGACCGATAACAGCATCATATTAGATATACTATTCTACTGATCTCAACTTCATGCCAAACAGCTTCAAAATCTTCACACATACTACTATTTTCCACTTTGACCTGTTGGACACAATTCCTCTGCTATCATTAACATCATCTTCCTATCCTTTTGGAAAATTCTATATCCCACCATTTCAAGTTGACAGTATATCATCGTCAGTCAACCTAGTTTCACTTATGCCAATTATCTCTGGTCATGCTAATTCAATCAATGCTACAAACTCAGCCCTTTTATTTCAAATACTGCATACATTAGTATACAAGCATAACAAATTCTCCACTCTTTGAAGCCATCCCATCAACACAATCACTTTTTACTCATAGTGCACTTATTACTTATAGTGTACTTCTCTGTTCATCCTGACCAACCCTGTTTCCCTAATCCTGACTCTGATTATCATTTATATTCTTATCATTCCCCCCACTGTTCTGCACTGCATCACTTTGCTCTGCTATAATCACTTCCTCACCTTTTTATCCATCCTCTTCCTACCCTTCCACAATCTCCTTCTCAACCTCTCTCTGACTCTTAGTGGTACTAATTTCATATGAACCCTGTGTACTCTCAATAAACAATTTTCCATCTGCTTTGAACCATTCTAACTTCCCTTCGAATTCATTCCATACATTTACAAATTGAACACTCTTCATCTGACACAATTCAGTCATCCTGTTATTCAGTATCATTGCTCTCCTTCTCAGTTCACTGCTGTCATCTCTGGGCAACAAATTAACTGCTTTCCCAATGTCACTATTATCCTTCACATCCTGCAACAACTTCTTTAAATCCCTTTCCACATTCTTTGTCTCACTATTCAAATCATTTGTATCCACTACTACCACTAATTCTGATGCCCTTTCCTTCTATGCAGAGCATCTGATATTCATTTTATTGTACCACTACTAAAACATGTCTTGTATACTTATTTACCACACCTTTAATGATTGAATCGCCATATAAAGCAACCCTATCATCCTTAGATACTTGCTTCTTCTTCTTCTTCTTAACTTCCTTGTCTTTACATTAGCTATGCTCTTCTTTACACATTCAATTTTCTTCCTTCATACATTTAACTTGATTCTTCATTTTCATTAATTCTAGCCTAAACTCTTCCACGTCACTTCTATTATTACCATTGCAAGCACTTCCATCCATTTTCTGATTATTCCATGTAACACCATTCTCATCTTTGGAATGTCCTAGCCTTTCATTGCACTTCTCACATACTATAATATAATACGTTCCTTTTTAACATTCAATCTAACACTCCAGAAATCTTTAACATTTTTGGATATATGCATAACACAATTGTCGCATCTTATCCACTGCAAAAAAGTCCAGGGAAAAACTTGATCTCTGAGTTGAGACCTTCTGCACTGCTGGCATATGCTTCTTTGCTGCCGCTGCCACCATTTTTGTAATGTTAACTACCACTTCCACGTTTATCAAGATAACAACTGAAGTGAACACTTTTAATACCACAGAACAATGATTACATCCAGTCTGGCTATCACACAAAAGCACTATTATACAAATCTACACAATATAATTTAGGGGAAAAAAAACACTTTTCGTAACACCATTCAAATACACTGCTACTTCTCTTCACAACACTAGTGCCACTCCTTGTATATTGTGTTCTCTGAGATGAAATACAGAAAGAATTAAATAGTGTTTTCCCTTCACAGTGCAGTAGAAACTCCATTAAGTTCTCTAACTTGAGTTTCTCCCAGCATTTAAGTCTTAACACACAGCTGCTGATTATCTTTATGTTCCCTCCACTACATGTTGTTTGAAATAATTAGCACTCAAGAATTCCAAAAAGTCATTCCTTATGAGATGTTAACTCTCCTTTCCAATGTATGTTGCATTAGTTAAAGTTTCCCATAATAATTACCTGCTTCACATTATTTAATCTAATCTGTATAAAAATCTCCTGCTTAGTGCTTCTACATTTCCAAGCACTCACCATACACTCTCAAAGCTACTGGCACCATTTCTCCTCCCCATATCTACATTCTGAGTGAATGTAGCTTATGCGTTGTCATATCATAAATACTTTTCTTTTCATGCATCCTCCTAGAATATGCTGCACTCTTTAGCCTCTATTCTTGTTGTGATATCATCTTCTGTTTCACTAGCACCAATAAACTTCAGGAAAACAAACTGTATTAACCACAAATTCAACTGCCCTTAATTTTTAACTTCTAAAATTTGTATAGAGACAAAATAGTGCATCGCCTGTATTATTATTAACCATATATCTATTATTATTATTATTCTCAATCTTCACTGTAACATGCTGCACAACCTCGTGTTACTCAAGCTCTACATGAGATTGTCCCCTGCTTTCACCCTGACAACTTTAGTTTCTCTAACTCAACACTCACTTGCTCAGAGAACAGCAATCTCTTCAAATGTCTATAGTCCATACCTTCAAATGCAATCCACAGAGCATCTATATTTCCAAACCTCTTCCTATATCTTCTCACCGTAATATAACTCATTTTCACTGCTTGTCTCCTCACTATCATTTCGAGATAATACATGTCATCCTTTACCCCTCTTCTGAGGTATAATCTCTCTCTCAAATCTTTTACTATCCAATTCAAGCAACTTTGGCAGCAAGGGAATGTCAGAATGAAGGTGATATGATAATGCTGTTTAGTTCAAATGGACTGAATGAAGGCATCATACTCTCTCTCTCTCTATTATTCTCCCAGTCTCTCTAATTGCACACCTCAAATCATATAATCTCCATATATATATATATATATATATATATATATATATATCATTTGTAATTATCTCCTCTTAATCTCTCTTTTTATCCACTGTGACTCATTCCTCAAGTTTTCCTTGCTTCTTTTCTCACTTCTTTCATAGCACATCTTAGACATGGTCAGTAGAATTAAGGTCAGGAGAACTGGCTGGCCAAACTATACATATGATAGTCTCTTCTTGAAGATATTGGTCCATGAGCTTCACTCAATGAAAACAGGCATTATTACTTTGTATAATAACTATCGCCCTTATTGCACACAGATATGGATGAACACGGGGTCCAGGACCTCATCTCTATAAGTGGCAGCATTCATGATTTTGCTAGGAAGCACATGCAGGTCGGTGTATCCACCTGTCTCCCCAAACCTTCATTCTACCTCCACCATAAATATCCTTTTCAAGGATATTTTAGGAATGATAATGCATCCTTGGTTCTCTCCAGATCAGCGCATGCTTGATATCACTTTGTACAGCAAATTAGGACTTAATCTGTATATAATACTGAACCCCCCCCCCTTAATCTTGGTTCCAGATGATGTGGAGCCTGGCCCATTTCAAACATACTCTGTGTTGTGGGGATAGGAACAGCATACAGAATACCAGTCGCCTAGCATACAAACCAACTTCATGAAGCCTTCTGCATGCAGTGTAAGCAGCTAACAGTGTTCCTGTAGCCAACGTGAGGTCAGTTCATATCTTGTTCTCACTCCCGACATGAAATGGAAATTCACTCCAAAATGCCTGCTATATGCCTTGGCTCATTCCATATACTGCTGACAGCTCCACTTATTTGTATGCAATAACCAGACTCAACATCACTTTTTACATAATGCACCTGACTGGCATGTTTACCCCTGTCCCCCAAATTATTGCAATTTTTCTCTTTGTTCCTTAATTTGAACGCAAACCAGTGTGTGTGTGTGTGTGTATCTACTTTGCAGTACAAATCTACCAACTTACATTTTTATTTGAATACACGGAACATTAAGCCAAGAGAAACTGTATTTAAATATATTAAAAATTTTATATTTGTTGTTTCACTTCTACAATTTTTTTAGAAAAACTAACTTGAACCTTATATAAATACATTTTGTTTCAGTGAAGGATTAAAACTTGGTAGCTCATTGCCTTGGCAAAGAGTTATGGAAATTATGACAAATGGATATACTGACAAAATTGATATCACACCAATGCTGGAATATTTTCATCCCTTAATAGTATGGCTGAAAGGACAGAATAAATATGAAACATTAGGATGGAAAAGTAATGATTCAACAGTTTGTCCATGAATTGCAAAAAATTTGCAGTAAGAAATAATATATGAATAAAGCTGATGTATTTCATCTGTTTATAAAGTTGAGATGAAGTTTTTTCTTTTATCCAAATATCATTTATATATATTATATGTTTGTAATTGCATACTGAGTGGTCAGTTTATCAAGTGCATCTCATCCATGGAATCACCTGTGTCATGAGACGTCTATTCTAAAGTAGATAATAAATAGGTACTCAGGGATTTGTGGTGTATGTACGACATGCATATGCACATAGTTCAACACAATAATGGCTTAACTGTAAGATGTAAGTGAGAGAGCTGGTATAATAATCAGCACCAGATGTCTAGTGCAAATATCATAGAAACTGCCACAGTACATGCACAGCAGTTCTAGTGTACTGATAATAGTCCAACAACTATAAATGTCTGGACTTTTGTGTTAAAAAGTACTTTTTTTTTGTTATCTGAATCACACTCAAGAAAGGCTTTTAATATGTATAGTATACTGTTATTAGTAAAGTGGGTGGGTAAAGAGTTATCATCATCATCAAATTCTTGCCATGTACCCTCCAGGGGTGTACAGGATATCTGAATCGCACTCAAGAAAGGCTTTTAATATGTATAGTATACTGTTATTAGTAAAGTGGGTGGGTAAAGAGTTATCATCATCATCAAATTCCTGCCATGTACCCTCCAGAGGTGTACAGGATATGATAGTACTATCATCATCAAATTCCTGCCATGTACCCTCCAGAGGTGTACAGGATATGATAGTACTACATGAAAAATTTACACCTTCCTATCTTCTAACTTCCAATTTACTAACTTCCTACCTACAATTTTCCTCCAAATCAGTCTGTTACTTGTCAAGACTCTAATATTATCAGATCTTATATTTCTGTCGTCTAAGGCAGTTGTAAGTTCTGTCGTCTAAGGCAGACCTCTGGGTCGTTTTCCTGCCAACCTGACAGAGAACACTAGTTTTGCTAATCTTTCTTCATCCATTCTGTTTAAATGACCATACCACCCTGAGATTAGCTCTGCTAACACATTCCTGTATTCTTCAATGGGGTGCTTAATGGTCAAAGCTGTATAACTGAGAGGAGACCTCCACATAGCCTTTAAAGGAATGCGGAGAACCGACCAGGGCTTCTGACCTAATGTCCAATCCTCACCTTCTTGTGGTGCACCCTGTTGGGTATCTACCTGGATACTGAACAAATGAGGATGGGCTGGCAATTTGGGATTTAGCCGACCAAATTGTATTCTTATTGGCTTAAACCAATATAGAAAATGAAGGTACAACATGACAAAATTTCATGCCGGCTGGGACGTCGCCAGGTTAAACAAGGCCCCCATTGTTTTCGCCAGGGAACAAGGGCGAACAGCGAAAAGTCAGCTACTGGAACAAATCTGAAAGCACACCCCAACTCAACATCACCAGAGTTAAAGATCGGTACTATCAACATAAGAAGCCTGAATGGCAAAGAAATGGAGCTAGCTGAGGAATTAGATAAGTACCAGATCGACATAACAGGGGTGACTGAAACAAAAAAGACAAAAACTGGTGAGATCTTTCTGAGCAATAAATACAAAATGTTATATTCGGGAAATGACAATCAAGGAAAAGAAGGAATAGCCATAGTATTCAACATAAAATATAAGGCTAATCTTCTTGAATGACAGGCAGTCTCAAGTAAAGGGATGTGGGCAAATATCAGAATGGGGAATTGCACAATGAGACTTATTTGTGCCTATGGTCCCATAGAAGGTTCTACTACGGTAGAGGTGGAGGAATTTTTTGATGCTTTAGAAAAAGCAACTGACACAATGAAAAAGGAAAAGTTGATCCTTGTTGGGGATCTAAATAGCAGAGTAGGAAATGATTGTCAGACATACAAAAATATTTTGATAAAATTTGGAGAAAAGAGCAAAGCTAATAATAATGGCAAATACCTGTTGGATTTCTGCTCAGGACATGGACTGGTTATTACTAACACGATGTTCCAACATAAAAATGTGCACAAATTCACATGGAGAGAAGAGGCAAGGAATAAGAAAAGTCTCATTGACTATGTTATTGTTGATAGTGATGTTTTCACCCTGGTGCAGGACACCAGAGTGTAGAGAGGATTTGAAATTGGAAGCAATCACTATTTAGTCTTGAACAGGATAAAATTAAATTTCATACTGAAAAGAATAACATGTAAGAAAGTTTTAAAGCAAATAAAAGTTGAGCAGCTCTCAAGTGTGAATTGTAGACTATCTACTAATCGTAGGAATATAACAAAGATCTGTATTTAAATTTTGTCGATCTGGAAAAGGCATATGACAAGGTGCCAAGAGAGAAGCTATTCAATACGCTACAGTTATATGGTGTCAATGGGGCATTAGATCAAGCAATACTTAGTCTGTACTTGAGTTGTAAGTCAGCAGTTAGAATTGAAGGAAGTACAGGAAGATGGTTTAATGTTAAATCTGGTGTGAAACAAGGATGTACATTATCCCCTCTGTTATCCCCAAAATACACAAAGATTATTGAAGAAAAAATGAGAGTTTGAGAACAGTATCCAAACCTTGGAGATTCAGTGGCAAGCCTTGAAGAAAACCCTGATTGATTCAGCCAGAGAGGCATATGGTGAGGTTGTCTGCAAGGATAGAAAAATCAGAACTCCATGGTGGACACAGAAAGTTAAAGAGGCAGTGAAGGAAAAGAAGAAAGCATATCAAAAGTTCCTGGCAAATAAGTCAGCTTTTGCTCTTAGAGAATACAGAGACAAATGTCAGAAAGCGAAACACTGTGTAAAACTAGCTAAACAAAAGTCATGGCAGGATTTTGGCAAGAACATAGAAAATAAATATCAAGGTGGTAAGATATTCTGGAGGTTGTTGAAGAAGCTTAGAAATGGAGGAAAGAGTGCTGTAAAAATAGTTAGAGATGATAAAGGTGACATGAAAACAGGAAAAAAAGATATCCTTGAAGTACGGAGTAATTACTTCGAAACATTGCTAAATGAAACAAGCAGTGATAGCACAGTGGTAAAAAACACTCAACAGGCATACAGTCAGGAATATATATCCATACTTGAAGTTGAAAAAGCAATCAAAGGCTTGAAATGTGGAAAGGCAACAGGAGTAGATGATATTCGACCAGAAATGCTGAAGTATGGTGGTATAAAAGTCTTACAGTGGCTACACTGCATAGTTCAGAAAGCCTGGACAGAGGGATGAATTCCCAATGATTGGAGTAGAGCTCTCATAGTATCCATATATAAAAAGGGAAATAAAACTGAATGTGAGAATTACAGAGGTATTTCCCTACTAAGTGTTCCTGGCAAGATCTATGCAAGTATACTTGGGAAACAGTTGAGAAGAATTGTGGAAGAGAAGCTTGGTGAAGAACAAGCTGGATAAAGGCCAAATAGAGGCTGTCAGGATCAGATCTTCACTTTACGACAAATAGTGGAGAAATCGTAGGAATATAACAAAGATCTGTATTTAAATTTTGTCGATCTGGAAAAGGCATATGACAAGGTGCCAAGAGAGAAGCTATTCAATACGCTACAGTTATATGGTGTCAATGGGGCATTAGATCAAGCAATACTTAGTCTGTACTTGAGTTGTAAGTCAGCAGTTAGAATTGAAGGAAGTACAGGAAGATGGTTTAATGTTAAATCTGGTGTGAAACAAGGATGTACATTATCCCCTCTGTTATTTATCTATATGGATCACATTATGAAGGAAAGTGGTATTAAACATATCAAAATTGGAGGCGTTAATGTCAGCTCTTTGCTTTATGCAGACGATGTTATACTTATCAATAAATCTGCTACAAGTCTGCAAAATCAGCATTAAAAAGACAAAGATAATGAAAATAGGTAGAATTGTTGAAAATGTCAACTGTGTTGTGAACGGGGAACCTGTGGAACAAGTAAAACATTTCAGCTACTTAGGCACGATTTTTACTGAAGATGGTAAATTAAGTATGGAAATAGACAACAGAATGAACAAAGCTGGTATGGTAAGAAGTCAATAGAATAAATTCATATGGAATAAGAGGGAAGTTAGTTAGAACTAAATTAGCTATATACAAGACAGTGTTCAAACCAGTTTTAACCTATGGATCTGAGAGCTGGGTCAGAAGTAAAACACTTGACCAAAGACTAGAAACCGCAGATATAAGCATCCTGAGAAAGATTAGAGGTGTGAACAGATGGCATCAACGGCAATATCATATTAAAAACGAAGATATTAGGAAAGAATTTGACATTGTTGGCATCCAGGAATGCGTTAGCAGTGCTAATCTCAGGTGGTATGGTCACTTAAAGAATGGGCGAGGAAAGATTAGCAAAACAAGTGTTCTCTGCTAGGTTGGCAGGAAAACGACCCAGAGGAAGACCAAGATATAGGTGAATTGATACGGTACAATGTGCCTTAGACGATAGAAATATAAGATCTGATAATGATAATATTGGAGTCTTGACAAGTAACAGACTGATTTGGAGGAAAATTGTAGATAGGAAGTTAGTAATGATGTAAATTTTTCATGTAGTACTATCATATCCTGTACACCCCCCCTTGAGGGATACATGTCAGGAATATGATGATGATGATATTCTTCAATTTATGCAACAGTCTTCATGCTGAATTTTGCCAAAAGCCTTAGCAAAATCATGGTGTATCCATTCCCCTTGTCTAGCTCAATGGTAACAAATGTGAACCACAAGGTTATGTGTAGCAGCACAAACACCCCACCATATATTTCATCCTGTTAGCTTCCACTTCACACCAGGTAGCCTCAAATGCAGTGCTGTGGGACATTATTGCTGTTTCTAAAATTTTTGAAAATATTTCTAAAATTATTATATCCTTTACACTCAATTCCAGTTATCACATCTGATTCTGAGAGCCAGTTTTCACTAATATGCTACCAACTAATCACGTTATCATCCTCTTATGGATCTCTTGTTCAATGAGACTGCACATCCATTTCAATCCTGTACTATTTATACCATAGGTACACATTTAGATACGATATCATTTAAGATCTTTTCAAAGGTACATATTTTATACATAATATATAATTAAAAAGTATGGAGGGAATTACACACAGTAAGGAATGAAAGAGGAAAACTCTCTTTGGAAGTTGTATAAGTGTGTGGCAAAGAAGGCGGTAAGTAAATAATGCTTTTCGGAAATGGAAAGTGGTGGTAGGTGAATGGAATGGCAAAAATGTGATTGAGTTTTAGGTTCAACATGATAAATATGCTGCTGGTTAAGTGAGACCTACAATGGGCAACTTAACATGACAGAGGTTTGTTATTAATAATCATTTATGGCTACAGTGAATGTGTAATGACAGAACTGTGGAGAAAATAATGACACAATGCATCACAGCAAATTTTTTTACCTTATACAGTATGTATGTTTGTAATCTTATACCATATACATTTTACAAATGCTCGTGTTTAGGAACAGCAAATAAAAGCTATAGACACCAATTATGTGGTACCTTTTGATAGCCCAACTTAAGGACATGGGTCCAAAAACTGAATATTTCTTGCATCACTTACATGCTTAACTTTTTCCAAAAAAAAAAAAAAAAAAAAATTGGGGGGGGGAGTCGTCTGTAGATGAAACCCCCCCACCCCAAGTGTAATCCTTAGCTGCACGGAACAAATGCTATAGGTGGGCTAAGAATTACACTCGGGGGATTTCAGCTGCAGATGACCCACCGAAGTATTTTTGCTCCCACTTACAAAAGGTTGGAGTGTCATAAAAAATTCAAATGAGATTCAAGAATATATTTATTGATGAAAGTTTCATATAGTCCATTTTTTTTTCTTTTAGCAATACAGATTAATTTGTTAGTTCTATTAATGCTTCAACTATATTTCCATGGTGTTCTCGAAGTTTCAGTTCTGCAACACTCCTAGAAATTTCCATTTCTTTCATCTATAAAATGAAAAAAAAAAAAAAAAGGATAGAATTAGCAGTGCTAGCTGATTAGCATTCACATGATCAGCCAATAAATTCCAGATATCAGGGATGGCTTTATACATGAGAGTAGAGCGGGAGATTTATTAAATTTAGTCAACACTTACCTAATAAATCACTTCCAATTATGATTTTAAATGCATCTAAGAAAGTTGTGTATTTATTGAATAAAAGTAACAATCTCATTACTTAGTGATTCTATTTTCGTTTCGACCATCAACTGAATGCAAGAAATGAACATAAACTGGATTGTATATTGGCCGAAGAATTTTTAATAATAAAAATAAAGTAAAAACACGACAAGTTTTGCCAACTTGGCTATTTGGCTTCGTAAGGGTGTACGAAAGTGATACAAAACAACTTAAACAGTTTATGAAGGAATAAACCGAATACAAATGTATTTTTTGCAAATTCAGAAGAACATGTACATCAAACACAAGGAGCATGTATGATATCAACTATTGCTATGCAAGTATATTCTGTAATTAGCAGCAAAATCGAACTCTGGCGTACTTAGTGATCTTATGAGGGTCTTCCAAATGTCAGCTAGAATTAATCCTTGATTTCTGTTGAGGCTGTGTTTAGAACGAATGACAACTATAACTTCTTTGATGTTTCGGGAGCAGAAGTCTTCCTCTAGATAGGGCATAGAACTTTTGTACCATTGAATGGTATGGTTCATACTCAAGAAATGAAGGGCTAATAGCAAAAGAGCAGTCTTTCCTGTTGTTGTTTACATCTCCGACGTGTTCTCTTTTTCTTATTTCCAAACTTCTTGAAGTCTGACCAATGCAGTTTAAACCACATGAACAAGGGATGTTACACACACACACACACCAGCATATTTGAAGAAGGCATTACTATCTTTCGGAAATCTTAAAAAGTGACAGATAGTCTTTAGAGGTTTGAAAGTCACTCATATTTCATATGGTTTAGGAGTGTAGCAATCTTTTTTGAAACTGTCCCAGCATAAGGAATGGCAATAGAGGATTTGTAATGTTGCCAGCAAAGGTTGGTCAATTGGTAGAGCCTCTTCCGAAACTTCCACTTGCAACTGTTTAGCCATGCCTAAGATTGCTTGAGTTTCAGAATTCACAATCTTGTTGGGTCTTCAAAGCCTTCGAAATTATCATTAAACTGAGGACAAAGTTTATACCATACTCGTATACGTCCCTAATTGGCTTCGCCATGCACAATTTAAAATAAAACTTCCGATCCAAAAAATTCATAAAGATAAAAATTTGTAAAGTGAGAACTACCTGTATAGTTCTTTGTTTTGATATAATAATTATTGTATCATTACTTAATGGACACACTGTATATATTATACTCTTTGTTCTTTTTCACTTCCAGCTGTTCCTCCATGAGCAAAAAATTCCAATAATGTAATACTGTTTTGTTTTTCAGCTTACAATTTGAAATAACACTGTATGGTATCATTCATATTAAGGTTAATCTTTATTTTATAGCTAACTCAATCTTAATACTTTTAGTACAGTTAGCTTTTGGTATAGCAGTATTACTTTTCAGCTTCCAGGAGTGTTCACTGTTTTTTGATCATGGTGAATAAATCACAGGTAAATTTTTGCTTAACATAAACATAATGATGGAAAATGCAAAACAGTAATATATATTTACAAAATGAACAAAAAAAAAAGGACTAAGTTATAAAATGCTTTCCAAAAAAGTAACTTTATAAAAAGTAAAAACCTGAGCCTTTTTAAAATATGGAACTGGAAAATTTGTAGTAATGTCTAGAATTTTCTAGATAGGTTTTTATACATGAAGGGGGTGTATACCATACTCGTCCGCGCGGTTAGCCTAGTGGCTGTGCGCTTCGCAACCATATGCCTGGGGAAGGAGTGTCTTAGGTTCGATTCCCATCGGTGACGTGAGGAGCTTTAGGATCTTCCTCAGCCATAGCCAAGTCTTGGGTGTGGACAGTAGGGTTTTTACCCAGTTTATCATAGGGTTTTTCATCCCACAAAGCAGGCAAACCAGCCCTGAAAACTCAACACTACAGACATAGGATACACCGGGGCATAGGGCTGACCACCTTATCCTGTGAACAGCTTGACGTCCGATGATTAATAAAACCCTCGACACTGCAAGGTAACCAAGGGAAAAAAGGAAAATGAGATGAAATGAAAAATACCACACTCTAGTATCCTTCAAAGCAATCTCCATGTGAGTCAATGCAATATTTTCTGCTGCTGGAAACAGTTCAACTGGAATACTGTTTATGTACCTACAGCAAATTTTCTTCACTTAAACATCAACGAATATCTGCTCTTTCATGGTTTTCTTTTCTGATCATTAAGAACTTGCTCTCTCACATCGCAGCACACATTCATACAATATTTTTTTTTTTTTTATCCTCTCTGAGCAAATGAGGCACAAATTTAGTAGACACACATTTCATTTGCAAATTCTGTTAAAATTCACAGACACAAACTCCATGAAAACTTCGTCTCTTCAGAAACTTGCTCAATGGTCTTTTGATGATCTTCATTGATTGCCTGGCAAACCTTTTTGATCTTTTCATCATTTCTGCTTGTTGAAGGTCGGCCAGATCATGATCAGTCTTCAACTGATGTGTCCTTATATTGGAAACGGGAAAAACCACTTGTAGACCTGCGTTTTACCTAAAGCATCGTCCTTGGAGGTTTGCTGAAGCATAACAATAGTTTCAGCTGCAGTTTTACCCAAAAGAAAACAAAATTTTACAGAGAATCTGTTCCTTGTGGTAAGCCATCACAAAACTTGCTTGTAAGCACTAACAAAAAAGCAGCTGGAACAACGAACCAGTTCCGACTTGCCAGACTGACAAAGAAAATTGTACACTCATGATTAGCAGCATCAACTGTAACTAGAAAATGCACGTGTACCAAGTTCAGATTCAAGTTTTTTTGGTTATCTTCTCATGTGTGTGTGTGTGTGTTATTATTACATCAAGGATCCGTTGTTTTCGCCAGGGAACAAGGGCGAACAGCGAAAAGTCAGCTACTGGAACAAATCTGAAAACACACCCCAACTCAACATCACCAGAGTTAAAGATCGGTACTATCAACATAAGAAGCCTGAATGGCAAAGAAATGGAGCTAGTGGAGGAATTAGATAAGTACCAGATCGACATAATAGAGGTGACTGAAACAAAAAAAAAACTGGTGAGATCTTTCTGAGCAATAAATACAAAATGTTATATTCCGGAAATGACAATCAAGGAAAAGAAGGAGTAGCCATAGTATTCAACACAAAATACAAGGCTCACCTTCTTGAATGGCAGGCAGTGTCAAGTAGAGTGATTTGGGAAAATATCAGAATGGGGAACTGGACAATGAGACTTATTTGTGCCTATGGTGGTCCCACAGAAGGTCCTACTAAGGTAGAAGTGGAGGAATTTTTTGATGCTTTAGAAAAAGCAACTGACACAATGAAAAAGGAAAAGTTGGTCCTTGTTGGGGATCTAAATAGCAGAGTAGGAAATTGTCAGACATACAAAAATGTTTTGGGAAAATTTGGAGAAAAGAGCAAAGCTAATAATAATAATGGCAAATACCTGTTGGATTTCTGCTCAGGACATGGACTGGTTATTACTAACACCATGTTCCAACATAAAAATGTGCACAAATTTACATGGAGAGAAGAGGCAAGGAATAAGAAAAGTCTCATTTACTATGTTATTGTTGATAGCGATGTTTTCTCCCAGGTGCAGACACCAGATTGTACAGAGGATTTGAAATTGAAAGTGATCACTATTTAGTCTTGAGCAGGATAAAATTGAATTTCATATTGAAAAGAATGACATGTAAGAAAGTTTTAAAGCGAATAAAAGTTGAGCAGCTCTCAGATGTGAACTGTAGACTAAAATACACAAAGATTATTGAAGAAAAATTGAAAGAGTTTAAGAACAGGAACCAAACTTTAGAGATTCAGTGGCAAGCCTTGAAGAAAACCTTCATTGATTCAGCCAGAGAGGCATGTGGTAAGGTTGTCTGCAAGGATAGACAAATCAGAACTCCATGGTGGACACAGGAAGTTAAAGAGGCAGCGAAGGAAAAGAAAAAAGCATATCAAAAGTTCCTGGCAAATAAGTCAGCTTGTGCTCTTAGAGAATACAGAGACAAAAGTAAGAAAGCTAAGCAGTGTGTAAAACTAGCTAAACAAAAGTCATCGGAGGACTTTGGCAAGAACATAGAAAATAAATATCAAGAAGGTGGTAAGATATTCTGGAGGTTGTTGAAGAAGCTTAGAAATGGAGGAAAGAGTGCTGTAAAAATAGTTAGAGATGATAAAGGTAACATGAAAACAGGAAAAAAAGATATCCTTGAAGTATGGAGTAATTACTTCGAAACATTGCTAAATGAAACAAGCAGTGATAGCACAGTGGTAAAAAACACTGACCAAGCATGCAGTCAGGAATACATATCCATACTTGAAGTAGGAAAAGCCATCAAAGGCTTGAAATGTGGAAAGGCAGGCAGGAGTAGATGATATTCGACCAGAAATGCTGAAGTATGGTGGTATAAAAGTCTTACAGTGGCTGCACTGCATAGTTCAGAAAGCCTGGACTGAGGGATGAATTCCCAATGATTGGAGTAGAACTCTCAAAGTCACTATATATAAAAAGGGAAATAAAACTGAATGTGAGAATTACAGAGGT
The DNA here is from genome assembly GCF_054136105.1 of Typopeltis vanoorti. Lineage (NCBI taxonomy): Eukaryota > Metazoa > Arthropoda > Arachnida > Uropygi > Thelyphonidae > Typopeltis > Typopeltis vanoorti. The sequence continues at coordinate 132,745,876 of NC_143549.1, forward strand.
ATTTCCCTATTGAGTGTTCCTGGTAAGATATATGCAAGTATAGTTGAGAAACAGTTGAGAAGAATTGTGGAAGAAAAGCTTGGTGAAGAACAAGCTGGATTCAGGGCAAATAGAGGCTGTCAGGATCAAATCTTCACTTTACGACAAATAGTCGAGAAAGCATGGGAATATAACAAAGATCTGTATTTAAGTTTTATCGATTTGGAAAAGGCATATGACAAGGTGCCAAGAGAGAAGCTATTCAATACGCTACAGTTATATGGTGTCAATGGGGCATTATATCAAGTAATACTTAGTCTGTATTTGAGGTGTAAGTCAGCAGTTAGAATTGAAGGAAGTACAGGAAGATGGTTTAATGTTAAATCTGGTGTGAGACAAGGATGTACATTATCCCCTCTGTTATTCATTATCTATATGGATCACATTATGAAGGAAAGTGGTATTAAAAACATGATATTAAAATTGGAGATGTTAATGTCAGCTCTTTGCTTTATGTGGACGATGTTATACTTCTAAATAAATCTGCTACAAGTCTGCAAGATTCTCTAACTAAATTGAATAACTGTTGTAATAGATATGGTATGAAGGTCAGCAATAAAAAGACAAAAACAATGAAAATAGGCAGAATCATTGAAAATGTGAACTGTGTTGTGAATGGAGAACCTGTGGAACAAGTAAAACATTTCAGCTTATTTAGGCACGATTTTTAGTGAAGATGGTAAATTAAATATGGAAATAGATAACAGAATCAATAAAGCTGGTATAGTAGGAAGTCAATTGAACAACTTTTTTTATTATTATTATTATTATTACGGGTATCTCCATGGAGTCAGTAGACTCATCGCGGGAGACCCAAACTAGCAAAACAATATCTGTCATATCTCTTCTTGAATTCATTTACAGACGAAGAGCTCACAACTAAGTCAGGCAATGAATTCCACTCATTCACCACCCTCCAGGCAAAAAACCTTGTTCTGACACCTTTGTTAACCACACTCTTCTTTAATTTCCAGAGATGACCTCTTGTTCTTCCATCACTTTCACACAGCTGAAACATTTCCCCTGCATCAATCCTATAAAAACCTTTTAGTAATTTGAATGTTTCTATCATATCCCCTCTTCTTCGCCTATCAACCAATCTCTGCAATCCACAAGCTCTCAATCTATCAATGTAGGGAGCATTTTTTACATCGCTCACCAACTTAGTCACTCTTCTCTGAACCCTCTCCACAGCCTCCTCATCTCCAAGGAATCCAGGTGACCAGACCTGAGCACAGTAATCCAAATGTGGAAGTATCAATGCTTTATAAAGGGGAATAATAACCTCTTTATCTCTGGATGTCAGTGTGTTCCTCAACAACCAAGTAATCCTATGTGCAATCTTGGACACCTTAGCAATGTGTCCTCTGAACTTCATCTCCCTATCTACCAATACCCCTAAGTCCCTAGCCTCATCAATCTCTTGGAGTACCTTTCCATCGATGTAGTACACAGCTGGTAATCTTTTAATCCCAAAATGCATGACTTTACACTTTTCCACATTGAACTGACATCCATTTTCTTTTGCCCATTTTACCAGCTTATTTAAATCCTCCTGCAAACTTTCAACATCAGCTTGATTTTTTATTGCACTACACAACTTTGCATCATCAGCAAACAACTGAATATCTCCCTTTAAGCCGTTTCCTATATCATTTATATACAAATTAAACAACATTGGCCCAAGCACAGAGCCCTGAGGCACACCACTGGTCACCTGCCTCATTCTGGACTCGGCTCCTCCATACACCACCTTATGGTATCTCTCCCTGAGCCATTCTCCTATCCATATCACCAATTTAATATCCATTCCCATCTGCTCCAATTTGCGTAACAGTGTTCTATGGGGTATCCTGTCAAAAGCCTTAGCAAAATCCAGAAGTACCACTGTGTAGCCAGTTCCTTTGTCCAACTCAGATGTTATTCTATTATGAATAGTTAATAGATTGCTAAGGCAGGATCTACCTTTAACAAAACCATGTTGGCCTCTATAGAGTATCATATCCTGATCCACCCATTCTTGAATTTTGTCTTTAACCAACTTTTCCAATACTTTTACCACTACTCCTGAGATGGTGATTGGTCTGTAATTCAATACTGCAGTTTTAGAGCCACCCTTATGCAAAGGAACCACTTTGCCTAACTTCCACTCCCTAGGGACCATACCAGAGTTCAAACTTAAGTTAAATATCCAGGTGAGAGGGGTTGACAATTCATTTGCACATTCACGCAACACCCGAGCTGATATTCCATCTAAGCCTACCGCAGTGTTTGCATTTAAGTTTTGCAATATATTTAATACCTCTGATTCTTTAGCTTCAATTCTCACATTAGGTATTGCTGTAGGTATAGAGATATCCTCACTTGGGTGATAGACTTTTGAAAAGTGATCACTCAGTAACTCGACTATTACATCTGATTTTGTCACCTCAATACCATCAGCACCCACTAAGGTTATCCTTCCGAAGTCATTCTTCCTCTTACTTGCCACATAGCGGAAGAACTCTTTGGGATTACCCTTGATCTCTTTGGCTAAGGTCTTCTCATAATCTGATTTAGCTTTTCTTACTATGCTGGTAACTTTCCTAGCTTGAGCCTTGTACTGCTCATGGGTGTCCTGATCGCCTTTCTCCTTGTAAATTCTCCATAACATTTTCTTTTTTTGCAGTTCAAGCTTGATACTACTGCTCATCCATCTAATGCCTGCCTTGTTTGACCTCCTAACCATGGGGACACAATCTGATATTGCTTTCCTCAGATACCCGCTGATTTTATCCCAAGCACTGCTAACATCTTTCCCTTGCAATATGTTCTGCCATGGGATGGCTGCAAGCTCACTCCGAAGCTTGTTATAATTGCCTAACCTGTAGTTCCGTACATACCCCTTCTTAATAGAAAAATCCACAGATTTTGCAACCTCCCAAGTCAATACCACATGATCGCTTTCACCAACTGGAGGTAACGAGGACACCTTACTTATGCATATAACCTCTGAACCAATAACCAGGTCCAACACTCTCACACCACGTGTCCCTTCAGTTACGTGCTGTTTCAAGTAATTATCTCGTAGAAGATGTATGAATTCCATTTCCTTTTTGCTACGTGATATTTCCTCCTTCCAATTGATATCACCGTAATTAAAATCCCCCATAATAATCACCAAGCCTTCACTCATTGCACTAAGTTGCTGATGCATGAATTCAATATCTCCCCCCGTACTCCCTGGCCTATAGCAGCATCCAACTGTATATTTGGTTGCGTTGGTCGCTATTTCGCACCAGACTGCCTCAAATGAACTCTTATTCACATGTCTATCATCATGATATACTACTTTCTTTGGCTGCAACACATCAGCTATCATCAACAGTACTCCTCCCCCTGTTCTATCTGCTCTATCCTCCCTGAAAATAGTGTACCCATCACATTCAATTCCAGTGACCACATCTTCTGCTGACAGCCAAGTTTCACTAATGCCTACAACTTTTGGTGAGATTTCACTGACTAATGCCAAAAATTCTTCTCTCTTATTTCGAATGCTTCTAGCATTGGTATACAAAAATTGCAGATTCCCTCTAGATCTTGTACCGGCTTTAGAACTGATATATAAGTCATTAACTACCGTAGTCCTATGCCGATTTTTATCCCCTCTCTTCTGCATTTTATTCAGCCTATAAGGATCAATAAATACACAATCAGTGCTAAAGTTTCTCTCTCTTACACTCAACCTTTTCAATATTAGTTTCCCTGCCCAATAACTTCAACCTGTTCAGAAAACAATAACTTCTTCAATCGCTTATGTCCTTCCATGTTAAGATGCAGTCCATCTCTAGCATACAACTGCCTTTTTCCTTCAAACACACTCCAAACATCAACAAACTCCAGACCTCTTTTTCTGCACATTCTTGCAATCATATCATTCATTATCATTGCTCGTCTACTTAACTCGTAATTGTCAAAACGAGGCAGCACACACACTATTCTCCCATTGACACTTTTCCTCTTCACAATATATAATAATGTTCTTAAATCTTTTCCTACCCGATTTATACTACCTCTCAGGTCATTCGTACCCACCATAACTATCATCTTGTCTGCTTCATGCCCTCTCTTTATTGCTAAAGCCACTCTTTCTATTGTCCCATCAGCCAAGCACTCCTCATGCATACCACTCTCCATACCCTTAATCATAGAATCACCATATATTTTACTACTCTTAACTTCATTCAAGTCCACACTCATGGACTCATTCTCTACACTATTCAGCATGACTCTCCCAGCTTCATTACTCAACTCTCTATTACTTACCCCCCCACTCTCACTACATCTCATTTCTTCTAGGCCACTTGTGGTTTTATTATATTGACTCCCAATCACTCCCATACTATTTATTACTGAATCATTCACCAAAGACTCACCCATATGTAATCCTGTTCTAGTTACTTCAGCTAAAGTAATCTCTATAGTCCTAATTTCTCTGTTTAACACATTAAACTCCGCTTTAACTTCCAGTATCTCCTTACCGATCACTTCCACTTCCTCATGAAGAAGATGAAGGTCATTTTTCATTTTCATAAACTCCCGCCGAAGTTCTTCCGCTACGGTCCCGATGTCAGCTTCCATTCCTAAACGCTCCAGCCTATCCCGACACTTCTCACATACGTCGACATTTTCGTTCTTTTCATTTTGCCAGACCGACCACAGATCCTTCACATTTTTCGGTGCATACATATAGCAGTTTCCGCAACGCATCCATTGCGAAAAATCCAACGCTGAGCCGGCCTTTCTTGTAGTAGTAGAAGTCCTGCGCGCCGCTAACGTACGTTTCTTGTTGGACGCCATCTTTACACGTTGATATAGTGAAACAAACGGCAGTGAAAACACAATATATACAACACAGTTCTAAATAATACCACTGAAGGACACTTGTTTCTAACCGATACACAATTGCAGCACAATTTTTGACAAAAAGCCACACTATATTTAACTTTAAAAACACGTTTTCTAGACTAGCTAAACTCGACCGCCACATTTACCAAAGACAACTAGCGCCACCAAAGACAACTAGCGCAACTTCATATGGAATAAGAGAGAAATTAGTCGGAACACTAAATTAGCTGTATACAAGACAGTGTTCGAACCAGTTTTAACTTATGGATCTGAGAGCTGGGTCAAAAGTAAAACACTTGACCAAAGACTAGAGACTGCAGATATGAGAGTCCTGAGAAAGATTAGAGTCGTGAACAGATGGCATCAATGGCAATATCATATTAAAAACGAGAATATTAGGAAAGAACTTGACATTGTCAGCATCCAGGAATGCGTTAGCAGAGCTAATCTCAGGTGGTATGGTCACTTAAACAGAATGGGCGAGGAAAGATTAGCAAAACAAGTGTTCTCTGCCAAATTGGCAGGAAAACGACCTAGAGGAAGACCAAGATATAGGTGGATTGATACTGTACAAAGTGCCTTAGACAACAGAAATATAAGATCTGATAATATTAGAGTCTTGACAAGTAACAGACTGATCTGGAGGAAAATTGTAGATAGGAAGTTAGTAATGATGTAAATTTTTCATGTAGTACTATCATATCCTGTACACCCCTTGAGGGTACATGGCAAGAATTTGATGATGATGATGAATAATAAGCAAGAATGGAAAATAATTTAAGACTTTTTTAATTAATAGTGATGAGAAATCAAACCGGAGAGTTTCTATACACGTGAAACCAGCTGCTTTTTGCATTGCGAGCCAATCTCGAGAGCTTCGGATATTCACTTTAATGCACACCAATCCATACGCGGAAGACAAAAATCAAGATCTCGAATACAACAGTATCGGTTGCAAAGAAGACCTTTTACGAAAGAGACATGATTTTGATGTTTGAAAGAAATAAACTGTGAAAATTGAGCAAATTCGAATCAAAGGCAAAAATTGATTTAAAAATCTACATTTATTTTTCTTAATAATGGTTTTTGTATGAAGATTGTGAATCAAGTATTTAATATTTTATTTTGTAAAAGAAAATATTCCTGCACATCAAATATAGTTGTGATCTCGGGGAATTCTCAAAACTTTCGAGGACTATGACATCAGTCTCGAGTGATACCAATACCCATTCATAGTAATTAATACTTATAAATAGTAAAATTGTGACATAACACGCATTATGTGTCTCGAGTATTACTGTCAGTGCACAATTCAGTGATTTGTTCTGATTAATTTAATAAAAATGATATTTTGTATTTATTAAATTACCCCATAATGAGTAAAAAGTCAGTCAGAAAACACACTCTTAAGTTATTTTAAGAAAGATGAAACCGATAAGCATAATTGCAAAGACACCAAACCAACAACAGAATCTTAGATTTCTGCAGAGTCTCTTTCAAATGTAAAACGTGCATCTAAACACCGCTTATCGGGTATTAACAGTGAGTGGTTTAAAAAATTCCATTGATTAGTGGCGAAAGATAATGGAATGATGTGTTCTACATGTATGAAATACGGAAAGAGACAACCCACAAACAAGGAAGTGACTTGGGTAACTATGCCATGCACAACACTTCGAAAAGAAAGCTTTGTTGACCATATACAAAGCAAGTTACACACTGATTCTTGTTCAGATATAATTGAAAAACATATACCAGAAGAAACTGGAATAGGGCAAATTGAAAAATCAATTTCAATTTTGAATAACTTGCAGATAGATGCTTTTCTGGGAGCTTTAAGATCTATGTATTGGTTAGCGAAAAATGAGTTACCACATACTACATTATTTGAAAAATTGCTTGAGTATTGCAAGGCTGTTCCTACTTAGAACATCTTATCATTGGTAAAAATGCACATTATACCTCAGAAAGAATAATGCAAGAGTTGATTGATATTTTAGCATCAGAAATTAGATCTGCAAATATACATTCTGCAGATTAATCTAGATCGAAGACAAATACTGCTGAAATTAGCAACAACATCTGAGCTCAAAGAGTCTTTTCAAAATTTAGCAAAACTAGCTGCTGTTGGACTGGCCATACCTGTGAGCATACAGCTGAATGTGAAAGTGGTTTTTCTGCATTAAAAAGGATAAAAACTTTTAAAATAAAAATGATAAAGAATTTTGTATGAGGAACCACATCAGTCAGAACACTAAATAATCTGATGCTGATTTCACTGGAGGGACCAGATCCAACAGATTTTAATTACGAAAAAGCTGCTGACAACTGGACTTCTAAGAAGAAGAGAAGAATTAATGTATAGAATTTTAAGCTGTGAGCATTACAAGGTTTTTCATTACTTAATAAGAAAGTAAGAAAAATCCTAGTCTTGTTTGTTATAATTACTATATAAAATATTATCCTTATTTGAAGTAATTTCTAATAAAATTACTATTTTAATTTGTTATGAAAAAGGGTCTTTCTTAACTCATTCAAAATTTTTGTATGCTTCATTCCACCTGGCCGGTAAAAATTTCTGGGGAGAACACTGTATTTAATCCCCCATCTACCAATAATTATATATGCATGATGAAAAACCTGAGTCTATGGAAGAAAAAACCCTGCTACTTCCATATGCAATTAGCTAACTTACCTTGAAAAAGCCCACAAAGATTCCTCTCATTATGATGAAAATCTAATTTAGGTCTTTTCCAATTAAAAGTAACATAATATTGTTCAAAGTACCAAACTTGGAAATGTCATAAAAAACTTTTAAAATATTGCCAACTCTATTTCAGTGTCAGAATATATAACAATGAAAGAATATTCAAGGTATCTTTCAAATACAGTAACATATAAAACATCTGGCTAGTAACTCGATCATTCAGTTATGCAAAACAGAAATCAGATATCTTATTGATCAAAACTGCTATGTCCAAAACTGTGGGAAAGAGGTTGAATTTTTTTTTTTTTTTTTTTTTTTTTTAAATAAATGTAAGCTGATATCTTGCCTATATGTTTGTTGAGTTTGAATGCCAAATATTTAGCGAGATTACAGATTGAACAATTTCTGGCATCTATGATGGGACAGAAGACTCCAGATTTCAGACTTATCCACAAACCAAGATTATTGGTGTATGGATAAAAAAAATTTTAATTTGAACACTGCTTTCAGAATTTCGCTTTAGGAATTTTTTAGGAAAACTTAACATTCTCAGACTTAATAGAGGATTCTAAAAAGGGAATCTTAGCAAGGTGAATCCTTAGACTGGAAAAGTGAGACTGTCAACAAGTGAACAGTAAATAAAAGGCAGATACAGATATTAAGTAGCCATTTTTTTTTCGATGTTCAAAGAAACGCTAAATGAAAAGTTTTGTCTTTTGTCTCAAGAATGCCAGTAACATATTTATTAGTTTATCAGAACAAGTAACAGAATCAGTGAAATCTGAAACTGTAAAGTGGCCTTAATGAAAAGCTCTACTTTGATAGCGTTTATGAAGTAGTAAAGGAAACTTCCTCCCCCCTCTGGTAATGAATTTGTGTGTCTAGTAATTATGTTGCCTGGGGTAAGAATATTTATATTCCAGTGAAACAGCGAGGGTGAATGGAACAATATGTGCTAAATAAGAAAAAAAAAATGCATAGTCCTGTGGAAGTTAAGAAGTTTTAGATTTTGAGGAGGGGTCTGATAAAGAACTGACTCTGGTGAACATTTACAAATGAATTTTGAAATTGTTGTAAAAAACAAAATGTTCAGTCTAATAGACTGATTAAGTATTGTACATGTGAAGCAAGCCATTAATAGAATGAGTCTGAGAGAATGAATTTATCCTATAAAGATAAAGATAAAGGAGATCTCTAATCTATAATTCTAATTTAGAAGGCCTTGAACCAAAATAGTTTTATTAATTATTCATTTACTTTTATTTACAATGTACATAGTCTTTAGCCTCATTAAATGTATATTTATTTTTTTTTTTATCTGGTCTTGAGTCAATCATTTCTTGGATTCTAAAAATATGGGATTAAAAGCCATTGCACCAATCAGATTGAACTGTTGCATATTTTTGTATTGTATTGTGTATATTTACTTAACACTCAGTAATAAAACATTCTCATTACAGATATATAACAAATGGCACAGCTGACATGATTTTAACATAACTGAAACAGCTGACAGGACATGAGTGAACAGTTATCTTAAAATTCTGTTGGTTGCACCATTTATGTTAATATCTCTGTAAAGAGCCTGTTTTTTATACTGAGTGTTTAAATAAACAAAAGAGTTCAATCCGATTGGTATAACAACTTTCTTCTTCATGCAGCTTCCTCAGTGAGAGAGAGGGTGCAGCACAGTGTCCTTCCAGTTCTCTCTGTTGGCGGCTTTCTTTTTTGTTTCTGCATAGCCATGCGATCCTGTCCATTATCTTATATCTTCAAACCATGTCCTTTGTTTTTTTTACCTCTTGATCCTTTTCTCATAATTTTTCCTTCTAAAACTGTTAGTATCCTCTGTCCTGCTGAACTTCTCAGTACATGTCCTGCCAATCTCATCTTTCTCTGGATCATTTCAAATCATCAACAGTCCTGTAATAAAGATCTCTGTGCTCTCATTCTCTGTAGGACATTTGTATCTGTCACATAATCTGTCCATGAGATTTTCAGAGCTCCTTTATAGCACCACATTTCAAAGGCCATTATCTGTTGTCTTACTCTCTTCTTGAATACCCAGATCTCACTTCCATATGTGAAAACTGGCCACGCTAATGCTCTTATCATTCTTTTCTTTGTCTCAATAACCACAGAACTTCTGAGCAGATCTATTTTTCCAGAAGGCATCTTTAGCTATGGCTAAAGATTTTTATTTCATCTTGCTTTCCATCTGCAGTAAAGTATGTGTCTAAATATTTGTATTCTGTTGTATGTTTAATTTACATATTGTTTATGCATATTTCTGGCTTGGATCTGTTTTCTTTTGGGATTTTGATAAATTTGGTCTTTTTTTGCATTTTTATCTAATCCAAACTCTTTACCTTCTTTAATTAGTAGCTGCAGTAATTTGATTAATTTGTTTCTGTTTTCTGTTATTAGAATGGTATCATTCTAATAATAATTCTAAGATTGTTGTATTTTATACCATTGATACTAATTCCTATTTTGTTTTCCAATCTTTTTCATCACTGTCTCACTATAGATATTAAATAAATTTTGTGAAAGGAGACAACCTTGTCTAACTCCTCTTTATTTTCACTTCAGAAGTGTCAGAGTTAAACAGCTACATTTTCTGTTTGGTGTAAATCTTTTTTTAATCTATGTACATGATCTTCTATGTCTAATTTATCTAAAATATTGAATATTTTATTATGTTTTATCTGGTTGAAGGCATTCTGAAAGTCTATGAAGAATATGTATATGTTCCTATTTCTTTCAAGTGATCTTTCTATTAGTATTTTTAGTTCCAGGATAGCATTAATGGTTCCCATTCCTCTTCTGAAGCCTTTCTATTGTTCACTCAATTCACTGATTAAGGCTCTTTCAATTTCTTTGTTAACAACAGTTAAAATAATTTTAGATGCATGGGATATTAGGCTGACAGTCCTGTAATCCTCACAGTTTGGTGTGCATTATTTTTGACTTTTACCTTCTTTATTTTTAGAGTCCAAGAAATGATTGACTCAAGACCAAATTTAAAAAAAAAAAAAAAATATATATATATTTAATAAAACTAAAAACTATATACATTGCAAAAAAAAACTAAATTAATTACTATAAAACCAATTGAATCAAAGACCTTCAAAAGATAAGACTATACTTTAGAGATAATTCATTCTCACACTGACTCATTCTGTTAATGGTTTATTTCACAAGTACTTAATCAGTCTACTAGACTGAGCATTCTGTTTTTAATAATGAATTCTTACAGAGTCAGTTCTTCCCCCAAAATCTAAAACTTCTTAATTTCCACAGGATTATGCAGTGTTTTCTTATTTAGCACATATTGTTCCATTCATCTTCAATGTTTCACTAGAATATTCTTACTTTGGACAATTTTATGACAATAAGCAAATTCTAAACTTATTAGGAGAAAAACAGTTTTCTTTTACTACTTTATAAACAACACTGTATCAAAGTAGAGCTTTTCATCAAAGCCACTTGACAGTTTCTGATTTCACTAATTCTGTCATTGTTCCAATAAAATAACATCACTGGTGTCCTTGAGAGACAGAAGATGAAACCTTCCATTTAGTTTCTTTGAACATTGAAATAGAATGTCTGCTTAATATCTCCATTTATTTACTATTCACTTGTTAATAGTCCCAGTAATAGTAAAAGCTAGTAATAGATATGTTATCATCTTTGGTGAAAAGTGTCTTTATGATGAACAAGAGAGAGAGAGATATAACACTTAACAAATGTGAATTACAATAAAGATCATTAAATTTATTATGATTATTTGATATCTGGTAAGTATATCAATTTCAAGTACTCTACATTTCACGTTAACATAAACATCAATTTCTTATCGGAAAAATCATAAGTGCTAATTATACATGTTACAAAACCAAAACTAATAAAATACTAATGTAGAGAAACAGTTGTAAAAAAGATTCATAATTGTCATCATCATCATCATGCATATCAAGGATTTAGGCCTAGCATGGCCTGTTCCAGCCTTAGAAGTCATCATTGAATTATTTAAGAGGACGTCCTGGTTTTCTTTTTCCTAATGGCTTCATAATTGTAAATTATGATTATTTTACAAATTCAGTACAAGTCTTCAGGATTCTTTAACTAAACTGAATGACTGCTGTAATACATTTAGTATGACAATCAGCAGTATAAAGACAAATACTATGAAAATAGGTAGGAAAATATAGAAAACATCTATTACCATTTACCACCTTAAATGGCTGAGCAGTTAGAATATATGCTCTCCAACCAACAGGCTGCAGGATGTTTGTGATTGTCTTTAAGTGGGAGTTGAATGTCATCGCTTGGTATGAGGACCACTCCTCAACTTACTGGAGGCTTGAAGTGGCCTGAAAAAGTTCCATGTGCAGTCTCTAGAAGAGGATTTCTGGATTATGTAAAAAATAAATTTAAATAAAAATACAAAAAAACATATAAAATTAATAAAACAGAAAAAAAAAATCCTTAGCTACTCACAGTACCAATGTGTCATAGGTTTACAACCTTTCATGAGTGGGAGTCACATAATAAAATTAATAAAATGAAACAAAATAAAGCCCATTCTCTGATCAAATGTGATCAGAGAATGGGCCTATAGAACAAGTAAAATATTTCTGCTATTTGGAAACAATTTTTAGCAATAATGGTAAACTAACTATGGAAATAGACAAAATAATAAGCAAAACTGGTACAGAAGGAAATCAGCTAAATAAACTTATATGGAATAAGAGAGAAAATATACAAAACACTAAAGTAGTAGTATACAACACATGCAAACCAATTTCAACTTAGAGATCTCAGTTCTTCTGGGTTACAAAAAAGATTTTGTGAAGAATTATGGAAGTGAACAGATGTTATCAATGGCAGCATATTAAAAACTTATATATTAACAAGAAACTTGACATTGTTAGCCTTCAAGAATATGCGAGGAGATCTAATCTAAAGTGGTATAGTCACTTAAACGGAATGAGAAATGAAAGATTAGCAAAACATTTTTGATGCCAGGATGACCATTAAAAGATTCATAGGAAGATCAAGATTTAGGTAGACTGATGCAGTTAGAAGTGCATCAAAGGAACAAAATATTGGATCTGACACTTTTTGAGTCCTGACGAATAACAGGCTAATCTTGAGGAATATTGTTGATAGAAAGTTAGCAATAATGTAAGCTTAATTATGTATTACTATCACAATATCACAATATATTATCACAATATTAGGTGTGTACCCACAGTACACAATAATGATGATAATTATACTTACAATAAGCTCAACATCTTCTTTCTTTATAATAACTTTAGCGAGCTCTTTTTGTCGGGCTGCCTTCTCTGCTGTTTCCTTAGAATGTTTGTCCCCTATCAAGGACATAGCCTGAAAAAAGTTTTATTAGAATAATTATCTCGAATAATATCTAAAGGACAATCTTAACTTTTGCTACTTAACATCAATATGCTGAACTTGAATTAACACTAAAAAACATGAATGAAAGATAGCTAATATTTTTATACTAGAATATAAAAATATGGAAATGATCCAAGGGAAATGCTTCTGTCTAACATTAATCCTGTTTTCAGTTTCAAGTCACGGATGGAGCACACTTGCAGCAGTAAAGGCTTTGAGAAACCTGGATAGGAAACAAATGACAGACAAACACAATAGATCAGCATGTCATGGCCTATGCAATTTCCAAAGAAAATAGCCTATTTATAGTCTGCTGGAAATTTTACCAAACTACACTGCTCAAAACAATTAGAGGATATTTTAGTTTCTGTCAGATAATTATAAATTTCTGCAAATAATTATAACTATTGGGTACTTTATACATGAATAAATATTCAACTTATGGATAGGGTGTAATTGATGAGATATTGTTTAAATAATCGATATTTATTACAAATTTAACAAATTATACATTTTAGCATGAAATAATTTTAACAAGAATAACAACAAGAATAGCCAAAAATGTTTTGGTTAATTTTTAATAGGGCGTATGGTCTCCATTAACAACCAAAACAGCAGTACATCTTGATTGCATGGACCAGATAAGATAAGCAAACAATTCTTGCAAGATATTTCCCCACTCTTCTGTGAGAGCGATTGAAGCGATCGTGGTGGCACCAGTCGAGCATAAACACACCTAGTTAAAGCATCCCAATCATGTTTGATTGGATTACAATCCGGTGAACAGGCAGGCCAGTTCATTCGTTCAATACCTTCTTCTTCAAACCACTTCAAAGAGTGGTTTGAAGAAGAAGGTATTGCAGCAGCATATGGATGAACTATAGGTTCCAAAATCTCATCACAATATCTTTGGGCTGTTAAGGAACCGTTTCTGATAAAATACAGACAGTATGGCCACCTATGCTCATTCCAGCCCATACAATCAAACTCCCAACTTGATGTTGGGATCTTTCACGAACAAACTGTGGATTATTTCTTGTTCCACTTTCATGCCATATCAAGATATGTTGGTTATCTGGTTGCAGACTGAACCTGGACTCGTCACTAAAAAGTACACAAGCCCAATCCTCATTTGACCAATTGCAGTGTTTCCTGTGCCCAAATTCTTCGGGCTCTTTTGTGATTTGCAGTAAGTGGAATGCAAACCATTAAATTGGTCTTTGAGAATATAAAGCTATGGCATGAAGACAATTTCGAACATTTCCGGTCTCCAGAAAGCGATTCCAAAGCCATGAAATTACGCTTTGAGATACACAACACGCTTGAGCAACAACTTGCTGTGTTTATTCATCTTCCAAAGTCCAATAATCGGACCAATGGCTCTCCAAGCCATGGATTCCGGGATATCATGTTGCTCTGTCATTTTTAACAAAACAATGGTTGGTAGGTGACAGAAGTTTACATTTGAAGTGATAATTATGCACGGTGGAAGTGAGCGCAACAAGCCACGCTTTTATATTCTAATATACTTTTATGCGTATTAGCATACAAACATGTCCTAACTGTATTAGCATAAAAGCCATGCTTTTGTGCTAATTAGCATAAAAGGCATTTATTAGCATAATACGGCTAGACATGTTTCGACAAGTCTTAACATGTCACGCAACAAGTGATGCTTTTATATGCTAATATACTTTTATGCGTATTAGCATACAAACGTGTCTTAGCTGTATTAGCATAATACGGCTAAGACACGTTTCGACAAGTCTTAACATGATTTTATATGCAGTTGTTCTACACTGTTGTATATTAAGAATATTTTAAAATAAATGTGTTACATTTGTAAATTATTTTTATAACTTTATAATTTACAAGAAAACCAAAATATCCACTAATTGCTTTGAGCAGTATAGATATAACCTGATCATCACTTTAATCAGCCAAAGATTAATATGAGATCATTCAATATCACAGAAATGGCATTTTTTAGTGTTATATTAATGTATGCAATGTTTTCAGTATGCATAGATCTTAGAGCTTGGGTTGATAATGAAGTAAAAAGTGTAACAAAAAAAATGAAAAAGAGCCTAAAAGTTTCAAGCCTGCATTAAATGTCATTAAAAAGAGTATAAGAAATATTCATCTGTTTACACATACACACACCATCCCTACAACTTCCAGGGATGGCCTTGTCTCACTGCTCTCTGCCCTTTCTATCTTCATCTGGTAATAACGCCTTAATTTATGTTGTAATCATATTCCCTCCACCTATCCATTAGACTCTGCAAACTGCATTTCCTTTACATGTCTTCAAAGTCAACATTTCAGAGACCAGAAACTACCTTAGTTAATCACCTCTGGACCCTTCCAAATATCTCTTAATTTTTTTTTGTTAAAACCAGGTGACCAAATCTGTGCAACGTAATCAATATGCTGCCTGATCAAAGCTTATACAACAGAATCATAACATCCTTACTTCCACATTGCCATAATCCACTATGCTGTCCTCACAATTTTAGAGACAAGTCTCCAAAATTTTAGGTTCTTATTCATCATCAGATCCTTCATCTCCTCCACTAATTGTATGCTCTACATCCCACTGCCCAAATTTTAAAACTTTACACTTTGCAGCATCAAATGGGCAATCCCACTCGCTTGCCTATTTATCCAGTCTAGTTAACCCCTTAACGTACCAATTAAAAATCAGAAAGCAGTCGTTTTTCTGCCAATTTTTTGGGCGAGGGTGATTTGCAAGATCAAATTCATCATTATTTGAAAAATAATGATGAATTTGTGCAAATGCAAATGAACTAGCTGATACATGCCGTTGACAACTTTTCTCGGCTAGACAATCTTGTGCCTATTTCCTGAAAGGAAGTCTAGCGTCTATATTCGGTTGTATTTATATGTGAAACCAAAATTCAAAATCAATTTTGGTGCAATAAACAAAAGACGTGTCACAGACGTCTTTGTATGTTAAGGAGTTAAGCCCTTTGAAAAGCTACAATTGCTCTATTCCTCATAGTTCATCACAACTTTGCATCATCTGCAAAGATGCCCACACAAGGTACTGATATGCTATATGTCTTGTGATCTTTCCCGTGTAAGTCAGATAAAAATAGCATATCATCATTCAAACCCTTCCCAGTAACAAGTTTAATAGTAACAGTGGACACACCACTAGTGACTTTCCTCTTCTGGGATATCATTCCCCTCCCCCATACATCACTTGCTATAACCATCAGACTGCCAATCTTCCAGCCAATTCCCAACCATTCCAATTTAAAGCAGCTTATCAGGTGACTGTATATAACAAAGGCCTTTGCACAGCCACATGACAAGCCGCATATACCGGGTGGGATGGAGATCCTTTGTTCACAGGATCACCAAGACTCGAAAAACGACTGAATGGCACATAACAATATCTTAATATAACACTGTGTATTCATCTCCACTGTCCAATGCATTCATCACCTTGTTATAATAAGTAGACTGCTAAAACACAAGCAACCTTTAGCAAAATCATACCATTCATCAAAAAGAACACTGCTCTTGTCAACTCAATTCTGAATCTTGGTCCTCAATAACCACTTCAACACTTTAACCACAACCACAAAACACACAGACTGGCCTATAATTTGAAACCTTACTCTTACACTTCCCTTATGAAGCGGAATTTGGCCCAATGGAAGACTCATGTTAATGAAGTATGTCAAAGCTGTTGTTAACTCACTGGAACATTCCCTCAAAATATGTGATACATCATCAATTAAGCTCTTCATCCTTATTAGCATCAAGCTTATTCGTTTCCTTACATATGTCATGCTCACTCACTATCAATGTTCCAATGCATCCAATGCTTAAATGAAATTGCAAAATGTCTAAAATGAATTTCTTCACATTGCAGTACTCACTGCACAAACTTGAAAGGGTCCACGTGTTCAGCTTTTGATTGATTGCTTTAGATTTAGGATTCCACTAACATAATAATTCCACTGATTTAACTGGCGATAAGTTCAATATGAGAGAGGACATGAAAAGGTTGTTGGAAGAGACGAGAGTGAAGAGTGAGAAAGTGAAAATCGTTAGTATTTTACCTCGATATGACAAAAATATATTAATAAGAAGGGCTATGATGGCAAACGATTTGATGCGTAGGCTGTGTAGAAGGAATGGATGTGGGTTTTTGGATGTGTGGAGCGAGTTTGAGGGAAGATTGGATTTGTATAAGAGGAACAGCCTGCACTTGAATGCGCTTGGTATCAGGAGTCTGGAAAAACTAATAACTGGTATGAGACCTAACACAGAGAATCAGAGAAATTAAATTATAAAGGGAGGAATGAGGAGAATGTGAGTGTAACAGCGGCAATATTATATAACTGTGTTAATGAAGGGAATGGGCTTTATCATAGAAATGTTGATGAGGAGAGAATTATTTTGTCTATATGTTCATCCATTTCAGACCCATCAAACGTGTGCAAAGATGTCACACTAAAAAAGAATAGATATCTGCAAGTTGTCTAACCGTGTCATGCAGACACGAATATACAAAAGAACATGCAAGTAGATTATTATGTCTGTACATGAATGCTAGGAGTATCACAAACATATTGCTTTAGTCAATATGTTAAGACTTCAGATTGTAGGCATTAGTGAGAATTGGCTATCAGAATCAGATGTACTTACTGGTATCAAGTGTAACGGGTACACTATTTTTAGGAAGGATAGAGAGGATAAGAGGTGAGGGCGTGCTGCTAACGATATCAGATAACTTGAATCCCCCCTTGTTGAGAACTCAAAACTACGGACATAGGATATACTGGGGGGACGTAGGGCTGACCACCTTATCCTGTGAACGGTTTGAGGTCCAATGATTAATAAACCCTCGACACTGCAAGGTAAAAGAGGGTAAAAGGAAGATGAGATGAGAACTTGAATCCAGTTACAGTTGAGGCCTACGATTGTAGTATTTCTACTAACAATATTTCATGTGGCAATGAGTTTGAAGCCATCTGGTGTGAGGTTGAATCCAGCAAGATCAATTACATAGTAAGATGTTGTTACAGACCTGATGGATCGGTTGCTAATGATGAAGAAATGCATCAGCAAATAGAAAAGATGAGCGAGAAAAGAGTAATCATAATGAGAGACTTTAATTATCCAAATATTGATTGGGTAGCAGTAGAATCTCATGAGAAGAATGAAAATGCATTTACTGAGCTGTTGTGGGACAACTTCCCCAAGCAGCATGTGGCAGAAGGAACTTGAGGTCAAAGAGTGTTAGATTTGATTATAATGTCAGAGGGTGTTTCAGTTAAAGATGTAACTATTCTGCCTCCGGTTGGTGAGAGTGACCATGCAGTGCTCACTTGGGAAGTGACTAAATTCATTATGAATGTTCCATTCAGAAAAAGTTACATGCTGTGCTACAAAGCAGGAAATTACGACCAACTGAGGAGTATACTGAGTTCAGTATACTCCTCAGTTGGAGAAGTATATTGAGTTCAGTGGAATGGGATCGGTTGCTGGATGGGAAGAATATCGACAATGCATTTAAAAAACACTTAAATGATGCAATATCAGAATGTATCCCGAGAGTTTAAAGAATAAATAGGGTAGGAGTAAAATGGATGTGTAATCCTATAACGCAAGAGATTCGTAAGAAAAGGATGATGTGGAAGGAATACCATGTGCATAAGGATGATGTTCATTATGAAAGTTATAAGCAGCAGGCTAGAATGAACATGAACTCAGTATACTTCTCCATGAAGTATACTGAGCATATTCTGGAAAGCTAAGGCTTTTAACAGGATGCAGATGACATGAGGGTTACAGACACAGAAGAGGTTGTTCAACTAACGAGTGCCCATTTTGTCAAAAGATATCAACCTGGTGTAAACAACATTGAGCTCACTGCTACCTCTTCACTCGATGAAGAAACTCAGGTGTATGAGGATGAGGTATTACAGCTGTTGCACAATCTGAATAAGAATTCAGCAATAGGGACTGATGGGATATCAGAAAGTGTGAAAAGAGTGTTCAAATGAACTGGCTATTCCTTTGACCAGGCTGTTTAATATGAGTCTCAGAACAGGAAAGATTCTGCAGGAATGGAAAGAATGTATGGTAATTCCATTGCACAAGGGTGGTGCAAAGACCGATGTATCTAACTATGGACCAATTAGTATCTCAGGTGCAGTGGTGAATACTTTCAAAATATTGGTTAGGGTTCACATTGGATTCCTACTTTGCAATGCGCAACATAGGTTTACTAAGGGAAGATCATGTTTTAGAACTTGCTCACATTCTATAACAATGTTATCATTGAACTAGATAAGGGGAATGGATACATCATGATACTTTTGGATTTTGCTAAGGCTTTTGACAGAATACAGCATGGTAGGCTGTTGCATAAATTGGAGAGTATGGGGTTTGAGTTATAGAATATTAGCATGGATAAGAAGATGGCTGACTGACAGATATCAAAAAGTGGTATACGGGGGGATGTGAGTCTGCTAGGTTTAAGGTAACAAGGTGCAAAGACTGATGTATCTAATTATTGACCAATTAGTATCTCAGGTGTAGTTGTGAAGATTTTGGAAAAATTGGTTAGGGTTCACATTTAGAAATTGGTTGACAGTGTTGAAGTTTAGGGGCCAGGTAGCAAAGTTTGCAAATACAACTCAAAAGATAATTGCAATGCTGAAAAGAACATTCACGTGTAAAGATAAGGATGTCATTTTGCCTCTTTACAAGGCTTTGATAGTGGTGTACCACAAGGATCAGTGCTTGGTCCACTATTATTCAATCTATACATTAATTCATTTGTAGAGTAATCAGGAATGCTGCTGATATGCAGTACTTGCAGAATGATTTGAATAGACTGAAACTGTGGGCATGGGAAAATGAATGTCGGTAAATGTAAAGTCATTCACTTCAGCACGATTAGATATCCAATGTCGTATTATATAGGTGGGATTATACTAGAAGAAACTGATGAGGCTAGGGATCTTGGAGTGTTAGTAGATAGGAAGTTGAAGTTCAGGGGCCAGACAGCAAAGAATGCAAATATACAACTCAAAAGATAATTGCAATGCTGAAAAGAATGTTCACATGTAAAGATAAGGATGTCGTTTTGCCTCTTTACAAGGCTTTGATAAGACCTCACTTGGACTATTACGTGCAGGTCTGGTCTCCTGGCTTCGATTGTGATTCTGATATACTGGAGAGAGAGAGAGTGCAAGAGTGTTAAAAATGATATCAAGATTATGGAATACTGATTATGAAGACAGATTGAGAATTTGTAGACTGCAGACACCAACAAACAGGAGAAAGAGGGGTGATATGATTGAGACTTACAAACTTCTGAAATTGTCATACAGGATTTCAAATGATGGAATTTTTCAATTTATGGAAGGTGGAGGAGGACAGGAAGGCATCCTTGGAACCTGTGAATCAATACTGCTAAGAAGTGGGGGTGAGGGCTAGATATTTCTCTCACAGGAGGGTAGTGCATGCTTGGAATGGATTGCCATTGGATGTTGTGAGTGCAAGCAGTGTGAATGAATTCAAGAATAAGTTTGATAGTTGGTGCGCATAGTAGGTGGCTTCTCTCGATGAGTCCCTGACTCCCTGGAGGTCTCTCTCTTAATAATAATAATAATAATAATAATAATAATACAGTACTGTTTTGACCTTTATGATTTTCCTCAGAGGTTAGATAATTAGATATGCTGAAGGGTAATACAATACCTCCTTTTTTTTACCTGAATTAAAATGCACTCATTTATTACTTTCTTACAAGAGGCGACAAATTCTACAGTTTTGCAGCTAGAGGTAAAATATATAATAAAATATCCTTCAGTAGGAATTACCTTGGCCATTATTCATTCTTTGGAGTTTCTGCCCTTTGAATAGGAACTGCATGGGATTACTATGTAAAACAGCTCATGTGTAAGGTTTTGCAACATTGTAAATCTTCCTTTTTCCTCTTCCATTAAGAACTGAATACTAAGTTGAAGGCATTTAGACTTTTTTCCTTTTTGTAAGCACTACTTATCTGCTCTGTGAAGTATCCCCACCCCTCTCTTTACTCTGTTCTAGGTCCCATGTTTTTGCAATTATATGATTGTCAAACTGAGAAATTGGCCAACATCTGCCACCACAAATACGGCCAGTCAGCCCTTAGTGACCATGTTTTGGATACCTTGCATCTGATACCTTGAATAAGATGGAACAAAATTACTATACTTTGCTGCAGCAAATACAAACATAAAAGATCTTTTTTTTTTTTTTTTAGAATCAGCAGAAGATTTAAAAATCAACCTAACTAAATATAGTTATGCTAAACTTCTCAAGATTTTGGAAACATTAATTCTTAGGCCTCCTGTCCAACAGCACCCATAAAGGGCATTCCTCATAGGAATTTAACTTTCTAGTCTAAATTTTCCACTTATTATGATGTATGTTATTGAGAGCATTATTATAATTTTAGCATTGCATCGCTGATGGTGTTTCTTGACAGAGACAAAATAGAGGAACAATTAAACTTGTGTTCATTATATTAAACCTAACTATGACCTAGAGATTTACAGATAATGATGAACAGAGAGATTAAGTTCAAAGGACATATTACAAAAGTGGGCAAAGTAGTTCAAAGGATCACTTGAATGTTGAAAAAAGCACTGACATGCAAGGATGGGAAAGTTATTATTCCTCTTTATTAGGCTTTGATACATCCACATCTGAACACCATGATGACAAATCCTATGTACATAGGATTTGTCATCATGGTGTATATAGGATTTTGTATGATGTATATTGTACATCACCTGAGATGCTTAGGGGAGATGTGGTAGAAGATTCAGAGGCACATGATCACTATGGTAACTGGTTTATGGTGTGCTTCCTATGAGGATAGACTAAAGGTTTTTATTGGTTGCAATGTTTAGCTTAAAAACAGAAGAGGAAATAGGGCAAACAAATTACAAAAGCGCTTATAGAGAAGATGCTACAATATATAACCAGATATATATTGTATATATGTCTGGTTATATATTGCTGGTTATAACTAATATTTAAGGAATTGACAGCGTATACTGGAAATATAGATTAAATAAACTTTAATATACACTTTCCGATATTTCGGCGAACGTCACGTTGCCATCTTCTTGGGAACTTACTAAAAAGACACGTGCACACAAGTACTAATACAACAAATGAGACTGAGGCTAGGATGCTAGCGTTTTCCTAAAGTCCTGATGGTGCCCCCTGGCGGGCTATATTGGTAGTTCTTGGCCTTTGGGCTGAAGTTCTTTTGATAAAAGTTTCCCAAATTTGGGGCAGTTTCATGCATCCAAATTTGTTGAGGTTTGGCATGTTCCTAAGGGCCGAGGCTGATTCCATGAATAGTCTTTCATACTTGAACTTGCTGCGGTGTATTACTGTGGCTTTCTTCCATCTTATTCTGTGGCGAGTATCCAGAGCGTGGTCTGCAAGCCCAGAGTGGCTGTACTGGTGAAATCGGATGTAATCCTTGTGTTCTGAGATTCTGATATTTGCTGTCCTGCCTGTTTGGCCAAAGTAGGACAGTTTACAGCTGCAAGGAACCTGGTATACACCAGGTAGGTCTAGGGGAAGTGGTTGGTCTTTGGTGGAGCGGATAAGGGATGCCAGTTTTCTATGTGGTCTGTAACAGGTGGTCAAGTCATGTTTTTTTAAGATTTTATTGATTTTTTCTGAGGTGCCTCTGATGTAGGGAATAGTGATGGATTTAGAGTAATCTTTTTTGTGAAGGGGAGGGATAAAAGATTACTCTAAATTCATCACTATTCCCTACATCAGAGGCACCTCAGAAAAAATCAATAAAATCTTAAAAAAACATGACTTGACCACCTGTTACAGACCACATAGAAAACTGGCATCCCTTATCCGCTCCACCAAAGACCAACCACTTCCCCTAGACCTACCTGGTGTATACCAGGTCCCTTGCAGCTGTAAACTGTCCTACTTTGGCCAAACAGGCAGGACAGCAAATATCAGAATCTCAGAACACAAGGATTACATCCGATTTCACCAGTACAGCCACTATGGGCTTGCAGACCACGCTCTGGATACTCGCCACAGAATAAGATGGAAGAAAGCCACAGTAATACACCGCAGCAAGTTCAAGTATGAAAGACTATTCATGGAATCAGCCTCGGCCCTTAGGAACATGCCAAACCTCAACAAATTTGGATGCATGAAACTGCCCCAAATTTGGGAAACTTTTATCAAAAGAACTTCAGCCCAAAGGCCAAGAACTACCAATATAGCCCGCCAGGGGGCACCATCAGGACTTTAGGAAATCATCAGGACTTTAGCGTCCTAGCCTCAGTCTCATTTGTTGTATTAGTACTTGTGTGCACGTGTCTTTTTAGTAAGTTCCCAAGAAGATGGCAACGTGACGTTCGCCGAAATATCGGAAAGTGTATATTAAAGTTTATTTAATCTATATTTCCAGTATACGCTGTCAATTCCTTAAATATTAGTTATTATGTCTAACCAGCGTATAAGCCTCTCAACAAGAATATATATTGCTGGATAATATACAACCAGACAGAAAAGAACAAGAGGTCATCTATGGAAGTTTTATATGAGTGTGGCTAGCAAAGGTGTAATAATAGCATTTTAATTAGAAAAATAGCTTTGAAGTAGAGAAAGGTTCATTCTGAATTCATCACTTAGAGTTAAAAGGTGTTAGCACTATACTGAAAAAAAAAAAACATTGTCTATCTGTAGTCCTACATAATGCTTAGTTATTCCTTATTAATTTGAAATTATAACTGAAGTAGGAATATTTAATATTCAATCAATCAATCTTGCACAATACAAATGATAGATCAATAGCGCTGTGCATTCTCCTTTCTCTAGTCAGAACTATACAGTAGTTCCCCCCCCCCCCATATCCACAGGGGATATGTTCCAAGACCTCAGTGCATACCTGAAACGACGGATAGTACCAAAACCCTATATATATATATATATTATTATTATTATTATTATTATTATTATTTTGACACCTCCAGGGAGTCCAAAGACTCATCGAGGGAGAGTGTGCCGACAGCATCGAACGATTGGCCCCCTTCCAACTACTAACCGCGCTCAAACTTACTTAACCGAGCCATTAGTAGCAGAGGCTCTACCAATCGACCAACCAACCAAGTGATATATATATATATATATATATATATATACACACACACACCATGTTTTTTTTCTTATATATACACACATACCTATGATAAAGTTTAATTGGTAAATTAGGCACAATAAGAGATTAACAACAATAACTAATAATAAAACAGAACAATTATAACAATATACTATAATAAAAGTTATGTGAAGAGAATCGAAACAACCTCAGCATGCAATTTTTTTCTTTCCTTATGACATCGAGAACTTTCACTTTCCAACTTAAAAGGAAGCATTTTACTTTGTTTCTCATTGGCATAACCAAGTTACCAGCATCACTACTCTTGCACATTAGGGCCATTATTAAATAAAATAAGGGTGACTTGAAAACAAGCACTGCGATACTGTGGCAACTGATCTGATAACCGAGACAACTACTAAGTGACTAACAGGTGGATAGCGTATACAGTACAGCGTGTATATTTCAATGAATTATTTATTTCCGGAATTTTCTATATAATAATTTCAGACTGGGGTTGACCGCGGGTAACTGAAACCGCAAAAAGTGAACTCACAGATAAGGGGGAAGGGGAGGTACCACTGTTGCTGAATTAATATTCAGTCTGTCTTAGGCAAAAGAGATTACTATTGTTATTGAGAAAAACCTCCAGGAAGTCAGGGACTCATCGAGAGGGGACACTTACTACATACTTATTCTTGAATTCATTCACACTGCTTACAAACACAACATCCGATAACAATCCATTCCAATCACCCTATGAGAGAAAAATCTAGCCCTCACCAACAATCTTAGTGGCATTCATTCTCAGCTTCCAAGGGTGCCTTGTCCTTTCCTACCCTCAATAAAATGAAAACTTTCATCAACAGAAATGATGTATGACCCTTTCAGAAGTTTGTAAGTCAACATATCATCCCTCTTTTTCCTGTTTGCTAGTGCCTGCAGTCTACAATCCTAATATCATTTTTAACACTCCTTTGCACTCTCTCCACTGTATCAGAATCACAATAGAAACCAGGAGACCAGACCTGTGCACATTAGTCCAAGTGAGGTCTTATCAAGGCCTTGTAAAGAGGCAAAATGACATCCTTATCTTTATATGTTAAAGTTTGTTTCAGCATTGCAATTATCTTTTGAGTTGTATTTGCAATCTTTGCTACATGTACCTTGAACCAGCATAATCACACCAATATAATATGGCATCGGATATCTAATCACACCAAAGTGAATGACTTTGCATTTACTGATACTGAAATCCATTTTCCCATGTCCATAATTACAGCCTATTCAAATCATTCTGCAAGTACTGCATATCAGCAGCATTACCAATTACCCTACCTATCTTTGCATCATCAGCAAATAGCTGTATGTCACCTGTCAAATCCTTCCCAATATCATTAATGTACAGATTGAATAACAGTGGACCAAGGACTGATCTTTGTGGTACACCACTTTTTTAAGTTACCTTAAAATCTTGCATTCATATCCCCTGTATACCACTTTTTGATGTCTGTCAGTCAATTATCCTCTTATCCAAGCTAATATTTTATAATCCAAACCCATAGTCTCCAATTTATGCAACAGCTTTTCATGCTGAATTTTGTCAAAAGCTTTAGCAAAATCCAAAAGTATCATGGTGTATCCATTCCCATTGCCTGGTACAGCATTTCCCAGATTTTTCCTATGATGGAACACTTCACAAATCCTGAAATTTTTACGGAACACCTTGGTTATTTTGTAATGTATTAATAATTAATTATGTCATAATCATAAAAAGTATTAGTACACTTATGTGTATAGTGTGACATGTTGACAAATATAAAATTACATTTAAATCAGTTATCAATCACTGGACTAATGAAATCTTGTAGCATATTGTAGTTTCCTCAGGCCAATATCATTAAATTAATTTGTGTTGATTTGCATTGACATATCCCATTCTGATCACCAAAAATGTATAATATTATTATAAGTACTTACGAGTGAATGCAGACTTTTTCCCCTCCTTTTGTACATCCTGGAGATTGCTCTGCAGGCTGGAGGTGGATGAATCACTATCTGTTATGTCGCAAACCCCTTCAATAAGAGATTTCTTAACACCAAACTTAAACAAAGTCCCTTGTCTCTTATTCATATTAAAATTTAAATCTGTAGGCCTATTACTTTTATAGGCCTACAGAATCACAGCACTATGGTTTCGAAACAAGCACTTTCACCCTACAGTACAAACTTGCGAAGAAAATATTCAGTATTACTAGATTTGAGAACCAGATACAGACTACCTTGATCTTCAATTTCAGTGGAAAAATTTTCTTTATACTTCCTTGCTGATTGGTCACTAACATTTGCAACACAGATGTTATTTCATTCAGTTTTGAGAACAGAAGATATGCCGCCCATTGTTGTAATCGGTTTGTAGGGAATTTTTATGACCGGCCACAAACAACAGTATTCCCTTTCTGGAATTACTTCCATTTAAAATGCACGGCTTGGTCACTGACATTATGGAATACTTATTCACTTTCCATGAAAGACAATTTGGGAAACCCAGGTCTAGTAAAATTAAAATGGTAACATTATTACAGAATGTGAGCAAGTTGCTAAAACATGACCTTCCCTTAGTAAACCCATGCTGTTTGTTTCAAAGTAGGGATTCGCTGTCAACCATCCATTTCTGAATGTGAGCCCCTAACCAATTTTTTCTATAATCTTCACCATCACTCCTGAGATACTGATTGGTCGATAGTTGGATACATCGGTCTTTGCACCACCCTACTGCAATGGGATTACTATAAATTCTTTCTATTCATGCAAAAATCTTCTCTGTTCTGAGACTCAAATTATGTAGCCTGGTCAAAGGAATAGCCAGTTCAGCTGAACACTCTTTTAGCACCCATGTTGATATTCCATCAGATCCTATTGGTGAATTCTTATTCAGTTTATACAACATCTGTAATACCACCTCTTCATACACCTGAGTTTCTTCATTCAGTAAAGAGGTAGCAGTGAACTTGATGATGCATACACCAGGTTGATATCTTTTAGCAAAATGGGCACTCAGTTAAACAACCTCTTCTGCACCTGTCACCCTCAAACCATCTGCCTTCAGAATAGTTATTCTTTCATATTCATTCTTTCTTTTACTTGCAGCATATCAATAGAATTCTTGCGGGTAGTCTTTAGTTTGTCAGACTTGGCTTTCCATACAACAGTTGTGAATATTCTAGCCTACTGCTTATACTTTTCATAACGGACATCATTCTTAAGCAAATGATATTCCTTCCAATGCATCATCCGTGTCTTATGAATCTCTTGCTTAATAAGATTACACATGCATTTGACTCCTACCATATTTATTCTTTGAACTCTTGGGACACATTCTGATATTGCATCATTTAAGTATTTTTTTAAATGCTTCCCATACACTGTTGATATTCTATTCTTCCCATTCAGCAATTGATGTCATTCATGGAATATTCATAAACTTAGTCACTTCCCAAGTGAATACCACATGATCGTTGTCACCACTCAGAGGCAGAATAGTTACATTTTTAACTGAAAACCCTCCTACATTATAATCAAATCTAACACTCTCTGACATCGAGTTCCGTCATATGCTGCTTGAGGAAGTTGTCTCGCAACAGCTCAATAAATTCAGTTTCATTCTTCTCATGAGATTTTACTGCTACCCAATCAATATTTTGATAATTAAAGTCTCCTGTTATGATTACTCTTTTTGCACTTGTCATCTCTATTTCGAGATGCATTTCACTAGCAACTGATCCACAAGTTTTGTAATGACACCTCGCTATGTAATTGATCTTGTTACATTCCACCTCACACCAGATGGCTTCAAATTCACTGCCAAATGAAATACTAGTACTACAATCAGTCTCAACATTAACTGGATTCAAGTCATCTGGTCTCATTAGCAGCACACCCTCCCCTCCTCTTCTATCCTGTCCTGTCTAAACTTCCTAAAAATAATGTACCCTTTACACTAAATACCAGTTAGTATGTGTAATTCTGATAGCCAGGTCTCACTAATGCCTACAATCTGAAGTCCCAACATACTGACCAAAGTACAAACTCTACCCCTTTTTTCTAATACTCCTGGCATTTGTATATAGACATAATAATCTACCTGCATGTTCTTTTGTATGCTCTTGTCTGCAGTCTGTATGACACAGTTGGGCAACTTGCAGATCTCTATTCTTCTATAGTGCCTTATACGCATATCTTTGTTCATGTTTGATGTTTCCAAACCAAACGAATACAAAGTCGAAATTGTTCTTTCCTCGTAATAATTTCCATGATAATGCCCATTCCAGTCATTAGTACAATTATATAACATTGTCACTCTTACACTGATATTCTTACCATTCCTTCCATTATAATTTAATTTTCCTGACTCTCTGTGTGAGGTCTCATACCAGAAGAGTCACTACAGTTGTATAGTTTCTTCCTATTTATTTCAAACTGTAGCTGATGGAGCGATCATTAATTCCTAGACTTCTTGGCTTTATGAAAGTAAGTTATTGAGGGGGCTGAATATGTGCTGCCAACCAAGTCATCATTATAAGACTACTGTTACTTTTGGTTGCTAGAAGGAAGTGTAATGAGTGATGCAAGCAAGGTATCAAAGGAAATCAGAGATAGAAAAAGTGGGTGGACCAGATGTGACTCGAAGTGTAAGTGAATGGAGATGAGAATGTGAGAACAGGAATTCAAGTTGGAAATTGAGGGAGATGGAGCCAAGGAGATTGTCGTGAAACCGTATAAAAAAAAAGTGGATTGCAGAAGCAATAACATATGGATATATGAGAATGGTCAGCATAAGAATTGGATAGCTTGGGATGCATGAGGAGTAGCTGAGTCTGGGAAGATATATGGGACAAGGGATAAAGGTGAGCAAACAAAAGCAGGTGGAGAGAAGTCACAGATGAGAGGTGCGGGGTTTGATTATTGGTCAAGAGACCAATAATCAAACCCCGCTTATTTTTGAATGCCAGTAGTATCAGAAATATGAAGATGAAGCTGTTGAATTGATTGAGTTTATTTGCTTGACAATAGTTGGAATAAGTGAAACAATTGGATGGGAATGATATCCTAACGGGAATAGAATGGAAGGGCATGATGTTTTTCGTGAAGATAAGAAGGGGGGGGTGCTGATGATAGTGGGAGAATACAAAGCTGAGATACAAGAAGAAAAAAAAAAATCGGCTAAACATTTTTATTCCGGTATACGGGGAGTAGGCGAGGCCATTTAGCCCTATCTAACGACAAGAAGAAAATAGTGGAAAATATTTATTTGGGCGTTCTTTAGGCCGGGAAAAGTGGAGGATGGAGTCAAATGTAGAGGAACTTGGATTAGTGAGCAAGAGAAGGGTGATCATTATAGATGATTTTAATTATCACAGTGCTGATCACTGTGGGTTTGCAGGTCGGCTAGAAGTGATAGTAATAAAATAACATATCAAAATGTTGCACTTATGCTTTAAGATTCGGGTCCAAACAAGTAACGGAAGTCACAAAATGTTTATCATATTACAGCGAAACATCAATATTGTTTTGATTCTTGTCGTTGCGAGTTTCTTAAAACAATAAATAGTACTCACGCCGGTAATATCCTGAGAACTAATTTCTTTTTCTTCGGCATAATCTGTAACTTTTTCAAGATCTGCTGCACCACTGTCATGTTTGGCAACTTTCTTGTGAGGTTTCTGTTCTTCGACAGTTGTTGCGGTATCATCAAGGTCGTCCGCCATCGTACAAATCTAACTATAGCTAATGAAAACATGGATCCGAAGCTTCTTGGGTTATATGGAATGATGGAGTTCATAGAGTTATTAATGTTTCCTTTTCCTGTGACGACAATTTTAATTTTTGCATGTTTTTTTCGAGTCAATCAGAATTTTTACACCACATGAAAAAACTACATTTACAGCGGTAGCTGTGTATCCACAGGAAAGCACCCC
Source organism: Typopeltis vanoorti (assembly GCF_054136105.1). NCBI lineage: Eukaryota > Metazoa > Arthropoda > Arachnida > Uropygi > Thelyphonidae > Typopeltis > Typopeltis vanoorti. Next base: position 132,776,105 of record NC_143549.1, read on the forward strand.
GACGATTTCTGGCATATATATATATATATAATTGGATTTTTTAAACAAGAGCTGCATTAAAAAATAGTTTAAAAAAAAAACATTGTAAAGAGAATTAATAAAGAAAAAGATAATAGTGTAGCTCAGTGGAAGTGGCGCTTGGTCGCTCGAAATTAGACTTAGGTTCAAGTCCAGTTGTCGACTAGCCGAGTGGAGGAATTTTTCTAAGCCTATTGACAGCGGGTTTTTCCTCCTGGAAACTAGGGTTTTTCGTCCCGTAAACTCAAGAAAATCGATCGTAGTGCCCACATTATTTCAGACAGTAACCTATCCTGTTACGGTTAGGTACCAAGAGATGGCAGTACTTGTTCGTCAGCCTCTTCATCGGTGGCTGCCTAAAATTAGTAATAGATATGGGCAGCCAGTGCTGTCGCCAGATTAGATCGCGCTCTGAGGCAAACAATTAAATATTGCCCTTGATGGATTATAAGACAAAAATATGAGAAAACCTCCAATTGCTGTTTTTTTATTACAAGAGAAACATTAATGAAACGATTACATAATAATATTAATTAAATTTTTTCTCTAGATATCGCACAATAAAACTGTTTAGAAGCTCTTCGAAATTTAAATTATAAGCTATGTCCACCTCTGTCGATATGGTTGCTAGACCAACCAATCTTTCTTGGGTTATTGCTGTTCGTAAATAATTCTTTATCAGTTTAAGCGTAGAAAAACTTCTTTCTGCACTTGCTATGCTAACAATTTCTGTTGTAGCAACGGCGTCTGCCGCAATATGGCTGAACAGGTGCCCTTATTAAGCCATACCATGAGGCAGACTGCCTCTATGCTGTACCCTGTCGACGGTACTGTAGGCAGCTATCTCTGATTGGCTACTGGTGGAGATTGAACTGCCCACTCAGTCTCCAAAGGCTAGATAGGATATAAAGGCCTTGCCTACTCCCTATATGAAAATAAAAAGACATTAGCCGATTTATTTTATTTATATTTATTTAAAGGTAATCAACATACTCATGAACAGTACAAAGTGCAAACAGGAAGAGTGGCGGTATGGTAAGAAAGATCAAATCAGATTATGAGAGAAAAAAGCTAAGCAGGCCAAAGTAAATCCAAAAGAGTTTTTCCATTATGTGGCAAGTAAGATGAAGAATGACTATGGAAGGATGACTATAATCAATGGTGATGGTAGGAAAGTGACTGAAGTAAAAAAAAAGGTTGAGTTACGTGATCACTTGGCAAAGTTATTCATTCAGGTAAAGATTTTGCAGTGGCTTGTGTGACAGACTGATTTCAGAATTAAGGGAGATGAACAATCAGGGCCTGTCAGAGAGCATATGATGCCCCTAGGCAAAGACAATTTAGGCGTCCCTATGCATTGTCTCTCTCTATATATATTTTGTCATACTCACACAAGCACACGTACACCTACACATGTGGGTATTTATAAAAATATTATCATTATAAACATTAAAAAAAATTATTAATCAAAGCCAATACATTTGTAAAAATATATCATTACTCCTAATATCTGTATAGCAAGAAAATTATTATATCTTAAATAAGTCTTAGCGCCCCTAAGCGATTACCTAAGTTTACCAAATGATAAAACCGGCCCTGTGAACAGTACATATGTATATCAACCTAAATTTAGCAGTGAGACTGGATGGAATGTTGTGGCGTGTGCTATGAAAATGTGCAAGAGAATTTTTGCAATGATTCTGATAAAGTTATCCAATTTAAGTCTCAGCCCATGTAAGAATCAAGGAGTGGAAGCGGGGTAATATAATCACATTAACGTGGCTTCAAAAGAGAAGCAGCAAATTACAAACCAATTAATATCAGGATTGGTGGATAAAAAATATTGGAAAAGTTGGTTGCAAGTAAAATCCAGCAATGGGTGAATAGGAACAGGATACTGTATGGTGGGCAGCATGGTTTCGTAAAAGGTAGGTCCTCCCTTACAAATCTACTAACGTTTCATAAGAGAGTAACAGCAGAAACAAACAAGAGAAATGGTTACACCATGCTGGCCTATTGTAAAGGCATTCCACTGAATACCACATGGAAAACTTTTACAAAAGTTGGAACAAATGAAAAGCAGGTAGCATGGATGGGAAGAGATAGCTGAGAGACTGACACCAGAGAGAGTAATATGTTGGAGTGGATTCTAGGAGAATGAGGGTGACTTATGGAATACTTTGGGATTCTGTGCCAGGAGACCAGTACTCTTTATTTTGTATATTAATGAGATAGGGAAGCTTTATGGTGGTAATTCAGTTGTTTGCTGAAGATACAACACTAGTCAGGGCAATTATTGATAAAGGTAATGTAGATGTCCTATAGAATGGTTTAAGTAAATTGACATTGTGGCAGAAGTAATGGTTATCAATTTAATGTTGCAAAATGTATGGTATTTTTTGCACTTTGTGTTGTATACTATGTGTCATACTGATGGTGCTGGATTGTAAGAAACTGATGAGGCTAGGGATGTGTGGGTAATGGTGAGCAGAGATGACGTTCAGAGTGGATATTGGAAAATTTGGCAAAATAGTTCAAAGATTTCTTTATTTACAAATAAATATAAGTATGTTATCCCTCTTTATAAAGCTATGATTCCACTGCATCTTGACTACTGTGCATAGATTTAGTCACCTGGACTTCTTGTCACTCAGGAAGTTATGGAAGGGTGTCAAAGACAAATGACTAAGCTGGTGACAGATTTGTGGAATGCTCCCTAAGAGTAGGCTGATCATATGTATAGTCTTGAACGGGACAGTGTTTTATTTTATTTTTTTCATATTTCCTGGCCGTTTACCGTCGTTTTAATAAAAATTTCAATTCCGTCCTCTATTTAATAAAAGTTATAAATATACTTTAATATTGGTTAATCTTAAATTAATATTCATAATCCTATATCAATATCATGGATACCAGGTTATATAAATAATTTGTATAACCATTGAGTCACATTGTTCGATACTAAATATTGATATCTGCAGTGATTTATTCAGAAGAAAATAAAAAATGCATATTGGGAGCACTTGTGCTTCTCAAACTCGGTGTCTGTTCTGCTCTAGTGTTAGTTTTTGATTTCCATGTATGCTAACCGTTGGCTTTGTTATTCGATGCCGGTGGTTTAAATTTCATATTTTTTAAAGCATTAAATCTATCCATGCAATGTCAAAGAGGCGAAACTGCAATATTAATTACTATATCCAGAAAGAATTCAAATTTATTAAACTGGACAAGCTGTGTAGTGATGGAACAAAAGTTGTATGCCTACATTGTAATGTCCATTTTTCCGTTGCGCATAGAGGCAGAAGCGACATCAACCAACATCTACGTAACCAGAAACAATGATGCTGAAAAGCTCTGGCTTGAATTGTAAATTCAAGCCAGAGCTTTTCAAACTTGAAAACATCAGCTCGGTTATGGTGAGACGTGACAGTGACAGTGCAAGCGATAAAATTGCAGCAAGTGAAGCTCTTGTTGCTTATCATACTGTACGTCACGGTCAAAGTTTTCGCGCAAATGAAATGGCGTCTTGTCGACATTGATAAATAAAATTTATGAAACAAAATTTTCGTCAGCACGTACCAACTCAAAACCAATAATTACCAATGTTTTATCACCATACATATTGGGCGAATTAATATAGGATCTGAATAAAGCAAAAAGCATTAGTCAGTTTGGATGCATCAAACAAAAGAGGCATCAAACTTTTTCCAATCGTTGTGTGGTACTTTTTTGCCAAATTGTTGTGTTCAAGGCAAAATTATAGACTTTATTTCCTTACCTGGTGAAACTTCTGACCTACAGTATGTCATGTTGAAGGAAGTAAGTGATGACAAATTTGCCTTACAAAACAAATTGTTGCTTTGTGTGCTGATAATACGAACAGCAATTTTGGAGGTTGCAAAAGCCTTGACAAAAATAATGTGTGGCAAAAACTTGAAACTGAACTGAAGAAGCAGATTATCGGTATTGGTTGTGGGGGCACAGATTATAGACAATTAGCTCCAGTATGCTGTCGACTGTTTATTTACCAATTGATATTGAATGCTTTGCAGTGAAAATATACAAATACTTCAATATATACACAGTCAGAGATGAAGAACTGAAAAACGTTTGTGGCTTTGCATGAAAAAATTACGCTAAATTGTTAGATCATGGAAATACGAGATTTTTTCCTTGGATCCATCAACTGACAGAATTTTAAGCATATTTGATGGGTTTCGTTCTTAATTTCTTTCTCAAGAAAAATGCTCTGTTATGTCGTGAAAATTGTTTGAAGATCCCTTTTCGAAATTGCAGTGGTCATTTGAAAGAGATCAAGTGTCTTCGTTTTAAACAAGCATTAGCTTAATTGAAAAAGATAATATTTCAACTGCAGAAATAACTATGAACATTGAAAATCTTGTAAAGAATTTAGTCCAGAAAAAGTGAAGTGTTTGTAACTACCGATGTCAAAAAACAACTCAAAATGTTAATAGATTCAGGACAAATTAATGTGGCTAAGTTTTTTGAGGTAGTTGAGAATTTCCATAAAACAAGCATAGAATATGTCAACAAGTGGAAGTGTAGCTTAGGAAACACTAAGAAGTTTAAGTGGGTACTACTAAGAAAGACAACTGAATGATAAGAAATACAGGACAGCCAAAACGAGGAACTCGTTAGACGCATAGAAACAGAAGAAACTCGTATATTCGATCAGTGGGCCCTGATAAAATCTATAATTGTGAGACAGTTGGATACATGAATTAAAGAAAATATTCCTATATCTGATAGATGGGTACTGATTTTTTTCTGAAATGAGCGAAAAACGTCTAGACTTTCAAGACTTTTGTAATATTGTAGAGTTTATTCTTTGTTTTCCAGGATGTACAGCACCTGTTGAGAAATCTAGATTAAGTGTTGAGATAATGAGGACTATGATAGTCATATGACAAAATTGTGTCATGGAGTGCGAGAAGTTTTATGATAAGGTGTTGAAAGACCGAAATTTGCTGCGTAAGATTACTTCATCGGAGAAATATTCATGGTACGATCGTGGTAAAATACAGTTCCCCCTCTACGTCTACCTAAATTTTTTATTATTATTATTATTATTATTTTAACGGTGTCTCCATGGAGTCAAAAGGCTCATCGCGGGAGACCCGACATTGACACACTAACCATTATTTACACAATACCTGTCATACCTCTTCTTAAATTCATTCACAGTTAAAGCATTCACAATCAGTTCTGGCAAAGCATTCCACCCATTCACAACCCTCCAAGTAAAAAATCTAGTCCTAACACCCTTGTTAACCACACTCTTACACAATCTCCAGGGATGGCCCCTCGTTCTCTCACATCCTGTATTGGTCTTAAGAATATCATCAGTATCAATCCTGTAAAATCCCTTTAACAATTTAAATACCTCTATCATATCTCCTCTCCTACGTCTATCAGCTAGTTTTTGGAGCCCACAGATCATCAATCTATCCTCATAGGGAACATCCTACAGACCTGCAACAATCTTTGTAACCCGCCTCTGAATCCTCTCTACCACTTCCGCCTCACCAAGAAATCCTGGCGACCAGATCTGTGCACAATAGTCCAAATGCGGCCTTATTAATGCCTTATAGAGTGCAATAATAACTTCCCTATCCCTGCTTGTTAGTGTGTTCCTCAACAACCATGTAATTTGATGTGATGTTTTGGCAATCTTAGCAATATGCCCTTTAAACTTAAGTTCTCTGTCCACAATAACTCCCAAGTCTCTTGTCTCATCAACTTCCTGCAGTTCAGTTCCGTTAATATAGTAAACAGCATGCGATGTCATCCTCCCGAAGTGCATCACCTTACACTTAGCCACGTTGAACTGACAGCCATTTACCTCAGTCCATAGCGTCAGCCTATTTAAGTCATCCTGTAAAATATCCACATCATTTGAATTGATTATCGCTCTTCCCAATTTTGCATCATCAGCAAACAAGTGGATATTCCTTTCACAAAACCATGTTGCCCCTTATAAAGTATCATATTGCTGTCCACCCAGTCCTGAATTCTAATTTTAACTAATTTCTCCAAAATCTTAACCACCACTCCAGATATATTGATTGGTCTATAATTTGCAACATCAGTCTTAGAGCCTCCCTTGTGCAATGGAACTATTTTCCCCTCTTTCCACTCTATTGGCACTTTACCAGAACTGAGGCTTAAATTAAACATCCTGGTTAGAGGAGTTGCTAATTCTCTTGCACATTCTCGTAACACATGGGTCGATATGCCATCTAACCCAATGGCAGTGTTAGCATTAAGGTTCTTTAATATATTAAGCACCTCAATTTCATCTATCTCTATACTCTCATCAGTCAATGGCACATCTGACACTGCACTATCACTACGAAGATGGTACACTTTTGCGAAATGATCACTAAGCAACTCAACTATTTGATTAGCTTCAGTAATTTCCTTACCATCAACACTTTTTAAAGTAATCTTTCCATGGATATTCTTCCTTTTACTAGCCACATAGCGAAAGAACTCTTTAGGGTTTCTTTTGGATTCATCAGCTAGCTTCCTCTCATAATTAGCTTTGGCTTTCCTTACCATACAGGTTACTCTCTTTGCCTGTACCTTATATTGCTCATTGGAACGCTCATCACCTTTTTCTTTATATGTCTTCCACAACCTTTTCTTTATCTGCAACTCTTGTTTAATAGTATTAGTCATCCATTTTATTCCTACATGATTTCTCCTTCTGACTCTGGGAATACAGTCTGATACAGCTTTCTTCAAATACTCCTTGAGAATCTCCCACGCACCATCAACATCTCTCCCCTTGAATTTCTCATCCCATAATACAGCTGAAAGCTGACTTCTCAGCTTGCCATAATCACCAGCCTTGTAATTCCACATATACCCATTCTTAATAGAATATTCAGTACGTCTTTCAATCTCCCAGGTCAAGACCACATGATCGCTTTCCCCAAGTGGAGACATTGTAACTAAATTACTTATTGATATGTTCTCCGATGTTATGACCAGATCTAACACTCTAGAATCTCTTGTCCCTTCCATCACCTGCTGTCTCAGGTAATTATCTCTTAACAATTGTATAAACTCCATTTCCTTTGTTCCTTGTGACCATTCCTTCCCCCAATCTATGTCCCCAAAGTTAAAATCCCCCATAATAATTACTTGACCTTTACTCATCGTGCTAATTTGCCAATACATGCTATCTATATTCTCCCTTATTCCCCTTGGATTATAGCAACAACCAATTACATATTTCGCCTTGTTAATCTCTATCTCACACCAAACAGCCTCTAATGAACTGCCCTCTACATACCTGTCACAGTGAGGTACTTCTATCTTTTTTGGCTTTAATGTTTCGACTATCATTAATAAAACCCCTCCCCCCATTCTGTCATCTCTGTCCTGCCTGAAAATACTGTACCCCTTACATTCAATCCCAATATCATTCTTGGTTAACCAAGTTTCACTAATTCCTATAATTTTTGGCCATGTTGTACTAAGTAATGACAAAAATTCTTCACACTTATTCCTAATACTTCGAGCATTGGTATACATAAACTGCAATATACCCTTCCTCCCATAATATCCCTGTGTGCGAATTACCCCACTCTGTCTACTGTTAACATTCTGCGAACAATTAATCCCAGTTTCACAACGATTAATGACCTTAGTATTATTTATAGCTAACTCTATCACCTGCCTCCCTAGCAAATCCCATTTCCCTGTTTATGACCCTTTACTCTGTCCTTTATCAATAAATGTTCTAAATGCCAAGCTCCTAATCCATTTAAGTGCAAACCATCTCTCTTAAAATACTCATTCCTTTTATCAAACTCATCCCAGACATTCATAAAATGAATATTCAGTTTCATTTCTTTGCAAAACCTTTTACACAATCTGGACACCATTCCATTTACTATAATTGCTCTTCTGTTCATTTCATCACAATCAAATCGTGGTAGCACACTCATGATCTTTCCACTCTCACTCTTTGCATTCATTGCAATCATTAAATTCTTCAAATCCCGTCTTACAGAAAATCTTTCGCTACGTAGATCATTCGTCCCTATAACTGCAATAATCTCACTCACTCTATCTTTCTGCAATTCCACAGCCCTAGTTATATCCTTAATCTTTGACCCTGGATAACACGCTTTAATTACTCTACCATCCTTCACACCCTTAATTATAGAATTCCCATACAGCACAACATCTTTTTTGCTTCTTCTTAACTTGGCATCGTTTACTCCCACTGATGCTTGTTTTTGTTCCTGAACCTCTCTCACATTCTTTAGTATATCACTCAGTAATATGTGTGTATCTATTTCTGCACTATTTATGCCATGCACATATTTACTTCTGTCATTCTCATACTTTGTCATTCTTAATCCCCCCATACTTCCTATTCCATAAAAAATATTAGAACATATTGGAATTCTAAAAGATAGATTATACAATTTGGTCTGATCAAAATTATAAAATATATTACAGTCATTTAAAAATGTCCGTTCATTTGTTTCAGGAGAACTTGCACAACACAGTCTACTCCACATGCTTCTATCCGATACATTGGGATATGGCTGTATAAAACATGTATGTTCCCTATGTGACTGATGGTAGCTAACTGCGAAGTCTTGATGATCACTTAAACTTGGGATATTAGTCAAACCAGATGTATCATCATATATTACATTAAAACTTCTGCGATCATACGAGTCACTTAATACAGGCAAAACATTTGATATATTCGAAGATGTGGAATGGACTGCACAGTCTTTCGTTTCTACTTTGACATCAGATTCAAGAGGGGATACTATAGAAACACAAGATGTTAAGTAATCTGGATTGACATCACCAGCAACCACAGAAGAAATGGCTGACTCAGATGACATACCCAAGTTTGTGACTGGCAGGTGAGAATCAGCCATAGCATCAGAAACCGACAACACACTGCCATGCACACATTCACCTGAATTGATGAAAGGACCATCATCACCGCTAAAAACCGTGATTGCAGCATCAGAAACCGACAACACACCGTTATGCACACATTCACCTGAATTGATGAAAGGACTGTTGTCATCACTACCCAAGGTTGTGACTGTTAGGTGAGAATCAACTGTAGCATCAGACACTGAACAAGACAATACACCCGTATGCACACTTTCACCTGACAGTTGACCCTCAGCAACCAAGTGAACAATGATCGGTTTCCCTGCTTCATGACGATCATAATCTAAAGCGCTCTGCTGTATGCCTTCCACAGAATCATTGTACTTATTAGCATTAATCATTGTACTTATGGGTTCTATCACTGAAGAATAATGGTAAGCTCAATATATTTATGTAATAAAACTTTTTTATCATCTTTCTTTTTCAAGAATACAGAGTATTACATAACTATATTACATTCCTAACACTATATTACATATATATATAGTTTGAGGAATATTCTATCACTTTGTTCTATGCTTATATGTATTTTCGCAGAATGCAGAGGTTTCCATTTAAAATGAATTACTGTGGTTGCTTTGACTTATGCTGATTTGAGGATCATTTTAAAAGGTTGTACTGCTTGATTTCATAGTTCCTCAAATAATGAGAAAGTTTTAACAGATTCAAAGACCATCTCTCCACTTCAATAACATTAATAAATAATATGAGTTAGTATTCATTGCACCATTCAATAATCTGTTGTAAAACTTGTACATGGTCCATTGTATACGTGTTTGTGCATATAAGATTTGAATACCAGACGTATATATGAGATAAGATATATTTTAAAAAAATAAGCTAACACCTTTTGTTCTCTTATAGGGATTAGTGAGGAGTTTTATCCCTAAATAGGGATAAAATCCCTATGAACAGCCTTGCTGTTCTTTTGGACATGAAAGATCTAGATTTGCATAAAGCTTATGAAATAATAATAATAATTTTTTTTTTGTGTGTGTATACATCCAAATGCACAAAAAATGTTTTGTCTCACTGGAGAAAACATATTCGGGAAGATTTCTGCGGTGTTATGAAACTGTTGGCAATCGATGCAGTGTTGGGAAGAACCATGAGTGTGCAGTTCAATCGCCACCGACAGCCAATTAGAGATAGTTGGCCGAAGACTAGCACGTAATTATAAGCGGCAACAGCTGAAGTAACTAGCAAACAAATGCTACCATCTCATGGTCCCTAATCCTAACACGATGTGTTACTGTCTGAAATAATGTGGACTATACGATCAATTTCCTTACACGTGACCAAAAACACGAGTTTCCGGGAGAAAATACCAGCTTGAAAAAACCGTGCCAGAGATCGAATAACTCGGAAACGAGTCGAAGAGACTTAGAAAAGGTTCTTCTATTAGGCGACTAGACTGGAAATTAAGACTATCTTCAGGTGGCCTAATTCATAGGATACAAACATCACTTCCATTGAGATATACATATATCAAAAAATCGCTTTGTGTAAATAACCAACCATATGAACTCTACCCGATCTTCTAGAATCAATCATAACTACGACTACAGCCCTGATCAGGCAATAATCAATACCAAAAATTCAGTTCCAATGAAATTTCAAACCGATTAAAGTCTAGTATGTTCTGATATTCTCGCCCACTTCTGCTAGCGTTCTTATTCTCTAACAGGAAAATCAATACATGAAAACTCATAACTCCATGGAAAACTATAATAATTATTGCTTAATCAGGGATCTCCTCCACATTGCGAGTACTCAAAATCTAAACTTAGCATTAATCACTCTATTGATTGAGCTGAAATTATTTCTGAAGCCTTGCTGTTCTTTTGGACATGAAGGATCTAGATTTGCATAAAGCTTATGAAATAATAATAAAAAAAAATTGTGAGTGTGTGTATATACAAATAAGTGCCCAAAAAATGTTTTGCCTCACTGGAAAAAACATATTCGGGAAGATTTCCGTGTGGTTATGAAACAGTTGGCAATCGATGTAATGTTGGGAAGAACCATGACTAAAGGAAATCTAGATTAGCAAAAGGACGCGAATATATTGGTCAAATGCGGAACTAAGTGGGTTTACCAGTTCCATGATGCGAATTGTAAGTTGAAAAATTCGTAATCAGGAAACACACATGGAATATAGAGTATACAACTGGTGGGAGAAACCTTTAGGGAGATTTGAGAGATGAGGCATCTGGAAGATAATGGTGTACAAGGACCTAAAGTTTAGAGAACACTTTGCTAAAATTGTTAGGATACAGCAGAGTATGACGTGGACGACCACGACTCGAAAAAAGATGTTCTCGTTCTTTAATTAAAGACTTTATCAGTCCACATGAATTATTGCGCACGCATTTGGTCACCTATTTTTCAAAAAGATGAAGTCATATTGGAAAGGGTAAAGAGACTGAACTAGGGTGGTTTCTGGTCTTTGGAATATTGAGTATGAAGAAAAAATGAAGAAATGCAATTTACAGTCTGGTGGTTAGGAGGAAAAGGAAGAGATATAATTTCATATATATAAATAAACTAGTAAGAGTAATTACCAAATCATTGTGGATGAAGTTTTTAATAGAATAATCGGAAACAAGGGGAGTACAAGAAGCTGCTTAAGAAGGTGTGAGCTGGGGTGGTGAGGAATAGTTTTTTGCATGAAGAGTGGAGAGTGATTAGAATGTATTGCTCTGTGTGGCGAGTCCGGAGACAACGAGTGCATTAAATTAACTTTCTGTTACATTGGGACCTCTGACAAAAGTCTCTGTCCACCAAGGAAGTGTGATAATAAGACTTAATATTGTAAAATGAGAGCAAACATCAATTTCTCTTAGTAAATTCATGCTGTTCCTAGCTAAATATAATTTTCAACCAGGTTTGTATAAAAGCTCTCAAAAAACGTTCCCGATATCTGGGAATATTCATTGGTCAATACATGTAGATACTCGTATATATCATCCTTGTGCATCACAATTATCATACATTACTTTCACTCCTGAAGATCTGCCATGTGCAAGTATTTAAGTTGTACAGCCAGGTCCAGGGATATATTCAATTCTGCTAGCCAAAAACAAAAAAAGCCGAATACTTTATTATGCAGCGATTAATACCTCCACATAGCTTTTCATCACACTAAAAAATCACGCCATTCAGTGTAAATGTTATATTGAACTCCATATCAATTGTTAACCTGGATAAGCAGAGCAAGCATTCATTATCTGAAGTCTCTTCTTCATCAACACGATTTTATTAAAAATATCCACACCCCCTGCTCACTCCTCTCTCACTAATATGAAAGGCAATAATATGGAGTTGATCCACCATTTCTTTTTATAACAGCCTTCATTCTTCTGTGAAGGAGTTCTACAGGATATCCCAAAATTCACGCAAGATTTAAATTTAGCGCCATTTGTGCGGTAAAGTGTTGCCAACGAGAAAAAAAAGACAGTGACAGCTGACAGTTCAGGGTTATTAAAAATGGAGCGCTACACGAAAGAACAACGCATTTTCATTGTTGAGCAATATTTTAAAAAGAATTAAGATTTGGCAGCTACAGTTCGCAATTTTCGTACAAAATATGGTCAGAATAGTGATTTAACGTCAACTGTGAAAAGATTAATTAAAAAATTCAAGGAAACTGGATCAATTAGTGATCTTATACACTATGGCCGTCCTTCAACAGAACACACCGAAGCAGTTCGTGAGAGTATTGCTGAGAGTTCAGGAACATCGATTCGGCACCGTGGTCTTGAATTGGGCATTTCGAGAAGCTCTCTACAGCGTATTCTCATGAAAGATTTGCATCTTTATGCTTACAAAGTTCAATTGACTCAAGAACTGAAGCCTACCGACCACACACAGCGAAGAGAGTTCGTTGAATGGATTATGGAACTACAACAAGTGGATGCTTATTTTTCGAACAAAATCATCTTCAGCGATGAGTCTCATTTTCATCTTGATGGCTTCGTTAATCGACAAAATTGTCGCATTTGGGGTTCAGAAAATCCACGAGTGATTGTTGAGAAACAAATGCATCCACAGCGTGTCAATGTTTGGTGCGGATTTTGGGCTGGAGGCATCATCGGTCCATTCTTCTTCGAAAATGCGGCTGGTAAGGCAATAACAGTTAATGGTGCTCGCTATCGCCACATGATAATCTAATTTTTTGTGCCTAAATTGCAAGATATGGATGTGGACGACATGTGGTTTCAACAAGACGGTGCCACATGCCATACAGCCCGAGAAACAATTCAATTACTGCACGAGTCATTTCCTGGTCGTGTAATTTCCCGTTTTGGTGATCAGAATTGGCCGCCCAGATCATGTGACTTAACGCCGTTGGACTTTTTTCTTTGGGATTTTTTGAAGTCTAAGGTGTATGCCAACAAGCCCACGACCACCCACGCTTTGAAGGAGGAAATTGAGCGCTGTATCAACGAAATTCAGCCACATTTATGCAAAACGGTCATGGAAAATTTCGACAAAAGAGTGCGTATGTGCCAGCAAAGTCGTGCAGGCCATTTACCCGATATGCTATTCCATGCATAACCCTATACTGTATACTTTATGAATCAATAAGAAATTACAATTTTTAATTAAACACCTGTGTTTTCTATCAAATTTACTTCTTGTGTGAATTTTAGGACACCCTGTATAAATTATGGTATTTTGCTACAATAATTCTTCCTATAAGACCCACTCAACCTGGCTCACAGTCAGCATTCCAATTCATCCCACAGGTGTTCGACTGGGGTTGAGATCAGAACTCTGGAGTCCAGTCAATTTCTCCAACACCCATCCCATCAAGCCACTCCTCCATAGACGTTATGTAGATTGGGAAAATGTGTTGGAAAAGGAAAGGTCTTTCTCCATACTCTTCCCATAATGATAAACCCACTCAGTTCCGCATTCGGCCGATATATTCGAGTCATTTTGCAAATCTACATTTGCTCTAGTAGGCCAAGAGCAAATCTAAATTTGCTCATAATAGGGCAAGCGCAAACATACATTGTCACTGTAAATAGGGGGAGACCAGCCTGAACCACATACACAAAAATTCCCCAAATCATGGTTTCTCCTCTACCAAACTTCACGGTTGTTCCAGCATATTCAGGCAGGTAGCGTCCTCTTAGCATCTGCCAAATTTAGACTCGTCCATCGGTCTTCCGAGTGAAACGTGATTGATTACTGCACAGAACACGTTCCCGCTACACTAGAGTGCAACGGTGGCGAGATTTACACCACTATTGCTTGGCCTTGCCCTTACAGATGTTAGGCATGTGAGCAAAGCACGGTCATGAAAATCATCCTGACAAACACATCTGCTGGATTTTTCCGGAGCAGGGCAGCGTTTCATTCGAGGACAATTGATTTTATGGTCGATAAGTCTGCTTTAAAGGTGTCTAATAGGCTTGCAAGCTCAGAGTTTCAAACTGGGCATTTGTGAAGTAATCTATGAAAACTGTCGGTTAAGGCAAACATAACAGGTGAACTTTGAGGTTAGCAAGAGAAATCCTTTAATTGGAAGGACAATGATGAAGAGTCCTTGAACATTTCTATATTGTCAAGGAAATCTGAAGAAAGACATCCACCTCTATGACATTGATGGCAACATGAAAACAGATTTTTATGCGACTCACACCTACCAAAGGCAGGTTGTAAACCTATAGTACTTTAATATGTTGAACTGTCAGAAAAAAAAAAAAGCAGCTAATGCCTTTTTATTCCCTTATAGGGAGTAGACAAGGTCATTTTAGCCCTATTTAACTTTTGGAGGCTGAGTGGGCAGTTCATTCTTTACTGGTAGCCAATCAGAGATAGCTGGCCTAAGGCTATCACCAATTAATTGGTACACAGTGAAGGCGGCGGCCAGCAAGTGCCGCCATCTCGTGGTCACTTACCCTAACACAATATTTTTAATATCTGAAAATAGTGTCAGTTCGACGGCTGATTTTCTTCTGTTTATGGGACGAAAAACATGCTTGCCCGTGCTAACTCGGGAACCGGTCGGGGAAAAAAAAAAAACTCTGGTGAATTGTCTAAGGTATTTTTGTTCACTAATGGGCAAGTGATGTGCAATATTAGCCTCTTCCCTGTGAAGTCAAACCTGCCTTTTTTGTGGTATGGCCTGTATACACAAAAAAAGCTCTCAGAAACTCAGAGCATTGACATTGGAAATAAATACCTTTGCATTTAGAGAAAATGGTAACTATGCACTAAATAGTATGACCCCCATTGCCCAGCAAAATACACCATTTACTAGAGGCCTGAACTATCAGATGTCATATACTATTTAGTGCATAGTTGCCATTTTCTCTAAATACAAAAGATATTTCCAGTATCCATGCTTCCAGTTTCCCAGAGCCCTGTTTCTTCCTTCTTGTCGAGGTAGTGTCGCATCCATCAAGGATGCCAACACATGCTGAGATACACAAAGCCTCCCCTATTTCGACGATACATCCAAAAAAAACAATGGTGCCTAAGACCAGCCCCTAGGGCTGTAACCCGTGAATGAGTTAGCAGGCTTCATGGTCAACTGGAACCATAAACATTGTCACATACTTTGTCAGGTCATGCCTAGTGAAGAATTCCATGTAGTGGTATATGAGAGGCTCAAGAGAGCCTCTCATATACCACTTATTCAGAGGCATGCCTCTGAATATTCTCTGTACGGATGAGATATATCCAAGAGCATCTTCTTTCACTGCATGTCCCTACTATATCCTTCAATCTAACCATAAATGATCTCTACAATCATTGATACTATAACAGCCAATCTCCTTCAAAAATTAATCCCAAGAAAATAAGACTAAGTATAATGTACAAATCATGCTATGATTTCCAAAAAACAAAAAAACTTACTTTCACATCCACTTTACGAATATCATGTTGGCAATATATCTAAAGCAGACCTCTTGCTTTTGAGACAGAGTTGGACCTGGAGATACCAGGTCCAACTCTGGGCCTGGCTCCCACTGAAGAGACCTCAATAAAGGTCAAAACTAGTCTGGGTAGTGGCCAATCCCTTAATGCATAACAGTATACATATCCACAAGGAGATGTGTTTTGCATTATGGGAGATACTGGGATAGGAGTGTTGGTAGCTTGCGCCACCTTTGCTACGAGTTGCCTTGGTCTTGTACTACTTACCCAGGTAAGATAGTACAACACTATATTCAGTCCTGAAGATATTTTCAGGCACAAACTTTGTTTGCTCTCACTGGGATAAAGGATTAAACTAAATTTATTATATTATTACAACAGGATTCAGTTTAGCTTTCCTTTAAAAGCAAACATCTGAAAGGCATATTATACTTTGCTCATGAATCCTGGTAGGCTTGAAACAATTTTCAGAGCACTAAATTCTCAGCAAGTTGCTCTTTGCATTTCTCTTAATATCTCCATATTTTTAAACTGACATCCTTTCAAGGTTATTTTGAATCTGGGGGAGCAAAAAGAAGTATAGTATAGCAAACCTGGAGCTTATTGAAGATATACTGCACTTTATAGGGTAGAGTTCTGTATTTTGCCAAGGATCTCTGGACTAGCTGATATGAGTGAACAGGAACATTATGAATAAGTTTCTAGAAATATACTTACTTTGACATATCATCGAAGTCATTTCAGAAAAACTGTGCAATCTGATTCTGTCCCAGATATACACACGATGCCCGATAGCTTCAAAACTGAAAGACTGCTACATTACTTTCAAAAGAAATTCTTTCTTCTTTCAAACAGTGGAACGACTCAAGAGCTTAAGTACTTTTTAAGCATATTTTCAGGATATCACAAGGATTTCAATACTGTATTCTATTTTTCAGTAGTAGTTTATACAATCTAGTCAACATGACAGATCATGTGAAATAGAGAACTTTCATTAAAGTCGACTAATGAAAGTTTCATTAAAGAACTTGCATTAAAGTCAAACAAGCCCTTGCCTTGGAATGAGCAAATACTGATTTCACACATCATTCATTAATAAACTAGCTAATTAAAGAGTAATTATGCAGCTTGTAAGCCACCAGTTGCTGTCCTTGCTTTGTAAATACATGCACAAGAAGCAGTGTTTGGAACTCCTCTCAAATCTGATTGGTCTGCAAGTCATAATATTCACTTCATTTTTTTTTTTTTTTAATATAAATAAATCATTTACAAATACTGCAGTAAATTATAACTTCTCAATTTGTGTGTGTGTGTGTGGGGGGGACTTAAATTTTTAAGAAGTGAAAATATAAATCACTTCCACTACAGGTTTGTTTTGTGCAGAAAAAATTAATGTTCTTCGAATGCAGATTATTACCTAAAAGAAATTCTTTTAACAATAACCTAAAATTACTCATCCACAAAATACATGTACAAAGGCAGATTACATACTTCAAAGCAATAAGTCATTTAAATAATTTTAATTGTAAATTAACTTTTAAATTCCAAATATTGTGCACATTAATAATTTCACATTTGCACTCTTGATATACAGATACTGTACATTTATATGGACCAAAAAAAAAAAAAATGTTGCAGGAATTGTTAATAATTACAAAATGAAAAACACTAATACCATTAGCACTGAAATGAACATTTTGCACTGTTAACATTTTGAGCCTGCTAAATCAAATAACATATAATCAAAAAATTCATTTGTTCTCAGACTTTCAATGCTAAATATGTACAGTAATGCTATTTTATATATTAAATCCCATAAATCCCTCTCCTTCTTTTCAGTATACGTGTGTGTGCATGCACACACATGTAAGAAGGATAGTATTAACAATTCTCATATCCAAGAGATGAAAATTTCATTTCTGAAATTACTCCATATGGAAGAAAACACAGACAAAATTCAACTCCATTTGTAATTAGGTATTCAAACTTTAAAAGCTACAGTTATGAAACATCAAATAAAATTAAATCAACATAGTGCAAAGAGAATAGCAACAAGATATCAGATTCCTTTTAGCTTTGCAAAGTTATATATATTTCGCAGAAACCTTGTCCATATAAGCATCATACAAGGAACCATTAAAGGTAATGTTCATAAATATTGAGAAATTTCAAATATATATAAAATAATGGAAGGATGAAAGTGAATAGCAATTTTGAATATAAATCATTACTAATTCCTATTACAGGAGAGCTTCAAAATTAAAAAACTGCATCTTGCACAAAACTAAATCTTAATATTTCTAAAACGAGTGTTCTAAAAGGAGAAGATTATTGTTCTAACAAATCATACCTTTAACAATCATCCTTCAGAATAACCAAATCTATTTCTCAATACTTTTAACAAACTTTATACATAAAATACAAGAGCAGTTTAAACAGTTACACAATGTAAGTTCAAATTCTACTTGCTATAAAAGACCTATGAATAAACATAACTAATTGTAAAGTTAGCTACTGACTTAGTTTTAAAATTTTTAGCTATGAACTTAAGAATGCATAAAAACAAGCCAGGCCAGTCTTTACAAATTTTACTTATCACATTTTCCATGAAATGCTATTTCATCATAGTTTTGGTAGCTGTTTTCTCAACATATTATACTTTAGTATTAATCTCTGCAAGTCTAACATTGCTGTACAAAGTTTGTTCAGAAAAACAGCTAACAGGCGACTGTTTTAAACTACAAAGTGGAACAAGATTCCTCAATTCCCATTACACTTAAGTTCAAGTTCTTGTTGATTTCATCCCTATGAGGCACTGTCCTCTCAGACTCTACCATTATCTGTGGTTTCTTAATATTTTCCTGAATAAAATGTGACACTGTGGAGTTAATCAAATGATCTACACCACTATTACCTGTCTCTCTACAGTCTTTGGCTTCATGATTAATGTGTGTTAATACAGAGTTGCACTTTTTATGTGGATATTCAAGAACAGTATGATGAGATTCTGAACTAGGAAGTGGAACAGCTGCATTCAAGAAGTCATTTTTAAGTTCAGAATTATGACTTAAATTTGGTAAATCATCAGCACTTATTTCAGTTGTCAAGCTTTCAGAATGAGGCTGTGACTGTGTGGCAATTATTAGTTGTTCGGCAATAATAACCTTGCAAGGTGGCAAAACAATTTCTTCACAATATGCATCATCTGCAATCAGCTCTTGATCATCAAAACATTCTGAATTAGAAACAAATGGAGAGTTCCAATCTACAGACCCTGAAAATTCTGTTTTTTCTGATTCAGCTTCTTTATTTTCTTGAGATGGAGGAGAGCTACTATTTGAAATATCATCTAAATTAAGAACCTGCGACACTTGTTTAACATTATCTGTTGGTTCTTTTAGTCTAGATCGCGTTATTCTATTTGAGTATTTTGATGCAGATGCAACTAATTTTTTTGCCTTTTCTCTTCGTTTCCTTAACTTAGAAGTTGTAGGGTAATCATCAAAATGCAGAAATCTCTTGTATTTTTTCACAGATGTGAAATGTTCCACACCATCTTTGGAAACCTTTGGCTCTTCATATATAGTTTCTAGGGTCTTTTCTTTAGGCTGAATAAAGTTCCTGTTTTGATAAATATCTTCAATACTTGGTTCCGGTATTTTTATTCCTTTGTTAGACTTCCCTTTCTGGCTCATCTCAAATTCTAAAAAAAAAAAAATAGAATGTAATTACCAGAAAATATTAACACAAAACAAGTACAGTGCTTCATATATATAACAAGTTCATTCATTCTGAGAATAAAGCTTCATGCAACTTATTAGCAAAAATGCAGAGTAAGAACGCGGTGCTGATTATGCCATCAGTGGAAATCACAATAATTGTGCATATTCATGCATATTGTGTTTTCCATATTGCTTCTAAATCCTCAGGATTTAGAAGCAATATGGAAAACACAATACTGATGACAATAATACCAATTGTCAATATCCTTTCACAGCTATGATCACCTATAGCTTTTGGCATGTAATGTGACAAGTATCACAGTATAGTCTAAAGAAATCCAATCAGACTGAATGTTTTCAGTACAGAAACTTTAAAAAAAAAAAAAAAATGCATTAATAAATAACACACACGTGCATGTACAAACTCTTTTGACCATGTGTTTAAGTAACAAAATACTAAATGCAACATGCCAAAAGAGCTTAAATATTGCTTTGTGACTGATGTCTGCAGAGCTACATTTCCTGTTTTTGCAATCTTAACTTCAGTAAAGACATTAACTGAAAGGGGAATGGCAATACACAAAACTTAGTTTTGTCATAGCTGGCAAGTTACAATGATACCCAGTGAATGTGTTTGTGGACATTAAATACAATAAATGAAAGAGAAAGTACTGCCTTCTACAATGTAAAAAAGATTGACAATACACACCATTCAATGATACAAAGGCTTCTGTTACTGAAATCAGAATGAATCTAAAAGTAATCTATCTGGAATTTAATCCAGACATATCTGAATACTTTTTTCAGATATCTTATCTCTTAAAAAGATTATAGTTATCTTTAAGATATCTATAAGCTTATGAGCCTATTGTACATTTTGGTTTTGCAGAGGTCATGAGTTAGGTAAACTTTCTAACCATACCTGCTCTATAAACCAAATATCTTTTTTCAAGCCTCCAATAATAGAGTACCAAATCTTATTTGATTCCTTTGTAATAGATTAATCTTGTCATTACAATTACTGGATTTAAGTAATGAAATTCAAACTTTTAAAGAGGAGAGCAGAACAAAAGTTAATAAAATTTCTTTATGCTAAGCATATCAATCATATGATCAAATTCCTGATATCTTCAAGTGGTATAGGATACTATGATAGATTACACAGTAAAGTTTGCATTCTTACTAGCTTCTTTTAATTAATTGCCAGGTCGCCAATATTTTTTCAAAGGCTAACATTCCAAATCTAAGGCACTTCTAACTGCATTAATCTACAGTTAAAGATACCAAGAAATTATATTTTTGGTTTGATCCTTTATCCAAGCGTAAGCAAACAAAGTTTGTGCATGAAGTAACTTCACGACTAGGCTAATTGTGTGTAGAGGCTAATGAATTCACATCAGATGCCTTAGTAGCTCATAATGCATGGCACATCCTGACAGATATGTATAATGCTATACATTATGGGAAGGAGGCCACTACCCAGACTTATTTCTACCTTCAATGAGGTCTCATCAGTGGGAAAGCAAGACCTAGAAGAGATACCAAGGTAGAAGTAATGCACCACTTCTGCATGATGGGTACTAAGGCAACTGATGTGAAGTCTTTAGCTTCTATATAAAAATAGCTCAGTCATGAAGTTGCTTCATGCACAAAGTGTTTGCTTATACTTGGATAAAGGATGAAACCAAGAATATAATTTCTTGGCAACTTATACTGTAAGTTGCCAAGAAATTATATAAAGTTTTTCCTACCATTCTAGCACCAAACATTTGTTTTACAAGCCTTTCCTCTCCAATTCTGTTTAAGTAATCATACCACTTTATATTGGCTCTGCTCACACATTCTTGGATAACGAGTCTGCTACTGTTGCCATCAGTTCATTCCCCTAATTTTTCTCAGAACTCAAGTCTTTGGTAAACTGCTTTATTTTTGTACCTCAACAATGAAACTTGTACCTAAATAGTTGAAGCATATTCTATAGGTTCTCAACTAAAAATGCAGCTGATGTTTTCCACTTCCATAAATTAAAGTTGGTTTGAACAGTGTCTTGTATACCACTATTTTAGTGTTTTAGCTGATTTCTCTTATTCAATATAAATTTGTTCATTATCTATTTCCAAAGTTAATTTGTCAGCTTCAGTGAAACTTGTACCTAAATAGTTGAAGCATATTCTATAGGCTTTCAAAAGACATCTGGAGAATCTCTCTCTTTAAAGATCAGAACCCGTAATAACATCATACAAAAACTGTGTGGCTCTACATGGGGGTTCTTCTGCTATTGCACTGCGATACTCCACGTTAGCCTTAGTCTACTCTGCGGCAGAATATTGTTCACCGGTATGGCTAAACAGTCCTCATATCAAGAAATGAGGACTGTTTAGTCCTCATTTCTTGATATGAGGTCCTCATATTCAAAGAATATGTTTAGTCCTCATATTCAAAGAATATGAGGAAAATAACAGGTTGCGTCAAATCCACTCCCCTCTGCTGGCTTCCAACTTTGAGCAATATTGCGCCACCGAACCTGCACAGACAAAATGCTCTAGTAAAAGAATACAAAAAAATACACAGCAATCTCCTGTTGCCGATACATGAAGACCTCCCACATATAAATATGAATCGCCTTAAATCCCGACGGCCTCCACTGATACTGGCTGAAGAACTAGTAAATAGCAATTTCAATGTTAATTTAATTCTTTAAATGGCTAGAAACTTGGAAAGAAAAATCGCCACCAGACTTAAACAAGTTTATCCTTCCCAACCAAAATCCGAAAGGGTGTTTGAGCTTCCATGTCATCTATGGAAAACCCTAAATAGGATACGCACAGGACATGGTATCTGCGCAGACAGCTTACACAAGTGGGGAAGATCACCTACACTCCAATGTGATGTGTGGGCCATAAACCAAACCATCTGCTATATTGTGGAGGACTGCAGCATAAGAGCTTACCCTGGTGACCTGAGAGACTTTTTTGAGGCAGATCCTTCAGCTCTTGATTGGCTGTCTGAACTAGACTTAAAATTTTAGACTTTTCTTTTACCTGATATTTGTATATGTGCATTACTTGTCTCATTTTTATTGTCTGCACAAATATGTATTTATATATTCTGATATCATGTGTCTTTATTATGCCATACGCTAAATACATAAATAAATATAGGTGCAAACACACATATTACTGAAAAATGTAAGAGTTTGAAAATAGATTAAACAGAAAGGTTACAATTTTTTTATTTTGTTCAGGATTTCATTTGATAATACATAATAATCGTAGTAGGTAAAATAGGTTATAGAATAGGTAAGTTATAGGTAATATAGGAAAATTTTCTTTATATGTTTTTATTTATTTATTTTTTTTTTGTTTATAATTAAAATAATTTTAATCAGGGTTAAAGTTTTGTGGTCGAAAAAGCAGATAGCTGTTAGTTGAAAAAATGAAACAGAACTAAGCAACAATAAATATTCTTCTGTTTTTTTAATAAATGTATGTAATAACAACGTAATGCATTTCCATTAGAAAAATGTTAAGAAAATTTTTTTGTCCAGCCCTTGCTATTCAAAATGTCGAAGAGGCAAAGCGATTTAAGAAAATTCTTAGACATTAAAAGGACAAAATTTGAAGAAGCAGAAACAAAGACATCTGAAGATACAATAGAACTTTGTGAAGAATCAAATTCTTCAAATATTGTAGAAGATTCGATCTGCGACTATAATGAAAATTCCTTATTAGGAGAAAAATCTAATCCTTCTCTTCCAGATTGTTGGTGTGAAAAACAACTAATAACTTTTTTAGAACAGTATAAATGGCTTGATATAAAGGAAGGAAACTTGGAATGCAAAGATTGTTTCAAAGTTGGAAATTTAGAACATTTAGAAGTATCTGCAGAGAAACATGTGCATGTATCAAAAGAATGGAATATGTATTTGATTGTCCCAAATGGAAACAAATGTTCTAGACAGGCTTCTTTGAAAAAAAAAATTCGGGAACATAATTTGTGAAAATCACAGTCTTGTACAGAATTTATTAAGGAAATCAGCCAATAACGCTATACCAAATTTAATAAAAAAAAAAAAAATTCTAAATTGATTGAAATTACTGTGAAAATATTTAACACTGTGTATAGTTTAATAAAAATAGACCCTTAGCTGATATTGAAGGGGAACTAGAATTGCAAACAAAAAACGGTGTTGACATAGGAAATTGTTTAGATACGCGATATAGTGCTTCAAATATTGCAGAGTATATTGCAAATGAAATCAGAATAAAAATATTTAAAAATGTGATCAACAAGAATTCTAAAATTTACATTATAATTGATGAAGCATCCATAATTTTGGAAAGTACTTTAGTAATCTATTTACAATGCAGTGTACCATCCATCTCCAATCCATTATGTTGTTTGTTGCATTGAAAGAACTGATATCTACAACCGCAGAAAATATTTTAAATATTTTAATGTCCAAGTGAATCAATTTGGTTTTGATTATGAATATTTACAAGCAAATTTAATAGCTTTTTGTCCTGACAGTGCCAGTACAATGCTAGGGAGGAAGTGTTGAGTGGCTACCAAATTAAAGAAAAATTTCCAAAAATAATTGTTTGGCATTGTAGAAATCGTAGGCTTCAGCTAGCACTTGACGATTCAATTACTGATATAAAACAAACAAATCATTTAAAAATATTTTTAGATAAAATATATTCAATTTATCACCAATCAAATAGAACTTGCAGCTATAGCAAAAGAACTCAATATAGAGATTAATAAAATTGGGAGAGTTCTTGGGCCGTATGTAGTTTGCGATCTGCTAAAGCAGTATGGCGAGCATATCCTGCTTTGGATCAGCATTTTGCTCAGTCTACAGTTTATACCGGTATGGCAAAAAGATTAAGAAATATAAATTTTTTTAAAGATCTGGCTCTAATGATAGATATTCTCAAAGAATTTTCTTTACTTTCAATCGGCCCTCAATCCTGAAAAACAAATTTAACCCAAAGCTCAAATGTTAATAAAGCTTATAATACGTGCTTTTGAACTTTTAAAAACAATCACGGAAAGCATGAGCAACAAATGAATGAGTTAATGGAATCTGACAAATATAAAGATATTCCATTTTATAACGACACAAAAATAATGTCACTTCCCAAAGAAAAATTGCTTGACAAATTATTTATTTTATGAATTTGCGACTTTTACCCAGTGAAGCTAATAAAGATATCTTAGAACTATTCTATTTACTAGATGAATTCAATGCCCTAAATAAAACTAAAAATTAACTTCACCTTGGATGGAAGGTGAAAGAAAATTAGATCAATTAATTGAAGTTTTGAAATACCAGATAAATAAAAATGAATTTCGAGATTTTGTGGATGACAACATAAAGGGAAAAACTGAATCAGTTCCTACAACAATTAAAATAGCTAGAAAAATAATTAACACTATAGCAGTCAGTAGCACAGAAGCTGAAAGAGGTTTTAGTTTAATGAATGTGATATGTTCAAAACTTAGAAACAGTTTAATGGTTGAACATATTTCTGATTTCATGACGATTAATTTACTGGGCAAAGAATTAAAAGAATGGGATGCTACACTTTTCGTAAATTTGTGGATAAATAAAAATCACAGATTGGCCACAGATACGAGGGTACGACAGAAAAAGGAGAAAAATTTTAGTGAAAATCAAATTTCTGTTTGGAAATTATAAAACTTTTGGAAAAATATTTTTCAATAAAAATAAATATTGAATTATTGTTTAGTTTTGTTATTATCACAATTTGTTTCATGAAAGGATTTGAAAACATTCACTATGTATCCTACCACAGACTGACGTGAAATATTCATTGTAATTTGTCGTCATAGTGTAATTTCTCGTGTATATTGCCCCGGTCTATAAGAGGCTCACAGATAAGTATGTGAAAAAAAATAAAAACATGATGGCAAAATATTCTACACCGGCTTGTCCCTCTTTCCCCACACTTTTTCCATGGTCACATCAGCCCCGGTTCTATACTTTGCAGGACCCTATGTGAAACAGAATAGCGATGCCTATCAAACATAAAAAATAATTAGTTTAGGGCACTTGCTTTGCCAGTGCAGGGCCCTCTACCCCCCACACCAGCCCTGGTTCACATAAAGTGAGCCGGTTGTTAAAAATTTACCAACACACCACTGTATATACCTCTACCTCAGATTATCCATATGATGAAACTGAAAGGTTGTAAGAAAAGATACACAAAGCATTAGAACAGTGTTTCTCAACTTGGGGCGTTTGCCCCACAGGGTGGGTGGGTGTGGGGGGGACAATTAGAAAATATACGTGTACATATCTATATTATACTTTTTCAGAACTTGCAAGATCTTTGAGACGTTGAGGTGGGGCATGAAACGTTGAGAAACATTGCATTAGAACAAGTAAAATCAAATGAATTCCTAATAATGAGTGACACAAATACCCAAGAAGGCAATCTAATATATGAAAATACACTGTGAAATTTTTTGGAGGCCCTGACAAGGAATCTGATTTTCTGATTAAAATGTTTAAGAACTCAGTATGATAAGTTAAACATAATCCTAGGGCTAATTAATTCTAACAGCTTAGATGTAACCACAAAAGAAATAATACTAATGAGGTTAGAATATTAACCAAATATTAAGACTAAATTAGAATGATTAGCAAGCTTTGGATAAATATGCAACAAGAAAATCTATTTCAAGAATTACTTCACTGTGCAAGTGGCAAACTGGAAAATGAAAGCAACAAATTCTTTAATGAATTTGGAATGATTTCAAAGAAATAATGTTCAAAACATCAGAAGACTAATACCTTCAAAGAACAAAGAAAGAAGAATGGATAAAATTATGGACATAATTAAAAATAAAGAGGAAAAAAAAAACAAGGTAAATAAATATAAGTAAATATTAAAAAAAAATTAAATTAATAACTCAATGTAATGGAGATAAAGGAAACATGATTAAATAGCAAATGTAAGGAAACCAAAAAATTTTAACAGGGGTCATATTTTTTTCCCAAATACAATAAGATAAAGCAACTGACATGAAAAATAACTCAAATGTATATAAAAAAATAAATTAAAAAAAGTAGTACTGTCCAAAGAGAGAATTCCTAGAGCAGTAATGGCAAATGAGTTGAAAGATAAACTTAGAGTGGGGGTGGAGATAAAAGATTTAATTATAATAAAAACATAGTGAAATCAATTATTTGAATTAAGAGGATATTAAATCCAACATTGTTTTAAAACCGAATAAGAAACTCAAAGACTGGAATCAGAGAGTTTCATACCGAATATAGTATACAAAACTATAAAGTATCGGCGAATACTAGCATGAGCCAATGCAAGTAGTCCTGGAACGTAGTACAAACACGGGCAACTCGTTGCAAAAGTGGGTAAAGTTCTGATCTCTATTCTTGGTATTTTCCATAATGTAAAAACACATTTCCTAGGAAATGTATGCTGTTATTACATTATGGTGGGAGGTCACTACCCAGACCGGTTTCAGCCTTTATTGAGGCTTCATCAGTGAGTAGCTAGACCAAATTAATACCAAAGGATATAGCGAAAAGAACTTATATACTCTGCTATATGAGTTGTCCAAAAAGGTGCACCCATTAAGTTACTTAAATATAAAGAGCCAACAGGCTTCATTTCGGCGATATAAACATTATTTGAATTAAGGGGATATTAGATCCCACTTTGTTTTAAAACTGAATAAGAAACTCAAAGATTAGAATCAGAGAGTTTCATGCCGAATATAGTATACAAAACTATAAAAGTATTGGCGAATACTAGCGTGAGCCAATGCAAGTAGTCCTGGAATGTAGTACAAACAAAGAAATACTGAAATCAATTTTTTTTTTTTTTTACTCCTTAAATTTGACATTAATCTCCAATAAAAAATAGCATACTTTCACACAACAGATAGATATAAAAAGAGCGACAAGGACAAGCAACAACAATGGAATCTTTTCAGGAGGGTTTAGAAATGTCATTAATAGGCATCTCAATCAATGAAAGAAACAAATAACCTAAGATATACAAATAACATAATAGTAATCAGTGAGAATGAAGAGAATCTACACACTACAGTTAATAAATTAACAGACCCATGATAAATTTTAATAAATTGTAAAATAAATATCCAGCAGAGAAAAACAATGACAGCACCTATGACGGGTTGGATAAAAACACTAAACGTAACATTAAAAGGCTATCATACAAAAACAAGTGTGTGTGTGTGTGTGTGTGTGTGTGTGTGTGTGTGTGTGTGTGTGTGTGTGTATCTCATCATCAAATTCTTCCCATGTACCCTCAAGGGGGTGTACAGGATATGATAGTAATGATGTAAATTTTTCATGTAGTACTAACTTCCTACAAAAAATAATATCTACAATTTTCCCCCAAATCAGTCTGTTACTTGTCAAGACTCCAACATTATCAAATCTTATATTTCTCTCGTCTAAGGCACTTTGTACCGTATCAATCCACCTATATCTTGGTCTTCTTCTGGATCGTTTTCCTGCCAACCTGGCAGAGAACACTTATTTTGTTAATCCCTCCTCACCCATTCAGTTCGACATACCACCTAAGATTATCTCTGCTAACACATTCCTGGATGCTGACAATGACAAGTTCTTTCCTAATACTCATTTTTAATATGATACTGCCATTGATGCCATCTGTTCACACCTCTAATCTTTCTCAGGACTCTCTTATCTGCAGTATCTATTCTTTGGGCAAGTGTTTTACTTCTGACCCAGCTCTCAGATCCATAGGTTAAAACTGGTTTGAACACTGTCTTGTATATAGCTAATTTAGTTCTAACTAACTAACTTCCCTATTATTCCATATGAATTTATTCTATTGACTTCTTACCATACCAGCTTTGTTCATTCTGTTGTCTATTTCCATACTTAATTTACCATCTTGGGGTGCTTAAGGGTCAAAGCTGTATAACTGAGAGGAGACCTCCACATAGCCTTTAAAGGAATACGGAGAACCGACCAGGGCTTCAGACCTAATGTCCAATCCTCACCTTCTCGTGGTGCACCCTGTTGGGTATCTACTTTGATACTGAACGAACGAGGATGGGCTGGCAATTTGGGATTTAGCCGACCAAATTGTATTCTTATTGGTTAAACCAAAATAAAAAATGATGGTACAACATGACAAAATTTCATGCCGGCTGGGGCGTCGCCCGGTTAAACAAGGCCCCCGTTGTTTTCGCCAGGGAACCAGGGCGAACAGCGAAAAGTCAGCTACTGGAACAAATCTGAAAACAAACCCCAACTCAACATCACCAGAGTTAAAGATCGGTACTATCAACGTAAGAAGCCTGAATGGCAAAGAAATGGAGCTAGCTGAGGAATTAGATAAGTACCAGATCGACATAATAGGGGTGACTGAAACAAAAAAGATCAAAACTGGTGAGATCTTTCTGAGCAATAAATACAAAATGTTATATTCAGGCAATGACAATCAAGGAAAAGAAGGAGTAGCCATAGTATTCAACACAAAATACGAGGCTAATCTTCTTGAATGGCAGTCAGTCTCAAGTAGAGTAATGTGGGCAAATATGAGAATGGGGAACTGGACAATGAGACTTATTTGTGCCTATGGTCCCACAGAAGGTTCTACTAAGGTAGAAGTGGAGGAATTTTTTGAGGCTTTAGAAAAAGCAACTGACACAATGAAAAAGGAAAAGTTGGTCCTTGTTGGGGATCTAAATAGTAGAGTAGGAAATGATTGTGAGACATACAAAAATATTTTGGGAAAATTTGGAGAAAAGAGCAAAGCTAATAATAATGGCAAATATCTGTTGGATTTCTGCTCAGGACATGGACTGGTTATTACTAACACCATGTTCCAACATAAAAATGTGCACAAATTCACATGGAGAGAAGAGGCTAGGAATAAGAAAAGTCTCATTGACTATGTTATTGTTGATAGTGATGTTTTCTCCCTGGTGCAGGACACCAGAGTGTACAGAGGATTTGAAATTGGAAGTGATCACTATTTAGTCTTGAGCAGAATAAAATTGAATTTCATATTGAAAAGAATAACTTGTACGAAAGTTTTAAAGCGAATAAAAGTTGAGCAGCTCTCAGATGTGAACTGTAGACTAAAATACAGAAATATTATTGAAAAGAAAATGAAAGAGTTTGAGAACAGGAATCAAACCTTGGAGATTCAGTGGCAAACTCTGAAGGAAACATTGATTGATTCTGCCAGAGAGGCATGTGGTGAAGTTGTGTGCAAGGATAAAAAAATCAGAACTCCCTGGTGGACACAGGAAGTTAAAGAGGCAGTGAAGGAAAAGAAGAAAGCATATCAAAAGTTCCTGGCAAATAAGTCAGCTTTTACTCTTACAGAATACAGAGACAAATGTAAGAAAGCTAAACACTGTGTAAAACTAGCTAAACAAAAGTCATGGGAGGACTTTGGCAAGAATATAGAAAATAAATATCAAGAAGGTGGCAAAATATTCTGGAGGTTGTTGAAGAAGCTTAGGAATGGAGGAAAGAGTGCTGTAAAAGGAATTAGAGATGATAAAGGTGAAATGAAAACAGGAGAAAAAGATATCCTTGAAGTATGGAGTAATTACTTTGAAAAACTGCTAAATGAAACAAGCAGTGATGACAGCACAGTGATAAAAAACACTGACCAGGCATGCAGTCAGGAATACATATCCATACTTGAAGTAGAAAAAGCCATCAAAGGCTTGAAATGTGGAAAGGCAGCAGGAGTAGATGATATTCGACCAGAAATGCTGAAGTATGGTGGTATAAGAGTCTTACAGTGGCTGCACTGCATAGTTCAGAAAGCCTGGACAGAGGGACGAATTGCCGATGATTGGAGTAGAGCTCTCATAGTACCCATATATAAAAAGGGAAATAAAACTGAATGTGAGAATTACAGAGGTATTTCCCTACTGAGTGTTCCTGGCAAGATCTATGCAAGTATACTTGAGAAACGGTTGAGAAGAATTGTAGAAGAAAAGCTTGGTGAAGAACAAGCTGGATTCAGGCCAAATAGAGGCTGTCAGGATCAGATCTTCACTTTACGACAAATAGTCGAGAAAGCATGGGAATATAACAAAGATCTGTATTTAAGTTTTGTCGATTTGGAAAAGGCATATGACAAGGTGCCAAGAGAGAAGCTATTCAATACGCTGCAGTTATATGGTGTCAATGGGGCATTATATCAAGCAATACTTAGTCTTTATTTGAGTTGTGAGTCAGCAGTTAGAATTGAAGGAAGTACAGGAAGATGGTTTAATGTTAAATCTGGTGTGAGACAAGGATGTACATTATCCCCTCTGTTATTCATTATCTATATGGATCACATTATGAAGGAATGTGGTATTAAACCTGATTTCAAAATTGGAGATGTTAATGTCAGCTCTTTGCTTTATGCGGATGATGTTATACTTCTAAATAAATCCGCTACAAGTCTGCAAGATTCTCTGACTAAATTGAATAGCTGTTGTAATAGATATGGTATGAAGGTCAGCAATAAAAAGACAAAGACAATGAAAATAGGCAGAATCATTGAAAATGTCAACTGTGTTGTGAATGGAGAACCTGTGGAACAAGTAAAACATTTCAGCTACTTAGGCACAATTTTTGCTGAAGATGGTAAACTAAATATAGAAATAGACAACAGAATCAGCAAAGCTGGTATGGTGGGAAGTCAATTGAATAAATTCATATGGAATAAGAAAGAAATTTGTCGGAACACTAAATTAGCTGTATACAAGACTGTGTTCAAACCAATTTTAACTTATGGATCTGAGAGCTGGGTCAGAAGTAAAACACTTGACCAAAGACTAGAGACCGCAGATATGAGAGTCCTGATAAAGATTAGAGGCGTGAACAGATGGCATCAATGGCAATATCATATTAAAAATGAGGATATTAGGAAAGAACTTGACATTGTCAGCATCCAGGAATGCGTTAGCAGAGCTAATCTCAGATGGTATGGTCACTTAAATAGAATGGGAGAGGAAAGATTAGCAAAACAAGTGTTCTCTGTCAGGTTGGCAGGAAAACGACCCAGAGGAAGACAAGATATAGATGGATTGATACGGTACAAAGTGCCTTAGACGATAGAAATATAAGACTGATAATGTTGGAGTCTTGACAAGTAACAGACTGATTTGGAGGAAAATTGTAGATAGGAAGTTAGTAATGATGTAATTTTTCATGTAGTACTGTCATATCCTGTACACCCCTTGAGGGTACATGGCAGGAATTTGATGATGATGATGATGATGATTTACCATCTTCACTAAAAATCGTGCCTAAGTAGCTGAAATGTTTTACTTGCTCCACAGGTTCTCCGTTCACAACACAGTTGACATTGTCAACGATTCTGCCTATTTTCAATGTCTTTATCTTTTTATTGCTGACCTTCATACCATATCTATTACAACAATTATTCAATTTAGTCAGGGAATCTTGCAGATTTGTAGTGGATTTATTTAGAAGCATAACATTGTCTGCATAAAGCAAAGAGCTGACATTAACATCTCCAATTTTTATATCATGTTTAATACCACTTTCCTTCATAATATGATCCATATAGATAATGAATAACAGAGGGGATAATGAACATCCCTGTCTCACACCAGATTTAACATTAAACCATCTTCCTGTACTTCCTTCAATTCTAACTGCTGACTTACAACTCAAATAAATACTAAGTATTACTTGATATAACGCCCCAGTGACACCATGTAACTGTAGTGTATTGAATAGCTTCTCTCTTGGCACCTTGTCATACGCCTTTTCCAAATCGACAAAACTTAAATACAGATCTTTGTTATATTTCCATGATTTCTCAACTATTTGTCGTAAAGTGAAGATCTGATCCTGACAGCCTCTATTTGGCCTGAATCCAGCTTGTTCTTCACCCAGCATTTCTTCTACAATTCTTCTCAACCGTTTCTCAATTATACTTGCATATATCTTACCAGGAACACTCGGTAGGGAAATACCTCTGTAATTCTCACATTCAGTTTAATTTCCCACTTTATATATGGGTACTATGAGAGCTCTACTCCAATCATTGGGAATTCGTCCTTCTGTCCAGGACTTCTGAACAATGCAGTGCAGCCACTGTAAGACTTTTATACCACCATACTTCAGCATTTCTGGTCGAATATCATCAACTCCTGCTGCCTTTCCAGATTTCAAGCCTTTGATGGCTTTTTCTACCTCAAGTATGGAAATGTATTCCTCACTATATGCCTGTTGAGTATTTTTTTACCACTGTCCTATCACTGCTTGTTTCATTTAGCAATTTTTCGAAGTAATTACTCCATACTTTCTACTCAAGAGGTGAGTGACCAAGATGACAGGTCTATGGAATGAACCTTATGAGAACAGGTTGAAGATTTGTGGGTTGCAGAAATTGGTTGATAGGCAAAAAAGGGGAGATATGATTGAGACATTCAAATTGCTAAAGGGTTTCTACAGGATTAATTCAGAGGATATTTTTAAGAACAGGACTGGTTGTGGAAGAACTAGGGGACACCTATGGAAGCTGGGCAAGAGTGTGGTTAGCAAGGGTGTTAGAGCTGGGTTCTTTACTTTTAGAGTGGTAAATGAGTGGAATAAGCTGCCAGAGTCTGTTGTGGGTGCTATGACAGTGAGTGAGTTCAAGGCAAGGTATGATACATACTGTGAGAATGTCGTACAGTTGCGTGGACATGATGTTTAGGGCCTCCCTCGATGAATCTAAGGACTCGCTGGAGTCGCCCATAATAATAATACTTTAAGGATATCCTTTTCTCCCATTTTCATATCGTCTTTATCATCTCTAACTCCTTTTACAGTACTCTTTTCTCCATTTCTAAGCTTCTTCAACAACCTCCAAAATATTTTGCCACCTTCTTCATATTTATTTTCTATGTTCTTGCCAAAGTCCTCCCATGACACTTTTGTTTAGCTAGTTTTACAAAGTGTTTAGCTTTCTTACATTTGTCTGTGTATTCTCTAAGAGCACAAGCTGACTTATTTGCCAGGAACTTTTGATATGCTTTCTTCTTTTCCTTCACTGCCTCTTTAACTTCCTATGTCCACCATGGAGTTCTAATTTTTCTATCCTTGCAGACAACTTCACCACATGCCTCTCTAGCTGAATCAATCAGGGCTTTCTGGAAGGCTTGCCACTGAATCTCCAAGGTTTGATTCCTGTTCTCAAACTCTTTCATTTTTTTTTTTTCAATAATCATTGTGTATTTTAGTCTACAGTTCACATCTGAGAGCTGCTCAACTTTTATTCGCTTTAAAACTTTCTTGCATGTCATTCTTTTCAATATGAAATTCAATTTTATCCTGCTCAAGACTAAATAGCGATCACTTCCAATTTCAAATCCTCTGTACAATCTGGTATCCTGCACCAGGGAGAAAACATAACTATCAACAATAACATAGTCAATGAGACTTTTCTTATTCCTTGCCTCTTCTCTCCATGTGAATTTGTGCACATTTTTATGTTGGAACATGGTGTTAGTAATAACCAGTCCATGTCCTGAGCAGAAATCCAACAGATATTTGCCATTATTATTAACTTTGCTCTTTTCTCCAAATTTTCCCAGAATATTTTTGCATGTCTGACAATCATTTCCTACTCTGCTATTTAGATCCCCAACAAGGACCAACTTTTCCTTTTTCATTGTCTGGGAAGTGTAATCACTTGTGGTGGAAAATGAACAAGAAGCAATATATTTTATATCAGACAGTAAAATAAACGACTATTTACATTTTACAAAATATATACGGATAATTTTTTTTAGAAACTGATCAAAAAATAAGAATTCAAGAAGAAACAAAAGAAAGGTAAATTTCTCTTGATAGGGAGCACTATAGTTCTAGGTAGTTTTTCATCCATACAGGAAACCTAGAATTCATTAAGAATATTGAAGTTATTGTGCTGCACACGGGCAGGAGGCATTTTCTGTCTATATATATTGTTTGGGGTGGACATGCTATAGGAAAATATTCATACAGCCTTCAGTGCTAAAGAGGATGCCAGTTGTGCTCCTTTCTTCAGCAAAATGGGTTAAGGTTCCTCACTCTGTGGTGGTGCTCTAAGAGTAGTCTGCTATAGTTTTCTTTGTAGGCTCCACTTGAAGCTTTTCTTGGAGTGGTTGAGTGAAGAACGATCTTTGTTTCTTGTGTAATTTTAGTGGAAATTACCGATGGCTTTTGCAGTGATGAAGAGGTAGTTAGGTAGTTGCATATTCTGTATCTATTGCAGTCTGTGTGAAGGAGATGCCAGTAGTAGTAATATTGTAGCTTATGTGTTTGATTGCAGGTAGTAGAAACAGTATCCAGGACATATCTTATACATTTACAGGACATGTGTTGAGGTAAGTGCAGAGATCTGAGTTGGCAAGTTTAAATCTGTTCAGCTTGGTTGGCATTAGTAGGATGTTTTGCCACAGCTCCACACTGGATGGCACAAACAGCTATGGAGAAGTGGAATGGCTGAATCCAGTGACGTCAGCAAGCAGCAGATTCTCCTGTAGTTGGTGGGTAGGAGAAACAGAGATGACTAGTGATGAGAGTTGAAAAGTAGGTGTATGTATTTTTGGATTGCTGGTGGGGATTTGGATGCTTTGTATTGTTAGCTCTGGATAGGATTTTGTGACAGCTATGGTATTAATTGTAATTTCGCTCTGGGATTTTTTTATTTATTTATTGGCAGTTGTTCAATGCTTTTCCACTTTAAATTTGTAGTTAAAAGACCCCAATTGTTCTAATTTCTACTGAGTTCCAAGTAAAGAAGAGATGATGTCCAGCTGTAGTGTTGTTACACCCTGATATCTTAAGAATGTAGAATTCTCAGTTATCATGGTGTAACATGAAGAACAAATAAATTAAAAACCCTGCATAAAAGCTAATGGCTAATTTAAATGAATTATTTAAAAGAAAAGGAAATATTCTTGCATCCAATAAAATATAAAGGTGTTTGGTTGAATTAACTAACAAAAAGAAAGAATATATTAATGTTGTAATATGATATAAAAGAGAAAATTTAACTAAATAAGACAGAAAAGGATTAGTCATGGAAAATGGTATGTGAGAGGCTAAAGATTAAAATATTAAGTGAATTCATAGAGAAATTTGGAAAGGGGATTAAGTTAGAGGCTAGCACAAGAAAAACAACAGAAAATCGCTTAGGGTCAATTCCCCGGATTGAGACTTCGTTACGGGCTCGGCGATCAAAGGACGTTTGGCAGAAAAACGCCACCCTAATTGGTCGGTAAAGTCAAGTCAAGGAGGAGGGCGGAGAAAAGAAGTTAAAGAAGGTGCCGTTAGGAGAGAGGGTATAAAAGGGTTAGAACCCCCCCCCTCCCCACACACACGTAACTTTTTTTTGGGTTTTAGTTTTTGGTTTGGTTCCGGAGAGTTCTACACAGTCTCCTTCGTATCGTATAGGTTTCACGCGGTTTTCCTGAGTGGCGAGATTGGAGTTATATCTCCGTCGTCACAACACGGAAACAAAAGCGAGCGGAATTTAGGTTCCGTATTTCCTATGTAAGAAGCAAAGAATGCCATATAGTCGAGGAAAAGAAAGCATATTCTTTGTGTTTCAACTTCAGTGACAACCACGAAAAAGGGAAAGCTGTAAAGAAATCAATATCCACGTCGCGAGTTGCACAGCCGTTATTTAGATGATTCAAAGTGTGTCCTGAATAACGGAAGGTAAAGACCGCGTAGGCATAGTTCAATTCAAAGGGGAACATAGGAGAAGAAGATTGTCGGAGAGGTTATACCAGGATACTTCAATCAGAAAAAGATAGAGGCCCATATGGAAAACTCAGGAAAGAAAGGTACTGTAAATTATATCTCGTGTTAACTTAGATTCGTCTGTATTAGTTATCATTATTCTAATATTGAACTGTTGAAGTGACCAAGAAAATAATACTAGGACTTTAGTATCTGACAGAATATAATGAAAGTAAGCTGGTAGTGTTAATATTATATAAGTAATTAAGTGTCCAGAGAAATTTTGCATGTCTATTATATTGTATAAGAAAGTTTAAATGTCATAGTTATGTGTTAGTGCAGTAAATGGTTTAGTTAAGCTACTTAAGTTTGGATAGTTAAATAGCGTGAATTAATCTTATATGTCCATGTCATATGAAGTTATGTGTTGAATGTGTATGGCGGCATGATCGTAATACCCATTATAGGATCGTAGCTTAATTATTTATGATAAGCCAATGTCAGTTTGTAAATATTTAGTATAGCATTGAATTGAATAATAACTAAAATCTGAATTGTACCATGTTAAGGAATTTAATAAACCTTTTGTTGAATGATAAAAGAGTTGTCTGAAATTGCTATCCAATGCACCACTTGAAAATTATGAACCTAATCACGCGGGAAATTAATGTGTTAAGAAATGAGATAAAGTGTCACGACTGCAACATAGTTACACACTTTCTGACATATTTTAGTTCTTTCTCCTTGTTTTTGCATAGAATATCTTAAACTAAATGTCCCAAAAGGCGCAGTATAATACAAATATTAGGGATACTAAGGGGAGAAATAACTTAGATATTAGTAAAAATTTTGGTGATATCTCGAGCATAGATAATAGTAGAACATAGATAAGCGGAAATTATTAGATAGAATAAAAATCATAAGATGGGACACAACAAAATCCATTCAGATGCAAACCATCTGCCTAGTATAAGT
Organism: Typopeltis vanoorti; assembly: GCF_054136105.1. Lineage (NCBI taxonomy): Eukaryota > Metazoa > Arthropoda > Arachnida > Uropygi > Thelyphonidae > Typopeltis > Typopeltis vanoorti. The sequence continues at coordinate 132,813,431 of NC_143549.1, forward strand.
CTTTTCGTCTGTGAAACTCAATCCACAACTTCATCATTCCTCCTGCATAGCCTACACATCTATTCATTCACTATCATGGTCTCCTTCTCAGCTCAACTCTGTCATACCACAACAGACTAACTCTTTTCTTTTGCAACTTTCAGTAACTCTTGTGTCTTCCCTCGTACCATACTTTTCAAATTATTCATTCCAGGCAAAACAATCAACTTTTTCACCTTACATTTTTGCATTCTAATAGACTAGCTAACAACATTAATTTTTGTATCCAGGAAGCATGATTTTGTCATCCTCTCACCAATCACACACCTCTTATTATAGAATTGCCATACAAGACCATCTCCTTAATTTTTCCTTCTCTCTTAGTCATGCATTCCCTTCTCTTTTCTTGCACTTCTTCCTGCTCTTGGCTGAACTACTCATCAAATGTTTCTGCATGCGCTCCAGATCATGTTTCATCTTATGTATCACTATGCGTAAATGCGATATCTCCTTCATTAAGGCCAACTCTTCATTCTTTACATCCATGAAACTACTATTCTCTTGATCATCACCTTTATCACATCACATCATGTCACTTCAATTTCAGACATAAAGTTCACCATTACACCATTGCACACATTTTCATGCATATTATCTGTTCCGTCCACCACCACTGCAATCTCTCAACCTGACCTGCACTTCTGACCCTCACTTCCATAAAAGAACAGGCTCATCCAGGATATGAACCTAAGATCTCTCACATATTATCCCAATCATCCTATCCTGATATATAAAGGTGTATTATACAGGGAGTAGGGAAGAATATGCTAGGAAAAAAAAACTGATCAGGCTAGAGATAAAGTTTTAGAAGATCCAAAGTCGAACTTCAGCTATAGCAAAGACTATGAATAAAACTCGGGTAATTGCAATGCTGAAATGAACACTGACATGTAAGGATAAGGAAATCATTTTCTCTCTAAAGATATGACACCTCATCTGGACTACTGTGTACAGATGTGGTCCCTGGTTTCCAAGGTGATGCAGATACAATTGAGAGGGTACAAATGGGTGTTAAAGATATCAGGATTGTAAAATGCAGATAATGAGGAGAGAATGGGAATTTGTAGACTACAGATGCTAGAAAGCAAGAGAAAGAGAGATGGTATGATAGACCTACACACTTCATTTTTTTTTTTTTTTTTGGATGGGGGGGGGTGCTGCTTCAGGGTCAAAGCTGTATAACTGGGAGGAGATTGCCACACAGTCTTAAGGAATGTGGAGAACCAACTAGGGGGCTTCTGACCTAATGTCCAATCCTCACATTCTCATGGTACTCCCTGTTATGTATCTATCCAGATACTGAATGAAAGATGGGCTGGCAATTTGGAATTTAGCCAACCAAGTTTATTCATATACTGGCTTAAACCACAATGTAAAATGATGGTATAACATGATAGCTGGGGTATCACCTGGTTAAACAAGTCCCCCCCCCCCCCCGTATGTATATGAGAACTGAGAAAAAAAAACACTTGATCAAAGACTGAAGAACTTTGATGAGTTCTGAGAAAAATTACTGAACAGATGGCATCAATAGTAATATCACATTAAAAATGAGGATATTAAGAAAGAACTTGCATTGTTAGCATTCAGGAATGTGTTAGCAGAATTAATCTCAGGTGGTATGGTCACTTAAATAGAATGGGAGAGGAAAGATTACGAAAGTTTTCTTTTCCAGGTTAACCAAGATGTAGATGCATCGATACAGCAAAAAAAGTGCCTTAAAAGACAAAAATATAAGATCTGATAATTTAAGTCTACACAGACAAGAGATTAATTTGGAGGAAAATTGTTAATCGGAAGTTAGTAATGAGGTATCTTTTTTCATGTAGTACTATAATTATCCTGTACCCCCCCCCTCTCCAAGGGTATATATATATATATATATATATATATATATATATATATATATATATTAGGAATCTGATGACAAACTTCTTTTTCCATTATACTGAGGGTGGAGAGATGACAAGAGGGCATCCACGAGAGCTGATAATGAATGTAGTCAAGTAAGGGGCAAGAGCTAGAGTTTTCTCTCGTAGAATGGTACAATCACCAAACACAAGCCTTTCCAGCTGTGTTTAGTGATTGTGAGTGCATATAGCATGAATGAATTTAAGAGAAGGTATGACAGGCAGTGTGAGTGATAGATGTGTGTCCTGCCTTGATGAGACTCCCTGGAGGTCTCTTATAAAAATAATAATGTACTTTTCTGAATTACGATTTATTCTACAATACACTGCTTAGTTTACTTTACCTTGTTTAAATAACTGCACAGTCTAAATGTTCACTGTCTATGCTGTCCAACTTTACTGCTTCTTCTTAAAATGATCATACTCACTACCACACAATCTCAGAAGGCAAGGAGGGTCCTTGACTATTATTCGCTGATATATCAGTTTCAAATATTTTAATCTTAAATGCTCATTAATAGCCAGTTATAACTTATACCTTAACCATTCAAACAGATGAAATATCAATTTTTTTTTTTGCTTTGAATCCATGTTATTTCAATGGATGCTACACATCCACGTTTTGACTGAGGTGGTTAATCATGTCTATTTGAAAGTAACTACAAAGTCTAAAATGAAGTAATATCTCCAAGTTAAATCTGAAATTTGTTTGTTGAAATAATACAATACTAGATATGAAATGAAGTGACAAAAAGAATCTAATTTAGTCCTTAGCTACTAAAAGTTCAAAATACTTTACAACTGTCAGCTACCAATACTTGAACCCTGAAATGCATAGGGTGAGAATTAATATGTTCTGGAAGAGGGGAAAGTGATGATCTTAACTTCTCATACCTCTTAATGCCTGGTCTAAGAAATTCAAGACATTAATATTAAGTGAATGCCAATACCTTCTTGGATTTTCATCAGCTGGGAATGGAGAGGGAGAGAAACAGTTTTTTCCCCTTAGACTTAACTATAGAACCCTGCACTAGAACAATTTCTCTGATCCTTATGGGCTCTCCACAGTGAATGTCTACTATATATTAATTCATCTTATTTTCAATATTGCTTTAGAAATTAAAATCATTGAAGAATTTCTTATGCATATATTAAATATACTATAGGTATACACAGAGATGAAACATATTATAGAAAAGATAACCGATGAACTCACTGCTTTGTAATACCACAGCTTCAAATGTTAACGAACAACCTCTGCTCTGGCAGGAAACAAAGAAAACCAGAATATCTTGCTCCAATACTGACAGATGTATGAGAGGACATATATCTATAATAAAATAAGAAAAATATTAGAAATATTTAGTAGCAAACTATACTTGCCAAGAAATTATATTCTTGCTTAATCCTTTACCCATGTGTAAACAAAGTTTACACATGAAGTATGGTCATGAGTATGCTACTTATATATAGAGACTGTTGACTTCACATCAATTGCAGTAGTATCCCATAATGCAAAACACACTTCCTTTTAGATGCATTATGGGAAGGGTTATCTAGACTGTTTTTCACTTCTATTGAGGTCTCGTCAGTGAGAGCCAGATACAGAGAGATACAGAAGTCAAATTAATGCAGAAGTAAAATATCATCCATATACAAGGCAAAAAGGTACATTACCTTATTAAAATACTCTAAATCAGAGATAGTTGTAAGTTTTTTTACTTGGTTACAAAGTAAATTATACTTTCAAGGAGTTATATTCTTATTTAAGACTTTATCCAAGTAAACAGGCTTTGCACACAAAGTATCTTCAGGGAGTTAGGATATTTTTATATACAGGCTGTTCACTTCACATCAACATACTTAGTATCCTATAATGCAAAGTGCATAGCAAAAAATGCGATATATCTTTTCACTACTTATATGTGTGGATAACATTTCTGCATTAATTCAACCCTGGCATCTTTCTGGGTCTGGCTCCCACATGAAAAAACTTAATAAAGGTCAAAATCAATCTGGATAGTGATCCATCCCATAATGGTTGCACAATCTACACATCAAAAAGAAAATGGGGTTTGCATTATGGGATATTAAGGCAATTGATGTGAAATCTACAGCCTCTATATATAAGTTGTGAAAATATTTCATGTACAATCTTTTTTGCTTACATTTAGGCAAAAGATGAAACCAGAATATAATTTCTTGGCAAGTATAATTTACATTATAACCAAGTGAAAAACTTCCTACAGCAAGAACTTTCATATTTTTTTCATATATATGAAGCATATCTGTGAAATAAAACACGATTGTTCTACATCAGCCTATCAGATGTTATGTTAGATACTCTCCTTTACATTAATGTGTGTGGCACTTTTCTAAGTAACTGATTATAACAAAAAAATTTTAATGTATAGATATAAATTTCAACACCTACTGCAAGACTGTCACCCTGCTTATTACAAACCTGAAAAATATTACATGCTAGATCTCTAAAATAGGTTTTTCAGATATCTAACAGTCTCTCTATGGTACTAAAGCACTAGAGGTTTACAACCTTTCGTGGATGAGATTCTCGTTAAAAAAAATTATGAAATGACTATTTCACTTGCAATCATTACCCTAATTTTTCATAATTTAAAAACCCAAACTTAACATTTTGTGGAGGGAAGCGATCATTTATCACACATTTTATTGAGTCGCCCAACACACACTGGAGTTTCAATCCCTATCAGCATGTTATTGACACTTACATATAGTAAATAAATTATGCAAATGATACATGCCCACCTTAGAACTGTGAACTATGTCATGTAGACTACAGACAAGAGTACAAAAAAGCAGGCTAGTAACTTATATCTGAACGTGAATGCTAGGAGTATTAGAAACAAAAGGGGTAAAGTTTGTTGCCTTGGTTAATACATTGGGACCACATATTGTAAGCATTGGTGTTATCATAAGTAGACATACTGATACACTTGATACTAACTGATATCAAGTATAAAGAGTACAGTATTTTTAGGAATGATGGATAAGATAGGAGAGGAAGGAGCGTGCTGCTAATGATATTAGAGGAGTTGAATCCAGTTAAGAGCTAAGATCCCTTGACTGCAATACTAGTAACAGTTTTTCAATGTAGCAGTGAGTATGAAGTCATCTGGTGTGAGGTGAAGTCTAACAAGACCTAGTGGATCAGTTGTTAGTAGTTGAAGAAATGCATTACCTAATTGATATCAAACATAACAGGTACAGTATTTTAAGGAATGATGGATAAGATAGGAGAGGAGGGAGTGTGCTGCTAATGATATTAGAGGACTTGAATCCAGTTAAGAGCTGAGACCCCATGACTGCAATACTAGTAACAGTTTTTCAATATAACAGTGAGTACGAAGTCATCTGGTGTGAGTTGAATCTAACAAGACTTAGTGGATCAATTGTTAGAAGTTGAAGAAATGCATTACCAAATAAAGATAGGTGAAAAATGAGTATCATAATGGGGGACTTTAATTATCCAATTAAATTCACAGCTACCATTGATTGGGGAGCTGTAAAATCTCATGAGAACAAACTGAATTTATTGAACTGTAGCACGGCTTCTTCAAGCCGCATGTGACAGAAGGAACTAGAGGACAAAGTGTTAAATCTGATTATAGTGTCAGAGGGGATTTTAGTTAAAGATGTCATTATTCTGCCTCCAGTCAGTGATAGTGATCATGTAGTACTCACTTGGGAAATGGCTAAGTTAATGAATATTCCATTCACAAAAGGTTACATGCTGAACTACAGAGCAGGAAATTATGACCACCTGAGGAGTATGCTGGGTTCTGTGCCATGGTATCAGTTGTCGGATGGGAAGGATAGTGCATTGGAAGTGTGAAAAATACTTAAATGACGCGAAACAGAATGTGTCCCTAGAGTTTGAAGAATAAACAGAACAGGAGTGAAATGGATGTGTAATCTAAGCAAGGGACTTGTATAAAAAAAGAAAAAGATGTGGAAGGAATACCATATGAATAAGGTTGATGTCAGATATGAAAATTATAACCAGCTAGAAGTCATGCTCCAAATAAAAGAAAGAATTAATATGAAAGAATAACTATACTGAATGCAGATGGTATGTGGGTGACTGATTCAGAAGAGATTGTTCAAATAATGAATGGCTATTTTGCTAAAAGCTATCAACATGGTGTATGCAACATTGAGCTTATTGCTCAATGTTACATCTCAGGTGGATGAGTTACTAAAGCAGTTACACAAACTGAATAAGAATTCTGCAATTGGCACTTATGGGATATCATGCTATATATTTTGTTGCAAAGAATAATTCAGGAGGGTGATTATGATATTGGCAAATATTCAACGTTGACAAAATTGGTCTCTTTTGGAAGCATATACCAACAAAAACTTTCCTAGCTAAAACTGAAACATCTCAACCAGGATACAAAGCATCTAAAGATCGTCTTATGCTTTTATTAGGAGGCAATGCAGAAGGCAACTTTAAACTGAAGCCTATGTTAGTTTATCGTGTGCAAAATCTAGGATCTAACATTATTGAAGAAATCAGCACAATTGGATAAAAACTTGGATTTAATGAACTGGATTATGAAGATGTAAGAAACTTGCTTGATTCCCATTCAGAGCATTAAAGCGAGAATGATCTCCTTCGACTAGAAGAACAGAGAGCATATGAAGAAGAAGATAAGGAGTGCAAACAAGAAGAGAATGTCATGACTAAGAAGTTAATTGCAAAAGAACTTGAGCTAGTTTTCAATCACATAAGTATGCTAAGGAAATTTTGTTTGATGCTGACCTGATATGGAACGAAGCTTCCAAGTCTGCATTAATCTTGATAAAGTGATCACCAGCTATTGCAAATTGCATGACAAGATGAAAAAGTCAAGCACGATTCAAACATCTTTACTTAATTTTTTTTGTAAAAAAAAGTAGCTCAATCAAATTTTTTAGACATTAAATCAAAATTTAAACAATTGAATTTTATTAACTTTGATGATTTTATCCTCTAATATAAATTATACTGTAATTTTTTTTCCAAACTAATTTTTTCCAATACTGTAGTTAACACTAACTGATGGATGAATTATAATTATTCCTATTTTTTATTGTATTTGCTTAACGTGATTTCACTTAACATGCATTAATTGATGGATTAATTAATCGCATTAAGCAAGGTTTTCCTGTATATAATTTGAGTCTCAAAACAGAAAATATTCCACAGGAGTGGAAAGAATGTATGGTAATCTCATTGCACAAGGGTGGTAAAGACTGATGTATCCAACTATCAACATCTGTGGAGTGGTGGTGAAGATTTTGGAAAAGTTGGTTTAGGACTTGAATACAAAAATGGATTGACAGAGCAACTATAATTTGCAATGAACAGTATAGGTTTATTAAAAAAGGGAAGGTATTGTTTCAGCAACTTGCTCTCATTATTCTATAATTTTACCATTGAGTTAGGCAAGTGGAACGGATATACCATTAAATTCTTTATTTTGCCAAGGCCTCCGACAGAATATAGCCAGAAAGACTTGCATAAATTGGAGAATATGGGATTGGATTATAAATTATTGGCATGGATAATAAGAGGATGGCAGACTGACAGATATCAAAAAAAATATTATGCGGGAGATGCGAGTCTGCATGATTTAAAGTAACCAGGTGTGCCCCAAGGATCAGTCCTTGGTCCATCGTTATCCAATCTGTATATTAATGACATTGGGAAGGATTTAACATGTATCATGCAGCTATTAAGCTGATGATGATGTAAAGATAGGTAGGATAATCAGGAATGCTGCTGATATGCAGTGCTTGCAGAAGATTTGAATGATTTGGCTGGAATCATGGGCATGTGAAAATGGCTATCAGTTCAATATTAGTAAATGTAAAGTTATGCACTTTGGTGTGATTAGATATCCAATGTCACATTATACTGGTGGGACAAAAAAAAAAAAAAAAAAAAAAACGATCAGGCTAAAGATCTTGGAGTTTTGGAAGACAAGTTAAAGTTCAAGGGCCATATAGCAAAGATTGCAAATACAACTCGGGGAATAATATGCAATGCTGAAACAAACCTTGACATGTAAAGATAAGTCATTTTGCCTTTTTACAAGGCCTTGATAAGATCACTTGGATTATTGTACACAGATCTGGTTTCCATGGTGATTATGATACAGTAAAAAGAGTGCAAAGGAGTGTTAAAAATGATATCAGGATTGTGGAATACTGATTATGAAGACAGATTGAGAATTTGTAGACTGCAGGCAATAGCAAACAGAAGAAAGAGGGTGAGATGATTGAGACAAAATTTTGAAAGGGCCATACAAAATTTCAATATATGGAATTTTTCATTTCATGGAAGAAATGTTTGGAAGTTGTATTTTGCTTAAATTTTTCTCCCAGAGTGGTGCATGATTGGAATGGATTGCCATTTGATATGGTGATGAATAGCATTGGCCTCATTGTGGATAAGACTTCCTGGAGGTTCTTTTTTAATAATAATAATAAACAAACAGTGCATACACACCAAGAAATAGCCAGCAAAGGTTGATTGATTGGTAGAGCCTTTGCTACTAATGGCTCGCAAAAAGTTAAGCAAGTTTGAGCACGTTGAACACACTCTCCCTCAATGAGTCTTTGGACTCCCTGGAGGTGTCACATAATAATAATAATAATCTTGAGTGAATAATAGCATTCTTGTCACAATTGCAATTTTTTTTTTTTTTTTAAGGAAAAAATTTCCCAGTGGCTTTTATATTTAGGATCTCATCTGGTTATGGCAGTAATCAAACATGCTGACATTCTGGACTGCACATCTTTAAGTCTGCTCACAGTGTCTGCTATCACATTAATTCTAATGAAAGAACTAGCACTCATTAACATTTTCGTGCACATCCTCAACACCAACAAGAGTATAATTAAATATCCTATAAACACAACGTTCATGAAACAATAAGGTGTATTTTAGTTGTTTTTTTTATTAAAAAAAAAAAAGTTATACTTGTGGAAGGTTGCAAATCATTAACATGTTAGTACCATGAGCAAAACAAAGTTGAGTAATTTAGAAACACTAGATCATTTTTTTTGTAATTTTTCCAGCCACTTCAATTCAGGCCTCCATTAAACAAGTGGTGTCACACAAGGTAATGAAATTACCTAAAGACATACTTCTATATCACAACATAGTGGGATTAAAACAGAGCCCGTAAGTTGGAGAGTAATGTCACTCAACTAACCACGTTGGCAGAAATGTAAAGAATTATGGAATTTGTGAAGTTCCAATGATTTCTTGTTTTAAAATTACTAAAAGAATAGTAGTCTTCTCTTAAGAAAAGCTAATAGAATATTCTACATGATTTTGGTATTTAAATTCCAGGTGTTCTTCCTAGATCTTTCGTCGCCACTAAGTCACTCTTGCTACAGTAAATAACACAAGAAATTATATTGATTTTCATCCTTATGTTATCTAACTGCAAGTAAACAAAAGCTTGTGTATGAAATCTTCACGACTAAGCTACCAGTATACTTTTTTTAAACATACATCTCACACATGAAAAGTTGCAATCCTCAGCTGTAGAGACAAAACATCAAACATTTTCAAGCCATTTCAGATCTCCAAATAAGCAGGGTATTCATTTCGTATCAGGCAACAAAAATTCCATAACCTGAAGATATTCACAAGCACCCAAAGCCTACAGTGAGATTTGAATTCACAGCCTGCTGGAGAAAGGTTATACTATAAGATTGCCAACCAAACTGGATACTGCTCTTGTATTCCATAATGAACACTCCCTTTATGAAATATATAATGGCAAATGTATAATTCTATACATTATAGGATAAAAGGGTAATTTGATATGTCAACTTCTCTATAAGCTGGTAGTGAAGATATTTCACACAGTTGTATTTGTGTACACTTAAATAATATATAGATGAAAACAATACATTTCTTCTTAATTTTTCCTTTCCCAATGGCAAAAAAACTGTCCTCTAGCTGCTGTAAAGAGGTATAATACATCTGTTCATTAATTTGGGCACCATTAATGTAATAGTATTGCAAAATGCAGCCAATTGAACTGCATGTTCTGATTGATGGTATGGCTCACAGAAGAGTACTGTTGCCTTATTTGCACATCTTGCCTAGATGGAGGATACGCCAACTAGACTTCTAGGTGACAGATATCTTTTATCACCCAGTGAAACGACATCTACCTGCTGACTAGAAGCATGAAGTGGATTCTACCGTGTTTTTCCTCCAGAGCAGGATCTCTGGTTTTTTCCCTCCATCCCACCCACCCACCCACCCACCCTTGTATGTAGTGTTGGTGATGGCCTTTCAGAACACAGAAATTTTCATTTGCACATAAGTGAACACACTTATTAACAAATTAGGGAGCCAGTACCTCCTCTGTTTGAAGGTACAGTGGTAACTGTTTCCACAGGTTGGCTGCTAAATTCAACAGAGGACTAAATCCAATGGTAAGATGTTTCCTGGAGGTTTCCCAATCAGCTGTTTCCTCTGCCATGTCATATCTGGAGGGAGTCTGAGTACATCTATGCATAGAGAGTGCTGTTGAGGCTACACTTGGAGTCTGCGAGTTATATGCACGTCCCTCAACTAAGCAACATGATCTAGCTCTAAGTTATCTGCACTAACTCTACCATAAAAGATAACCATATAAAAATGCTAGCATCACTGCAGATGTAAAAAAAAATAAATAATAAAAAAATTATATATACACCCCTCTGAAACGTGCACAATACTTAAAGAATTACGAAACCAACAAGTGGAGGAGCCATACACCAGGACCATCAAATCATTATACATCAATGCCACAGCAGCAATTCATTTCAGTGCAAACATCTCTACTGTGGAAATACAGAGATATGAGACAGGGTGCCACAATATCTCCAAAATTATTCACAAAATGCCTAGAAGAAATATTCAAACTTCTTGATTGGGAAGGGAAAGGTCTGAAGATAAATGGAAGATATTTAAGAGATTTATGCTTTGCAGATGACAGTTATCTTTACTTCACTTGCGCATGAACGACAGACTCATATCCATGAACTTCAAATTGCTAGCAAAACAGCTAGCTTAAAGATAAACCTAAAGAAGACCAAAGTTATGTTCAATAGCTATGTCCAACCAGAAATAATAAAAATCAATAATGATGAAATTAAACAAGTAGCTCATTACATATACTTAGAACAACAGATATCAATGGAACAAAATATCATGGACAAAATTAAAAGATGCATGATGCTTGGGTGGAAAAGTTTTTAACCACCATATTCTTCCTATATTGACATATGGCTATGAAACATGGACACTAAATGCAGAGGAAATTCAAAAATTAAGAACACAAATTAGTATAGAAAGAAGTATGCTTGGTATCACAAGACTGGATCACAAAAGGAATATGTGGATAAGAAATCACACCAAAGTCTCTGACATCATAGGAAGAGTGAAACATCTGAAGTGGTAATGGGCTGGGCATATTGCTCGAGGACAAGATGAACGATAGACAAAAGAAGTACTGGATTGGATTCCACAAGAGGAAAAATGACCACGATGCCAACCTAAATCACGGTGGATTAATAATATCAGATTTGCAGGAGTGATATGGACAGACAATTTGAGTAATCTTAGAAAGGCCCTCATACAGCAGTGGATTGACAATGATTGATGATGATAATATCCCCCCCCCCCCAAAGAAAGGCCAAAATAACAAAATTTCATTCTTTACATGCCCATATACATTTCACGAACGCCCAGGAAATCAATACAAACATTAATTATATAACACCACCATTTACAGACATCAAACCTGATCTGTTATTCATAACCGAACCTTGGCTGGCATCTTACATGACAATTGAACTCTGCTATCCCAGCAACATCTTGTATGATGCAATCTGCAAAAAAAGGGAAAAACATGTACTTTTGTCAAATCAGATATTCCTCACCAAAGGCTATTAAACCTAGAATCCTTGCTTTTATCTATGAGATTTCTACACCCTTTTTTCTATGATTTGATTGCTGTTTGCTGTACTAGCCTAATCCAAACAATTGTTCTAAACTAATAACTGAAATAATCTTTACTGAAATGAGCCTCTATTATCCATTCCACTGCAAACTCTTGACTCTTAACCAAGGTCTGGTTCACTAAAATATGTGACTTTGCAGTCCATGATAAAAATATGGCACATGTTTAATAGCTCAGGTCAAGAGCTCCAGCTTCTCATTCAGCTTACATTAGAGCAAGAAACGTGCAAAATATCACCGAATCCTATGCAGATTTTGTAAGGGTGAGATGCAATAAGCTTGCCTCCTACTAAACTGACAGTCAAGCCTTATGGTCCTTCATTAAGTCTGTTGAGCATAACTTCTGCCCATCCTCAATCCAATGCTGACATTCTGATAACCTATGATAAACATCACCTAAAAAAAAGGCAAAAATAAGACAGTTTGACAACATGTCTTTTCCTCCAACTCTTTAGTCCACTGCATGTCATGGTGGATGGATTAATCGCATCAGATTTCTTTATTAAAAGTGGAGTATCCCAGATTCTATAGTGTCACCCATGCTCTTTCTCCTCTGCTTAATGATTTTCTCTAACTTTAAATCCTATTTATAGTTTTGCTGATGACAGTACTCAACATTTGAAAAACCATGCAGCACTCAAATGGCTAAAGTTTTTTGATCTCATATAACCAATGTTTCCATAATCACTAATCTCATTCTCAAATGGGATGAAGACAACTTAGTGAATTTCAATACTATTAAAACATAGTCCTATCTAATTATCTGCAAGTAAGATCCTACTTCATTCCTGCTTGCTTTTGATAATATTCTGGCAAAAATCAAGAGGACAATTTGCCTAATGTTTATAGGCACTTTTTGTGAGTATTGTTCCACTGAACTGGTCACCTCTTTCCTCTAATCATGAGTGGCATCTCTAATCTAGAGGCACCACTTGTCAACATTCATACATAGTGCAACTTCAAACATAGTAAACCTTGACGAGCAGAGACAAGCAAGTTATTGTACCTCTGTACCGAGCCTTGATAAGACCTCATCTCAACTACTGTGCCCAGATTTGGTCACCTCGGTTCCTTCTTGATGGGGAGGAGGTGGAGAGGATCCAGAGGCGAGTGACTAAAATGATAACAGGTCTATGGAATGAACCATATGAGAACAGGTTGAAGATTTGTGGGTTGCAGAAACTAGTTGATAGGCGGAGGAGGGGAGATATGATTGAGACATTCAAATTGCTAAAGGGATTCTATAGGATTAATTCAGAGGATATTTTTGAGATCAGGACTGGTGGTGGGAGAACTAGGGGACACCTATGGAAGCTGGGCAAGAGTGTGGTTAGCAGGGGTGTTAGAGCTGGGTTCTTTACTTTTAGAGTGGTAAATGAGTGGAATAAGCTGCCAGAGTCTGTTGTGGGTGCTATGACGGTGAACGAGTTCAAGACAAGGTATGATATATACTGTGAGAATGTAATTGCATAGTTGTGTGGACATGATGTTTAGGGCCTCCCTCGATGAGTCTAAGGACTCCTGGAGTCGCCCGAAATAATAATAATAATAATAATACATGACCTGCTCTCTCTCAGTTACCCTCCAGTAATTCCCCCCATAGGTGTTCTTGTTTTTACATTATGACTTTTATAGGCACTTTTTGTGAGTATTGTTCCACTGAACTGGTCACCTCTTTCCTCTAATCATGAGTGGCGTCTCTAATCTAGAGGCACCACTTGTCAACATTCATACATAGTAAACCACCCTCTCATTTTCCTTCATTCCATCTACCTCTGCTCTTTGGAACAGCTTCTGTAGTTTTTCAAGAAACGTGTTAATAATTACTTTTCTCTTTAATCACTTGCCACACGTGCCACTGTTGTTGAATCACCCAATGAGAGACCATTAGCTTTCTTAGTGAAGTGAATGGAAGTAAAAGTGTCAGACATAGTTTCTAGGACTTCCAGAGTAACTATAACTCTAGCAGACCAACAGTACCAGATTTTTAAAACCTTTTGTGGATGAGATTTATAGGGAAAACATAACTTCATTGTGTCACTTGGTTTCAGTGATAACAATCGAGTGTTTAAGAAGAGATTTCAATACTTATGATGTTGATAATTAGCTGTAACAGTCAGGTGTTTAAGAAGAGATTTCAATACTTATGTTGATAATTAGCTGAATAAATCTATAGATAATACTAACTAAATTTATTTAGTTACACAGATTATGTCAATATTTCAACCTTGGTCACGAAGGTATCTTTGTGGACTAGGATCTGCATTCACACATTCTGTGTGAATGGCAGATCCTAGTCTAATGAACCCTTGGGTGCAATGATGGAAACTTGAAGTGAGGCAGCCTATGATAAAGATATAGCATATGCTGAGGCAGATTCTAGGAACAGACTCTCAGAATAGACTTCGCAACAAACTGTTAAAGGATAAGTGTTATTACAAAAATAGATAAGGCTGCAGCTATAAAGCTATATAGTAACTAGCCAATAACTCCCATGTACAATAGAATTTATTAGCTTCTGTATATATTTCTTCCTTGATATAAGACTATCACTAGAGAAAGAAGAGAACACTGGTTGGCAATATTCAAATAAATGAGTCACAAAGCACACTTTGAAACATGATACACAACTCATAACAGTAATTTGTATTATTAATGCCATATTACGATTACCTCAGGATACCCTTTGCGAACTTCGGTGAAAGGAATCATTAAAATGCATAGCAAAATTTTCCTGGCTCTCTAAATGTTCACCAATTTGTTTTTGTAGAACAGCACAAAAAGTGAAAACCATCTTTTATATATAAAGGCAAACCTTATAAGCTCAAAGCTATTGAAACTTGTCTAGGACAAGCTTTTTAAATATATGGTACAAGATTTGAAATCACAGAATTCACATAAACAAACAGTAGCATTTACCAACTGATCTACCAAGACATAAGCTAACACCTTTTTATTCCCATATAGGGAGTAGGCGAGGCAGTTTTAGCTCTAACTTTTGGAGACTGAGGGGGGGGGGGAGTTCAATCTCCACCAGTAGCCAATCAGAGATAGCTGGCCCAAGACTATCACTAATATCATGATGCCTGGTGAAAGGAGGTGACTGACAAGTGCCGCCATCTCATGGTCCCTAATCCTAACACAATGTTTGCTGTTTGAAAATAGCGTAGGTTCCACGGTCAATTTTTTTTTTTTTTTTTTGAGTTTACAGGACAAAAAAAACCAATTCGCCTGTGCCAGAGATCAAATAACTCGGGAATTTGTCACAAAAAGGCTTACTAAAAGTTCTGGTCGGCGACTAGAATCAAATCAGGCAATTTAGTGCCATGGAAAGCACATGGCATCTCCACTGAGCTATGCAGGCCTTCCTATTATTATTATTATTATTAGAATATATTACCTTTTGGATGGCAATCATTGTGAAATTGTACTAGGAGAACGAAAAATCATCTCCTACCTAAAAAAAAAAAAAAAAATTCACTGGCATTGAAGCCACTGATTTTCAAAATTAGTCTGTGTTAGAAAAGTTTGGGTTCTACTGACTCTCAAAAGCCAGCAGCCTTTGTAGGCAAACTCGTTTCAAACTAGTATAAAAAAGTAACCTGAAAACAGATATTCATCATTATTGAAATTAGAACCATCTGCTAATTAAACGGATGATTTGAAACAAATAAGCAGTACTGAAATTAAGGAGCCTTCGTCTGATATTACTCTCAAAAATACTTCACCTGCCTTCTTCATATTCAAGTATATTTATAGTAAAACCACTTAGATGTAGTAACAAATCAGAATGATTTCCAAACATAAACTAAGGAAATACTGATCAACACTGTTTTGATTCCCATAAAGAACACTGCGATTCTGAAATTCTACTCCGAAGAAAGGGGTATTCTGCTCTGCGTAAATTTCACTAACCACTGAAACATATGCGTCCAATTACATATAAAAGCGCGCGCGCACGTACACACACACACACACACAGTGTTTCAAATCTCATTAAACAGCAAATTACAAACACTTGCTAGTTTTTCTCACAAGCAGAAAGAGTTTACATGAGGTTACTGCAAAACATCCATATTTCCAGATACTACTCCGTACACAATATCAATCGTATTAAAGACAGCTACTTTTAAATATTTCCATTTGAATTTTCTTAAAAACATGACTTCACTATACACACTCAAAAATAGAGAAAACAAAATTACAAGTACAAAAAAACTATGTACAACATAGTATTTAGGATACAAAAATATATAACCTGCAGATAACAATACCACATAACAAATTGGAATAAACAGCTATCAAGACTTACTGAAGATTCAATTCATTCATTATTTTAAATTATTTATTTAATTTTAAATTACAATCTTCTAAATAAACCCTTGCCGAGTCCAACAAGTCTCCATTTAAAGATTGAACTCGTGCCTCTCTTGTACCAATTGCATATAATGCCCTCTAGGATTTTAAATGAATAAATAAATAAAAAAATAAAAAAAAAATATATATATATATATATATATATATATATATATATATATATATATATATATATATATATATATATATATGAAATAAATAAATATATATAAGATTTCTTCAAAACCGCTCTCTGACATGTCTTCTTATATATTCTAAAAAAACAACAACAAACTATTACAGTTTGATGCAACATGGAAGTTAACACACACACACACACACGCACACGCACGCACACACACACACACGTACACACACACACACACACACACACTACCAATAACTGGGACAATTAACCAATTTACAATAAATACCACTAAATGAACCTTAATATCGGTGGAATTTATCTCCATTCCTCCATCAAAGCAGCAATGAGTTCAGCGACACATCGAGGACGTGTTGCACTGGACTTCAATCGCAGCTCCAATTCATCCCACAGGTGGTCATATGGGGTTCAGGTTAGGACTCTGTGCAGGCCAGGGCAATCATTTAACACCCATCTCTTCCATACCATAACAGCTGCAGCTTTGTGGCATGGGGCGTTGTTGTCTTGATAGTGACATGGGTCCTTTCCATAAAAACTCCACAGTGTAGGCAGCACCTGATTATCCAGAATATCAAGATACTGAGTTGCCTTTATGGAACCACGGACAACGACCAATGGTACCACTCCAAACCAGCTGAATGCACCGCCACACCATTACTCACCACGAACAAACTTTACTGTGGATATAACACACAATGGTAACAAGCATAGACCAGGCTGCCTCCACACCCTGCAATCAGAATGGAAACAGATAAACCGTATTCATCGCTCCAGAGTACCTTTTTTCCAGTGCTCATTTGTACAGTTCACGCGCTCTTTGCACCAGACAAGACGAGCCGCCTTGATCTTTGTTGTGATGGTCAGCTTGCATATTATTGCTTTTACGAGGAAACTCAGCAAATAAAGTTCTTTATGTACAGTATTACTTCTCGCATGGTGTTATTGGAGCTCTGTAACTCATTAAAGATAATGTGCCAGTTTTTGAGTGCCACCAATTTTAACACCCACTTGTCCCTGTCAGTCATTTTCGGTAGCCTCCATGGGTGTTTTAATCCATTAATGATGCCAGAACGTCTTCAGTTTGTTGACCACATCGCCAACCGTTGACTTTGAATATTCCAGTTGGGCGGTAATGGCGGGTATGGACATGAAACCAATGCGACGGCTTAGGATGACAACACTCTAAGCCGTCGCATTGGTGTCAATAAATTCGCCTAGTGTTGCAATACCACCTGTATTCAACTGCTATTGTGAAATACTGCTTCCTACCATCTATACACTGTTTTTACTAGGGTGGTCAGAAAAGGTCGCGGCCTCGACCATAGATGGCAACTCTATCCGCACGATTTTTTTTTCTAAGTTGGTACATCTGTCATAAGCATCCATGTGAAATTGCAAGTCATTCCATCAAATAGTTTGTTTTATACAGCTGTCTGAAACAAAAGTGTTGTCTGTATCCCTTGAAATCGATAAAACTGAGTATCATACGGTTATAATATTCTTTGTAAAAGAAAGTTTAATGCCAAATGGAAGGTTTATGGGCATCCTTCACCTTCGTTTTCGACAATTAAGAAATCGGCTGCTGGGTTTAAAACGTGTCCGTGCCAGCACTGAAGATGATCCACGTGAAGGAAGTCCAAAAAGTGTAACAACACCATAAATCATTAATCAAGTACACAATGTGGTATTGGATATCGGCGAGACAAAGTTCATGAAATTGCTGAGACTATAGGCATTTCAACAGAAAGTGTAGGATAGATTTTTCATGAAGAATTGCAAATAAAAAAGCTTTGCGCCTGATGGGTGCCGCGATTGCTCACAGTAGATCAAAAATGCAGTCGCACGAAAATCTCTGAACATTGCTTGGAGCATTTTAACAAGAATAAAACTGATTTTGTGCATCGATTTGTTACTTTGGATGAGACTTGGATTCACCATTACATACTAGAATCAAAACAGTGGAGAGAAACCTGTTGTTCCGCACCAAAGAAGACAAAGTCGGTTCAATCAGCTGGAAGGGGCATGGCATTACTGTTTTGGAATGCTAAAGGCATTTTGTTTATTAATTATCTTGAAAAGGATAAAACAATAACCGGGGAATAATATTTCGATCTTTTAACCAGACTAGACGGAAAAATTTGTGAAAGAAGAACCGGTTTGCAGAAGGGAAAAAAATCATCTTTCATCAGGACAATGTATTTGACCAGTGGTGTTTTGGCAATGGGAAAATTAAGGGATCTACACTATGAACTGTTGGAACATCCACCCTATTCCACAGATTTTGCTCCCTCTGACTTCTATCTCTTCCCAAAATTAAATCGCTTCCTCTACGATTAGAGTTTTTCTTCGAATCAAGAAAGCAGCTGTAGAGGGGTATTTTGCAGATCTTACTGAGAACCACTACAGGGAAGGGATAATAGCGCTGGAATAAATGGGTTAGTCTTAAGGGAGATTATATTGAAAAATAAAAATAATTTTGAAATTATAAATTCGTTTTTTCATTGTTAGGCCGAGAACTTTTCAGACCACCCTCGTATGTTAATAACAAACCTGGAATGTTCCATAACTTCTAATAACAGGAACATCCAGACAATTATTGGTAGGAAATGTATATATGAACACCCCCCCACACACACACGTGTGTGTGTGTGTGTGTGTGTGTGTGTGTGTGTGTGTGTGTGTGTGTGTGTGTGTGTGTGTGTGTGTGTGTGTGTGTGTGTGTGTGTGTGTGTGTGTGTGTGTGTGTGTGTGTGTGTGTGTGTGTGTGTGTGTGTGTGTGTGTGTGTGTGTGAAATGTATATATATATAATAATCAGTGCTTTTTTTCTGGAATAAAACATGCCGGTACTCACCATGAAGATGTTGTTATAGCAACTTCCACACTTATAACATATCCTCCGAAATACCCTTGTCGTCTCGTTTTGTTAGCACACTTTGTGCGCTGCATTCTCCTTATAATCGTAGATCTTTTTTCTTAATGGCATTAACTATTGTTTTCGAGATTCTCGAAAATGACTGATTTTACCATCTGCCCATTCCGCTGAAATTTTCGTTCCCATGTGTGTATCGATGAAAAGAATTCCGACATCACGACACACTTCACAGCCCAACATTTTATTCTTACCATTCATTTCTCTCGCAGAAGTCATTTTTCTGCAAAAGTGTCCAACATTCGGGCCAATCATTATCAGAATCATCTACCGTTTGACCACGTGGATCTTCGGTGTTGGTTTCGTGATCCTCTTCACCAAGTATATTTTCGGTGCTAGTTTTCTGTTTTACAGGATCACAAGTAGATTCAATAATTTCTGCCTCCAGCCTTCCTTTTCTTATTCATTGACATAAACTAACTATTTGTTTTACTCATTTTGAACAATGATTGCACTGATTTAACTTAGATTAATTCAAAACTCACGTGAACACCTGCCTGTTGCAGAGTGAATATGGAAATGATAAACTCATATTATAAGAAATCGGAGGTGAACACAACTTCCTGTTTCCGGTTGCGTACCAACCTATAAAACAGGAAAGCAGGGTACCTTTATACCCTATGTAGCTTTAGGAGACTGAGTGGGCAGCTCAATTTCCACCGGTAGTTAATCAGAGATAGCTCACCCATTTCTATCACTAATTACATATATATAGCAACCACTGATTAAGTGGATGGCAAACAAGTGCTGCCATCTCTTGGTACCTAACAAGATATGTTACTGTCTGAAATAATGTGGGGCTACTACAGTCAATTTTCTTGAGTTTACGGGATAAAACACCTGCGTTTCCGGGAGGGAAAATCCGCCTACCCCTGCCAGAGATCGACGATTGCATTGTTGTGAGTGTGCATGCTTGCAGCAACACGTGAACGCCAGTACATGATTACAGCTGAATGACTATTTGGGAGATTGTAGCTCAAGTTATTATGTTCAGGGTTGAGGATAATTTCCTCAAATTCTACGATTTTTCTCTTCAATTCATCATGGCAATGAAAGATGTTAGTAGATCTGTCCCAGCGGACTGTATGACTTTGGGTTTCATCATTAGGATTAGCCAAGAAAATGATATGGCTTGAGAAGGCACTGGCTCGCTGTCTCTTGTAAGGAATGTCCCTCATCTGTTCCTCCATGCGTAATTCAATAGGTTTGTCTGTCTAGCCAAAATAAGGAATATCACAATCATACCAAATTTTGTACACTCCAGGAAATTTAAGATGATGACATGGTTTTGTGTGGCTTATTAAGGAGCAGATTTTTGGAAGTGGAGTGAACAAAGTTCTGCTATTGTATTTTTTAGAACCTTGGCTAATTTTTGTGAAACTGAACTTATGTAAGGAATAGATATATTGCCTTTAAATGTATTTATTTCTTCTGTGTGATGACTAGGAGGATTAAGAAGGAATTTTTCAATAATTATTTTAGAATATCCATTACGTACGAAAGTAGTTTTGAGATAGTTGATTTCTTTTTGAAGTTCATTTGGGTCATCAAGAAGAGAGCGAGCTCTGTGTTCCAAGGTAGAAATTATTCCAAGTTTTTGGGGAGGGAAGTGTTGGGACTTACTATGAAGATATCTGTTAGTATGTGAAGGCTTTCTATACATCGAAATTTTAAGTTTACCAGGAGACCGGGTCAGTTTCTCATCTCGGAAAGGCAGGGAACTGTCAGTTTCAAGCTCTGCTGTGAACTTTATACTTGGATGCCGACTATTGAGATGTTCCAGGAAATCCATTGGGGAATCATGGCCATGGCTCCAAATGAGGAAAACGTCATCCACATAACGTTTCCAAACTTTAGGTGTTAACGCAAAGGTAGAGATAGACTTTTCTTCAAAATCCTCCAAGTAAATATTTCAAGAACAGCGGATAAAGGATTACCCATCACCAGACCATGATTCTGCTTGTATATAGTATCATGGAATCTAAAGTAACCGGACTTGATGCAATGGGTAAGTAAGGCCAACATAATTTTTTTTTTTGATAACTTGTCCTTGAGTAATGTTATGACTTCCTCTGTTGGGATATTAGTGAACCGGGAAAATATGTCGAAGCTAGCCATGATTTCACCTTCATTAACTGTCACATCCTTAATGTATGAAACAAAGTCCTCTGGGTTATTGATAAAGAATGATGACTTGCCTGAAAACATTTGAGATATTTTGCAAGAGGTTTAGAAAGTTTGTATGTAGGAGAATCAATACCTCCCACAATCGGACGTAGTGGGATGTTTTCCTTATGGATTTTTGGAACTCCATATGTGCGGAATAAGAGGATGGAGAGAGCGTAGAGACAGGCGAATGTTTCGAGATAGTTCAGTGGTAGTTTTCAATAAGTTGTTGGTAGGATTTTGAAGTTCTCGAGTTGGATCTCTCTCAAGTATTGAGTAGGTATCACTTTGTAGTAATTCAAGCATCTTATTTTGGTAATCTTCAGAGCTGAGAATAACTGTGGCATTACCTTTGTCTGCAGGAAGAATAATTATATCTCTGTTATTTTTTAAACTCTTAATTGCTTTGGATCCGTCGAAGTAATGTTATCTACGGGTGGTTTTGCATTATTGATAATAAAGATGGATTCAATATGCAGAAGTCGTGCATCTTGTGATAACAGATGTTTATGATAACATCTATATGATAGCACAGTAAATCTTATCGGAAAATTTGAAACATTAAAAAGAGTTCAAAATAATAGGAACTTCTCAAAACCACACATCAACTTTGACAAAGTCGTAATTAACAAATCTTCTCACATACTTTCAGACGAATAAAAACGCATCCTTAGTATAGGTCTAAATTTTATTCCTTCTCCAAAATTTATCCCAAAAGAATCACTCCTTACCAAAATAGAAAAAGCTACTTGATCCCCCCCCTTCACAAGATGCAAAACTTGTGCGTATTGAATCCATCTTTATTATCAATAATGCAAAACCACCAGCAGGAACACATGAGGGCCATTGCTTACAAGAGACAGTGAGCCAGTGCCTTCTCAAGCCATATCTTTTTCTTAGCTAATCCTAATGATGAAACCCAAAGTCATACAGTCCACTGGGACAGATCTACTAAGATCTTTTGTTGCCATGATGAATTGGAGAGAAAAACCGTTCAATCTAGGGAAATCATCCTCAACCCTGAACATCTAAATAATAACTTGAGCTATATTCATTCAGCTATAATCATGTACTAGCGTTCACGTGATGCTGCAAGCACGCACTCTCCTAACAATGCAACAAACGAAAGAACAGCTTTAAATACAACCACAACGTTTTCATACTAATTATGTATAGAGCCTCTCTATGTTGTTCATAGTTTTTTTAAAAACACTAGACCTTCAGTGTTTAGTGTTTTTTTTTTCTTTTATAATGTCACCTGGTGAAGGCTGTTAAAAGCTGAAAGTAGTCGTGTTTTACTAATAAACCCCCTTTTACCTAACTCTCGGTTTAAGTCATTCAACTCATTTTATAATATGTATTTCAACCCAGTCAATGAATCATCATACATATATTATATATTTATTATTATTACAATATATATATATATATATAATTATTATATATATTATATATTTATTATTATTTTATATATACATTGCACACATTAGGGAAATAGTATTTATTTTTTCCGCCAGATAAACTGGCGGTTTTTTCCGCCAGTTTATCTGGCGTTTTTCATCCCGCAAATAGGCAAACCGGCCCGTGAACATACGCCTCTACAGTCAAAAATATATCCCCCCAGCGGCAGACCAGGCGACGGGTCGGTTGGGAGTAGTACTAACAAGAAGTCGCATCTAAAGTAACAAGCGGACCCTGTATGGGAAGCAGGAATAACGCGAAGAAGAAGAAGAAGAAGAAGATTGCACACACACACACCTACACATATATTATATATTTATTATTATTATCATCAGTGCTTTTTTCTGGCGGTACGCAACGGTACGCAGTACCGGCACTTTTTTTCTTAAGTTTTTAAAAATTTGCGATTTATTTATATATTATATATATATACATTTCACACACACACATACACATATATTATATATTCATTAGTATTATATATATATATATACATTTCACAAAAGCCTGTGCAGTTCAGTGGAAGTAGCTTAATTGTATTAACATCCTTAAGGAGGTTAAATCATATGCAAACATATGATGAATATATCTATCAATGATGTATCTATTTTACTGCTGTGTATTTATTTTTATTTGTGTAATAACAGTAATACAAAGATATTAAGAGTTAAACTTTAATGTAACTAATTGAAATGTCATGTAACTGATCCCTGTTAAAGACTATGAGAAGTAAATTCACAAAATGAATTACTTGTAACAAATAGTAATACAGTACCCCTAAGGAGGTTAAAACAAATGTAAACGTATGATGTATATATCTACTTATGATGTGTTCATTTTTATTACTATGTATTTATTTGTTATTGATCTCATAGCAGTAGTACAAAGGTATTAAGAGTTAAACCTGAATGTAATCTGTATGTATATACTGTATATATTTATGATGTAAATATTTTACTACTATGTATTTACTTGTTATCATTTTAATAAATTATACTAAGTGGAAGTGGCGCTTGCGTCCTCTGCGCTGGGTCGCTCGAAGTCAGACTTAAGTTCAAGTCTAGTCGCCGATTGGAGGAACTCTGTGTTGTTCATAGTTTTTTTAACATTCAGTGTTTTTTCTTTTATAATGTCACCTGATGAAAGCTGTTATAAGCCGAAACTAGTCGTGCTTTGCTATCAAACCCACTTTTATGTAACTCTATGTTTAAGTCATTCAACTCATTTCATTATATATATATATATATATATATATATATATATATATGTGATAATCGGCTTTTACTGTTGTTGTGATACATTTTAAAAAATAAATATAATGACTAAAAACCGAGATAACTTATAAAGATTTTAATAAGAATAATACGACTAGTTTCGGCTTATAACAGCCTTCCTCAGGTATTCTTAAAGGACAAGAATATTAATAAACATTCAAGTATCAAAACAAACTGGAAATTACAGGTAAAAATTGTCACACATAATTGATACATAAAAAACGTTGTATTTTTTCAAATTGTTCTAACAGACGTGTCATTGTTTATTGCAAGTGTGCGTGCAGGCTCACGTGAATGACAATATTGAATAACTGCAGCATGGCTATCTGGGATGTTATAACTCAAATTTTTGTTTAAGTGGACAGGGTTCAGTAGGATTTCCCTTGATTCTACAATTTTCCTCTCAAACTCATCATCCCAGCTAAAGATATTTTCTGATCTATCCCAGCAAACGGAGTGGCTTTGTTGATCATCATTAGGATTATTTGAAAAAAGAACATGGCTGGATAACGCAGTTGCATGAGATCTTTTGTAAGAGATGTCTCTCTTATGCTCTTCTATACGTTGTTCAATAGATTTGTAGTTTGTCCAAAATAAGGGATATTGCAATCGCACCATAATTTATATACACCTGGATATTTTATATTGTGATGAGTAGGTTTTGGATGGCTGATTGGAGAACGGATTTTAGGAAGTGCGGTGAAGAACGTCTTGATATTATATTTTTTAAGGACTTTAGCTAATTTTTTAGAGACTGTGCTAATGTATGGAATGGAGATGCTACCTTTAAAATTAATAGTTTCTGTTGTGCACTGCCTAGGAGGGTCCAGAAGGAATTTCTTAATCGTTTTTTCAGAGTATCCATTTTGTTTAAAGATAAGAGTGAGGTGATTTATTTCTTTTTGTAGTTCATCTGGTTCATTCAAGAGAGAGCGTGCTCTGTGTCCTAATGTAGATATAGTTCCAAGTTTTTGTGGTGGAAAATGATGAGAAAGATTATGCAGATATCTATTAGTATGAGTAGGTTTTCTGTACATAGAGATTTTTAATCTTTCAGAGCATCGTGTAAGCATGACATCCAGGAAAGCTAAGGAGTTATATTTTCTAGATCAGCAGTAAATTTTATATTAGGATGTTGGATGTTTAGATGATGAAGAAAATCTGTGAGAGATGTGTGCCCGTGACTCCAAATAATGAATATATCATCAACATATCGTTTCCAAACTTTTGGTTTAAATGAGAAGGAAGATATGGCTTTCGTTTCAAAATCTTCAAGGAAGATGTTAGCTAGAACTGGGGACAGAGGATTGCCCATTGCCAGGTCTTGTTTTTCTTGGTAAAGAAAATTTCGATATCTGAATTAACCAGAATGAATGCAATGTTTTAATAAAGTTAAACATTTTTTTGGATAATTTGTCCTTTAGTAATGTAAGTACCTCGTCCGTAGGAATGTAAGTAAATAAAGATATAATGTCCAAACGTGCTAGAATGTCATTTTCATTGATGGGAATATCTTTTATATGCGAAACAAAATCTGTGGTGTTTTTGATGAAAGATGAAGATTTATTGGAGAAACACTTGAGGTACTTTGCTAGATATTTTGAAAGTTTACTACAAAAAGAAATAAACCACCTCACTCTTATCTTTAAACAAAATGGATACTCTGAAAAAACGATTAAGAAATTCCTTCTCGACCCTCCCAGGCAGTGCACAACAGAAACTATTGATTTTAAAGGTAGCATCTCCATTCCATACATCAGCACAGTCTCTAAAAAATTAGCTAAAGTCCTTAAAAAATATAATATCAAGACGTTCTTCACCGCACTTCCTAAAATCCGTTCTCCAATCAGCCATCCAAAACCTACTCATCACAACCGAAAATATCCAGGTGTATATAAATTATGGTGATTGCAATATCCCTTATTTTGGACAAACTAACAAATCTATTGAACAACGTATAGAAGAGCATAAGAGAGACATCTCTTACAAAAGATCTTATGCAACTGCATAATCCAGACATGTTCTTTTTTCAAATAATCCCAATGATGATGAACAAAGCCACTAAGTTTGCAGGGATAGATCAGAAAATATCTTTCACTATGATGATGAGTTTGAGAGGAAAATTGTAGAATCAAGAAAAATCCTACTGAACCCTGTCCACTTAAACAAAAATTTGAGTTATAACATCCCAGATAGCCATGCTGCAGTTATTCAATATTGGCGTTCACGTGAGCCTGCACGCACACTTGCAATAAACAATGGCACGCCTGTTAGAACAACTTGAAAAAATACAACGTTTTTTATGTATCAATTATGTGTGACAATTTTACCTGTAATTTCCAGTTTGTTTTGATACGTCAATGTTTATTACTATTTCTGTCCTTTAAGAATACCTGATGAAGGCTGTTATTAGCGAAAAACTAGTCGTATTATTCTTATTAAAATCTTTATAAATTATCTCGGTTTTTAGTCATTAGGTCTCAGTGGATGTCGCGTTTCGCCAACCATGGCGCTTGGCCGCACGAAGGAAGACTTTGTTTCGAGTCTAGTCGGCGACTAGAGGAAATTTTTCTAAGCCTTTTTTCGACCGGTTCCCGAGTTAGTCGATCTCTGGCACGGGCAAGCAGGTTTTTCCTCCCGGAAAGTCGGGTTTTTCGTCCTGTAAACTCAAGAAAATCGACCGTAGAACCCACATTATTTCAGACATTAAATATATTGTGTTAAGGTTAGGGACCACGAGATGGCGGCACATTTGAGCCGTCTCTCTTCACTGAGTGCCGCTTAATTAGTGATTGCCTTGGGCCATCTATCTCTGATTGGTACCAGTGGAGATTGAACTGCCCACTCAGTCTCCAAAAGTTAGATAGGGCTAAATGGCCTCGCCTACTCCCCGTATACGGGAATAAAAAAGGCGTTAGCTGATTTTTATATATATATATATATACAAGGGCCTATGAGTTGTGGAAATACTTTCTGAAAATGAAAGCTGTGCCGAACAAATCGGCCTTTTGCAGCTGCTCAATTTTCTATCCATCTAACTCGAGTGCTTCTAGATATTTTTTCAATGTTTTAGGGGATGGCGCCTAAAGCACCTATTATTATAGGAACAACTTACGTTTTCTTTTGCCAGATTCGTTCAACTTCGATTTGCAAATCGCGATGTTTTGTAATTTTTTCGTTTTCTTTGTTGTCAATCCGACTATCTACTGGTACTGATATTTCGATAAACGTAATACCCTTGTTTTCATTGCGCCTGCAAGTATTGCAAGTGTAGGCAACTCGTTGTAAAACCAGGTTTAAAATAGTTTGGTATCTTTAACATTTATTATACCCAAGGTAAAATACTTTCTACATCTATCTCTCATCCTGAGATTTTTATTTAATAAGGTTAAAACACCTTATGGTAACTTGTTCTGTTATACTTAGAAGCTCTGTATTACTAAAATCTTGGTATTTCTAGCCTGGCTCCCACTGATGAGATCTCAATAAAGGGCGAAACTGGTCTGGGTAGTGGCCCATTGCCTTTAATACATAATATCATACATCTCCTCCAGGAGATGTGCTTTGCATTAAGGGTAAATATTAAGAATAATGATTAGAGCTTAACCACCTTTACCACGAGTTGCCTTGACTCTGGATGATAGAAAGAACTTGAAAGTTTTTTTTTTACCTTTTTCCTGTATATATATATATATATATATATATATATATATATATATATATATATATATATATATATATATATATATATATATATATATACAGGAAAAACTTTCAAAATATATATATATATATATTAGGAGAATTCATTTTTACTCGGTAGGAATATTATAAAATAAGTTTAATGACTATTACCGAGAGAAAAGATGGCAAGATATATTTAACAAGTTACTACTAGTTTAATAGTTTCGTTACAAGAACATCATCAGGTATCATACTCAAAGAAATATATAAAAAATTACAGAGACTTAAAATTGTATTAACAGAACAAGTGAAAAACAGTAGCATGTTTGAAAAAATGCAAGTATGAGTTCCATAAAAACGAATGCTACGCGCTGTCGCGAGTGCGCCAGTACTGAACAGAAGCAACGTGTGCGTCCGAGAGATTGTAACTCAGGCTGTTGTTGATATGAGAGGAATCTAGAGAAATTTCTCTTGATTCAACAATCTTTCTTTCGAGTTCATCGTAGCACACATGGATATTAGCAGTTTGAGTCCAGTTTACAATGTGCTGGCGGCCTTCGTCTGAGTTAGCAGAAAAGAGAACGTGGCTAGAGAGAGCGCTAGCTCTAGTCCTATTATAGGAGATATCTCTACGGTGTTCATCCAAACGTAGAAGGATGGATTTGGCAGTCTGTCCATAATAAGGCTTTCCGCAATCACACAAAATCTTGTAGACTCCTGGAAACTGATTTCTGTAATCGGTAAGTAATTTCTGTTTCTTCGGTAAGTAATGATTTGGCTCGGTGGGCTAAAGTGGAAATAATACCACATTTTTGTGGAGGATAATGATGGGAGGAAGCATGAAGGTATCTGTCAGTATGAGTAGGCTTTCTAAAAATTGAGATTTTAATGTTCTCAGCACATCTTCCTCATCTGGGAAGACGGCATCAATAACCTCTATTTATTTTTAGACCACCTAAACAAGTGCCACGAAAAAATCTCTTTCACCCTCGAACTGGAATCGGATGACTGTCTTCCCTTTTTAGACCTCAAACTTACCAGATGTGCTGAGAACATTAAAATCTCAATTTTTAGAAAGCCTACTCATACTGACAGATACCTTCATGCTTCCTCCCATCATTATCCTCCACAAAAATGTGGTATTATTTCCACTTTAGCCCACCGAGATAAATCATTACTTACCGAAGAAACAGAAATTATAAATGAACTCAGTTTTCTTAAAAAAACGTTTATTAACAATGGCTTCTCTCCAAAGAAGATTGACAAATTTCTTTCCCGCAGGCACTCAACTACTGCTGAAGATCCCCCTCCCCCCAAGAGCCTTCATCTCCTTGCCTTACATCAGCTCTCTTTCACCAAAACTGGCAAAGATCCTCAGGAAATTTAACTTCAAAACGTGCTACACTACGCTTCCAAAACTTCGTTCGTTACTTTGCAAACATAAACAGAAACATCTTCCTACTCAGTTTCCAGGCGTCTACAAGATTTTGTGTGATTGCGGAAAGCCTTATTATGGACAGACTGCCAAATCCATCCTTCTACGTTTGGATGAACACCGTAGAGATATCTCCTATAATAGGACTAGAGCTAGCGCTCTCTCTAGCCACGTTCTCTTTTCTGCTAACTCAGACGAAGGCCGCCAGCACATTGTAAACTGGACTCAAACTGCTAATATCCATGTGTGCTACGATGAACTCGAAAGAAAGATTGTTGAATCAAGAGAAATTTCTCTAGATTCCTCTCATATCAACAACAGCCTGAGTTACAATCTCTCGGACGCACACGTTGCTTCTGTTCAGTACTGGCGCACTCGCGACAGCGCGTAGTATTCGTTTGTATGGAACTCATACTTGCATTTTTTCAAACATGCTACTGTTTTTCACTTGTTCTGTTAATACAATTTTAAGTCTCTGTAATTTTTTATATATTTCTTTGAGTATGATACCTGATGATGTTCTTGTAACGAAACTATTAAACTAGTAGTATCTTGTTAAATATATCTTGCCATCTTTTCTCTCGGTAATAGTCATTAAACTTATTTTATATATATATATATATACCTTGGTTCAACTATGCATTAAATATAACAAGAAATTATATATTTGTTTTAATTCTTTCCCAGAGGAAAAGCAAAACAAAACGATATTTTGCGCTTGAACCATTCACATCTGAGCTACATTTGTATACAGGCTAATGACGTCATATCACTTGACTTAGTAGGTACCGTATTCCAAAATGCAAAGTACTCACACCCTTGTGGACGTAGTTAAATGGGAAGAACCACTACCCAGACCGATTTCGTCCTTTATTGAAGTCTTCTCAAATTGAGCCGCAGCCGGGAGAGATACCAAAGTTCGCAGAATGCAGAACGTTGCCGATTTTTTGGGTGAAGTATAAGTGTTTTTCATATTCCCCTTTGTCTTAGGGGAAGTTCTTTGAGTGGAGAGTTATTGAGCGTTAAGCTTGCCCAGTTAGGGCACTGTGATTAGCTGTGGTCAGTTGAGCATAAAATTGACTTGGGTGTTTTGTATTTGTAGAATTCTGTTTCATTGTAGTCTGCAGCTTGCTTGATCAGCAGGTTTGGATGATTGTTTGTCTTGGTGAGAACTTTGCTGCTAGATCATGGAGAAGGGATGCGATGTAGGGAATGTTGACTTCTCTGTGAATATGGGAGTTTCTGATAAACCACGGGGTATCCAGAATCATTTTCAGGCATTTGTTCTGTATGCTGAGCAGTTTTTGAATATTTGTATTCGAGGTGTGTTCATGCAGGAGATGCATAAGTGATGACTGGGCGTATTACCATCTTATATATGAGTAGTTTGTTCCGGATATCCAGTTCAGGTCTACTGTTGATCATGGAGTAGAGCTGGGCGATTGCTTTGGATATCTTCGAGCTTATGTGTTTCATATGATTGATGAATTGGAGTTTTTTTGTCAAGCATGACACCGAGGTATTTGACTTTGCTCTGCCATGGGATCTTGACATCTAGCAAGTGTATGTCTTCCGTGGTCTGAAACGTCTTTTTGGTAAACAGAATGGCTGGACTCTTCAGTGGGTTTGTTTGGATCAACCATTTCTCCAATGTGTGAATACTGTTTTGGAGTCTTTTGATAGCTAGTTTGGGAATGAGAGATCTTGCTAATAAAGCGGTATCATTCACATGTAATGCTGTGATTGTTGAATTTAGATTTTGCGGAATATCAGCTATGTAGATAGAAAACAGCAGAAAAGCCAGAAGAGAACCCTGCGGCACACCTGCCAGGATCTTGCGTCTGTTTGATACGGTTTCATTTATTTTTATTTTCATGAATCTGTCTTTAAGGTAACTATCTAAGATTTTTATTAGATTAGTTGGCATGTTAAATTTGATACGTTTGTAGAGAATACCCTGGTGACACACCTTGTGGAAAGTCTCTGCAGCATCTATAAAGACCACAGGAGTGTGGAGGTTCCAGTTAAAACCTGTGGTGATAAATTCAACCAGTCGGTGTATCGATGTGTGGTGCAATGATGTTTTATGAATCCGACCTGCTCATTAGGGATAATACCTAGAGTATCTGTTGATGAGTGAAGCCTTGTAAGACTGACTTTTTATGCAACGTTACCTGGACTGGACAGTAAGCTGATAGGTCTGTAGCTTTCAAGGAGTTGAGGATTTTTCCCAATCTTTTTGATTGGTGTTAAGTCAGCCGTTTTCCATGCTAAGGGAAAACATTTGAATCTGAGGATAGCATTGATAATATTTACTAGGTGCACAATGGCTTTTCTGGAGAGTAATTTCATTGTCCTGTTTGTGATTCCGACTGGACCTGGAGCCTTGTTGTTATTCAAGTGGGTTATGTTATTTATAACTTCTGCTCAGTGGTCACACTGAGTTTCCAAATTGTCAACCAAAGCTTCTGCTTTTTCTTGGTCAGTGTGAGCTGCTCCTTTCTTGGTCTGAATTGGGGATATGAGTTACCTTTTAGTGCAGAGGGTTCTTAAGAATTTCTAGATGGCGTTATCCTCTGGGTTCAGATTGTTCAGTTTGGTTTCCCAATCTTGATTTCGATGTTTTTGTAGAGCTTCCCAGACTTGTCTATTTAAGTTATTCAGAGTTGTTTTATCTTGTGGGGCTTTTTTTGTTTATGGTACCTCTTTCTGGCTCTGTTTTTCAGCCTGATCAGGCGCATAATTTCCTCAGTGATCCGACCACTCGAATGAGAAACTGTGGTTTGTGTGACTGATGCAGAAGTTAGTGCTTGTTTAATTTGGGAAGTGAGGTTGTTGCAGCTATATCTATCTCTTCTTTGTTATGGATAATGGGTGCTGGGCCAATGTGGTCTGATAGAGAGTTTTGGAGAGCTTTTCCCATGATATAAAGGAGTGTGGAGAAGAGAATTGTTCTTGTGTACCGAGCTTGAGCAGAATGCGGTTGTAATCAAATGATAATTAGTTTAGCGTTTCCAGCTGGTATTGGTATCTGATGTTTCTGAGGATTGCGATGTCCGGTACATCTGAGCTTCCATTTGGACTGTGATAAGTGGGCTCTGTGGGTCCGGCTACAACAATAGAATTTTGCGTTGAGTAATCGTTTAGAGTTCAGCCTTTGTCATTGATTGTGAAGCTATACCAAGCTGTATGATTGGCATTGAAATCTCCAACCATGATGATGGAGTCTGTGGAGCCAAGAATGGAGTCCAAGTCAAATACCAGTAATGGAATGCTGGGTGGATTGTATACTGCATAGATTTTGATACTTCCTGCATTGTTTGTATGAACTCCAATGCCCGTTATCTCTAGGTTCATGGTTTGTGGATTGGTCAGTACATTGTGGCTTGTGTAGTTTTTAATGAATATGGCTGTGCCTACTCCACTGGCAGTAAGTCTGTTTGTTTTATACATTATGTAGTTCCATAATTTAGGGTTATTAGCTGGTCAGAGATGTGTTTCATTCACTAGAATTATATCAGGAGTGTATCTGTGAGTGAACTCTTGTAGTTCAAGTATTTTGTTGTACCATCCATTTGCATTCCATGGAGTTATGGTAAGGGAGTTAGGCTTTTATTTCCTATTCATGATTGAGCTGTCAGAATAGATTAGGCACCTTCAAGGAATTTCTTCGTAGAGGAAGGTGTGGCATTTTTTGGGTGAATTCCTGAAGCATGGTAGCTAGTAAGGCTGTTAGAACTGATGTTAGGTTGGAGCTTCTAAATTCGTTGGAGGAAGTATTCTTGGATCATGCAGCCTCGGCATATGTTTTGGTCCTGGTGTCAGGTTGATTTCCTTTCTGAGATTCCAAGGTGGAGGTTATTTGAACTGGATGGCGATCTGTATATCCAGTCAGGGTGTCACTGCTGGGTGACGGATGAGGGGTTTTGGGAGACCTGCGGTTCTTTGGGTGTGCTATCCATCTTTATAGTTAGCGGGGTGAGGACCTCCGCAGTTTGCGCACTTAGCTGGTGTAGATGATGGTCTGGTGGCCTTTTACACATTTTAAGCACCTGAAGTTGGCCTGGCATAGCTTTTGGGCATGCCCAAACTGCTGACATCTGTGGCACTGCCCTGCTGTCGCTCTCTTTCTTAGAGGTTCCCTAGTAATTCTGAGGCCACACAGAGCAGTCAGCTCATATTTTCTTATGGGTGTTATCAATCTCCACGAGTACTAAATGCATTGACCTTTTATCAGACCTGAGCATCTTCCTGTTTACTTTGATTGGGGTCGGGCTCTGGTTGCTTAAATCAGCTGAGATTTCTTCTGGAGTGATTCCTTCTGTAACTCCACATATTAACACCTTTAAGGTCTTTTCAATTGATAAAACCAATGTATGGTAAGGAAGATTTTTGGTGGCCAGTGGCCTTGTCACCTGCCTGTACTCAGTGACGGTGGCTGGCTGGATTTTGACTCCCTCATCTGAGTTTTTTGCCCAGGAGTATGTGATATTTTGCTCTCTGAGGGCTGATATGACAAAAATCCATTTCTTCTTGTCCTGTAGAGAAACTGGGGGACCTCCTCCGAGTTTTTCGGCATGTCATGTGTGAGTGAGTCATCCTCCATAATATCGTCTGCTGTTCTTCTCCGTTCGTTTGAGTGCTCTTTTTCTGAGTTGTTATGACGGGGTTTTTAGATCGTGGAACAGTTATGAATTCCCCTTGGGATTCTTCATCCTCTAATTCTGGATCACTTATTTGCGCACACAGGTTTAAATAGCCCAGCCAGTCAGTCTCAAACTTTGCCATGATACGTTTAAAACTTGTAATGACTCCTCCTTGTTTAGAGTCATAATCTGTTCCTTGATGCTTTCCATACCAATCGGGAGTCTCCTGGAATTATGTAAGGGCTAAGAAAGAACCCGTCATCAAAATAGGGCATTTTGCCTACGATTGAGTTGCTTTTAGTAATTAATCAACAATGACGATTCCAACGGCGGTTAGGCCTATCGAATCGACAAATTACAGTCCTCTTACCTGTGTGGTTAATTTGCTGTTCTTGTATATAATTTAAAAACAATAATCGCGTCTCTGCTAGTTAATCTAGCAGCTATACTACAAAACCAGAGTTTCACATATTTTATTAACACGTTACACAATCCTTAAAATTCCTTGAACCTGAAACACTTGAAGCATCAGACCTAAAACTCACCCATCAATCTAGATACCAAGATTGAAGTAATGCAAAATTCTAATATCTCATAGACAAGTAGCCAAGAAGTGTTAAAAATTGTAAATAAAAATCCCTGGATGAGAGAAAGAACTTGAAAGTTTTTTTTTTTACCTCGTCCTACTATGCATTAAAGATACCAAGAAATTATATTCTTGGTTTTAATCCTTTACCATTGGGTAAAGAATTAAACTCAAGTATACAATTTCTTGGAAGACTTGTGTAGCTCAGTGGAAGTGGAGCCCGTCCACTTCGCTTGGTCGCTCGAAGTTAGACTTACGTTAAAGACTAGTCACCGACTGGAGGAACTTTTTCTAAGCATATGAACTTTTTCTAAGCATTCTTTGGACCGATTCCCGAGTTAGTTGATCTCTGGCACGGGCAAGCAAGTTTTGTTTCTCCCAGAAACCCGGGTTTTTCATCCCGTAAACTCAAGAAAGTCGACCGTAGTACCCAAATTATTTCAGACAGTAACATATGTTGTTAGGGTCAGGTACTAAGAGATGGCATTCCTTGTTTGCCAGATCTTCATTGGTAACTATATTTTATATATATAAAATAAATTCAAGATAACTATTGAATTAAAAATATTAAATAATTATATGTAAACTTCGTTTTTAATCCTATTTTCCAAGTAAGCAAACAGGCAAGTATGTCAAGTTTGCGCCTGCATATAGTGCAAGACTGAGGTAATTGTTGCACGTAGTACAAGACTGAAGTAACTCATGGTAAAGGTGGATAAGGAAAGGTGAAGGAGCTTTTTTCCTACCATAGCTCCAAAATATCTGGTGTAAGCCAATATTTATTTCCTCTTGTCTGGTAGTCCAGGTGTTTTCTTGTTGTTTCTTTAATAATGTCTTTACCAAGACTCCGAGACTTTATCTAAAGGAAGATTATTTAATCTTTCTTTTAATGTTCTTTGACAGTTCGATCTTGTCAAGCTATCATTGAGTTTTGAGATGTCTATCTTCTTTTGTTTTTGATAGTTTTTCTCTTTTTTTCAAACTGATTTTAAGTTTGGCTGATGGTAGTTCACGGTTTTGACATTTTGAAAGGATTATTTTTATTTCTGATTAATGATTATATAGTCTATACAGTTTCTAATTTCATTGTTTGGTGATGTCCAGATGTATTTGTGCTGTGGCCTGTCCAAGAATAAACTATTTGTGATTAACAGTTGCTTTATTTTGCAAAAATTAATCAAGTCCTCCCCTCTCTCATTCATCTCTCCATGACCAAATTTTCCCATTACTTCTGCTTTGTCTTCAGAGTACTGACTGATCTTTTCATTAAATCTCCCATAATAATCAGGATATTTCTGTACTTGTTCGCCTGATTTTTTCTTGCAGTTGTTCAAGAAATTGCCATATTCCTCATCTTCATGTGATTGATGTAGGTCATAAACGTCTATATATATATATATATATATATATATATATATATATATATATATATATATATATAATATACCTTTTACTTTTGCTTTGGATCTTAGTGAGATGATTCCAGAAGAAATTCGTCTTACATCAACTATTAAGTTCAGGAGGCATTTTTTAATGATTAGTGCTACACCTTCTCTATGATGGTTATCGTTCATTCCTGAGTAAAACATCTTTGCGTTTTCATATCGATTTTTCCCTCGCTTGTCCAGTGGGTCTATGCAACTCCCATTATTCCCTATTTAAACAGTTCAACTTCTCTCTCTATTAGCTTTAATTTGCTGGGTTTGTACAACGTTCTGATCTCGATGGTTGAAATATTATATATTCAGTTTGTGCTCCACATACAGTCTTCTCGCCTACACGATGTGGGCTTGAGTTAGGCGCGTTGGCTCTCCCGTACGCGGTAACATTATTTCTGCTTCTATTTCCTGGCCGATTCATCTTTAATTATTTTAGGGAATTAATGTAGCCTTCTTGTCATTCCTCTGCTGCATACCAGTTGGTCCGTGGGAGGTATTTCATTTCCCTCCAACCATCCACTTTCGGGAGACATTCCACCATCCACCACCTGAGGACGCGCTTTCTAGGGGTTACAGGCTACCCACAAAATAATTCAATTAGCTAGGAAATATGATCTCACAATACAATACTAATTCACAATGGAAATCAAGACTACAATTTACAATAGAATGAATGGCATAATTAAAAGAAATTTTGCAAAATATGGGAATAAAGAAACGCAATAACATTAAACAATATGATTTCTAAAACATCTCTTAAATTTGGAAGTGTATCTTGGATTCAAAAACAAAGAAACAGACAAATGTTAGAAGCAGCACAGATGAAGTATCTCCTGGGATTCATCATGCTATGACCCATATTATGATTTCACTACGTCCTGCCTCTCGCTATCTGTTGCTATATAAATAGAATCTTGACAATACTTTAATTATCTAATATCGGAATGTGTACCTAGAATTCGAACAATAAATAGTGTCGAAGTGAATAGGTGTTTAATCTTATTTAGCAAAAAATTCCTTAGAAAAAGGTAATATGGTTGGATAACAGTTTGTATAATACGATGATAGTTATGAAAATTCAAAGGATCATGCCAGAAAAATTAGAAATGTTTTAATCCTTAAGGCCTGCATGAAAATAACATGTTCTCATAGTTAAAGACAACCCAAAAGACCATCGTAATTCTGCAAGTAAAAGAATGAAAGAACGAGTTTCAAAGAATAACGTAGCGCATTAGTTTATGTGCTTATGCCGGATTCATAATAGATAGTTCCACACAGTGTTTCTTTCGTTAAAAGCCATCAACTTGATTGACTGACAGATACCAACTTGAGCTAGCTGCCACATCTTGATTTGTGAAGAAATTTAGGCGATTGATGAGAAGCGACTAGAACTATTGCATGAATGAATAAGTATTTAGCAAGAGGCTAATGGGATATCAGACCGGTTGGTAAAACTGTTCACCTGAACTGGCTGATCCTTTCACATCATCATCACATTCCTGACTTCAGGTATACAGGATATGATAGTACTACATGAAAAACTTCCATCATTATTAATTTCCTATATATTATTTGCATCCAAATCAATCAGTTACCTGTCAACACTCTAACATTATCACATTTTATTTTCTGTCTTCTAAGGCACATTTTACGTATCAGTCCACCTGTATCTTGGTTTTCCTCTACGTCGTTTTGCTGTCAACTTGACAGAGAAGACTTGTTTTGCTAATTTTTTCTCTTCCATTCTGTTTAAGTGACCATACCACCTGAAATTAGCTCTGCTAACACATTTCTGGATGCTGCTAATGTCAAGTTCTTTCCTAAATCCTCATTTTTAATATGATATTGCCATTGATACAATCTGTTCACGCCCCTTATCTTCCTCAGAGAATTCTCATATCTGTGGTCTCTAGTCTTTGGTCAAGTGTTTTACCTCTGACCCAGCTCCCAGATCCATAAGGTAAAACTAGTTTGAACACTGTCTTGTATATAGCTTGTTTAGTGTTTTGACAAATTTCTTTCTTATTCCATATAAACTAATTCAGTTGACTTCCTAACATACCAGCTTTGTTGATTCTGTAGTTTATTTCCATATTTAATTTACCATCTGCATTAAAATCGTACCAAAGTAGCTGAAATGTTTTTCTTGTACTATAGGTTCTCCATTCACAATGCAGTTGATATTTTCAATGTTTCTTCTGATTTTCCATTGTCTTGGAATTGCTATTGCAGATCTTCATAACATATCTATTACAACAGTTATTCAGTTTAGTCAGGGAATCGTGCAGACTTCCAGCGGATGTATTTAGAAGTATAACGTTGTACGCTTAAAGCAAAGAGCTGAGATTTACATCTCCAATTTTGATATCATGTTTAATACCACTTTCCTTCATAATGTGATCCATATAGATAATGAATAGGAGAAGGAATAATGTACGTCCTTGTCTGACACCAGATTTAACATTAAACCATCTTTCTCTACTTCAATTTCTTCAATTCTTACTGCTGACTTACAACTCAAATAAAGACTAAGTATTGCTTGATATAATGCCCCACTGACACCATGAAACTGTAGCGTTTTGAATATATTCTCTGTTGGCACCCTGTCTTATGCGTTTTCCAGATCTACAAAACTTAAGTACAGATCTTTGTTATATTCCCATGATTTCTCAACTATCTGTTGTAAACTCAAAATCTCATCCTGACAACCTCTATTTGCCCTGAATCCATCTTGTTCTTCACCAAGCTTTACTTTCACAATTCTTCTCAACTGTTTCTCAAATATACTTGAATATCTCTTACCAGGAACACTTAGTATAGAAATACCTCTGTAATTCTCGCATTCAGTTTTATTCCCCTATTTATATATGGGTACTACGAGATCTCTACTCCAATCATCTGGAATTTTCCCTCTGTCTAGGCCTTTTGAACTATACAATGCAGCCACTGTAAGACTCTTATACCTCTATACTTGAGAATAACTGGTCGAATATCATCTACTCAGGAGCCTCCATAGCTCAGTCGGTATAGACGAAGCTGTTTGGACAGAGACCACATTTAACTAATAAGACTTGAATCCTTTTATCTGGTCTATTTCGACGATAGATCATTTAGCCAGATTCATTCGGAGGTGGGGGTTTCCTCCAGAAAACACGAGTTTTTCGTCCCCCAGAACCGGCAATCCGCTCCCTTGAACACACGCTATAGACACATAGGACACACCTGGAGACATAGGGCTAACCATCTTATCCACGGAACCGTTATGGTTTTGAACAGCTAAGGACAGCTCCGTAACATGACACTTGGCCTAATGCGTAAAAAGGAAGAAGATATCATCTACTCCAGCTGCTTTGTCAGATTTTATACTTTTGATTGTTTTACTTCAAGTATGAATATGTATTCCTGATTGCTTTTGTTAAGTGTTTTTTACTACTGTGCTGTCATCACTGCTTGTTTCATTAAGCAATTTTTGAAAGTAATTACTCCATACATGAAGGATATATTTTTCTCCAGGTTTTCCTGTAACCTTTATCATCTCTAATTTGTTTTACAGCACTCTTTCCTCCATTTCTGAGCATTTTCAATAACCTCCAGTATATTTTGTCAACTTCTTGAAATTTTCTATGTTCTTATCAAAGTCTTCCCTTGACTTTTGTTTAGCGAGTTTTACACAGTGTTTAGCTTTCTTTCATCTGTCTCTGCATTCTCTAAGAGCACAAACTGATTAATTTGTCAGGGACTTTTGACATGCTTTTTTCTTTTCCTTCACTCTCTTTTTAATTTCCTCTGTCCTCCATGTGCTTCTGATTTTTTCTATCCTTGGAGACAACCTCACCGGAAGATTCTGGCTGAATCAATCAATATTTTCTTCATGACTTTTTACTAAATATTCAAGGTTTCGTTCTTTGTTTCATTTTCTCAAACTCTTTCATTTTTTTTCAGTAATGTTTGTGTGTTTTTCTCCAGTTCACATCTGAGAGCTGCTGAACTTTTATTCGCTTTAAAACTTTCTTAGGTGTTTCTCTTTTCTATATGAAGTTCAATTTTATGCTGCTCAAGACTAAATGGTGACCACTTCCAATTTCAAATCTGCCATTCACTCTAGTATCCTGCACCAGGTAGAAAACATCACTATCAAGAATACACAGTGAACAAAACTTTGCTTATTTCTTCTCTTTTTCTCCTTGTTAATTTGTGCACTTTTTTATGTTGGTACGTTGTGTTAGTTCAGTTAGCCAAGTGAAGGGATCAATTTTGGGACATTGATCCTTTCATTAGGCTGCATAATTTGATCCTCAAAAAATTGAAGATGTAACAATAGTGAAAAGAATGCATGATAAACTCATTGCACAAAAATTAGTTAGTGCAAAGGGTGATGTGCTCAATTATTATTGTATCCCTATTTATAGAATGGTGGTGGTGGTGGTGAAGATTTTGGAAAAGTAATGATAATTGTTATAAAAATGGGTTTATAGTGAATGTGTACTTTGCAATGAACAGCATGGGTTTAGTAAGGATACGTAATGTTTCAGAAGCATGCTAACATTTTGTGCTTATGTTACCATCTAGTTAGATAAAGGGAAATGGATAAACCATGAAACTTTTGAATTTGCTAAAGTTTTTGACAACGAATGTTGCATAAATTGGCGATATATGATGGCGGTTGATTGACAGATATTAAATAGTATGATATTGGGCTTGTGACCTGCAAAAATTATGATGACCCCTGGTGTACTATAGGGATCAATTCCTGGTTCATTGATGTTGTCTTTACAATGATGACATTAGTTTGCTAAGGATGTTAAGCTAGGCGGGGTAAACAAATCTAACTGGTATTTAGTACTTGCTGAAAGAATGATGTAAAGCAAAGACTGATATGATCATGTATCGATCTATCACTATTTGAACATGGAACTGTGGACGTTTGAGAATGGTTGTAAGTTCATTTTTAGTAAAGGTAAACTAATATACTTTATTGGCATGAGCTATCCAATATTATATTTCTTTCGTGGGATTATACTAAAATCTATTCAGAGTAGGAATCTTATAGTTGTTTTGGATAAGAAGTTGAAGTTCGGCGATTACATAACAATCATTCTATATACAAATCTTAGATAATCGCAATACTGATATGAAACTTAACATGTAAGGATAAGAAATTCATTTTGCCTGTCTATTAATCCTTGATACGACCTCACTTCGACTACCGTGTGCGCATGTCTGCTTTCAGTTGTGATGGATGATTCAATGGATAGAGGACAGAGAAGAGTGTTAACGTTAATATTGGGATTGGGTCATGCAGATTATGAACACTGACTTAGAATTTATAGACCAGAGGACAAAGAAAGAAAATATGATTAGGACCTACAAACATTTGAAGCTTCATACTGTGGAAGATTCCATCCAAAAGGAATTTTTTTTTAGTTTATGGATTGTGTGTCGAGTGTCTGATCTTCAGAGAGCTGAAGTCTACTGAAAAGCATACAACTGGACTAGATGACGAGGACTGGTGTGGCACATCACCGAGCATCCATTGGCGGGTGTCCATGAAAATTGAATTGGATGCACTGAAGAAAGGAGGGGAAATTATTTTTCTCTCATAGAGTGGTTCGCGATGGAGTGGATTGCATTTGGAGGATGTTGTGAGCGTAAGTGGTTTCATTTAATTCGAGTAAAGGTATGACAGTTGATACGAGTGATATGTAGTCGATTCAAGTTGCGCTTATTAGTAAAAAACAGTTAACACCTTTTAGTTTCTTATAT
The DNA here is from genome assembly GCF_054136105.1 of Typopeltis vanoorti. Classification (NCBI taxonomy): domain Eukaryota; kingdom Metazoa; phylum Arthropoda; class Arachnida; order Uropygi; family Thelyphonidae; genus Typopeltis; species Typopeltis vanoorti. Next base: position 132,855,346 of record NC_143549.1, read on the forward strand.
AGAGTGTGCAAGTGTTTTAGTCCTATCTAACATCTAACTTTTTGAAGTGTGAATGGGCAGTTAAACTTCCACCGGCCTCCAAGATATATCTGGTCCAAGACTGTTACTAATATTAAACATTATGAGTGAAATTCCGCTAACAAGCGCTGCTATGTCGTGGTCCATCATACAATATTTTACTGTCTGAAATAGTGTGCGATCTGCGGTCGATTTTTTTAGTTTAAAGGATGAGACACCCGAGTTTTCTGGGAGGAAAAAAATGGCTTGGGAACGACTAGCTTGGGAACTGAGCAAAAAACTGTTCAGAAAACGTTTCCTGTAATCGGGGACTAGAATCGAAATTAAGTCCTTTGGGCGTCTTAGAGCTGTCAATGCAAATGTCACTTCCACTGAACTACGTAGACCCTCTCTTAATAATAATGATTTGATTATCTTTTGAATTGTAAAATAACGTTGCAGAATAAGGTTAGGAATTTTTAATCGAAGGTGAAAAATGAGTTACTGATGTAGAGCACCTAAGGACAATATATCGCAATTCGTGTGAAAACTATTACAGTGGATAACACTTCCACTCATCTTTTTCACTATTACCCCACTAATCTCTTGTGGCTGGCTAAGCAGCCACAAGAGACTAGTGGGGTAAGATAAGCAGCCACTTGGCATCTTCTACTCCCGATTTCGGTAATCACAGAGTAGTTAATCCCATATTTGTAGTTTACTATACAATATTTAATACATGTATTCTCCAAGAACTCGTCTGTTATGCTAAGTTTAAACCAAATTTTCGTGATAAAAACATTAATATCTCCGTATGAAAGTTGCACTTGTAAATTAAATTCCCTCAAACTCTTCCTTTCGTCCTTGTTCGTTTCGAACACAGTTGTTTTTTTAACCAAAGGTCGTCATCACTATGGAAGGTTAAAAATTTTATAAGGAACTGCCTTTTTCATTCTTTTATAAGTAGCATCTTTGTTATTTTTTTAAACAATCATAAGGTATTAACTTTGTTGAATTTATTTTTTTATTTTATTATTTATTTTTTACCTCGTTAGACAAGATGCCAAGAAATTGTATTCTTGATTTTATCCTTTAGAGCGATAAACCAAGAATACAATTTCTCGGCGTCTTAATTTGAAGTTATTATCTTTCTTGTTCTCCAAAGAATTGCCGTTCGTAAGCGAAAGCAAGCAAAATTTCTTACGCCATTTCTACTACTACTTCAATTAACAACATCTTAACGACTAAATTAAATTAGCCAGCCTGGCTAGCCGAGTAATTAGCGTATCTGCTCTCCAGCTAAAAGGCTGCGGGTTCGAATCCCACTGTGGTCATGGATGTTTGTGATTGTCTTTGGAAATACTAATGGTGGTGGTCGGCGATAGATGGCGTTGTTGTAGTTGCGGTCAGTTGGTGGATTGAGTGGCGGAGAAAGAGTCGTAGAGCTGGTGCCCTCCTTCGATGAGTCCTTGGACTACCTGGAGGTGTCTAATAATTATAATAACAATGAGCCCTATTTTCCTCTTCCCATTTTCGTTGTATTTTTGGAATTTGGTTTATTGTCCTTCTGTTGCCTTTCTTAGAATTGTGAAACTTTCCCTTTTGTATTAATATTAATTTCCCCTGTCGGAAGAATAGTGAAACCAAAGTTTGTATATTATGTCAGTGTTGTCTACTTGAAAGCATGTAGCATGGCGGCAGCTGTTTACTGTTTGAGAGGCTTTCGTATTCGAATATTGCTAATCAGCTGTAGTGCACTGTTAATGTTTTATTTTGCTAGTAATAACTCATCCTCGGTATGTGGATTATGGTTGTATTATTATTTTTTTTCGTAGTTTTGTGACATGCATCAATGTTTTATTTGGGAGTACATTATTTATATGCAATTGACATTTTCGTTGATGAAACATAAAGTGATCGTAAAATTGAACGAAGTAAATCGCGTAAATCTGCTGTTTTTGGCGAGAGAGTAAGAATCGCCATATACCATTTTTACAATTTTAATTCGGTGTATCGAAGGCATCACGCCGAACTTCTTGCCTTAATGTTCAATACGATAAGAAATACTTGTATCATTGCCATTCGCTATGAGTAAAATTTCGACTATTATTCTCTATAGGTTTGGCATTCGTTTTTGGAATTTAGCCTTTTGATAACGTGAAATGTCAAGTTCTACGGTCACTACTATCTTCTTCTCTCTTCCATCATCTATGTGGATGATGATGAGGCCGAATGAACTCTTTTCATTTCTGTCTGTCCCTGGAGAGTCCGAACAATTCTGTCCAGTTTAGTGTCGATGGTTGCGATTTGGTTTTTTTTTATTTTGTCTAACCATCCAATTCTGGGCCGTCCTTTGGGTCTTCTATCACATCGATCTTTTTCGGTCACTATTATGATACAAGCCAAAACTCGAAGTGACGTTTCCCCACCTGTTTATATTTGACATTTAGCTACTTTTCCCTTCACCATCAAAGTTGAATATATGGATGAATGCGTATTTCAACTGTTGTGACAACCATCCTCAATAATACTGATGGCATTATTAATTGGATCCTGACTAATCAAATTCTCTCCTCTCACACACACAATCATCCCAGTTGAAATGTAGAACTTATACTTGGTGGGGATATATTGTTAGAGGTGGAGGAAATAAGAGATCTTGGGGTGATAGTAGATAAGGATCTGAAATTTAGGGGATACATTGGCAAAATTGTGAGGACAACACAAAGAATTCTGGGAATGATGCAGAGGACAGACTTGTAGAATTCTGCAAGGAGATTCTCTTGTTCCATTTTATAAGGCTCTCATTAGGCCACACATGGACTACTATACACAGATTTGGTCACCTGGTTTTCAAAAGGATGAAGAGATGTTGGAAAGTGTTCAGAGGTGACTAAGGTAGTCTGAAATGTTGAATATGAGGAAAGGTTGAGAAGATGCAATTTATAGAGTCCAGTGGATGGGAGGAAGAGGGATGATATGATGGAAGCCTACAAGTTAGTAAGGGGTTGTTATAGGATCAGTGTTTGAAGAGGTTTTGCAGAAAATGGTAGAAGATTAGGGGAGAACCAAAGGTCATCCCTGGATGCTGTATAAGGAGGGTATGAGCAGGGGAGTGAGAAGCAGGTTTTTTTTTGCATGCAGAGTTGTGAATGATTGGAATTCCTTGTCTGAGAGGGATGGCAGTGTGCAGAGAATTTGAGTGTGTTTAAGGCATGGTATGATGAGCTGTGTGTATGACAAAAGGATCTCCTATATTAGTCTTTCACTTATTGGGATCTTAGGATAGTAATAATGATAATCATATGCAGTGTTATAGATTCTGAATAAATATTTCCACCAGTCATGCACTTCTAATATATAGTACTTTGCTGAGAAACTAACAACAAAAAATAACATTTAATGTAGGTATTGTGACTCATTATTAAGAGGAGTGATAGATGGGAGTTTAACTAAATCGTACTCACCGGGTGCAAAGTTTAAGGATGTAAGGGAGGGTATTAGAGTGCAAAAACAGAGGGTGAAAGAATTGATAGTTGTGGCGGGTACGAATTAATTGAAAGGAGATAAATTTTTTATAAGAGAGGACTTGAAAGTATTGTTAAAGGTAGCGAAAGAAAAGAGTGACAGAGTTAGGATGGTGAGTCTGTTGCCATGGTATGACAGAGAGGAGTTTAGAAGGAGGGCCATAATCGCAAATGACTTTATGCGCAGGTTATGCAGACGTGTGTGATGTGGAATTCGTGGACGTGTGGAATGAGTTTGATGGGCGAAAGGATTTATACAAGATGAATGGCCTGCATTTGAATGGATTTGGTGTGCAGAGACTGGAAAAAGTGTTGCTGAATGAAGTGAAAATGGATGTGCAGAACCAGGGAAACTAGAACTACTGAGCAGGGGGGGGAGTGGATATGCGGACATCAGTGAGACAGTTGAGTGTAAGAATGTATATAATGTACCCGAGCCAGTACTAAGGACAAGAAATCGGAATGGGATAGTTAGAATAACGCATCAAGATAGGGGTGGGTCAACGGGACCCCTGCATTTCATGTATACTAATGCCAGGAGTATTAGGAACAAGAAGGAACAAATTTTGGCCTTGATTGGCTCTTCCTGGCCACAGGTTATTGGCATTAGTGAAACATGGCTGACAGAAGATGATATAGTTAGTGGGATAGAATGTGTAGGTTATAGTGTGTTTAGGAGGGACAGAGAGAATAAAATGGGGGGGGGGCTGTTATTGATGATAGGTGATGAACTGCAGCCAAGGAGAATTGAAGTTGTATCGCAGGATAGTGAAAAGAGCTCATTTGAGGCTATTTGGTGTGAGATTGAGACTAGCAGAATAAAATATATAGTTGGGTGCTGCTATAGACCAGGATGGAATAGATGGTGGAGATAGTATGCATAAACAAATTGATGAAATGAGTGGAAGGAGGGTGATTATTATGGGGGATTTCAACTATGATAACATTGATTGGAAGGAGGAGAGGACACGTGAGGAAGGAAATAGATTTTATTCAATTATTAAGGGATAACTATCTGAGACAGCATGTAATTGAAAATATTAGGGGTGTGAGAGTGCTTGACCTGGTAATAGCATCTCAGAATTTGACTGTAATGAATATGACCATGTTGCCACCTATTGGTGAGAGTGATCATAAGGTATTGACCAGCATGGCTTTGTGAAGGGTAGATCATGCTTCAGTAACTTGCTCAAGTTTTATAACACAGTGACGGCTGAACTGGATAAGGGTAATGGGTTTACAGTGATACTGCTGGACCTGGCTAAGGCATTTGACAGGATACCACATGGAATTCTAATCTGTAAACTACAACATATGGGAATGGATATAGGGTTGGTGAGATGGATAGGTGGGTGGTTGATGGAGAGATATCAAGGAGTAGTTTATTCAGGAGTAGAGTCTAAAAGACGGCCTGTGACTAGTGGTGGTCCGCAGGGTTCTGTTCTTGGACCACTGCTGTTTAATTTGTTCATTAACGATATAGGGAAGGATCTAAGTGGAACAGTTCATTTGTTCGCTGATGATGCAAAGTTGGGTATGGCAATAGTGAATTCAGAGGATGTCAATATCTTGTAGGACGACTTGGATAGATTGGAGTTCTGGGCTAAGGAGAATGGATGTCAATTTAATGTGACAAAATGTAAGGTTATGCATTTTGGGGTGAAAAGATTAGCAGCAGCATACCACATTGGTGGAACTGTACTCCAGGAGATTGATGAGGCCAGGGACTTGAGAGTGTTGGTGGATAGGGAGATGAAGTTTAGGGAGCACATTGCAAAAGTGGCTAAATCAGCTCATCGACTCACTTGGTTGTTGAAAAATACTTTGACGAGCAGAGACAAGCAAGTTATTGTACCTCTGTACCGAGCCTTGATAAGACCTCATCTCGACTACTGTGCCCAGATTTGGTCACCTGGGTTTCTTCTTGATGGGGAGGAGGTGGAGAGGATGAGTTTCATTATTCCATAGACCTGCTATCATCTTGGTCACTCACCTCTGATGAGTGACCAAGATGATAGCAGCTCTATGGAATGAACCTTATGAGAACAGGTTGAAGATTTGTGGGTTGCAGAAATTAGTTGATAGGCGGAAAAGGGGAGATATGATTGAGACATACAAATTGCTAAAGGGTTTCTATAGGATTAATTCAGAGGATATTTTTAAGATCAGGACTGGTGGTGGGAGAACTAGGGGACACCTATGGAAGCTGGACAAGAGTGTAGTTAGCAGGGGTGTTAGAGCTGGGTTCTGTACTTTTAGAGTGGTAAATGAATGGAATAAACTGCCAGAGTCTGTTGTGGGTGCTATGATGGTGAGTGAGTTCAAGGCAAGATATGATGATACTGTGAGAATGTCGTATAGTTGTGTGGACATGATGTTTATGGCCTCCCTCGATGAGTCTAAGGACTCCCTGGAGTCGCCCGCAATAATAATAATAATAATGTAAATCTCACAAAAATACATAAATCATTTCCCTGCCTCCTTGATCTGATTATTATTATTATCTCAATTCCCCCCCCCCCCATTGAATCAAAGACTCATCTATAAGGTTCTTTTGTTATACACACAGCTCATCGTACGTGCCCTAAACACTCAAATTCTCTCCAGACATCATATTCTCAGGCATGCCATTCCAATCGTTCACGACTCTGCATGCAAAAAACCTGCTTCTCACTCCCCTGCTCACACCCTCCTTATACAGCTTTCAGGGATTACCTCTGATTCTTCCTTGATCTCCCACTGTTTTCTGTAAAACTTTTACAGAAAACTGCTGACTTCTAACTGCAGCTCATACTGAGCTTTTTTCTACCTTTACCGACTGAATCATCTTCCTTGAATGTTTTTTGTATTCCTCATGGAATTGATTATTACCACTCCTGTTAGTTGCCTTCATAATATCTTCTTTCTCTGTTGCATGCTTAATTTCTTCATTCATCCATTTTACACCTACCCCATTTAACCTTCTGACCCTTGGAATACATTTAGACATTGCTTCTATTAGATAGTTCTTGAATATCCCTAACTGCATTGGTCTCTTTCCAGCTAACTCCTCATTCCATGATACACCTGCAAGCTGTCTCCTGAACTCTTCATGATCACCACATTGTAGTTCCACATATACTTTTCTTACAGAGATCCTCACACTGCTAGTAACAACCCAGGTAATAACATCACTTCATGGTTGCTCTCACCAACTGGAGGGTAATTTGACCTTATAATTACATCCTCTGATGAGATGACCATATCCAAGACCCTCAATCCTCATGTGCCCTCTGTTACATACTGCCTGAGTTAGTTGTCCCTCAAGAAACTCATTTTCTTTACTTCCAGTTGCTATCTTATCATCCCAGTCTATATTTCCATAATTAAAATCATCCATAATGATCATCCTTTTCTTATTTGCTTTGCTAATTTGATTATACATTTCATACTACCATCCACATTACCAGTTCTATAACAACGTCCAACTAAGTATTTCATTATATTCATCTCACGAAACACGCCATACCCTTCCACCTCTATTCTTGTTAGACTGTCCTCATCCACCCATTCGCTTATTCCAACAATTTTTGGGTGAACAAACTCAATTAATGCAACCATTTAATTTGCCTTGTTTCTTACACTTCTAGCATTTGTATACAAACACAGCAACTTATTCCTGAATCTATTGCTAGTTCCACTGATACCACTTATTCGATGTGAGTTCTCCATGCTTAACTCAAGCCATTTCTTTTTCTCCTTATTTATCTTCGAACCTTCAAATCCAACTGTTTTCCATTGATCCCAGGTCATCCCTTTCCTTTGTGTACACATGCATTTACATCCTCTTGGAGTATCTACCTTTCTCACGCTGTGTTCCTCTGTCCACCTAAGTCTCCCTGTTTTTCTGTCTGTCTTGCACACCTGTTTCTTGCATACTCTATACTCATGCCACCAGTGGCGCACTCAGGATTTAATCTTGGAGGGGGGCCAAGTTGAGTAGAAGATTTGAGAAGACACACTATGCAACGCGTACGACTTATGACTGAGCATCTAGACACGACACAACATAAATAAAATTAAAAAATTTTAATTAGGAAAAGATTTTTGGAGGAGGTGCTTAAGGGTCAAAGCTGTTTAACTGAGAGGAGACCTCCACATAGCCTTTAAAGGAATGCGGAGAACCGACCAGGGCTTCTGACCTAATGTCCAATCCTCACCTTTTCGTGGTTCACCCTGTTGGGTATCTACTTGGATACTGAACGAACGAGGATGGGCTGGCAATTTGGGATTTAGCCGACCAAATTGTATTCTTATTGGTTAAACCAAAAGAAGAAATGATGGTACAACATGACAAAATTTCATGCCGGCTGGGGCATCGCCCGGATAAACAAGGCCCCCGTTGTTCTCGCCAGGGAACTAGGGCGAACAGCGAAAAGTCAGCTACTGGAACAAATCAGAAAAAACACCCCAACTCAACATCTCCAGAGTTAAAGATCGGTACTATCAACATAAGAAGCCTAAATGGCAAAACAATGGAGCTAGCTGAGGAATTAGATAAGTACCAGATCGACATAATAGGGGTGACTGAAACAAAAAACACAAAAACTGAGATCTTTCTGAGTAATAAATACAAAATGTTATATTCGGGCAGTGACAATCAAGGAAAAGAAGGTGTAGCTATTGTATTCAACACAAAATATGAGGCTCAAAATAGTCAGTCTCAAGTAGAGTAATGTGGGCAAATATGAGAATGGGGAACTGGACAATGAGACTTATTTGTGCCTATGGTCCCACAGAAGGTTCTACTAAGGTAGAAGTGGAGGAATTTTTTTGATGCTTTAGAAAAAGCAACTGACACAATTTAAAAGGAAAAGTTGGTCCTTGTTGGGGATCTAAATAGCAGAGTAGGAAATGATTGTGAGACATACAAAAATATTTTGGGAAAATTTGGAGAAAAGAGCAAAGCTAATAATAATGGCAAATATCTGTTGGATTTCTGCTCAGGACATGGACTGGTTATTACTAACACCATGTTCCAACATAAAAATGTGCACAAATTCACATGTAGAGAAGAGGCTAGGAATAAGAAAAGTCTCATTGACTATGTTATTGTTGATAGTGATGTTTTCTCCCTGGTGCAGGACACCAGAGTGTACAGAGGATTTGAAATTGGAAGTGATCACTATTTAGTCTTGAGCAGTATAAAATTGAATTTTATATTGAAAAGAATAACATGTAAGAAAGTTTTAAAGCGAATAAAAGTTGAGCCGCTCGCAGATGTGAACTGTAAACTAAAATACACAAAGATTATTGAAGAAAAAACGAAAGAGTTTGAGAACAGGAACCAAACTTTAGAGATTCAGTGGCAAGCCTTCCAGAAAGCTCTGATTGATTCAGCTAGAGAGGCATGTGGTGAAGTTGTCTGCAAGGATAGAAAAATTAGAACTCCATGGTGGACACAGGAAGTTAAAGAGGCAGTGAAGGAAAAGAAAAAGCATATCAAAAGTTCCTGGCAAATAAGTCAGCTTGTGCTCTTAGAGAATACAAAGACAAATGCAAGAATGCTAAACACTGTGTAAAACTAGCTAAACAAAAGTCATGGGAGGACTTTGGCAAGAATATAGAAAATAAATATCAAGAAGGTGGCAAAATATTCTGGAGGTTGTTGAAGAAGCTTAGAAATGGAGGAAAGAGTGCTGTAAAAGGAGTTAGAGATGATAAAGGTGACATGAAAACGGAAGAAAAAGATATCCTTGAAGTATGGAGTAATTACTTTGAAAAACTGCTAAATGAAACAAGCAGTGATGACAGCACAGTGGTAAAAAACACTCAACAGGCATACAGTCAAAATACATATCCATAATTGAAGTAGAAAAAGCCATCAAAGGTTTAAAATGTGGAAAGGCAGGAGTAGATGATATTCAACCAGAAATGCTGAAGTATGGTGGTATAAAAAGTCTTACATTGGCTGCACTGCATAGTTCAAAAGGCCTGGACAGAGGGATGAATTCCCGATGATTGGAGTAGAGCTCTCATAGTACCCATATATAAAAAGGGAAATCAAACTGAATGTGAGAATTACAGAGGTATTTCCCTACTAAGTGTTCCTGGCAAGATCTATACAAGTATACTTGAGAAATGATTGAGAAGAATTGTGGAAGATATGCTGGGTGAAGAACAAGCTGAATTCAGGCCAAATAGAGGCTGTCAGGATCAGATCTTCACTTTACGACAAATAGTCAAGAAAGCATGGTAATATAACAAAGATCTGTATTTAAGTTTTGTAGATCTGGAAAAGGCATATGACAGGGTGCCAAGAGAGAAGCTATTCAATATGCTACAGTTATATGGTGTCAATGGGGCATTATATCAAGTAATACTTAGTATTTATTTGAGTTGTAATTCAGCAGTTAGAATTGAAGGAAGTATAGGAAGATGGTTTAATGTTAAATCTGGTGTGAGACAAGGATGTTCATTATCTATATGGATCACATTATGAAGGAAAGTGGTATTAAACATGATATCAAAATTGGAGATGTTAATGTCAGCTCTTTGCTTTATGCGGATGATGTTATACTTCTACATAAATCTGCTACAAGTCTGCAAGATTCTCTGACTAAATTGAATAACTGTTGTAATAGATATGGTATGAAGATCAGCAATAAAAAGACAAAAACAATGAAAATAGGCAGAATCATTGAAAATGTCAACTGTGTTGTGAATGGAGAACCTGTGGAAGAAGTAAAACATTTCAGCTACTTAGGCGTGATTTTTAGTGAAGATGGTAAATTAAATATAGAAATAGACAACAGAATCAGCAAAGCTGGTATGGTGGGAAGTCAATTGAATTAATTCATATTGAATAAGAGAGAAATTAGTCGGAACACTAAATTAGCTGTATACAAGACTGTATTCAAACCAGTTTTAACATATGGATCTGAGAGTGGGGTCAGAAGTAAAACACTTGACCAAAGACTAGAGACTGCAGATATGAGAGTCCTGAGAAAGAATAGAGTCATGAAGAGATGGGATCAATGGCAATATCATATTAAAAACGAGGATAAAGAACTTGACATTGTCAGCATCCAGGAATGCGTTAGCAGAGCTAATCTCTGGTGGTATGGTCACTTAAACAGAATGGGTGAAGAAAGATTAGCAAAAAAGTGTTCTCTGCCAGGTTAGCAGCAAAATGACCCAGAGGAAGACTAAGATATAGGTGGATTGATATGGTACAAAGTGCCTTAGACGATAGAAATATAAGATCTGATAATATTGGAGTCTTGACAAGTAACAGACTGATTTGGAGGAAAATTATAGATAGGAAGTTAGTAATGATGTAATTTTTTTCATGTAGTACTGTCATATCCTGTACACCCATTGAGGGTACATGGCAGGAATTTGATGATGATGATGAAGATTTTTGGAAATTTTTCTAGTGTTTTTTTTTTCCTTTTTTCTTTATTGGGTGCCAGGGACCCTTGCCCCCCCCCCTCTGGGTGCGGCACAGCATGCCACTCACTTCTTCATTCATGGCCATCTCTTCAGTCTCTCCTGTCTTACTCTCCCTTTCTTCACATTGCTTCCCACTTGATCAGATTCATTCTCTGCACTCGCTTCTCTACCTTCCAGCAGCAGTCTCTCCAAGCAACTTACACCAAAACCACTCAAATGCCGTCCATCGCTCCTATACAGTTCACTTTGTCCTTCAATCTCATTCTACACATTAACAAACTGCACTCCTTTCTTCTCACACATTTCTGCTAACATATGATTCATAATCCTTGCACTCTGCCTCATATCTCTACTGTCATACCATTTATAATCCTTGCTTTCTGCCTTATATCTCTCTACTGTCATACCTGGGCAACACACTTACTACCTTTCCTATCACACTGTTTTCTTTAATTGCAGTAAATTTCTGAATTTCCTATTTTCTTTCTAATTGCAGTAAATTTAAAACTGAGGACATTGCTAGCAATGTCCTCAGTTTTAAATACATTATTTTATACTTGGCAATATTGAATTGATATTCATTATCTTTTGCCCATTGAATTTGTTCAGATTAGCATATGATTTGTTCAGATTTTGCATATGACGAAAGTGATGAAATCATAGTTTCCAGGAGCGAAGATAAAGGATGTTAGTGAAGCTGTAAGTTTGCAGAAGAAAGAAGTGACGGAGTTAATTGTTTTGTAGGCACAAAAGTTTTGAAAGGTGAGAAATATGTAATGAAAGAGTTGTTAGAAGAAGCAAAAATGAAGAGTAAGAAAGTGAAGATTGTGAGTCTGCTGCCTTGGTATGATAGAATCGAAATGAAATGGGCCATGATTGTCACTGAGAAGAATGTTCAGGAGGAATGGTATGCAGTTTATAGATGTGTGGAGTGAGTTTGATGGCTATCAGGACCTGTGTGTGCCTGACTGACTGCGCTTTGTGTTTTGGAGTCAGGTGCTTAGAGAAAGTTTTGTTCAGTGAGAGTTTGGAAGTGTAAAACTAGATATATTAGGAGGAAAGCAGTCAAGCATGCATCTTGCCACCTCTGTGTAAATTTGTGTCTGTGTGTGGACGAGTGGGTGTGTGCATGCGTGTGTGCAGGAATGACTCTGAGGGGATTGCCACCTGCAGGACATGATTGCGATGAGCTGGATACAGTTTCACAGGATTTGAATCTGAATTGGCAAGTAATGACATTATTAAAGGTTAACTGTGGACCAAAGTGTTGTTGAAATTCATGTACATGAATGCCCAAAGCATCAGAAATAATAGAAGAGGAGTTTTTGGCATTGGTCAGCTTAGCTTGGCCAATAATTATTGTCATCAGCGAGACCTAGTTGTCACAGAATGTAGTTATATGAATAGAATGTAATGGATATTGTATTTTCAGAGAAGATAGAGGAAAAAGAACAAGAGGAGGAGGGGTACTAATGAAAGCTAAAGAACTTCAAAAGAAAAAATAAGTAAAAGAAGATCATAGATCTGATGGAAATGATTCATTTGAGTCTCTCTGGTGTGAGATAGATTTGTTAGTTGCTGCTATAGACTTGGGGATCCAGAAGAAGATATGCACAAACTGCTTCAGCAGATTAATGAGCAATTATCATGGGAGATTTCAACTATGGTGATATAGATTGTAAGGAGGAAAGGACACATGGCGAAATGAAATTTATACAGTTACTAAGGGATAATTATGTGAAACAGCACATGATGGAGGGAACCAGGGATTCGAAAGTGTTGGATCTGGTAATAGCATCAGAACATCTACCTCTGAAGGGGAATGTGACCATGCAGTCTTGTCCTGGAAGGTTGCTCAACATGTGGAGTTTTCTGTCAAGAAAGAGTTTATGTGGAACTACAAAGCTGGTAATTATGACAAACATAGGAGGCAACTTGAAGCTTCATGGAATTGGTGCATGGGATTGTTTGAGTGAGGCATTATCAGACTGCATACCCAGGGTTTGAAGGAAAAACCAAGTAGGGATTAATTGGATCAGTAGCAATATAAAGCATGAGCTTCAAATAAAAGAAGGCATTCTGGAAAGAATATAAACAAAAAGGTGATCAGCACAATCGTGAGTGATATAAAGCATAAGCAATTGCAACAAGTGTAGTAAGGAAGGATAAATCAGATTACGTGAGAAAATTAGCTAAGCATGGCGAAGTAAATCCTGGATTTACTTTGTAAATCCAAAGTAAGAGAAAGAATGATTATGGAAAAATAACTTTACTCAGTGGTTACGGTAGGAAAATGACATAAGCAGAAGAAATAATTCATTTACTAAGTGATCACTTTGCATCGTTCAGGTGGTGACTTACTGAGATGACAGATTGATATGAGCATTGAGGTAGATGAACTGGAAGTATTCAGTATATTGAAAATATCAGAAAATATAGCAGTGAGCTATGAGCATGAGCAGGTGAGCTGGCAGTGCCTCTGACAAAGTTGTTTAATCTAAATCTCAGCTCTGGCAAGGTTCCATAAGAGTCGAAAGACAGAAGCAGCAACTTACAAGACCAATTAGTATCTCTGGAGTGGTAGTTAAAGAATTGTAAAAATTGGTTAAAAATTAAATTCAGGAATGGGTGAATAGGAATATGATACTCTATAGGGGGCAGAATGGCTATGTAAAATGGAGGTCCTACCTCAGTAATTTATTCACATTCTATAATAAGGTGACAGCAGAATTGGATAATGGAAATCACTACACCATGATACTGCTGGACTTTGCAAAGACATTTGACAGAATACTGCATGGAAAACTATTACATAAGTTGGAGGAAATGAGAATGGATATGAGGCTTGTGGCATAAATGGGGAAGAGGGAATGGCTGATAGACTCAGAGGATGGTGTATGGTGAAGTGGAATCAAGGCAAATGACAGTGACTAGTGGAGTGCCGCAGGGCTCTGTACTAGGATGTATAATGCTATGCATTATGGGAAGAAACGCTATCCAGACTGGTTTTGACCCTGGCATCTTTAATTTACAGTATAACCAATTGAAAAAACTTTGAACTCCAAATGAAAGAACAGTATTCTAATATAGGAAAGGTTTTGGATTTATAAAATGTTAGAACTAGGACCACTACTACTACTCTTTGAAGATTTGAAGGGGGGGGGGGGATGATGATATTTAGTTGTTTGCCATGATGCAAAATTAGTTTATTTATTCATATGGGGATTCTCCCCCCCTTTTCTCCTATCCCTTTGGGGGCGGTAAGAGTTAGCAAAATAGCTCACAGGATTAGTTGGATTCTAAAGAACACATTGAGAAGTAAAGATATTAACGTTATTAATCCTCTTTTTATAAGGCTATGATTTGGCCATATATTGATCACCTGCATTTCTAGGAGACTGGGAGGTGGTGGAAAGGATTCAGCGATGAGTGACCAAGCTAGTGATAGTTCTGTGGAATGTTCCCTATGAAGATAAATTGAGAGTGAACGTGTTGCAGAGTTTAGTTGAAAGGTGGAGAAGAGGAGATATGATAGAAACTTAAAAGTTACTGAAGGGATACTATGAAATTGACATAGAAGAAATTTTTCAATATATGGCAAGTGTGGGCATCACAATTGGAAGTTGTCTGAGAGTGTAGTTAGTAAGGTTGTGCGGACTAGGTTCTTTACTTGGAGAGTGGTAAATGAGCAGAACGGATTGCCAGAGATGGTATTGGTGCACCACTCCATATGTGTAAATTAAAGATGCCAAGAAATTATATTCTTGGTTTAATCCTTTATACAAGTGTAAGTAAACAAATTTTGCACATGAATTAACTTCACAACTGGGCTACTTATATATAGAGGCTAATGACTTCACATCACTTGCCTTAGTATCCCACAATGCAAAGCACATATCCTTATATACATGTATAATGCTATGCATTATGGGAAGAAACGCTATCCAGACTGGCTTTGACCCTGGCATCTTTAATTTACAGTATAACCAAGTGAAAAAACTTTGAACTCCAAATGAAAGAACAGTATTCTAATATAGGAAAGGTTTTGTATTTATAAAATGTTAGACATCGTATAGGAGAGAAATTTGCATCTTCAGTAGAAAACGACTCTAAATTTTTGGAGATGGAAGAGGAGGAGGAGACTGTGAATGATTTGCTTATGACAGAAATGGCTAAAGGTATAATCCTTTCCTTATGAATGGAAATTTAAAGAAGCCTGTGAAATTTTGATTAATCATCCTGATCTTAACAATAATGGTAGCATAAAAATCCCCAAAATTTGGATGGCACACATTCAGCCTACTTAGTTTTCCCTGTAAATCCTGACTTTAGGACTCTAAGCAATTTTTCAGCTTTCATTGGCCACTATCCATACTGGTTTGTTGTAATTTATATGTATACTTATATAAGTATTTTTTTTTTGTGTGAACATGTTACTCTCCAGCTTAATTTAATTTTGTAACATAATAGATAATAATAACAGGACTCTAGCTTTGATGTAATAAGGTCTTTTTTTTTATCACCAGAGATCAGGCCAATAGTTTTAACTGTTGATTAGTAACTTTAGCATACCATGTGGATTGCAGTGCAGCTTGTTTCTTTGTATATATGTGTATACTCCAGATGATAACCTTGATGTGAAAGTCGAAATGTCGGGTTGTAAATGAAGTGTTTTTCAACTGTTTTGATATCCTTTATTTTATCTCTCTAATTTATTTCTATTTTATTTATCTCTCTTATATTACTTCTATATATTATATATCTTATCGTCAATTCCCAAATCTTTAACTTATGTCTCTGTTCCTTTATGCACCTCTATTAACTTTAAACTTATATCCTCCTGTTCCTTATTTCTACCTCCAGTATTCCTATTTTTATTATACCAAGGATCTCTAGATATTTATTTGAATTAGTGACTGTGCCTCAGGAAATCCTTTTATGGCATTAAATATTACTACTTTTGGTAGATATCATTCCTTACTCTTATATACAGTTGTGGCTATCCCTTTATCTAATTCTTGTATTAATTAATTATCTTCCCTGCTCACAATAAGACAAATTTTACACTGCATTTTCAATAATAAAAAAGAAACATCACAATTCTAATCTGCAGAAATAGACTAGTTAAGTTCCTGCATTTTCTCACACAAATCATATCACATATTTAACTACTTTTCTTAACATAAATCATTTATACTGAGCAATGGTACTTATTACTTAAATGTTAACCCTTACTCATCGAACACATAAACAATATCTTTTACACACAATTGCTCTTTTCTTTCTATGCTGGGAATATTCTATAGGCAAGTTTCACCAATTCAGCAAACAGTTACACTATGACTTATTTCAACCTAGAAATTCCTGACACTTAGTTACTTTATAATCTTTAACTGTTAGATTTGCCTATTTAGATCAGCCTCTACTTACAGTCCATTAATAAGTGTTCTCTTAAAAGCTCAAGGAAATTTAACAAATGGGTCAACTCACTTTATAGCTGCTACCCTCTGTGTACTTGGCTTCGAACTGGACTTCCGTTCCGTGTCAGGTTTTTCAATTTCTCTTTATGGCGCCGTTAATTCTACTGATGTTTCTAGGATACTCTGTCCTGCCGCACTTCGGGCGAAGATTATCGGCTTGTGGAATGTTTGCATGCCCATTGGATTAACGGAGCAGTTGATCCTCTGACAACAGCTCCCGACGAAGACTCGTCAATTCGTCATCAACTATCAGTTTTGCCTGGCAGATAGGCTCCTCATCTTTTTTTTTCAGATCACTGGCATGATTTCTCCAGACATCGCATCCTCAATGGCTTACATCTGCCGGACAACCATTGGCGACTTCTCGATAACAACCTCTGGATCACTGACGAAAATTTCTCGAACCGATGCTGTGATCTTTGGTGGAGATATGTGAACCCCGAACATTTTGGCAAAATCCCTTGATCCTTTTCTTTGACTGACCCTCCCTTTGTTTTTCTCCTACACTCCCTAAATCCTATTCGTCAAACGGTGTGTATTCTACATTGGAAGCTCAAGCACAAAGTTTGACGTCTTTACAAAAATCTAAACATATACTGCTTTACTATTGGCAAGGTATTGCCTTAATACTACACCTTCTAGAATATTCCCTTATTTGGCATAGAGCAATATACAAATTCCCATTGGGATTATTTACATATAACATACATCTATTTACAAGTCACAATTCGTACCGGGCTTGGTAAACTTTATGTAAAAATATTTAGACTTCTTATAGCTACATAAATATTTTTACAGGGTATTTTTTTTTTTTTATATTAAATTAAAGTTTTACTCTAATGTTTCCATAATTTTTGTGATGTATTCTAAAGGTATAAGTCAGTAAGAATAGAGATTTGATCCTGTGTGAAGACCTAGGTAGTAGTGAGGATGGTGAAATGTGATCTGTCTGTTCTGAAATAGCACGACTGGTTTTGATAGCATTAAAGCTCCCAAAGTTGTTGACTTTTTCCCACTGAAATGTGAAGTGGCATTGATTGTGGAGAATGTATCTTGGAATATTTGAGCACTGCAAGATTTGTCAAATGAAAAATACAAATGGTGTACTGTCATCAGCAAAACAGTGGATAGGATTTATACTTAGTAAGTTAACATTACACAGTGAATGACTAAAGTAACAGTTGGCAGTCCATTGGCAAAGAGTGGGTAGCAGACCATATGATGGTAATTTGGCAAGTAGATTCTGGTGCCAGACCTCATTAAATGACCTGGTATTGTCAAGTGTGACCACAAAAGTTTCTCTAAACTTTTCCACTTTTCCATGGCTACTGAAGGTGAGTAATGTTGACAAGGAGATTTCTGTAGTTTAAGTGTGACAAAGTCAGTATTGTTAATCACAGATTAGTTTTGTTCCTCCAAGTGGTTACTGACGATTTGCTCTATTATTTTTTAAGTGAGGTGAAGGCAGTGAGTTGATAGCATCATAACTGCCTTTTGAATTTAGGTTTCGCCATGCTGCAGGGATGAAGTTGGATGAACGTGAAAAAATGTAGGATAAGTGTTACTTCTGGAACACAAATTCTAAGAACATTTAGAGAGGCAAGAAAAATACTACCAGATCACAGAATTGTTGATATTGAAGCTATTCAGCTATTCTTTTTTTTCACAAGACTAGGCAAGTAACACAGCATTCTGCTCTACGGAAAGTGGGAAGCGCTTTCTTTGCCTTGGTTAATACAGCATTGGAGAGGAGAAGAATGATGCCAGCTTTTTTTTGTGTGTGTGTGTGTGTGTGCACGCATTCATGTGATGGCATGACTATATCGACTGTGAGAGAGGTGGCTTTTGATAAAGGTCAGAAGCTTAACAGCTTTATTTATTTATTTTTTTGGCAAGTTTTCTGCACACTTGTTCCTTACCTTTCTGATTTGGATTTGTTGATGATACTCATCTTTGTAATATACAATATAGGATGAATGTGAAGTTGAAGTTTGCCACTTGTGAAATGTAATTTTTTTCTTTGACTGCTTTGCATACGTGATGAAAAACTAAAGCTTAGTGGTTATTACTTTAAAGTCTCCGTGGAGTCCGAAGACTCACAGCAGGGGGTTGAACACTCACAAACCACAATAACTATTATACTGTAAAATTTGATGCAGCTGGAGTTCCTTAATTTAGCATCGATTTTTACAGAGGACGTTCATATTGTAAATAACTCTAGAATACTCATTGCTGAAAATTTTGTAAACCCATGTGGATATCTGGAAAATGCAACAACTCAAAAATGCTTGTAAATTGTAAGTTAAAATAGTTATTAAGATTGTGCACTTTATTTAATTATCATAGTGAAATTGTAGAGATGACCTATTTTTGAAGTATTTATGCCCCAAGCAAAGGGAATTATGGAGGATTATGTATGTGAAAGTGAACAATGGATTTGTTCACTTTGTCAACTCTAAAACAAGGACCTGATGAAAATAGTATATAGGGGGGGCCTTGGAAGGAAGACTCTCTCTCTCTTGCTCTCGCATTCTTTTGGGACAGTTCGCAGACCCGACTAGAATTCCTTGTAATGCACCCGTGGTTACAGGGAGTGATAGAGGAGCAGCAGGAATTTCCGCGATGAATTGCAGTTAGGAGTTTGCTCAGTAATTGGACGTAGGGCGCCTTTGACTCGATCCAGTACCGTCGGCAAATGGGAATCGCTCTTTCTGCAAGTGAACCACGAAAAGGCAACTATCGAGCAACGTGCAAAGAAGGCCTGCACAGAAGAACAAGTCAGACAGCCTGCAGAAACAGACTAGAATCGTAAGGACTTGAAGGAAAGTACATATCAAAATGGACTTGTGAGTACATTTTCCAGTATTATCAGTAAAGTGCAAAAGGAAAATTGTGATCTTCTGATTGTAACATTCCTAGAACTTTAGTGTTGTAGCGGATGGCAAAAAAATTAGGACTGAAGCATAGAATGAGATAATTTTGGGGAGTTGATATAGTGAAAGAGATATTGTAGGACATGAGTTTTTTTTTTCTCTCTATGTAAATGACTGAATTTTCTTTGTTTAATGTCACGAGTTAAGATTAGATTAAGATTACGAATGAGACTGTATAAAGTGTATGAAATAGTGTAAAATTTGTTTCAAGTTGCATTAAACATATTTTGTTTGTTAAATGGAGGCTTTCGCGTGATCTTTACTCAGTGCACTGTCTTGAAAAAAAATATTCACTTGTGAATAAGGGGAACTAAGGAATAGCCACGACTGTAAATTAAGCCTTAGACCATTGCTAGAATTTTCCTATAGGTGTTATAGCTCATCTCTGATGCTTATTAATAAGAAACTTAGGTGGCGCAGTCACAAATCAAATAAATTTTCCTAAGTTCATTTCAGCATAAGAGATTGCTATCTGTATCTATCTAGTACTTATTTCAATTCACTAACAGCATCACCTAATATAGGAGCATTAAGAGCTAACTGCGGGGAACAAGGCGAGATAACATATGGGATAGGATAACCTTAAGAAAGCATAAGAGTAAAATTAAAGAAATATAAATAACACTAGTTAGATTACAGGAAGTAGTAGAAGCTAGAAATATCACAACGGTTCAATCAATGCCGCAGGCGACAGGATTTAATCCACAATAGATAAATTACCCAATTGTGGACTGAGACAGTTTTAAGCAAAGATCAGGGCGATAGAAGTGTGCAATAATTAGAAATTATCATATTTGCTGTAAAACATGAATGTGGATAGCGCAAGTTTTGACCCTACTAGTGATGCCACGATGAGTGACAGGGAGTTCTTCAGAACTATCAACCCTCACCTCATCATCCTGCAATTCTCTGGTGATGTTTTGTCCTTCTTTAACTTTGTAGAAGAGCTTAGAAAATTGGGAAACTGGAATAAACTGATTGGGAAGGCGAAGAAATTTTTGAATTCTTCCCCTATATTAAGAAACACCTTGGAATACCCAAAATTTAAAGATACACTAATCTCCCAATATTCTCAAGTTAGAAGCATAGGCAAAAATCTATGGAAGTTATGCTATTCTGTACAAAGGGAGAATGATTGTGTAACAGACTACTTCAACATATTGCTGAATTTAGCAGATAGCCTAAGCGTATCAGGAGAAGAAAAATCCCATCTGAACTGGCTGACATTTCATCTGTTTAGGTTAGGACTAAGGAGTGAATTCAAGGAAGTAGCATATAAGAAAAAGGCGAGAAACCTAGACGAATGTTACTGATTACTCATGGAGAATGAAGAAGGGCTAAAGGAAGATTATCCTTTATCATTCCAAGACAAGTAAGTCTCATGGAACAGATAAGTACTTCAAAGGATGACTTAGGAATCAGTGATAAACAAAATGCCAGACATATAAGGAAAGAAGGGAGAGTTCAAAATCCAGAGAAGCTAAAGGCTCTAACTCTGGAAGTAGAAACACAGCAAGAAAGATTGAGAGAAAAACTGAACCGAGTGTTCCAATTACTAGAGGAGCAAAACAAAGGAGACCCACCCTGCGAGTCCCGCCATCAAACTGTCAAAAAGCGAGTCAAAGAACCAGCTCGAAAGGCAAGTACCAACTTGCAAGCCAAGTCGCAGGTCTGAAGACACAGAGAACTCGCATGATTGCAAAGGACATCAAATCCTACTCACTGCAAAGTGTTGCGATGATGACCAGAAGAGAAAGGAACTCCTTGACACTAGTGCAGGGTCTGATACAGAACACACCCTGTGAGATTCTGTTTAGACACCAGAGCCCAGATTTCAGTTATCTCCTGGTCTCTTTTCTCTAAATTAGAAAGGTTGGACCCCACTGATGTCCTCAAGTTGGCCAGCCCTATCAGAATACGGGAATCGAGAAGACAGAGCTCACCACCACAACAAAGATAAATGCAGTGCTCTCTATCCCATGTTTCCCCTTAAGGGTCTCTCATGAATTGATCCTCCTACCAGAAACCTCGGACTCCAGCGATTAAGTGATCCTAGGTCTTGACTTTCTCCAGCGATATCAGTTTATTTGCAACTTCTCTGAAGGCATGATATCGCTGTGTTGGATAGAGCACCATCCTGGTCTTGATTCAAAAGCAAAAAGGGGGTCCTCTAATGGAGAATAATATGATGGAGACATTGGAAATTGAAACGATGGAGACAGTAGGACAGAGTAGTGATTGGAAGGACATCATACTAGACAATGCAATTAGCCCAACTAGTTCTGAGAAGTAATAAACGAATTCTTTGATTCATATGCTTCCCAAAGGTTTTCACGGAGGACATCACATCCCTGTTTTGCACTGATGTGGTTGAACACGCAGTCTAGATCACCACCAATACTCCCGCCCATATGAAACAATATCAAGTCCAGGTGAAGCACATGGAAGGACTTAAGAAGCTTTTACAAGATTATGAGAAGGCTGGGATCATTGAGAGGTCTAACTCTCAATGGAACAGCCCCCTTCGTATTAGTAGAAAAGCCAAATGGGAGTTTGAGGCTTGTGCTGGATCTGAGGAAGTGAATAAGGTCACTAAACTGATTGACTTCCCACTGTGCAAGAGAGAGGAACTCTTGATAGGCTTGGAAGGAACTAGACTTCCTGAAGGTGCAAGAAACTCCACAATGTCCTTCCAATCATTAATGAGGCCCTGTTCTCTCTGATATGCTCGGAAAGGTAGTCATCTGCTTTCAAGATGATCTATTAATATATTCTAGAAACATCATCTCCCACAAAGACATCCGTACTTCTGTCATAGCAAGACTTAACGAAGAGCGAAGTTGTCGTTGAAGAGTTCCAAGTGTCAATTCTTTTTAAGAGAGGTTGAATATCTGGGCCATAGAGTCAGTGAGGCTGGGTAATCCCCACCCAGACTAATGTAAGTGCCATACTTAGGGCAAGAATTCCCAGGACTGTGATACAGGTCCGCACTATATTGGAATGGTCAACTTCTATAGGAAATTCATTACTAATTGCTCAAAGCTAATGGAGCCAGTTGTGAGGTTAACAATAAAAGGGATGAGATTTAGGTGGGGGGGGGGGGGAAGAGAAGGGTGCATATGATTCCTTGAATCTTGCCCTAACAAAGTCCCCTTCTCACCTATCCACGATTCGGAGAAACATTGTTATCGGCAGATGCTTCTCATGACACCATTGCCTCTGTCTTTGAGCAGAAGGAAAGGGTAGGACTACCGACCCATAGCCTTCATCAGCAGTAAGCTTTCATCCTCAGCGAGGAATTATTCTGTCATTGAGGAGGAGCGCTGGCAATTGTATTCTCTCTTCAGAAACTTAAACATTTCCTGATGGGACAACATATTGTCCCTAAGGTCTGACCATCAGCCACTGTCCTTCCTGTCTATGAAGGATAAAATTCTGAGAATAATCAGATGGATGCTAGAATTGCAGGAATACAACATAGACATCAAGTATATTCCTGGAAAAAAAAATGTGGTGGCAGACTACCTATCCAGATCCCTAGGCTCTGATACTGAGGAGAGAAGCCCTGTAGAGAACTCGGGTGATGCCATCTGTATAAATAGGATTGAGGAGATTGACAGGATCAAAAACAAACTTCCCCAACACCAAAATTGGGAGAAGAAGGAAATTAGTGGAGGCCTCCTGATAGTAGAGGCCCAGAAAAGAGATCCTGTATGGAGAAGCATCTATGGTAAAATTAAGAATGGTGAACAACCTCCAGAAGAGTTCTCATTCCTTAGAACCCTGCATATGGATGAAGGACTTCTTCTCTCCAGGCAAGAGGTTGGAGGGAGATGATACTGGCCCCAACCATAATGATACCACCATGGATTCTCTATAGTTTTCATGATTCAGATTTGGCAGGCCATTAAGGGTTTGATAAGACATGGCACAGAATCAATGGGAGATACATTTGGAAGGGAATGAGAGGTGATGTAGCTGTGCACGTTTCCTCATGCCACTTATGTCAGACAAGATCCACATTTGGGGGAAAGACTCCGCTACAACCCTTCCCTGTACCTATCAGACCCTTTCAAGCAGTGGCAATCAACATGGTCGAACCCCCCCCTTCCAGCCACGCAAAAGGGAAACAGATATATACTCGTGGTGATTGACATGTTCTCAAGGTTTCCCGAGACGACAGCCATGAAGGACCAGACAGCAAAAACTGTATCAAAGAAGTTCTTTAAAGTAATAATTTCCATGTATGGGACTCCTCAAACACTCCTATTAGATCTGGGAGCAAATTTCACTGCCAAGATCATGCTACAGTTGTGTAAACTGTTCAAAGTAAAGAAATTATTCACCACCCCTTATCACCCTCAAGGAAATGGAATGTGTGAGAGGCTGAACAAGATGCTCAAGCACACTCACACAAAGCTAGTTGATAGCAGCGTGTCAAACTGGGATTCCTACTTATCCCGCACCCTGTTCGCATGCAGGACTGCTATTCATTCTGCAATCATGGAGTCACCCACTGTTGTCCTGTATGGATTTGAACTGAGGTTCCCAAATGAATTGAGGCATACCCATGTCAATACCAGGTTTTCAGATATTGACGAATACTTGAATGCTCTAATCGAGAAAAATAAACTAGCCTACGAAATTATCGCAGAGCCCAGCAAGGATAGCTCTCAACGGACTGGAACATACATTAATAGACTCAGGAAATACAAGTACCTAAGATCAGGAAGCTTAGTTCTTTTAGAACAGAGGGCCATCAAACACAGAGAGGGAAAATTAGGAAGGAGAGCTTCAGGACTGTTTGTGATTATAGAGAAACTTTCCTCGGTAACTTATAAGATTCAGGATCATAAAGATCCAAGTACAATAGTAACAGTGCACTCGGACAGATTGAAACCATATAAGATCAGAAACGATAGCCTAGTATGCTTGGGGGTATCAATGGAGAGGATGTTGGGGAAAGAGAAGGCCCTCCTCCCCAGCCATAAAGGGAGAGAAATAGAGGGGGAAGGTGGAGGTGCCAAATGCTCTAGAAGCAGAAGTAAAGGAGAATTGTTGGTTATTAATGATAGTCCTTCCCTAGAGGAGGAAGCCACAAGATTCTGTGGATGCGAGTGTCATGACCTTGATGAAGTCAAATCAGAGAAATCCAGTGACATCCTGGGGGGGGGGGAGACAGTAGGTTGGAGAATACTGAAAGAAGAGAGTTCCATCAAATGAGATATTTCCTAAGATCAAGGAAGGTTAGCAAAATGAGTTAGTGTCCATCCCAGAGAACGAGCATCAGACAGACGGAAAAAAAATCGTCCACATTTGTGTCATATATATATATATATATATATATATATATATTATTTTATTTATTTTTTATTTTTGAAGAGGTGGGCCTTTGTAAAATTCGATGCAGCAGGAGTTTCTTAATTTGCATCAATTTTTACAGAGGTCGTTCATATAAATAAATAACTCTAGAATACTCATTGCTGAAAATTTTAAACCCTTAGGGATATCTGGAAAATGCAACAACTCAAAAATGCTTGTAAATTGTAAGTTAAAATAGTTATTAATATTGTGCACTTTATTTAATTCTCATAGTGAAATTGTAGAGATGACCTGGTTTTGAAGTGTTTATGTCCCAAGCAAAGGGAATTATGGAGGATTATGTATGTGAAAGTGAACAATGGATTGTTATTTAATATGGTGTTCTGAATTAATACCATGGTCATTTAATATCCACATGTGAAGTTGATGAAAATGGATGTAGTTCACATGTTCTTTCTTCATGTCTAATCTCAGATGAAGGTCCAGTTTGACTGTAGTTGAGGTCATAGGAACTAGGAATGCAGTGTGCACTAGAAAGAGACCAAGAATGTGCATTGCATTATTGTCTTTTGAATTAGGAAAACAGAAGAGTTTTTAACCAGCTGAGAAGGCAGTAGAAACTTTTTTTTTATTGTTAATGACTTTTTCAGAAATATTTTTAGCATGTGAAATAATTGTCTTATTTAA
Organism: Typopeltis vanoorti; assembly: GCF_054136105.1. Taxonomy (NCBI): domain Eukaryota; kingdom Metazoa; phylum Arthropoda; class Arachnida; order Uropygi; family Thelyphonidae; genus Typopeltis; species Typopeltis vanoorti. The sequence continues at coordinate 132,880,726 of NC_143549.1, forward strand.
TTTCTACCTTGTGGCTGCTTGGGTACATGGCTGTTACGTATTTGATTAGTGTGGATATTTTACAGCCATTAAAACAGATTTTTTTTTTTCCTATCGTATCAGATTCATGTGGAAGGCTGTTTCACAGAGCAGAGGTGGATACAGTGAAGGAGACAATCTGTGAGAGAGTGACATTGGAGAGTCTTTGAGAGAGAAGTTCTAAGGTTAGCTGAACTGCTGTCTTCTGGACATTACCAAGAATTTTTTTGACAGATTTTTGGTGTGCCACCATGTTAAATGTTGAGATTATTATTTCAAGGATTTATACAGATCTAACAGATGGATGGATGAACATGCCAAGTTTTTGGGAAGTTGAGGATGTTATAGAAGTGATATGCTTATACCAGGAAAATCTCAGAGAAAAAAAATCTGGTCTTGACTGTTGAGCTGAACATTATTAAAGGTAAGGGGGAACTGAGATTTTTTTTTTGCTAGGAAAAAACAAAATCGTGTTTCATAAGCAGTGAAGGTGACTAGATTTTCATCACTTCATTGATGACAATCTGAAGGATGGTATGCAGATCTCAGTAGTTATTATTATTAATACAGGACACTTCCACGGACTCATCTTGGGAGGAGACACTACTCCACTCCACTACAAACATTTTACTCTCTCCCCTACTAACTTAATTCTCCCACTACACACAACTACCACCAACGCCATCTACTGCTCATCACCATCACTAACAGTATTTTTTGTCTGTAAATTGTGTGTGTTCTCATGGCTGATTTGCCTGTAGACGGGATGAAAAACCCACGGTTACTGGAAGGAAAAAACCTTGCTACATCCGTATGAGATTGGCTAACCCACTTTCAACTGAAAAAGCTCACATATAAAGATTCCTCTTGTCACAATGAAAATTAAACTCATGCCTTTTCCAATTGAAGGCCACAATGTACCATTATTCTTCCAGTTGTGCTACGGAGGCCACTGATTGCAGATCATCATGTAGCTTGAGATGTTTGAGCATTTCATGGTTTGTTGGTTAAAACCTGTTGGTTTTTCAATCAATGTTGGTTAAAACCTAACATCGATTGAAAAACCATGAGTTGTTTTTTCTCCACATAACTCCACAAAAAGAGATGACTCCTATAGGATATCTATTCCATATATTAGAGACAATGTGTTTCTCATGTCTTAAAGAAATTTTATCTTGCAGCCACATTAAAGCCTATCAGCCAAATCATCTCCGTTACCTTCTCTAAAAGATAAAGCACAAGACTTATTGCTTCCTGGAGTATATCAGATTCCTTGTAATTGCAATTTATCCTACTTTGGATAAATTGGGCTGATCCATCACAAAACCCATTTCAAAACAACAGTCTTATATTGAATTAAAAAAAAAAAACTACAAATTTGACCTTGCTGAACATGGATTTAACAATATTAGCCATAGGATCTTCTAGGACAGTGTTTCTCAAACTTTTCTGACTGCAGCTCACTTGAACAAAGCATATTTGAGGAGGATGATGATATAGTAAGACATACTGTGAGAAAAATGTTTTTGCTATAATTTAGAGGTTTTTGCAACAGATTTGCAAGGAGTCTAATTATTATTATTATTATTACTCCAAGACCTCATGGAGTCAAAGACTCATCTGGGAGGTCCTTTTATCACACACACAGCTCATCAAACTGTGCCTTGATCACATTCAGACTCCTTGCAGACGCCACACTCTCAGGCAAGGCATTGCAATCATTTACAACTCTGCACGAAAAAAACCTGCCTCTCACTCCCCTACTCACACCCTCTTTATACAGTTTCCAAGGATGACCTCTGGTTCTCCCCTGATCTCCCACTATTTTCTATAGAACCTCTCCAGCATTGATCTTATAACAACCCCATACCAACTTGTAGGTCTCTATCATATCTCCCCTCTTCCTCCTGTCCACCAGACTCTGCAAATTATATCTTCTCAATCTTTCCTCATACTCGACATTCCAGAGGTCAGAAACTACCTTAGTTAGTCTCCTTAGGACCCTTTCCAACATCTCTTCATCCTTCTGAAAACCTGGTGACCAAATCTGGGCACAATAGTCCATGTGTGGTCTAATCAAAGCCTTATACAACGGAACAAGAATCTCCCTACTTCTACATGTCAGTGTCCTCTGCATCATTCCCAGAAGCCTTTGTGTTGTCTTCACAATTTTGGTGATGTGTCCCCTAAATTTTAGATCCTTATCCACTATCACCCCCAGATCTCTTATTTCCTCTACCTCCAGCAATATATTCTCACCAAGCATAAATTCTGCATCCCATCTTTGTTTTCCAAATTTTAAAAACCTTACATTTTGCAACATTGAACTCGCATCCCCATTTCCGTGCCCAATCACTCAATTTATTCAAGTCTTCTTGTAAGGCCACAACATCTTCACTACTGTTCATGGTTCATCCCCAACTTTCCATCATCTGCAAACAACTGAATATCTCCATCCAAATCTTCACCTATATCATTAATATACAAGTTAAACAGTAGTGGCCCTAAAACGGACCCCCTTAGGCACTCCACTAGTGACTTTCCTTTTCTTGGATATTGCTCCCCTATACACAACTTGTTCATACCTATTAGATAGCCAGTCTCCAATCCAGTGCACTAATCTAATATCCAACCCCATCTGCTCTAGTTTGACTATCAATTTATCAATCTGTCCAAGGAAGCAGTCACTTTATTGTAATCAGTAAGTAGATTACTAAAACATGATCTCCCTTTACCAAATCCATGTTGTCCATTAAAGATAATACCATTGTTGTCAACCCAGCTCTGGATCTTAGTTCTCACAAGCTTCTCCAACAACTTAACCACAACACATGATGCACAGATAGGCCTATAGTTTGATACTTGAATTCGATCACCTCCTTTATGAAGTGGCACAATCTTGCCCTCCCTCCACTCCTGAGAGCTTGTCCGAGTGCAAGACTCGTATTAAAAAAATATGTCAAGACAGGTGTCAACTCCCTGGCACATTCTAGATAGAAATTGTCTGTGGATAGTTTACTCATAATATTTTAGTATGTTTTTCTCTCAAGGAAAAGTACAATGAAGAGTACAGTGAAAGTTGGTTGCTGGAGTAAATGTTTTATTTTATGGAATATTTTTGGAAGAATTTTATCCATTTCACCGAAAATTTATTTAATTAATGATACTGACAACGAATGCCAGGTTTTAGTAGGTTTTGTAGCAAATTTTGTGTTTTACAGTTAATGGAGGCAAAAATAGCTGCAAACTAGAACAACCAGACACATGGCGCAAAAATCGAGTGGGTTGAATGGTGTGGATTTTACTAAGTTTTTTTTGTTTTTTGGAGTGCAATATGTATTCATGGGCAAATGTGACAGATGTGTTTGTTGAGAGATTAAGAAAGAGGAGTGAGACAGTTCAGGTTTGTACAAAGTGTGATATATTATTAGATTGCAGTAATATGAATGAAAGTTGGGAACCAGAAGTGAGGAGTATCAGATGAGTGGTGAAAGGCAGTGATGAATGTAAGACCAAGAAGGATAGCCAGAAGAGTGAGAACACAAAAATATGAGTGTGATTGTGAATATGGAAATGATTAAAAAAAGGAAGACCAAGCATAATTATGGAAGTGTGTCTGACTGACAAAGCAAGATCTGGTGTGACTTCAGGAATGAAGAAAGTCTGACTGACAGCAGTTGAAGAATGAAATAATAAAGGTGAGGAATGAGCGAAGTATATATAGAATGAAATTAGACATGTGGTGGATATGAATGGAAGAGGGTGAAAGAATAAAACAAAAGATAGCAGAGAAAAAAAGATGTAGCAAATGACTCTAGAACATAGGTTGATAAAAGTTAAAATATCCTGTATGACACGTTCAATTTTTTATTTTGCACACAAGCGCATTTTGTTTGTCTGACCACGACATTGTCCAAATAATTATAAATAATAATTAATAACTAAAATAATTACACAGGATATAAACAACAGACCTACAAACATAACCACAGAAAACAGTATAATAAGTTTTGAATAATATTTGCTTTGTTTTTTCCCTCTAGTTAGCAATATAAGTTGGTGCTAACTAAAATTTACGATTTTATTTCTTTCTTGCCATTATTATTTTTACTTGTAATATTAAATTATATAAAATTGGGTTTATTTTTGTACAAATCAATTAGAAAAGTGGTTTTATATATTTTGAAATGAAATATAACGAATATATTTGCTACTGTAAACATAACCTATACACACACATATATACATGCTCTATTTTCTCATTGATATAGAAAATTGACATCTATTTCTATCTGACATGGTAAATTTTCAAATGATTAAATAATTGAAATAGAAAATTGATAAAAAAATTGATCGTGTAAGACGGGCATAAAATGAATTAAAATGCAATATTTAAATTTTAAATGATTATCTAATCGCAAAATCACGAAAATAATTAATTTTTAAATATATATTATTAATTTCTTCTATAAAGAGCCACTGACCCCTAGACTGCCTGAACGCCCCCAAATGTTTTTGATCCCACTATAGCCCCCCCCCCCTAGAAGGCTTCAGAGCCCACTGGGGGGGGCTGTACCGCCCACTTTGGGAACCAATGCTCTAGAATAACACTATCTGGAGAATGTCATAAAAGGTGTGGTGGATGAGAGAAGGTGCACAAGGTCTGTTTTCCTGGTTCAAGAATGAGTACAGTGATTGAGGTGTTGGATATGAGGAGTAAGCCAGCAAAAGAGTTGGTAGTGGTAGTAGTAGGAACAAATTACATGATTGAAAACAAGGAGAATATGAAGGATAAAAAATAATAGTGTGATAGGAATGTAGTCAATGTGTTGCCAAGGTATCACACTGATGAGATGAGGCTGAGAGCAAGGATTAGGAATAATATGTTAACAGAAATGTGCGAAGAGAAAGGAGTGGAGTTTGTAAATGTGTGAGATGAGTTTGGGGGAATGTGGAACTGTATGAGAGCAATGAACCATCTAAATGGTTTTGGATTAAGTCATTCAGAAAGGTTGCTGCTAAAAGGAAGTTTAATTCAAACAAGGTATCGGTGGAAGTCATAGATGTAAATGAACAGGAGAGTGGACCAGGTGAGACTGATGTGGTGGTGATGAAAGGAGAGGAGAATGTCCCAATATACCACATGTTCTCAAACCCCCCCCCCCCATTTGGAAACCATTGTTGAAACCATTTGGTATATTGAGACAGAAGATGAGCAAATGAGGAAGTCACAGATGGGGGGGGGGACAGCATGAGGAGACTGATTATAGACCAAGAAATGAATTGTTATGCTTATTTAGGAATGCCAGGAGTATTAGAAATAAGGGAGATGAAATTGTTGCATTGATTTAGTTTTCATGTGCTCAAAAATAGTTGGAATAAGTGAAACATGGTCGGATGAGAATAACTGTATTGGCAGGGATAGAAATGGAAGGATATGATGTTTTACTTGAAAATAGGAAAGGCAGGAAGAGCTTTTGATGATAGCAGGGGAATTATGTCTGCACAAGGTTGAGATACAAGAGGATAAAAGTGGCTGTACTTTTGAAGCAGTATTGTGTAGAGCTTGATACAATGAGATATTTGAATGGGTGTTGCTATCGGTTAGGGAATGTGGAGGGGTGATGTCAAAGAAATATATAGGCAAATTTAGTTTGGTGAGCAAGCTAAGGATGATCATTATGGGTGATTTCGATTACATCAAAATTGATTGGAATGAAGAGAATGGAAATAAAGAGTGGATTGCTCGAGTTCTTAAGGGACTACAATCTTCGGCAGTATATAACAGAGAGCACACGACAGTTAAGAGTCTTAGATCTGGTTATATCATCAGAGGATGTGATTAAGAATGGAGTGTCTGATTTTCCCCCAGTTTGTGAGAGTGACTACGAAGTGATCACCTGGGTTGTAGCCAGTCATATGAGGATTTCTATAAAAAAGGACTACATGTGAAACTATAATGCTGGTGGAAAGTTTTTTTTTTTTTTTTTTTATAATGCTGGTGATTATTAAAATCTTAGACTACTGGGAGCTATAGCATGGGAAGTGGAGTTGAGTGGGAAGGAGACATGCTGTGTGGGCATTGATCAAGAACTGTTCAATAATATGGAGATATTATTGAACAATTCTTTCAATAATGAACAGTTCTTTCAATTATTGATTAATTGAAGAGTATCAAGAACTGTTCATTTGATCAATAATATGTAGATACACATTGCTTGGTTTGGTTGTTGTATATGCATATTGTTTGCTAGTTTGTCTTGGACTATTTATGTACTGCTATAACTTTTGGCTTTGTGTATTTCTGTAACCTTTTCTGTAATTTTATTTGCATGTAGATGCTGCATTGGTTAACTTAATTTTTGTACATAAATTAGTAAATAATATATGTTTTTGACTATTTATGTATTGCTGTAATCTTTTCTGTTTCATAAACCAACCAATCATATCATAGCCAAAGTTTAGGTCAGAATTCCCCATAACTTGTTTTTCAAATAATTCCATCAACAGGTTGGCTAAAAGAAGAAAGTGGTGAGCCCATTGCTAGGCCCTATTTCAGATTGTAGAATTTTATCTGATTGGAAGAAGGTATTGTTGATAGTGTATTCAAATTACTTCAAAGTGTCTCATGGAAATAGTTCTTGTAGCAGTCCTGTGGTTTTTCTGTTCAGAGTACATTGGTGAACGGATGATTCTACTTCACTAAAGTGTGCTGTGTTTCTTATGTAGATGTCTGTCTTGCCTATAAGTGGGACTACCAGCTGTGCAAGATGTTTAGAGAGAAGTGGGTGAATGTTTGCAGTTTACTATGGGCTGCATATTTGGTATGTGTCTTGCTTATATATCTTATATTCCCATGTATGACATCATTGCTTATGTACAGAAGAGACTTAAGAAATTATCAAAAGGTACTGCAAATTTAATCACCATTCAAACAGCATCAATACTTATTATGAAAGTTATTTAAATAACTTTCATTACTTACACATGTAACAGAAATTATCTAGAATTTTATTCAAAAACTCCAGTATATTTTGTCCAGTGTTGCATGGACATCATCTGGGAGGTAGACTGTTAACTATATTCAAAACACAAATCACAATAAGTATTTAATCATGCATATAATAGCTTGTGTCTCGGTCTCAGCTGAAGTATATGATATTACACTATTCGAGTTCAAAGAAAAATTGTAGTAAGTTGCATAGATAAAAAAAAAATAATAATTATTATTATTATGTGACACCTCCAGGTAGTCCAAAGACTCATTGAGAGAAGGCACCTTACAGCTCTGTCTCCACCACTCAATCCACCAACTTCAACGAACCACAACTACACTAACACCATCTACCCACCACCACTAGTATTTTCACAGACAATCACAAGCATCTATGCCCACAACAGGATTCGAACCTGCAGCCTTTTGGATGGAGAACGGATACACTAACCACTCAGCCAGTCAAGTTTAATTATTTAAAACGAACACTTATGAACAATTAATAGTGATCACTTCCTAAAATTTGAATATTGGCATGCAATCTGATTCAGGTTCAGGTTTGGATGATTTCATAGCATTCCACATATTTCAAAGAAAAAACTGTTGAATTTGAACTTGCTGGAATGAAGAAGTTTTGTCTAGGCACAGAATTCCAAAGAACTCTGTGCCTAGTGTTAATAGTGTGAGAAGCAAGTCCAGACTTATTGGATTTCCAAAAATGCAATATAGTCTTAATGTTCTTCAATTCTAATCAAGCCAGAATGGCTGACCTGTCCAAAATAACAAAGGTGACATGACCAGGATTCTTGATAGACAACTGGTAAGGAAAGAGGTGGTAATGTATCCTTTGCAAATGAGAGGAAGGAAGGAAGATAGTTTCCAAGCTGGTTTAAAAGAGATGCATAGATTGAATTTAATCAAATCCTTGCTATTTTTTCCAAGGTTCCTTTAAGGTAGGGTATTGAAATTGAAATTCTTTTCATATTGGATTGTAGTCTGGTATAAGGATAATAGCTCAGTGGATGTGGAGTTTGCATACCACGGCGCTTGGCCACACGAAGGAAGACTTGGTTTCGAGTCTAGTCGCCGACTAGAGGAAATTTTTCTAAGCCTTTTTTCGACCGGTTCCCGAGTTAGTCGATCTCTGGCACGGGCAAGTGGGTTTTTCCTCCCGGAAACTCGGGTTTTCTGTCCTGTAAACTCAAGAAAATCGACCGTAGAACCCACATTATTTCAGACATTAAATATATTGTGTTAGGGTTAGGGACCACGAGATGGCAGTACATTTGAGCCGTCTGTCTTCACTGTGTACTGCTTAATTAGTGATAGCCTTGGGCCATCTATCTCTGATTGGTACCAGTGGAGATTGAACTGCCCACTCAGTCTCCAAAGTTAGATAGGGCTAAATGGCCTCGCCTACTCCCCGTAAACGGGAATAAAAAGGCGTTAGCTGATTTTTAAAAAATTTTTTTTATTATCAGTAATTTTTTGAATAGTAGTTTTGTTGTATCCATTATATATCAGATTGCTTTTAATTTTATTCAGTTCATCTAACAAAAGGGAATCAGAAGATCATATGAGCTCTATGTACTTGATACCCATCTTCTATGATAAATGATGGTGAGATGACGAGTGAATGTATTTGCTGGTTTCCATTCAGTAGGATAGTTGGTTATTGGATTAACATTTGATAGTGAACTTGATACAGGAATACGGGGAGTTTATTTTCTCTAGGAACTGAAGTAATTCTGACTGGTGGGATCAGACTGTGAACACGTCACTGACAAAATGTAACCATATATGAGGCTGATGAAGTATAGTGTCAAAGAGTTATTTTTTTTAGATTAAAAAAAATCATAAAATAATCAGTTAAGGCTGGTGAGATAGGACTGCATATTTGCCATTCCTTCTATTATTTTTTTGAACAACTTTTTTATGTTATGTAAAATAGCCTGCATTGATGATGAATTTAAATAGGTTAATAATGTTTTCTGTGAAATCGTAAAGACTCTCTCTTTCTCTCTTGTAGTATATTGGTGAATAGGGTGACTACATTAAAAGAAACCATAATCTCATTATTAGACAGATATAAAGTCTTTTATTTTCTTTTTAAAGTAGACTATTTATGATATATGAATTAGTATGGCCAGTGAGATTCGAAGATGATGAGAAGGATGTTTTGCAAGGTAGCAAGTGAGAGAGAGCCAATACAGTCCACTATTGAGTGTAGACGGTTGTCATACTTATGTATTTTAGGAAAACCCTCAATAGTGGCGATATCCCATGAATATGGTGATTCATGTTTTGAATGTAGTTAATGGTTTGTCTCCCTAACAGTGTCCACATAACATTGAATGGAACATATTGGAGTTTTTGAATAAAATTCTATATAATTTTTGTTATATGTGTAAGCCATGAAAGTTATTTAAATATGTCTAGTGAACATGTTCCCTTAAAACTGTTTAGCAGCAATACTTCTTGAAGCCAAACAGCCGTTCAGAAATATCTCAAAAATGGAATGGTTGGCTTTCCAGAAAATATAACATGACAGAAATATTGTATTATTAAAAATTGACAAATGTAATGCCTCCTCAGTAATCATGAACATGGAGGAGAATGTTAAAAAAAATGCAAAACTTACTCAATGAAACTGACACTACAGTCTACTTGACCTCACTTTACATGCCTAGAACATTGACCAGCAACTTAATTAAAAAGCTTATCAAGTGGCCTGAAGTTCATACATTAATATATCCTGTAATTCCCAGAATTTATGGAGCTCCAAAGATACAAAATTGGAAAACTGATCTCCACATTTTATTTCTTTATTTTTATTTTTTAGAAGTCTCCGAAGAAAATAAAGCAAATGCTATTATAAAAACCTTTTGAGATAGGACAACAGTATTTCCAGCAGTAGGGAAAAGAGAAGCAAAGAACTCAGATCTATCAGATCTGAGTTCTTTGCTTCTCTACCCCCCCTCCCCATACAGACAAAAAAAAAAAAATAGAGATGAGTAGTATTACTCCCTCACATTTAGTTTGTCACAGACAAGATATCTATTTTATGTCAAGAGATAAAAATAGTTTGATCCCTGCTAAAGAGAAGATCTTAAGTCTCATTTGATTGCCAAAACCTCCCCATTTACCATTCAAAAAAAATGTGGAGTATACAAGATCACTTGTTTGTGTGAAATTTACTTTGTTATATACGCAGGCCAGTCAGGAAAGATTGTCAGAACACATGAAGAATGTGAGGAAAAATAAATAAATAAATCAGAACTAACACCGCTTTCCACTGAAACAAATCAAGTAGTATGGCAGCATGCCAAAAATTGTCTATATTGATTATAATTTCTTCCTCAAAGCATTCAAAGAGTTATCAGAAATGTTTAAAAAACACTAATCAGTGTAGCCAACAAAGCATGTGATCCTACATTAAGTTTATCTTTCATCAAAAACGCTGCATCATGTTGCTAGCCACCACAATATAACATGAATTGTATATGTAGGCAACATTGTTAGTCTATTTCAAATATTCTGTATTATATATACCAGTGGTGTTCAACCTTTTTTACTATGCGAGCTACTTTTCTATGAAAAGTTATTTGGCAATTTACTCTCTTATATATAAGTTATACGGCGATCTACTCTCTTATACAGATCATGTTCCCCCAACCTGATATCTGATTACGCACAAATAAACTACTAAAAACTTTATTTGTGTATTCAAAAATTTATTTATCACTTTTAATACAACAAAAAAAAAAAATATATATATATATATATATATTGGAATAAAATATTTATTTCTCCATTTTGGAAAACCAAAGTTAGAAAAAACAACAGATTGATTACAAACTCACAAGTTACAGGAAATGCTGGTTGATTAAAAAAGAAAAAAAGTTAATGTGAAATTTGGCATTGTTTGGACCTCGCAATATTTTCATAGTCAAGTTGATATCAAGAAGTGGCCAATCGCAGACAGTCATCCAAATGATCATTTGTAATTTGGTTTCTTGATTTTTTACGACAGTCATATTTGAAAAAGCAGATTCTGACAAGTATGTCGATCCGAAACACGACAGATTTTTTGCGCAATATCAGTTAATATTGGGAATTTTTCACGTGCATACTTCCAAATGACTTCATTCTTTATTAATTTTTAATGTAAACTATTCTGAATGTTTATTAACTCAAGTTCTACTTCAGCTTGGTTTATATCAAACAGCCCACTAATTTTATTTGAAATTTCTGTGATGTTCAAGTTTTCTTGAAATGGATTATTGATAAAAGATACAATCATTTCAGTTTTATTAAAATCTTTAAATCTTGAATTTATTTCTTCCTGAACTAATTCTATTTCACGAATAAATTCTTTTAAATCATAGTGAAGCATTTCTTGATTTTGTTCAAAACATTTTAATAAATATTTAATAAATAAATATATTTTTCTTTAATAAAAGTAAGTATTGTTGGAAAGGTTTTATTGAACTTAACGTCAATTAAATTTTTATCTCTACCTTGTAACTAAATTTAAATTGCTTAATTTCGTACAGAAATCTACTAAAAATGATAAGTGTAACAACCATCTTTTATCACTCAATTGTGGATAAATATCTCCTTTTTCATCAAGAAAATGTTTTATATCGTTAATTAATACAAGAAATCTTTCTAAAAATTGACTTCCACTGAGCCAGCGAACATTATTGTACAACAGAAGTTCCATATCATCATCTGCCTAATAACTGCCATTTCAGGGCTTTTCCTCGAACAGAATTTACAATTTTAAATGTAATATTCAAAACATCTTTTGTGTTTAATCTTTTACTACACAGTACTTGTTGGTGAATAATACAGTGGTATGTTAAAAAATCTGGGTATTTGTCATCGTTTTTACATAATGAAATGAAGCCTGATTTATTACTTATCATTTTTAAAAAGCGGAAGTTTTTGTTGTTTTCACAAATTCATCAAATGCCGAAAAAATGTCTTCTACCTTAGTCCTTCCCAATAATGGTGTAATTTTCAAAAGTTCTTCTTTACTTGAATAATCTTGAAATACCATGTGAATAAATACCATTAACTGAGCAATATCAGTGAAGTGATTTGATTCATCAAATTGTAATGAAAACGCAACACACTGGTGAATGTCTGACATTAACTGAGTTTCAGATTGGCACTTAAAATTTCAACTCTTCTCAAAATTCAGAAAATAAAGATTCTGCTGCCACAGGAAACGATTCTTTTATTAAAAGAATCGTTTTAATAAAAGGCCATCTGTAAAAGGCTTTTTTGTTTTTGCTAATAAATGACACTTTCAAAGATGCAATAGTGACTGATATTGGTTTATTTATTACTTTTGAAATCATATTTTGTTGTCCAGAAAGTCATGCCTTTAAATTTATAATTTTTGATTTACGTATTTCAGAATTTTTGGGAAAACTTCAATATGTTTTGCATGTAGCGATCGAAAATGTCTCTCAATATTACCTTTTTTTGGAATTGCTACAGATGAATTACAAATCGAACAACAACACTTTCTACTTACCATTATAAAAAAAAATTCGTTTCCATGCCTTGTGAGAATGATACGTCTTTGATTTCTTTGATACACTCATGATTATCCTCACATTAAACAAAATGCATACGATGTGCTTTTGTTATACGTCTACTTTTGCTATCCAGTCGTTACTGGGACATTGTAAACCTTTATTATTATTTCACTTTGTATACTTGTAATTTCTATTAATTACTTGTGATGTCTTTTACTCTATACTGTATTTTCCGTTATTCTAATTTGCTGTGCGCACTTTCTCTCTCAGAATCTCTCTTGTTTATCTTATTACATGCTATGTTTATACCTTTCGCATTGCGAGTCTTATGCCTAATATCTTAGGCATAAGACTCGCAATTCTTTTTGATTAGCAAAAAATAACTCAAATATATGGCTGGTAGATTTCTCTCTTTCTCTAACACAAATTCCTACATTAAAACTTTCACAAACAGTCGAGGTCTATTCTTTTTCTTAATTTCATGCTTTGGCCAACTCACTTAGATTCCCTCTCAACAAGTTCAATTTATTTTAGAAACAGTGCAGTTGTAAATAAACAAACAGGCAGTACTCTTTTAACAAGAAAGTCAAATGACAATTATTTACATTACTATGAAATATACGCAATTTTATTTTTATATACAATTTTATAATGTTAGGGATATTGCTTTCTCTATCCATCTATAAAAACTCTTTAGCAAAAATTATAACCTTCTTTCTTGAACATTAAATACTTTCTTCAACACATAAGGTTACCTGCTCTCAGTTTACACATTTTTACTTATTAATCTCAGCTTACTCGTAAAGAGGTTACCTAAATCTGTGTTAAGTTATCTTTACACATTTGATATCGGCCTCTAACATGCCAATTGATTCTCTTATGGACATTTCTTAACACTATTAAACATATATCTTAAAAGTCTTTCTTGTATCAACTATAACAGGAATTATATAAAAGTTTTGAACGTACAAAGGCTCTGTATCTCACATTCAGTCAAAAGTCTTTCACTAAAAAGTTCTATGGCAATTCTTTAGTCTCAGATCTTCTTCAGGAAATTTTGACTCAGCTGCATCTCATTGGGAACGTAGCGGGCTGTGGGCTCATTCAGCTCTGGCAAAAGGTTACTCTCCCTCGGCGAAAAGAAAAACTTATGAGTGAAGGTCCTTCGGGAAATTTGCCTTGTTTCTCCTCTGCTTGGGCTCGCCGAAAATGCCTGGACGACTGCCTTCTTTTTCTGCCATTTCAACAGCTAGAACTGCTGTTAACTGAATCCCTCTCTGGCCTGGAAACTTTTCTCCAGCAGTTGAACTCTTCCTTTCGGCAATTTGAAACCTTGTCTGCGGCCTAGAAGTAGTCTCTCTCTCTCTAGCGACATCTCGAACCGAGAAGCTCCTTTCTGGAAGCAGGAAACTCCTCTTTCAAGCAACATGGATACGGGCAGTCTCTCTGATGGCGACTCTGGATCGTGCGGCCTCCTCTCTGACAGCAATTCTGGAACCGGGATAGAATTGCTGGAACTTCTGCTTGCTTCAGTCCCTTTTTATTATTAAGCCTCCTCTGAGACCTTGCATGAAGTTTGGCAACCCCCAAAGAATCAGTATGAGTCTTTCATCTTAAGTTTCAAGTTCGGCACACCTTTGGTTCTCCTCCGCTTTCTTTTGATTGTAAGTTGCCGGCCATCGGAAAGTTGTTTGAACTCTTTCTGACTGACTTCGGAGATGTTTACACTTAGAGCCTGCAAGCCTTTCTCATACATACAAGTTTCATTAACAATCTTTTTAATGCTGCCATGTACAGCTTTGGTGACAAAAACATTGCCTTTGTTTTTAACACTCTAACATATTCTTATTAAAGCAGTATATACAGTTAGCTTCAAAAGAGTTATTTACAAAAAATCTAATACAAACTATACCAAGACAAACAAAGTTCATTTTTTTATAATATTGACATGGGACTTAACCTAAGTAAAAAATCGATGAAATGTGCTTTGGAATATTTAATATTTAAGCTACAATCGAGTTTTTACACTTTGCTTATAATCGTATTCACTCGGCCCGTTGTTTGACTTCCACTGATCCAAATTAATTCATTTACCCGGACTTATAAGAAAATTACTGATTTGACAATTTTAACGAAAACTAAATAAACAATAGCAATACACTTAAAGCGAATTAAAAATAATACAAAATAATGATAAATAAAATATTATGTTTTTTTAAGTTTTAATTAAATTTGTAAGTAAGGAGGAATACACGAGATCGACCAAAAATCACACAGCGATTTTTGGTTGATCGTATATATATCGTATATATATTTGGTCGAATGGTATATATATCGACGGGTTGAACACCCCTGATATATACCATTAACTTGCTTATCATTAACTCATTCAGTGTAATATTAGTTTATTTTTTTTTTGTTTCACTCTCCTAAAGAAGTGTATTATTATAAATGCACAATTAGTGGAGATTAAAAAATAATTGTTCAAAAGTCTCCATTTCGAATATATACTGGACTCAAGCAGTTCATAACTGTAAAGTGGTTTCTGAATTCATTATAAAGTGTTTGATCATTAACAACCTAATATTTCCTCTCATACTGTAAATCGGTTGTTAAAACTGATATTCTATTAATGAGCATTTGGTAGTATGAGCTAAATATTAAGTTATTAATGACTGTGATTTTCTCGACTTTTTTCTTTTCTTAATAAAAACAGCATATGTCATTTCAATGAATTAAAAAAACCTTATAGTTTGTTAGTACTCAGTTTGAGTAACATTTCATTTCATTTTTGTTTGACAGTGGTTTATTGTGCATTATTTTGATCACTATATTATGAGAACGGTATGAGTGCGATCACTTGCTAAAATGACTGGCTTAGAGTATAAGCTAAATATTATTATTGTTATTAAGAGAGACCTCCAGGGAGTCAGAGACTCATAGAGGGAGGCCACATGCTACACACCAGCTATCATACTTATTCTTGAATTCATTCACACTGCTTGCACTCACAACATCCAATGACAGTCCATTCCGATCACGCACCACCCTCTGAGAGAAAAATCTAGCCCTCACACCCTTCTTGGCAGCCTTCATTCTCAGCTTCCAAGAATGCCCTCTCGTCCTTTTCCCACTCTCCATAAATTGAAAAATTCCATCAATTGAAATCCTGTATGACCATTTCAGAAGTTTGTAAGTCTCAATCATATCACCCCCCCTCTTTCTCCTGTTTGCTATATATTAATCTACTAATGAGCGGCTAGATATTTTGTGATCATTGTAATCGTTAAAGATTATTACTTCTATGTTTTAATTTTTTTATTTATTAATTTGAATGTAGGACTTATTTATTGTCCTTTTTTAATTATAGGAAGAAGCAGAAACTCATAGTAATTTTCATCACAATGCAAAAGGTATATGCTTTTTTCTTTCTTTTTATTCCAACTATTTAACATAGTTATCCAAAGAATTTTTGTTATCATTGTATCTCCATAAAGTCAGACTTTTGTCCTCATGTCACAAGCAGCTTTCATCACTCTGCCTTAAACTCACTGTTTTTTCCACTCTCTCAAGCATTGCATTTTACTTGACCACTCTTATGCAAAAAAAACATGCTCTTCACTTCCTAGTTTATCCTTGCCCTTATATAATTTTCAGAGATAGTCTCCTGTTTTATCTCTGCAACTCCTCTTGTAAATTTCTTCTACATTAATATTGCCCAAACTCATCAGCATATGTCTGTCATACCTACTATTCACTAAGCTCTATTAATGGCAATCTGCCTTCATATCCAGCATTCCAGGAATCCATCACCTTACTCTTCTTTGGATCCTTTCCAAAATATCTTCATCCCCTTGAAAACTAGGTGATCAAGGTGATTAAATCTGTGCAATAATCTATATTCGATGTTTTCAAGTATAGATTACTGTGCATGTACCAGAACTATAACCTTCTTATTTATATCATTACCATAATACGCTGTTCTCATAACTTTAGTAATGTGGCCCTTACATTTCAGGTCCTTGTCTATCTCTCTCACTTGTCCCATATTCCCTCCACCCACCCCAAAATTGTACTTACCAATTGTATACACTGCATCCTAACCTTTCCCAGATTTCAAAACATTGCACCTTGTAACATTGAATTGGAAGCCTTGTGCATGTTACTGCACAGCTAATCTATTTAAATTCTCCTCTACAGCCACAACAGCTGCTTTACTGCTCATAGCTCTATCATCTGCAACCATTGCATCACCTTATAATCACTATCATTATTATTATTGTTACATGGAGAGTCAGAAGACTCATCATGGGGGATCCATTTATTCACACACTAGCCATCATTCACACAATACCTATCATATTCATACTTCTTAAATTCGTTCACTCATGAAGCACCTCCACTACTTCTGGCAACCCATTCACCACCCTCCAAGCAAAAAAACCTAGTCCTAACACCCTTGCTAACCACACTCTCTCTTACACAACTTCCACTAGTTATTATTATTAGCATATATATTATTGATATATAAATTAAACAACAAACGCCCTGCAACAGATCCACCTGGTATACAGCTAATAACTTTCTGTCCTCCCCATACACAATTAGTTGATGTTTATCAGACAATTAATCTTTCCAGCTCACTAATCTGTTATTTAATCCATTCGTCCCAGTATGTATGCTCCTCCATGGAGTCATTGGGCTCATTGAAGGTTGACCATATTAGTCACTCATGCGTGAATACCTATATTTTATTTTCTAACGTATGTAATATATATCAGTAGATTGCTAGAATACAACCTCCTCATAACAAAGTCATACTGCCACTCATAGAGAAAGTTGCTGTTGTCGACTCAATCCTGGATCCTAGCCATCACTATTCTTGTTAACTACACTTGAACCACAACCTTCAAATACACACCTGTCTGTAAGTTGAAGTCTCAGTCTTATCTTCCTAATATCTCTTTTGAATGTTCCCCAAAGTCCTTGTTAACCCTTCCACATCATGACTCCAATATTGGCACATCATAAAAACCTTCATATTCTCTGCATTGATACTGAAGTTGGAGTCATCATGTTTAAGTTTTCTGTTTTAGAAGGAAAATGTTCCAAATTGCTTGTCAGAGCATTCATGAAGGTCTCCTTAATGCTTTTCAATGTAATTTCATTCTTATTTTTTTTTTTATCAAACTTTTACATATTATTCAAACATTGACAGGTGTGTGTGTCATTTGCTGACAGATGTTCATTTGGAAGGTGACTAGTAATAAATAGCTATTTTGATTTGTATTCTTTTACAGTTAGCAAGCATTTCTTCACCTATGAAACCACAAAAATTTTTTGTCACTCTGCATTTTTTGTAAAGATATCACACTGAAAACTTCATTCATTTAGATGTTGATTAGCCATGGAATCCTAAAGATGGTGGCATCGTCTTCCACTTTGGCAGTGTCATGCAACTCAGATGTACTTTGTTGTTTAGCTGCATGTCAAATGTTAATGTGGAATTAGTGCAACTGAAAGTTCTTAACAAATTAGTCAGCAGATGACCTAAAAGATTGCAGAGAAATATGTAACAGAGCTAAGCTATGATGCATCTAAAGAAAAGTTATGGCTTTGGTAAAAACATAGAAGATAAATATCAGGAAGTGGCAAAATGTTTGGGAGGCTATTAAAAAGCTCAGAAATGGAAGAAGTACTATAAAAGAAATCAAAGATGATAAAGGTGACATGAAAACAGAAGATAAGGGTATCCTAGACGTCTGGAGTAATTACTTTGAAAGACTAATATGAGATGTGTGTGGGGGGGGGGGGCTGAAAAGTTCTGATAAACACCTAGACCAAAAACAATATGAAAGCAAGTGATATAACCAATGGAAAGAACATATCTTAAAACCTTTTAATCCCCCATCTTTCATGAAATTGTAATAATTTGTACTTTTTCTTTTAGGATATATATAAGAAGACATGTCAGAAGTTTTGAAGACACAGATTGTGGGCCATCATCAAGTTTTTCATGCTGCAAGAAAAGTTTGCAACTGAGATTCATCAAACTTTGTGTAAGACTTTAGTGGACTGTGTCCCAGCATATCCAATGGTTGCTAGATGGGTGGTCAAATTTAAAACTGGGCATCCTGAGGCAACAGATGTACCCAGCTCAGGAAGACTTTCACAGCAATCACACCTGAAAACATCGATGCAGTGCATACCAGGATCCTTGATGATAGATGAATGATGCAGCAGCATTGTCAAATATATAACACTTCTCAGGGAATATTGTGTAGGTTACATGGATCTATCTCAATTCCTTCATGGTAATTATCACAACTTTTCAGCACACCCTTATAAACAAAACAGTGACAGAATGGTAGTAGAAAATTTTCAAGAGAAATGCAAGTAGGAGTATCTACCTCAGTATATATCAGTACTGAGGTAGAGTAAGCTTTCAAAAACTTGAATGTGGAAAGGCAGCTGGAATAGACAATATTGGACCAGAAATGCTTGGATATGGAGGTATAAAAGTTTTGCAGTGTTTGTAGTACATAATTCAGAGGACCTGGTTGGAACATCAAATTTCAGATGGTTGGAGTGAAGCTCTCATAGTTCCCAATTGTAAAAAGGGGAATAAAGTTGAACGTGAAAATTATAAATGAATTTACCTAATGAGTATTCCTAGTAAGATTTATGCAAGCATACTTGAAAATAAGCTGAGAAAAATGATGGAAGAGAAACTTGGAGTAGAACAAGCTGGGTTCAGGCAAAATACAGAAGTGCCTCAGGAGTTCCTTTATGGTTCTAGCAGTGTTGGCAGTGGCAACATCTAGCTGAAACCAATTTTCAAAATGTTCTTTAGAACAGTTTAAAAAAATAAAATGAAAGAATCATCAAAAAAGTGATTCACATTTTAAATCCCTTTGTGACTTATAGGCAATCCTGTGAGAAATCATGGGAATATGACAAAGATCTGTACTGGCACATGACAAGGTGTCTTAAGAAAAGCTTTTTAAAACATTACAATTATATTACAAGTAAATGGAACTTGATAGAAAGCAATACGTAGCCTAGATTTAAGTTGTAAGTCAGCAGTTAGATTATGAAAGAAAGTGGCATTAAACCTGATATTAGAATCAGAGACTTCAGCTTTAATGCTAATTTCTTTCATAATGTGAGATATGAAATAATTCATTCAACCCTGATTTTATATTAAACCATGTAGATGATGCATTCCTAAATACATCCCATGAGTCTCTAGGATTCTCTGACTAAATTGAATAATGGCTATAACAAATTTGCCATGAAAATCAATAATAAGAATGCTAAAACAATGAAAATAGGTAGCAAGATAGAAAACTTCAGCTACATTCTCATTGGAAACCTATGGAACAGGTAAAATATTTCAGCTATTTAACATAGTTCATTAGTGAAGATTATTATTATTATTATTATTATTATTATTATTATTATTATTATTATTATTATTATTATTCAGGCCTCCAAGGAGTCAAAAGACTCATCGAGGGAGGTCCTTCCTAAGACATAAAGTCTGTCAAGACTCATCGAGGGGAGGTCCCCCCCCCCCGAGAAACACAAAGTCTATCATACCACTCTTTAACCTCACTGACTGTTCTTGCTCCCACCACACCATCAGGCAATGCATTCCACGGCTCAACCACCCTCCACACAAAGAAACCACTCCTTACCCTCTTGCTCACAGTTTCCTTTCGTAACTTCCAGGGATGGCCTCTTGTCATCACTCCTTCCCGCTGTTCAACCAAGCGAAAGAACTCCCCAGTGTCAACCCTGTAACCACCTCTCAACAGTTTAAAAGTCTCAATCATATCACCTCTCCTTCTTCTATCCACCAAACTCTGCAGTCCACATTCTCTCAGCCGATCCTCATAACTATCCTTGTACAGTCCTGAAACCATCTTTTTCATCTGTCTTTGTATCCTTTCCACAGTTAATTTATCCCCTTCAAATCCTGGAGACCAAATCTGAGAACAATAGTCCAAGTGTGGTCTGATCAGAGGCTTATACAACGGAATGATAACCCTCTTATCTCTGCAGGTCAGTGTCCTTCTCATAATAGCAGCAATCCTCTGTGTTACCTTCACTACCTTTGCAATATGTCCCCTAAACTTTAGGTTTCTATAAATCATCAACCCCAGATCTCTTGTCTCCCCTACTTCCTCCAGTATAACTCCTCCCATAGAGTATGCAGCATCCCATCGATGTTTCCCAAACCTCAAGACCTCACATTTTGCTGCATTAAACTGACACCTCCATCATTCATTTGCCCATCTATCTAGCTTATTCAAATCCTCTTGCAGGGCTACCACATCTGCACTATTACTAATAATCCTTCCCAGCTTCGCATCATCCGCAAACAACTGAATATCCCCCTGCAATCCACTGGCTATGTCATTGATATAAAGGTTAAACAATATAGGTCCTAGTACTGAGCCCTGTGGGACCCCACTTGTAACCCTCTGCTTCCTGGAAACTGGTCCACCATACATAACTCTCTGATACCTATCAGACAGCCAATCCTGAACCCAGTTGACCAATCTGACATCCAGACCCATGTGCTGCAACTTAAATATCAGCTTATCATGTGGCACCCTGTCAAATGCCTTCGCCAAGTCTAAGAAAATTGCAGTATATGCCTTTCCCTCATCTAATGTTCTTGTAACTTTATTATAAAAGGCTAGCATATTGCTAAAACAAGAGCGTCCTTTCACAAATCCATGTTGATTCTCACAGATAACATTACCCTCATCTGCCCAATGCTGTATACGGTCCCTCACTACTTTCTCCAAGATCTTAACAACTACTGATGACACACAGACTGGCCTATAATTAGACACTTCCAGTCTGTTACCACCCTTATGCAATGGCACTATCTTACCTTCCTTCCTTCCATTCCCTGGGCACCTTTGCCAAAGCCAGACTTTCATTGAAAAGCCACATTAAAGGCACTGTCAATTCCCTAGCACATTCTCTCAAAACTCGTGGTGAAATACCATCCAGTCCCACAGCTTTACTGACATCCAGAGTACTCAGTATCTGAAACACACTCTCCTCCTGTACCTCCAGACCTCGAACCAGTCCTATCCCTCTAGCATTAAAACTGACTCCTCTAGGATGAAATACTCCAATAATGTGTTCATTGAACAATTCCACTATGTCCTCTGCATCAGTCACTCTATTCCCATTTTTATCATACAATATCATTCTTCCACAGTCATTTCTCCTCCTACTGGCCACATAGCTAAAAAATTCCCTAGGATTTTTTTGGATCTTAGGACCAATCTCCTCTCATATTCCAGTTTCGCTTTCCTTACCACACTAGTCACTCTTCTGGCCTGTGTCTTATATTCCTCATGCATCTCTTCACCTGTCTCCTTATATCTCTTCCATAGCCTCTTTTTCGCATGCAATTCCTGTTTAATATTGTTTGTCATCCACTTTACTCCAAATTGCGTCCTCTTCTTCACTCGTGGTATACAACTTACCATTGCTGATAACAAATATTCTTTCACAATTTCCCACGCACTAGTGATATCCCGGCCTTCCAATTCCTCCCTCCATGAAACTTCCCGAAGTTGACGTCTAAGACTATTATAATCTCCTGCCTTATAATTCCACATAAGTTCCCGTCTCTTTGATACTCCTGCATGTCTATTCATTTTCCAAGTCAACACCATATGGTCACTCTCTCCAACTGGTGGGAGAGACATCAACTCAGTTATTATCAACTCTTCTGATGCTATAACCAAATCCAAAACTTTTGAACCTCTTGTTCCCTCTGTTACATGTTGCCTAAGACATTTGTCCCTCAAGAATTCTAGAAATTCCATTCCCCTATTGCTACATGCATCTTCGTCTCTCCAATTTATACCACTGAAGTTAAAATCTCCCATAACAATCATTCTTCTTGCACTTGCCAAACTTAGCTGTCTAAACATCTCCTGGTCCCCATCCTCTGTGCTCCTGGGTCTGCAGCAACACCCCACTAAATATCCTGTCTTGCCTACCTCTACCTCACACCATATGCTCTCAAAATCATTTGTCTCACTTCCTTCCAAATTCTCCACTCTTAGAGGACATAGGTCATCACTTATCATAAGCAGTACCCCACCACCACGCTTTCCCCTCCTATCCTGACAAAAAATGCTATACCCAGCGACTTCTATTCCTGTTGTTATATCCCCTTCTGTCAACCATGTCTCAGTGATCGCAATAATTTTTGGCCAGGCTGATGCTATCTGCGCCACCAATTCCTCTCCCTTATTCCGGATACTCCTGGCATTAGTATAAAGCATATAAATGCCATTGTTTCTATACCCAGCATTATCCCTTCTAGACTCCACTGGGCTCAGTGTTACCTGACATTGTCTCCCTTCTCCCAAGTATCCATTCCCACAAGAGGCCACCCCTGCTATCATCCTCCCTGGGACACACTGACTCGTTCAGAACCGCAATCTCTCCACATGCCTACGTCCTTCCGCATTCAAATGTAAATGGTCTCTCGCATACAATTCCTCTCTTTCCTCAAACGCACTCCAAGCATCTACATATACCAGTCCTCTCTTGTCACACATTCTCGCTATTATGCCATTCAATATCACCGCTCTTCTGCTCAGCTCATCATTATCATACCTAGGCAACACGCACACTATTTTTCCTCTCTCTGTCTTTCTTCTTCCGTACAGTCTCAAGCAAAAATCTCATATCTCTCGCTGCCCGACTTACATTACCACTCAAGTCATTCGTTCCTACCATCACAATCATCTCATCCACCCTTTCACCTCTCTTAATTGCCATAGCCACCCTTTCTATTGTTCCTCCTGGCAAACACTCCTCACGCATCCTATCTTGAACACCACGGATCATTGAGTCGCCATACATTATACCTCTTACCATTGCTCCTATTGTTTCCATTCTCTCCTCTTCTTTCATTCCCATACCTCTCTCTTCTACTGTTTCCATTCTGTCCTCTTCTATCACTCCCATACATCTCTCTCATTCCCTCTCTCCTACTGTTTCCATTTTCTACACGTCTAGCACTTCCATATCCCTCTCTCATTCTGTCTCTCCTACTACTGTTTCCATCCTCTCATCTTCTAGCATTCCTATACCTCTCTCTCATTCCATCTCTCCTACCGTTTCCATTCTCTCCTCTTCTAGCACTTCCATATCTCTCTCTCATTCCCTCTCTTCTACTGTTTCCATTCTCTCCTTTTCTAGCACCCCCATACCTCTCACTCATACTCCCTAAATTCTCTCTCTCTCCTACTCTGATTCGCCTTGCATTTATCTCTTCCATTCTTCTAATCTTATCTTTCATACTTCTGCTCTCATTCACAAGACATTCCACCTCCTCTTTCAACTCATCTATCTCCCTCTGCAGGTCAGTCACTCTTAATCTAAATTCACTCTCCCAAACAAAACCATCTCCTAAACTTTCACAGTCACTCACATCTTCCACACTATCAACTATTATTTTCTCATTCTCTCCTATCACACTACTTGTCTTCCTACATTCATTCCCCGTTCCTGGAGCAACAAAGTCGGATATCGATATATCTAATGTACTTATTTCCTCCAACTGCCTGCATTTTGCACACATACGCTCTCCACTCTCTTTAACAAGCCACATATGTAATTCCCGAGACGGATACATGCCGCAAGTACTGCATGCCACAAAGTCCCTTATGATATTGCTAATAATTGAGTTCTTAAATGGCGGAGGACTTGGCATTACGCCACTTGCGACTGCTGCTGAATCCACCATCATTCCTTACTGCCGAGTAGCGTAATCTTTAATAATTATTCAATTAATAAATAAGAGGAAAAAAAAGTACAAACATCAGAACATTTAAGTACTAAATATAATTAAATAAAATGAAATATAACTAAATACAGTAACTTAGCTTCGTTTTGTCTTCCACCGTTACGCGTTCGATTCCGACGGTACCAAAATATATTATATCGCGACAGCAACTAACTTCCAAAAAACAACCACTGAAGTACACTCGTATTCAGAGAAACAATTTAGCACTCAAAAACGTAGAAAAACGGGGAAAAAAGCGGACTATTCACCAATTAAAAATCACTTTCTTCTGCACAGCTCAAATTCACTGCCACGTGCTACTGCGACGCTAGCACCACAAGATGGCAAATTAAATTTTGAAATATGCAACAGAATAAGCAAAGCTGATATGGTGAAGAGCCAGTTGAATAAATTTTTATGGAATAAGAGAGAAAGTAGCCAAAACACGAAACTAGCAGCATACAACACAGTATTTTGACCAATTTTAAGTTCTGGATCTAAAGAGTTTGGTTAGAAATAAAGCACTTGATCAAAGACAACACCACAGATATGAAAGTGCTGAGCAAATGGAATCAATATTAAAGATGAAGATATTAGGAAGGAACTTTACATTATTAGCATTCAAGAATGTGTGAGCTGCACTAGAGTGGTCAGAAGTGCCTTAGAAGAATGAAATGTTAGATATGACTATTCGAGTGCTGACAAGTAACAGACTGATTTGGAGGAAAGTTATCTTCATAGGAAATTAGTGATAATGCAAACTTAATTAAGAAGCACTGTTATAGTAATCTGAACACTCCCTTGATGATGATTATATCATATCCAGCATATCCAAGGACTCATCATTGGAGGGCACTCTTCATTACACACAAGTCACTGTCTCCATTACTGAATCTTCCAATAACACAAAACACCATCTACCAACACTAGTAGCATTTTTTGTCTGTAAATTGTGTATTGGAAACATACTTTTATTGTTGAAGGGGTAAAACATGTCTGTAGATAATAATTAACTAACTTTACTTAGTTGTTCAGTTATTAAATCAATATTTCACCATGCCATAAAGATATCTTCATGAGCATGTCTGTGCAGACATACTAACAGGAGAACAGGTTTAAATGGTCTTTAATTCAATGTCTTAAAATGTAAGGTAATGCACTTCAGGATGAAAAGATTACATACTTCATATCCTAGTGATGGTACTAGTTTACAGTAAATTGATGAAGCTAGGGATCTGGGAGTGATAATCATCATCAAATTCCTGCCATGTACCCTCAAGGGGGTGTATAGGATATGATAGTACTACATGAAAAATTTACATGCTAACTTAATATCTATAATTTTTCTCCAAATCAGTCTGTTACTTGTCAAGACTCCAACATTATCAGATCTTATATTTCTATCATCTAAGGCACTTTGTACCGTATCAATCCACCTATATCTTGGTCTTCCTCTGGGTCGTTTTGCTGCCAACCTGGCAGAGAACACTTGTTTTGCTAATTTTTCTTCACCCATTCTGTTTAAGTGACCATACCACCTGAGATTAGCTCTGCTAACACATTCCTCGATGCTGACAATGTTAAGTTCTTTTCTAATATCCTCGTTTATAATATGATATTGCAATTGATGCCATCTGTTCACGCATATAATCATTCTCAGGACTCTCATATCTGCAGTCTATAGTCTTTGGTCAAGTGTTTTACTTCTGACCCAGCTCTCAGATCCATAAGTTAAAACTGGTTTCAACACTGTCTTGTATACAGCTAATTTAGTGTTCCGGCTAATCTCCCTGGTGCAGGACACCAGAGTGTACAGACGATTTGAAATTGGAAGTGATCACTATTTAGTCTTGAGCAGGATAAAATTGAATTTCATATTGAAAAGAATAACATGTAAGAAAGTTTTAAAGCAAATAAAAGTTGAGCAGCTCTCAGATGTGAACTGTAGACTAAAATACACAAAGAATATTGAATTAAAAATGAAACAATTTGAGAACAGGAACCAAACTTTAGAGATTCAGTGGCAAGCCTTGAAGAAAACCTTCATTGATTCAGCTAGAGAGGCATGTGGTGAAATTGTCTGCAAGGATAGAAATATTAGAACTCCATGGTGGACAGAGGAAGTTAAAGAGGCAGTGAAGGAAAAGAAGAAAGCATATCAAAAGTTCCTGGCAAATAAGTCAGCTTGTGCTCTTAGAGAATACAGAGACAAATGCAGGAATGCTAAACACTGTGTAAAACTAGCTAAACAAAAGTCATGGGAGGACTTTGGCAAGAATATAGAAAATAAATATCAAGAAGGTGGCAAAATATTCTGGAGATTGTTGAAGAAGCTTAGGAATGGAGGAAAGAGTAAAAGTTAACTGTAAAAGGAGTTAGAGTTGATAAAGGTGACATGAAAACGGAAGAAAAAGATATCCTTGAAGTATGGAGTAATTACTTTGAAAAACTGATAAATGAAACTAGCAGTGATGACAGCACATTGGTAAAAAACACTGACAAGGCATGCAGTCAGGAATACATATCCATACTTGAAGTAGAAAAAGCCATCAAAGGCTTAAAATGTGGAAAGGCAGCAGGAGTGATGATATTCGACCAGAAATGTTGAAGTATGGTGGTATAAAAGTGTTACAGTGGCTGCACTGCATAGTTCAGAAAGCCTGGACAGAGGGACGAATTCCCGATGATTGGAGTAGTGCTCTCATAGTACCCATATATAAAAAGGGAAATAAAACTGAATGCGAGAATTACAGAGGTATTTCCCTACTCAGTGTTCCTGGCAAGATCTATGCAAGTATACTTGAGAAACGGTTGAGAAGAATTGTGGAAGAAATGCTGGGTGAAGAACAAGCTGGATTCAAGCCAAATAGAGGCTGTCAAGATCAGATCTTCACTTTACGACAAATAGTTGAGAAAGCATGGGAATATAACAAAGATCTGTATTTAAGTTTTGTTGATTTGGAAAAGGCATATGACAAGATGCCAAGAGAGAAGCTATTCAATACGCTTCAGTTATATGGTGTCAATGGGGGCATTATATCAAGCAATACTTAGTCTTTATTTGAGTTGTAAGTCAGCAGTTAGAATTGAGGGAAGTACAGGAAGATGGTTTAATGTTAAATCTGGTGTGAGACAAGGATGTACATTATCCCCTCTGTTATTCATTATGGATCACATTATGAAGGAAGGTGGCATTAAACATGATATCAAAATTGGAGATGTTAATGTCAGCTCTCTGCTTTATGCAGATGATGTTATACTTCTAAATAAATCTTCTACAGGTCTGCAAGATTCTCTGAGTAAATTGAATAACTGTTGTAATAGATATGGTATGAAGGTCAGCAATAAAAAGACAAAGACAATGAAAATAGGCAGAATCATTGAAAATGTCAACTGTGTTGTGAATGGAGAACCTGTGGAACAAGTAAAACATTTCAGCTACTTAGGCACGATTTTTACTGAAGATGGTAAATTAAATATAGAAATAGAGAACAGAATCAGCAAAGCTGGTATGGTGGGAAGTCAATTGAATAAATTCATATGGAATAAGAGAGAAATTAGTCGGAACACTAAATTAGCTGTATACAAGACAGTGCTCAAACCAGTTTTAACTTATAGATCTGAGAGCTGGGTCAGAAGTAAAACATTTGACCAAAGACTAGAGACCACAGATATGAGAGTCCTGAGAAAGATTAGAGGCGTGAACAGATTGCATCAATGGCAATATCATAATAAAAACGAGGATATTAGGAAAGAACTTGACATTGTCAGCATCCAGGAATGAGTTAGCAGGGCTAATCTCAGGTGGTATGGTCACTTAAACAGAATGGGTGAAGAAAGATTAGCAAAACAAGTGTTCTCTGCCAGGTTGGCAGCAAAACGACCCAGAGGAAGACCAAGAAATAGGGGGATTGATACGGTACAAAGTGCCTTAAACGATAGAAATATAAGATCTGATAATGTTGTGGTCTTGACAAGTAACAGACTGATTTGGAAGAAAATTGTTGATAGGAAGTTAGTAATGATGTAATTTTTTTTCATGTACTACTATCATATCCTGTACACTCCTTGAGGGTACATGGCAGGAATTTGATGATGATGATGACTTCCCGCCATACCAGCTTTGCTGATTCTATTTCTATATTTAATTTACCATCTTGACTAAAAATCATGCCTAAGTAGTTGAAAAGTTTTACTTGTTCCACAGGTTCTCCATTCACAACACAGTTGACATTTTCAATGATTCTGCCTATTTCCTTTTTTTTTTCTTTTTATTGTTGACCTTCATACCATATCTATTACAACAGTTATTCAATTTAGTCAGAGAATCTTGCAGACTTGTAGCAGATTTATTTAGAAGTATAACATCATCCGCATACAGTAGAGAGCTGACATTAACATCTTCAATTTTGATATCATGTTTAATGCCACCTTCCTTCATAATGTGATCCATAATGAATAACAGAGGGGATAATATACATCCTTGTCTCACACTAGATTTAACATTAAACCATCTTCCTGTACTTCCCTCAATTCTAACTGCTGACTTACAACTCAAATTTAGACTAAATATTGCTTGATATAATGCCCCCATCGACACCATATAACTGAAGCGTATTGAATAGCTTCTCTCTTGGCATCTTGCCATATGCATTTTCCAGATCTACAAATCTGATCCTGACAGCCTCTATTTGTTCTGAATCCAGCTTGTTCTTCACAAGCTTTTCTTCCACAATCCTATAGTTGAGAAGGATTGTGGAAGAAAAGCTTATAAAAAGCAATTAACCTCTTTAATTGTCAATGTGTTCTCAACATCCAAGTAACCTCTGAGCTATTTTGCCATTGCTGTCAATATGTCCTCTGAATTTGAGAATCCCTAGAAGTGTGCATAAAGAACAACCATTGTTCTTTATGCACACTGCCAATTTATTTTGGTCATCCTGCAAAATATCTATATCACCTTTATCAAGTATTGTCATTTCAAGTTTGGCATCAGCATACAACTGAATTTCTTCCTGTAAAATCTTCTGCTATATCATTAATGTACAAATTAAAGAGTAGTGGTCCCAAATATAGAGCCCTGGGGCACTCCACTAGTTGCCCTCATTTGCCTTGAATCCACTTCACTATACAGCACCCTCGAATGGCTGTGTATCAGTCACCCCCTGTCTATGCAACCAACCTGATATTCATTCCCATTTGCTCCAACTTATGTAATAATTTTCCATGTGGTATTTTGTCAAATGCCTTTGCAATTTCCAGCAGTATCATTGTTTAGCCATTTCCTTTATCCAATTCTGCTGTCACCTTAGTATAAAATATGAATAAATTACTGAGGTAGGACCTCCCTTTTACAAGCCATGCCGCCCTATAGAGTATCATATTCCTACCCATCCATTCCTGAATTTTACTTTTAACCAACTTTTCCAATACTTTAACCACCATTGATGAGATACTAATTAGTTTGTAATTTGTTACTTCTGTCTTGGAGCTACCTTTATGTAATGGAACTATCTTTCCTCTTTCCATTCTCTTGGAACCTTGCCAGAACTTAGACTTAAATTAAACAACTTTGTCAGAGGCACTTGGACATTCTCATAGCACATGAGCTGACATACTGTCCAGATCTACTGCTGTATTCACATTAATATTTTTCAATGTCCTGAGTACCTCCCGTTCATTCACTTCAATTCTCACATCAGTTCTCTGTGATGTCAGTAACAGCAAAGTGATCACTTAGTAACCAAACTATTTCTTCTGCTTCTGTTGCTTTCCTGCCATCAGCACTGAGTAAAGTTATCTTTCCATAATCATTCTTTATCTTACTTGCTGCTATGTAGCAAAAAAAAAACAAAAAAACTTTGGATTTACTTTGGCGTTAGCTAATTTTCTCTCAAAATCTGATTTAGCCTTTCTTACCATACTTGTTACCCTATTTTGCTCATTCCTTATACTGCTCATAATCATGCTGATCACCTATTTATGTTCTTTCCAGAATGCTTTCTTTTTCGGCAGCTCCTGTTTTATATTGCTACTCATCTACTTAATCCCTACTCAGTTTATCCTGTATAACCCTGGATATGCAGTCTGATACTGCCTTGTTCAAACAATCACTGACTGCTTCCCATGCACCAGTGACCTTCATTCCATCTAGCTTCTTATTAACTAATAAGAGGTATAATTAATTTCTCATTAATTATACCTCTTATTATCTAATTCCCATACAATATTCTTTTTTATGGAAAGGATTGACATCAACTGGGTTTATATTGGTCGAAGTAATTTATTTGATACTAAGTAAAAAAATACTGACAAGTTTCGCCAACTTAGCTGTTTGGCTACTTCAGGGTGAATTAAATAGATACAAAACAATACAATTGTATTCGGTTCATTCCTTCATGAACAGTTTTAGTGTTTAAGTTATTTTGTATCTATTGAATTCACCCTGAAGAAGCCAAACACCTAAGTTGGCAAAATTTGTCGATATTTTTTACTTAGTATCAAATAAATTTCTTCGACCAATTTTAGCCCAGTTGATGTCAATCCTTTCCATAGTTCATATGGCCAAAAACAACATAAAATCATTATGAGTATTCTCTTTTTTTTTTTCCAAGTTTCTTGCACTTTTTTGCTTTTCTCATTCACTCTTTCTTTCTCCCTCCTGCTGTATACCACACGGCAGTTGTTTCTGCAGTCACTAGAGCTAATATTTTGTCCTGTGAGGGAATCCACATAAAGGTGTAATTTCTTTCTGCACCGGCATCTCATCATCAACATTATTACTTTCTTCCATTTCCTTCAAACTATCATTTATATTTCATGCACTATCATTCACATTTTCTGCTGTATTCTCCATAACACTGTCACAATCCCTCCTTATATCCTTGATATCATTCACTTCATTCTTCTGCTCTCGACATGACTCTCATTTTTTGCATTCACTCATTGAAACATTTCCAACAAATATTTTCTCCATTCTTGCTCTTGTACCAGAAACCATTCACTCTCAGCAATGAATACATTAAACACATGCCACATAGCACTGAATTCTGCATATTAATATCATTCAACTTCGATGCCTTTGCTGCTCTTTTTATCGTACGCATCGGTACCATATTGTAGAATGCCTTTGAAATAATATCACATAATAATAGTCATAACTAAACAACACAGTCAGAAATAACACTAATTTTACTTAACAATATCTCCCATATTTACTAAAAATAAGGACTTATCTGAGCAACACATACACGAAAGATGCTACTAAGAACCATGTTTATAAGTTGACCTTCCCTCAGATTGCCTCAGTTTTAGGTATTCTATGAGACTGACACAAAAGAAATCTTTCATCAAATGATAAGTAAAGAGAGAGGACAAGGAGCCACCTCTGGAAATTATGTAAGAGCATGGTAGTTAGTAAGTGTGGATTAAATTTTTTGCTTGGTGAGTGAGTGGAATGAATTAATACAATAAGTAGAAGTAATTATGAGTTCACCAGCTGTGAAATTGGTGATTTTTTTTGTATTTTATTGTATTATTTTCCTACAATAATTAGCTTTTCTAGTAATATTACTGCAGATTTTCATATATTTATATATTTATAATTATTTGATATATATATATATATATATATATTGATATTTTTTTGAAAAGTGATATTAAAGTAGTATCATAAAATGTCACCAAAATCTTGCAATGACAGTACACCGAAAAGAAAAAAAAGGAATGCTATTGAAATTTTTAAAAAGTATCTATACGCAGTAAACATAATCTGGCCATTTCTGACACTAGCGAAGAGATTGAGTATGAATTAACTTTGGAAATGTCTTGACTAAAGCAAATCATTATGTGGACAACGAGAAAATTTGAAAAAGTTGAAAAGTAATTAGAGAGGCATTGGAAGTGTATAAATGGTAAGCAGCAAAAGAAGAGACAAAAAGAGAAACAAAAGGTGAAAGCACTGGATCAGATAAGATAGTGCATAATGTAATCAGGTAGGTAAAATTGATTATAAAAAAAAAGGATATGTGGTATAGAGATTATTATTAAATATGCAAATGATGACAGTGTTACTGCTTCATGTTTTCCAGATGCTAAAAAAAAAAAAAAAAAAAAAAAAAAAAATGCAATTAGAAAGCAGTTTGTCTTGGAATAAATACAATATGAGAGAGAATTTGAAAGGACTACTGGAAAAAGCAAGAAGGAAGAATGAGAAAGTGAAAATAGTCAGTATATTACCTGGATATGATAGAAATGAAGCAAATGATTCAATGCATAGGTTGTGTAGAAGGAACAGATGTGAGGTAGGTAAAATCTTGGATGTGTGTGGGGGTGAGTTTGAATGGATTACGGATAACACTTCTGGCGAGATACTCCCACCCTTTGGCCCTTTATCCCTTTATTGGTTTCGGAAAGTAAAAATGTAAATTAGGTTTGTTTAGCGAGCACTTATTTTACCTATTCTGGACTGATTAGCAGTGTATTTCATACTTAGCTGCACAGTGTGGTTTTGCAGACGTGTTCGTCATAGTCCACTGCCTTGTGGATTAATAGGTTAAAGTGAGTGGCTGCATTCACAAAAAAAGTTTGAAGTCATTTCATGTAGGAAGGTTGTGATATCTGGAATATTGGCTTCTCTGTGAGGCTGTGCATTCCTTATGAACCATGAAGATTGAATGCCATGCAAATGCACTTGTATTGAAATATGATTTGTATTTTTTTTGATGTTTGAGTCTGCCTTGTGTCCCCAGGTTGGCAAGCCATACATCATCATATAGATGCAGATTGTTTTCCATGCATAGCCATCTGTGTCAGTTCATTAACAGGTAAAGTTGTACTATTGTTTTGTTTGCTTTTGAACAGTCATATCTACATGGGACACAAAGCAAAAGCCTTTGTCTAGCTGTATCCTTAAGCATTTGACAACTGGCTGCCAGGGGATGGGGGATATCAAACACAACTCTGCTTTTGTGGTGTGCTCATTTTCTCGTAAAGAGGACAGTGACACTCATGTCTATGCTGATGTTGATGCACCATCTCCTGACCCAAAATTCTAATTCTGAGATAGCAGCCTGCATCTATTCAGTTACCAATTTTTGTCTTTGCCGTGTCATCTGCATATCAAGTTAGTGAAGCCATATAGGCAAAAAACAAAGGTGACAGTAGGGAGGGAGTTCTGGGGAACTCCTGCTGTGATCTTGCATTCAAATGATCTGATTCCTTATAAGTTCACATGAAGCTTTCAATCTTCAAGATAGGAACTGATAAAGCTGGTCAGTCCTAATAGTGATTTGACATTGATTAGTTTATAGAGTTTATATTGATTATAAACTCTATATCAAAATTAAAAAATGTTGATTGGATTTTAACGGTATAGATGCGAACACGGATTGATAAGAAAATAACTATTTATTATCTTAAATGTCCAGCATCTTCAGAGCACACATAGCACACAAACTTTGTTTGTGCGCTCTGAAGATGCTGGACATTTAAGATAATAAATAGTTATTTTCTTATCAATCCGTGTTCGCATCTATACCGTTAAAATCCAATCAACATGTACAACGAACACATACGCCTTTCCACACGGTTTTATATTGATTAGTTTACAGAGCCCTCTGTGCCGAATCTTGTCTTTGCACTATCAAGAAAGACTGCACCGATGCGTTTTTTCCAATTGTATCCCACACGGATATGTTCCACAACTCAGACAAGTTGTTGTACAGTGGAGTGATTCTCACAAAAGCTAAACTGCCCATCAGGTATGAAGTTTTTTTACCCCCCCTTCTAATTTTTTTGCAGTCCTGTTAGTATCATTCATTCAGCAGTCTTTCCTAGGCAGAAGAGCAGACTGATTGGGTGATTGTTCTGTGGGAATTGCTTTGCTTTCTCTGGTTTTGGGATTAAGATTGTGTCAGCTTCTTTCCAGTATGTCTGATAATAGTGAAATCTTACCATTGCATTAATGATGGTTATCATGTGCATAATGGCTTTTGCAGATAGTTGTCATTTGGAATATTTGTGTGTTTCAGCATGTAGTGTATTGTGGAGTGACCTTTCCTAACAAAATCTAGGTCTGCATGCATGTAGGTTGGGCTGCATTGTTTTTCTAAACTGTTACCAAAAGCTTCTGCTTTCTTGGCATCATGACAGATCAAGTCTCTTTCACCATGGATTGGTGGGAGGGATTTGCAGTCCATTCTGAGAGCCCTTTTCATCTTCTTCTGTAGTGAGAGATCAGTTGTTTGGAGACAGTTTCATTTCCCATTGTTGGTTATACCGAAATATAGTGGTCCCACAGTGCTTATTGGACTGAATAGGTAGCTCTATTAAAGGTTTATCTGTCTTCAGGGATGGCCAGCATCTTGTGATACCAGCATCTAGCTCTTCTTGCAGATGAGATTCTTGATTTCTTCTGGCATCCAGGTTGTGTATTGAAGTGTTAATCATCTCTTTAGATTTTATAGTTGGGACTGGAGCTATGAACATGAGGAGTGTGTTAGGTAGTTTCTCCAGTTGATTACTGATAGATGGTCAGGAGTATTTTCCTTTTCTTAGCCTAAGTAGTACTGGATTGTGCTTATAACTGAGATCATCCACTGCATTCACTCAGCCTGAATTGGTGAACAATGTTTTGGAATATGGCAATGTCTAAAAATCAGGACATGTCATGCTTTAGTGTGTGGATTCTGAGCTTCCTACAACCATGATGTTCCTTGTGATGACAGAACCGTTGAGGATTTTACCATTCCAATTAATGGTACTGCTGTTCCAGGCTGGGTGTTTGGTGTTTAAGTCACCTGTTATCAGCATTCGGTTTATATCCACTAAGTCAGTTTCAAGTAGTCATTTGCTGGTAGAGTTGTACATGAAGTAGATTTCTACTCCTGTGATCTCACTGTTAGCGGTTGAAGATTTTCCAATTGAGTTGGAAGGAAGAAGGGATATTATGTTCGAGGAATGTCCTACTCTTCAATGTGTTTGATATCAGAAGTCTTGAAAAATTATTCAGTGGTATGAGACCTAATATGAAGTCATGGAAACTGGATTTTGATGAGAGGAATGGTGTGAATCTGTGTGTAAGAGCTAAGTTATGCAAATATATTAATGATACAAATATGATCAATAATTTGTTGAAAAGATGATTGTGTGCTCATCTGCTTTGGACTTATTAAGTAATGGCTGCATAAGTGAGGCGTTAAATATGAACGGGAATCTGAAAGTTGTCCAACTGGGTCATGCAGACTATAGAAGAGAGTATACAAGAGAACATAGAGGTAACTTATGTCTGTACACAAATGCCAGTGGTATAAGGAACAAAGGGGGTTGAGTTTGTTGCATTAGTGAATATGTTGTGGCCTCAGATTGTCATTAGTGAGACCTGGCTCTCAGAGTGTAAAGGATACAGTATTTTTAGGATGGAGAGGCAAAATAGGAGAGTAGGGGAATTGATGCTAATGATATCAGATGATTTGAGTCCAATTAGGGGAGATAGCTATGATTGCAATGTTAGTAACAGTTTTCCATGTAGCTGCAAGTTTGAAACTGTTTGGTGTGAGGTGGAGTTTAACAAGATCAAACACATGTAGTTACAGACCTAATGGGTCAGCTGCCAGCGATGATGAAATGCATTGCCAAATAAACATACCATGAAATCTCATGAAAGAATGACACCATATTTATTGAGCTGTTGCAACTTTCTTAAGCAACATGTGACAGAAACTTTAAGTAAAGAGTTAGATCTGATTGGTGACAGCGATCATGCGTACTGAGGTGGGAAGTAACTAATTGTATGGATATTTTATGTAAAAAGATTTCATGCTGAACTTCAAAGCAGGAAATTATGACCATTTGAAGAGAATACTAGGTTTACTCCCATGGTATTGGTTGCTAGATGGGAAGGTTATCAGCAGTGCATGGGAAGTATTTTAAAAACACATCAATTATGCTATCCTTAGGATTCAGGGAATAAACAGAGTGGGAGTGAAATAGATGTACAGTCTTATTAAGCATGAGGTTCTTAATGATAAGATGATGTGTAAGGAATATCGTGTGCAGAATGATGTCAGTTATGAAAATTATAAGGCACACAGGCCAGAAGGGTTAAGACGACTGTTGTATGGATAGTTAAGAATGAGTATGAAAAAGAAACTGACTATGCAAACTAAAGATAACCCAAAAGAATTCTATTGTTCAAGTAAAAGAAAGAATGAATGTGAAAGAATAACTCTTGTCAGTGCAGATATGTGGGTAGCAGATGCAGAAAAGATTGTTCAACTAATAAGTGCCCATTTTGCTAAACACTGTCAACCTACTATATGCAACATTGAGCTCAATGCTGCTTCTGCACTAGAGAAAGAAACTCAGGTGTGAGGAGGAAGTATTAGACCTATTGTTCAAATTGGCTGAATATTAATTTGGCAGTAGGCACTGATATGATATCAGAACAGATGCTAAAAGAGTTGTTCAGCTGAAGTAGCTGTTACTTTGAATTATCTGTATAATATGAGTCTTAGCACAGTGATGATTCCACAAGAGCAGAAAGAATGTATGATAGTCCCATTGCACGAGGGTGGTGCAAAGACTGACATGTCAGACTAATGACCTATCATTATCTGTGGAGTGGTTGGTGAAAATTTTGTTTACAAAGTGTGTGTTTACAAAATAATCTATAGTGTTTATTTTACAAAGAATCTATAGTTTGCATTGAACAGCATGGGTTTACTCAGGGAAGGTCACGTTTAGTAACTTGCCCACATTTTCTGTTACCATTCTGTTAGACAAGAGAGAAGGATACATCGTGACATTTCTGGACTTTGCTCAAGCTTTTGACATGATTCAACATGGAAGGCTGTTGCATAAAATTGAAGGATATCAGATCAGCTTGTAAATTACAAGGGTGGTTCCATAAGTTTCCAGTCTGACTGACTTTTAGAGGCGACAGAAAGAAAACAATTGTGTCACTTTTCAACATAATCTCCCTTTACTTCAACACACTTTTCACATTTGAATTAACATTTCTATGCCCTTCGAAAAATAGTCTGTACTTTTGTCTGCAAAATGGCCTAATACTGGATCTTTCACCTCACTGTCATCTAAAAATTTTCTTTCTTATTTTCTTTCTTCAGTTTTGAGAAGAGGTAGTAGTCACTTGGTGCTAGATCTGGCATGTAGGGTGGGTTTCAATCTCCTGGAAGCCACAGCCCCTCACTACAATAGCCATATGGACTGAAGCATTGTCGTAAAGCAGGTGAACAGCATGATTCACCATTCCTCGTCTCTTCTCCTTTATGATGTTGTGCAGGAGTGAAGCATAATATTTGCATTTGGTATTAGTTGCATTCCTTTTCTTTAAGTCAATCCAAGAGAATTCTCTGGCCATCCCAAAAGGTTGTTGCCATGATCTTCTTGGTAAACTGGGTGACCTTGGCATTTCTCTCAAGGGTGGGGGGGGATACTTCACCACTCTATGGATTCCCTTTTGGAAAGCTGATCATGATAAAGGACCATGATTTCATCCCTGGTGACAATGGATTCCAGCATTTCTCTCTGATTCCCTTGGCAATGCTCTAAAAACTTGTCGAAACGGGTCACAACGCTCCTTCTGAATTGAAGAGAGAAGTCAGGGCACCAACCTTGCACTACCTTCATCATGTGAAGCTTCTCATGAATGATGCAAAAGATGGTTGTTATAGAAAAACCCCAACCCCAAGACTACTTTGGGCTTCAGTCATCTGTCATTGAGCAGTTCCTCCTCAACAACAGAGACATTTTCATCAGTCATCACTTCCACAGGCCAACCATCAGAAGGATCATCTTTGATGCTCTCTCCTTAGGCTAAACTGTTTATGGAGAAGATTCCCCATAAACACCATCAAATTGCCGTTTGAGAAAGCCCTTCTCTGGTGAAAAACTTTATCACAATGAGGTACTCAATTTTTAACATTACAGCCACTTAGCATGCCTTGTGTTAATGAAACGTGCGCCTCCAACTGAATGACACAGGTAGAGGGTTGAAACTAGTATACTAGCCTCCGCATAGATGGTGCTGTATTTGTCATGCATGGTATTTTAAAATTGGCACGAAGTGTGTATGTCAGGCTGGAAACTTTTGGAACCTACCTGCTTTGTACTAGTTTGGATGAGTGATAGATATCAAAAAGTGGTGTATGTGGGTTGGGGGGGGGTAAGTCTACAAGATTTAAGGTGACCAGTAGTGAACTCCAGGGATCAGTCTATACATAAATAACATCAGGAAGGATATAACAGGAGATGTTAAATTGTTTGCTGGTGATGCAGAGATAGGTAAGGTAAGATTACCATTATTATTGTGTGTTCTCCAGGGAGTCCAAGGACTCATCAGGAGATGACCATTTGAGTCACCTAGTTCTTAAACACCCATCACAACCTCTTTGAACACATTTACTACACTCATCAATATCATTTAATGGTCCATCCCAAATACTCATCATGAAAAGACCTCACATGCTTCCTAGATATATCTGTAACCAGTTTTAGGGATAAATATGTGATTTCCAATTTCTGGATGCACCAGCCATGAGCTACAATATCTCTACTGTAAACATCTCTTACAAATTTGTATGCCTCTGTCTTATTATATCCCCTCTGTTATACTCATATCCAGATGAGTATAACAGTAACACCTCTGCAAGTAATAAGCTGTGACAAATAGGTGATACGAATTAGAAATGTGGGTGATGAGAAATATTATAGTGAAACTACTATTGCTCTAGGAGTTTTTGTCTTTTAACTAATCATTAGTTATTTTAAAAAGCTTGTGCAATATTATACTAGCTATGCATCAAAATCTTTACCATTTTCATTGTATATCATAATATACAATGAAATTTTATATATGCCCAACTGTTAAGGAACAGTCATAAAATCTAAGGAGGGATGCAACGAAGTACTAATTATCATTTTGTTTCCCTTTGACTGTAATTTTTGTGCATTTATTTTTGCATTATTCTAATATTTTGAACCATATTAAAAATTATCCTAATTTTGTGTTTTCAAATAACAGTTTTCTTGTAATTCATATTACATTTTTATGTGTTTACGTGGTTATATAATCTACAAAGTATGTAGATTTAGATTATGTTAATTCATATTTGGTAATAATTATTTTCTATGCAATGAATTAGAATTATCAATCATTCAACATATTTTCTTTGATTATTCTAATTTTTTGATTCAGAAGTGTATATTTTATATATAAATACATAAAAATCTATATAAATTTATTTAAATATGCTTTTGGTTGTAATAATTCATAGTCATAATTTTTGAATTATTAGTTTGTTCTCCTATTTGTTTTGTGTTTTTCCTGTTTTTTTCCTATTCTGTTTGAATCCTTTTTTTAAGGATATGAAATTTGTGTATGAATTAAAATTTTTACAGGTGTTCTGGAGTCTGCGAAATTGGAACATCCAGTTCTTGTATGGTGGACCCCATTTACTGGAGAAAGGGGTAACTTGAGACACTGTGGAGCTGAGGCATGTTTCTTTACAGAAGACAGACATTACTTCAATCATAGCCTTACACGAGTAAGATATGGATGGAATTTTTTTCTTTACAGTTATAATTATTACAATATCTTAAAGTTTTGTTTGAGCACTCTAGACTAGTAATAATAATTATTATTATTAACATCTGACCTCCATGGAATCAGAGACTCATCATGGGAGGTACACACTATTGCATGCAATGCTTATCCAACTGTGTCTTAAACTGATTCAGTGTGTCTACATTCACAACACACAGGCAGAGTGTTCCACTCTCCATGCAAAGAACCTTCTCCTCACTCCTCTGCTCACACCTTCCTTATACAGTGTCCAGTGATGGCCTCTTGTTCTATGCCCCCCTCCCCCCATTCTCTGAAAAATCTCTTCCATGTTGTCAACCTGATAACAATCTCTGACAAGCTTATATGTCTCAATCATATCTCCCCCTCCCTCTTCCTCCTATTCGCGAGGCTTTGCAAATTACATTCTCTCTCAATCTGTCCTTCTACTCCAAAGACCACTGACCACCTTTATCAATCTTCTCTGCACCCTTTCCAGCATATCCTCGTCACCATGAAAACCTGGTGACCATATCTGTGCACAGTAATCTATATGAGGCCTGATCAAGGCCTTATACAGTGGCATCAAAAATCTTTGTTTCTGCATGTCAGGGTCCTCTGCATGATTGCCATTATCCAATGTAATATCTTCACAACTTGTGCAGTGTGGCCCCTGAATTTCAGGTTCTTGTCCACAACCATTCCCAGATCTCTCATCTCCTCTACCTCTTTTAAAGTTTCCCCACCAAGTGTATTCTTTGCATCCCATTGCTGTTTATCAAATTTCAAAACCTTACACTTTGTTTTGCAACATTGAACTGAAAGTTCCACTTAACTGCCCATTCATGCAATCACTTCAAGTATTCCTGTAAGGCCATAACATTTACTTGACTCTGCATTGCTCTTCCCAATTTTTTAAATCGTCTACAAACAGCTGCATATCACTAGTTCAACCCATCCAATATCATTAATATAAAAATTGAATGACAGTGGCCTTAAAACTGACCCTTGCAGTACTCCACTAGTGACCTTCCTCTTTTGGGATACTGCACCTCTATATACAACTTTCTGATACCTATCTGACAGCCAGTCACTGATCCAACTCAGAAGTCTGTTATACAGTCCTATCTGTTTCAATTTAACAGCTTGTTGTGTGTCATGTTATCTATCAAAAGCTTTTGCAAAATCCAAGTACACTACTGTATCTTCATCTCTCTTGTCCAAAGTATTTGTCACCTTGTTATAGTACATAAGTAGAAATTAGTAAGCATGATCTCCCTTTAACAAACCCATGATGATAACCATAGAGAATACTGCTGTTAGCAACCCATTTCCCTATTCTACTTCTCACCAATCTCTGTCATACCTTCACCAGAACTGATTGGTCTATGAATTGTAGCTGCATCCTTATCACCACCTTCAGGCAGTGAAGCAATTTTACCTTCTTTCCACTCCCTTGGAACCTGTGCTGCACATGGTGATATGTCATCAAATCTTAGTGCCTTATTGACATCAAGGTTATTTATTTCCTCAGATACCTCCTGCTCACTCACAACTAATCCATCCTCTCCTGTGTTCTCTACACTTAAATTGCTCATGATTCTACCCTGATTAGGATGAAACACCCTTATAAATTGATCACTGGATACATACCTCAACACTGTCTTCTGCAGCAGTTACCATTCTACCATTTTCATCCATTAACATCATCTTATCATAATCATTCTCCTTCTACTTGCCATATATCTAAAAAAAAACTCTAGGGTTTTTCTTTGCCTGATTTGCCAATTTCTACTCATACTAATCTTTCTAGCTCTTAAGGAGACATTAATTTTCCTCGTAGTAAAGCTGTCGATTTCTTCTCTTGTGAAACACTGCTTCTATAACTGCTGTATTTATGTAATAAGTACCATATCAAGATGATTTTTATTATTAACCTTCATTCTTTTGGTTGAACTATTATTTTCGATCATCTGATCATAATATGTCCACATTTTTGAAACTGTCATGTTAATATGTTGTAATAGATTTCACGGTATGATATGAACACATCTGGATAAGAAAATAACTATTTATTATCTTAAAAGCTAATATTTTGCTGGTATTATATCCAGCATCTTCAGAGCACACAACACAAAGTTTAGCCCCAACTGTTACACCGGATTATGGTTATCTTGCATTTGTAACAAACTTTGTGTTGTGTACTCTGAAGATGCTGGATATAATACAAGCAAAATATTAGCTTTTAAGTTAATAAATAGTTATTTTCTTATCCATCTGTGTTCATATCATACCATGAAATCTATTACAACATGTCTGACAAACACATAAGCCTATGCACGTGTGTAATGTTAATAATTGCTCTTAATAGGACTTACTTCCTCTTGTATCATTAGCAGCACTCCCACCCCTTCTATTCTCAATCTATATTAAAATTTCTTTAAATAGAAGGCGCAATGGTCTTGCAGTGGGTAGAGTTCCTCCTTAGAAACTTTATCCACTCCAAGACTTTCATTAAACAACCAGGTCAAGAACATAGTTAACTGTTGTGCACATTCTAAGAATATGTGATGATATGTCATAAATTCCCACAGCCTTATTAACTTCTAACCAAATCAACACCTGATACATCTCTGATTCTTTCACTTCCATTTCTCCTAATACTTACCTCCCTTCTATATATTGCACAACTTCATTTACAATGGTCACACTATTACCATGACTATCCACCAGTGTTAATCTGCCATGGTTATTCTTTCTCTTGCTTGCTATATAGTAGAAAATCCCCTTGAATTAACCTTGGCCTGACCATCCAATCTCTTCTCATACTGCACTTTTTCTTTCTTAACCATACTCATCGTCTTCGTAGCCTGCACTTTATAATCTTTATAGATCCGATCACCACAACTGTCTTATACCTCCTCCATAGCATTTTCTATTCAAAACACAGCTTGCTTGCTTGATTTCACTGTTCAGTCCTACTCTATTTACTCGCTTAACCCTTCATATGCAGTTATACATTGCTTGTGTCAGATACTGCCTTGTGAATTTCCATGCAGTCAACATCTTTCTTGCTTAGCTCATCTATCCAACGTACTGATGCTAACTATAGAGTACAGAGCTTCCTACATTCTGCCTTATACATCTGCTTTTGCAGTAACCTTTTCTTGTTTCACCACTTCCCAAATAAGTACCTCATGATCACTCTCACCAACTGGCAGCAGTGTTGATACCTCATTAACAACTATATCTTGTTAAGTTATCACCAAATCCAAAACATTAATGCCTCCTCTTACTTCAGTCACATG
Source organism: Typopeltis vanoorti (assembly GCF_054136105.1). Lineage (NCBI taxonomy): Eukaryota > Metazoa > Arthropoda > Arachnida > Uropygi > Thelyphonidae > Typopeltis > Typopeltis vanoorti. The sequence goes on from NC_143549.1 coordinate 132,924,017, forward strand.
CTGCTTAAGATATTTATCTCTCAGAAATTCACCAAACTCACTCCCTTTGTCCCCATACGTTATCTCTTCATTCCATTCTATATTCCTGTAATTAAAGTCTCTCATCAGTATCACCTTCTTTTTTATGCTCAACCAATAGAAGGATGTATAATTTTCCATGATCTGGAAAATTATATATCCTTCTATTTCTATTCCCTACATCACATCCTCCTCAAACATCCAAGTTTCACTTATTCCAGTTATTTTTGGGCATACCATCTCAATCAATGCAACAAACTCAGCTCTCTTATTTCAAATACTCCTTACGCCTGTGTATAAATAACAATTGTGTGTGTTTGAGGCCTTTCTACCAGCACCAACATTCTCTATTGTAGCTGCTATACTACACTTCTCTCTTCAGTTTGACCACTCCCGTTTCCATGATCCTGACTCTGATTTTCATTCCTACCTGTCTCGACCTCACCTTTATGCATTCCATCATCTTGTGCTGCTGCAACGACATCTTCAACTTTATATCTATCTTCCTCCTGCCATACAATTTGTTGATTTGTGCTATTCTGTTTCACAGGTAGCCTGTAATCATTTGCTACATTAACTTCTTGACTCTGTGCCTTTCCAGAAAACAGTAGCCTTTCTAAATGCCAACACCAAACCCATTCAAATGTAATCCATCAATTTTATACCATTCCATCTTCTCTTCACATTCACTCCACAGATTTACAAATTGTAACTCCCTTTGCCTCACACAACTTGGCCATCTTACTATTCATTATCTCTGCTCTCCTTCTCAGTTCACTGTTATCATATCTGGGCAACATGCCTATGACTTTCCCAACAACACTATTCTTCTTTACCTGCTGCAGCAACTTCAAGTTTATTCCACAACCAAGTCATTTGTGCCCATGACTATCACTAATTTTGATGCCCAGTATTTCCTTTTCTGTAATGCATTGGTTATTTGCTTACCACCATCATAAAGCAATTCAGTCTCCCTCCCACATACACACACTTAGTTTAATAATATTTTAAGCAGACAGATATGTGCCTAACTATTAGAGCATTGATTTATGTTATGCAAACAAAAAATTTAGAATAATTTTCAAAAAAAAAAAAAAAATAGAAATGTTGAATGGGAGATCACCTCTTTTCTTTTCTCTGCATATTTATCTATAACAGGCATATTGGTCAAAAATATACATCCTCACTAAATCTTAGTGTCTAATGTTATAGGTTTATGAATCTTCCTTCTTTTCACTGAAAGCAATGGTGCCCTTACTTGGATTTTTATCTGCCATGATTAACAACAGTAAAATAAAGTAATAGCTATAAACAGTTTATGATTTGCAGCAAAATACTGAAATACAAAGACAGGATGTAGCAGGCATTAACACATTAATAAACCGAGTCCATGAAAGATGCACATCAGTTGATTCATGTTAGTGTCATGTAGCTAAAACTATTGTATGAGCAGATGTGCATCTTATAAATGGGCATTAGTCATAATTAAAAAATTGTCATATCATCTTAAAGCAAAACATCTTAAGGGTCCTCTACTGTATTTTAGCCTTTGCAAAGAACATTGTTCCAATTCCATTTTTAACTTTTATCTTGTTTTATATTGTTTTCTACTTTTAATTGTAACTATTATTTATTTTTAAATAATTGTTCAGTATATTGCTTTTGTTTTATTATTGTATATTTTTATGGTTGTGTTAATAAGCTTATTCTTGATTGCAAATCCTAGTCATACCATCTGCCCAATTCACAACCATCTGACATTGCCTTTAATTTGTATCTCCTGTTATCCATATATAATGTCACAATACAAATTTCATATGCTATTATAGTAAAAAAAAATTCAATTAAATAAATTAGTTAATTTCTAATTAACTGAAGGAACAAATATTTCATTCCATCATTAATATTGACGTTTAAAACTATATTTAAATATACAAGGAATAAATCTTATAAAAATCTATTGACTGTCAGAAAATTAATTCCTTTAACTGAATAGATATTTATGAATGGCTAATTCATGACAATCAAAATTACAGGCTCTTAAACTTTTTGAATGGTAAACCCATCTTTCTGATTCAAGCTGGGTTGATATTATTACAAGTCCTCAGAAGTGTGTTTCTGAAGTCAAAGGCACTAAAGAATAATGCCAAAAAACAACACGTCAGTAGGAGTGTGCTTGTTGCACCATGGTGTGTGTGTGTGGAGGAGGAGGGGGGGGATCATCGCTAGGTCATGGTTTGAATGACCTAAAGGACAAATAACATTAATAGTGTACTTAGAAAGGTGACTAGTAAAAAGAGGTCCAGGTTGTTTGGAGAGTGGTTATCTAGTATTTGAGTGGGGCATGTGATGATCATAAGATCAGTCACATGTCCCACTTATTAGCATCATAAGATCATTAGCATCTCTACCTGCCTGATTTGTGCAGCTAGAAGAGGAAAGGTGAAAGTTTTTCACTTGGTTATAAATTAAATTAAAGATGCCAAGAAATTATATTCTTGTTTAATCCTTTATTTAATTTTTGGAGACGTTTTCATGTAAAAGTATCTTTGTGACTAAGCTAATTGTCTCTTGTCAGATGTCATCTCCAGGAAGGAGGTTGACTACCATGAGCTTCTACCATGTACAGTTTTGTGCTTCTCTTTTGCATTCTTCATAGGACAAAAAGGTCCAGTCCTTAATATTTCTCATCCAATCTGTTCTTTGTCTTCTTCTTCTTCTTTTTCCTTGTATCATTCCTTCTAGAGATGTTTTTTGTAGAGATTCATGCCTTAGTATGTGGCCAAGGTAGGTGGTTTTCCTTTTCTTAATGGTTTTCAACAGATTCCTATCTTCTCTAATATTTCTAAATTAGTTTTTTTGGCAGTCCATGGGACTCTAAGAATTCTTCTGAGGATCCACATCTCAAAGGCTTTTAGTTTATTTTCACAATATTTTGATATTGTCCAGGTTTCTGCTTCATATAGCAGTGTTGACCATATGTAGCATTTGGACAGCCTAATTCTTGTTTTTGTGTGAATTTTCCTTGAGGTCAGAATGTTTTTCATGCTAATGAAGGTTGATCTAGCAATTTCTATTCTTCTTAATATTTCCTTATCACACTTTCCATTCTCTGTAATTAGTTGACCCAAATCGACACTGCAAGGTAAAAGAGGGTAAAAGGAAAATGAGGAATGAGAAATATATATCTCTCTTTAATTGATCTAAAGTATTTCCTTTGATCTTAATATTTATATCAGGTATTTTCCCTTTTTCTCTTGTTACCAGCATGGTTTTAGTTTTTTTTTGAAGTTGAAATGAAGTCCATTTTTTTCACTTAGCTTCAGCGTCTCTTCTAGTAGGTTTTGAAGATCTTTTTTATTTTCAGCTATCAGTACTGTATCATTTGCATATCTTAAGTTGTTTATATTCCTGCCTCCTATGCTGACTCCTTTAAATTCTTCCAATTGCTGGAAGATATTTATAGTATAGAGGTTAAACAATATAGGAGAAAGAACACAGAAAATACTTATAACATCTAGCTCTATTCCAAAGTATTTTAATAACAAAGTGTTACATCTTTTCACTACTTGTGTATGGGAGATATATGACTTCTGCATTACTTCAACTTTGATATCACTTCTAGGTCTGGCTCCCACTGATGTTCATCTTTCAGCTTGCTTGCCTTCTAAAGAGTGAAGCAGTTCTGCTCAGTGGCAGGTTTTTGCCTATCACAAGCAGAACTTGGCACATTGCATGCAGGTGCTCACTGATGGCTGATGTAAAAACAGAAGAGAACTTTTATGTTATGAATTGTTCCAGAGTACTTAGAAATTTATCTAGATCTTTGAGAACTTTAAGAACTATGACTATACCTTCATTTGGTGTAAAGTTGAGGGGAAACTTAAAAACTATTAAAAAAGAGAATAGATTCAATTGATTCCAAAACGTCGCCTTCCATTGTTTACAGGATGATCTAAAATATTGGAAGAGTGGATGGAGAAGTTTGATTTAAAATTTAATGTGAACATATGCAAGTATATCTGATTCAATAAGAAGATAATATTAGATGAATATAAGTTGAAGATAGCATCAATAAAAGATGCCGTAAAAATAAAAAAGATAGGATTATTAAAAAGTAGCATACTTTCATAATTTGCGTCAGGTTTAACATTGCTTTTTTACTCATGACTAGCCTTCTTTTAATTTCATCTTCACATTCACCATAATTTCTGCTTCTGGACCTCAGTAAGTCATAACTTTCAACAATTTCTATTTTATCTTTCTCTATTATGAATTCATTTAAATTGCCAGATGCCATCACTTTTGTTTTGCTGATGTTTAAATTATGATCAGCTTTGTTCCTTTCCATCTTAACCAGTGGAATCAACTTCTCCAGATCTTCCCTAGTTTCTGCAATGACGGTTGTATCATTTTAAATCTTAAGATGCATATCGTAAATTATTTATTTTTCTGATGCCAATCTTTATTCCAGCTGAATCTTTGTCTAAGTTAGCCATTCTCATAATATATTCACTATAAATATTTAAAAAGATAGGTTAACAGTATATAACCTTGTCGCACCCCTTTTTCCATTTGAACACTGTTTGTTTCTCCAAAGACTGTTTTTACTGAAGCTTCTTGGTTGTCATATAGCTCTCTTATCAAGAGGATTAGATGTTCAGGTATACCCATTGATCTCATTACAACTACAGTCTGTTATGATCCATGCAATCAAAAGCTTTTTTATAATCACTAAAACAGATGAATACTTCTGAAATTCTCTTGTTCTTTCCTTAATCCATCTCATGTTTGCTATTTGGTCTCTAGTTCTTCTACCTCTCCTGAAGCCTGCCTGCTCTTGTGGCATTTCTCTATTCACATATGGATCACTTAGCATAACTTTTCTTGCAAGAAATTAAAGTGACGATTCTATAATTGTCACAATCTCTGAGATTTGATTTTTTTTGGAATTGAGATGAATACTGATGTTCGCCAATCTCTGGGCCAGCTTATTTTCTTCCAAAACCCATTGATTAATTTCAATCAATACATTCACTACTTCATCCCCAGCTGCTCTCAATAATTTTGCTGACACCATCAGCGCTCCATGAGCTTTTTTTTTGGGCAGCTGTTCCATTGCTGATATCACTTCATTTTTCATTATCATGGTTTCCTCAACAGATTCGCTACACACTCTTTACATCTTTTTTTTCACTACCTTTTCCATCAGACATTTCTCAAATTATTTTTTACAACTTTTAATCTAGGGATAAACTTCCCTGTAACATTCATTTTTCTAAACAGATCTCTTGTTCTATAATATTGCTTTCTTCAATGCACCTTTTCTTTAGACCAGGGGTGGGCAACCTTTTTTAAGTGGGCATGCCAAAATCGCCAACTCTTTCATTCAACATTTTTTCAAGTTTGCCAACTGAAATTTTGGGGAACATATTATTTGGTGTCTTTTAAGTATTGGGAGAACCTTTTCAAATAATCAAAAATCACACTATAGCAGTAAAATCAAGTGATTATTGTAAGTCGTAAGATTTGAATGAATGTAAAAAATTAGTGATGGAATTTTTACTTAAAAGTCCTTCTACCCTGTTGATAGCATGGATATTTTTTTATTTGCTTTTAAGTGTAATTTTAGCTGCCATATACAGCCACACAATTTAAAGACGCAATTTTTAATATCAGCAAAAGAGTAAACAATAATTCTGAATTTTTTTGTTTTTGTTTTTTTATAAAGATCGATCAGACATAAGTTTTTCCAATATGTTACAGTGCACAATCTCATAATCATTTTACTTGACTAAAGCACAATAAAAGAAACTAAAATTATAGATATTCTTATATTAATTCTTAATCCCTTACAAGTAATACATAAAAATTATAAAGTAAAATATTATTTTACCTGCATAATATATTAAACAGAAGTTAATCTTTACCATTCTTTAGCAGAAAACATCAAATCAAAACTAGAGAAAGAAAAATAGTGGACATTTTATTTATTTAGCTTCAGTGATAATTCTTCTGCTGCTGCTGCATCACTATACAGATTATATCAGATTTATATTTTTTGTAACCTTTAAAGATATGCATGCTCTACTAGTTTCATCTGTAAGGCTACTTCTATCATGAGACTTAACAAAGTTCATCACTGAGAACAAAGATTCACAAGAATATGTAGATGCAAAAATGGATAGTAATGCTGTTTCGAGGGTTTTTAAACATATAAAAGTTTCTGGAATAGTATTTCCAGAAACTCAATATTTTTCAAGTCAACTCTGAGGTCAACAAATTTCTGCCTCTAAATTGAGCTACTTTTAAAATCAATCAACTGCATTTCAAAATCATCCATATATTTATCCACGTTTAAGTTACACAGTTTTATAGTGTCAGTGAAGATGTTGGTTGTCTGTTTTGTCATCCTGTTGGAGATCATTGATGTATTTCTATAGGTTTGGAAAATATCTAAATCTCTCACGTCCCTCTTAAAAACTCCTACTTTCATTTCATATGCCTTTATGTCATCAAACATAACATCAAGAGTCTTACCAGAGTCCTTTAGTATCTGAAAAAACGGTTATCAGACCCACACAGTCATACGTTTCTTTATAACACATTTGTTGATTAGTCAAAAAGAGATTTATCTCATCCAGGCATTCAGTAATTCACTTCAGAACAAGACCTCCACTAAGCCAATGAACATTGTTGTACATTATTAGTCCTTTGTACACCAAATCCACCTCATTCAATAGATTCTGAAATTGTCTTTTATTCAGAACAAGACCTCGACTAAGCCAATGAACAGTGTTGTACATTATTAGTACTTTGTACACCAAATCCACCTCATTCAATAGATTCTGAAATTGTCTTTTATTCAAAGCACGTGCAGCAATGTAATTAATAACCTTGGTTACTATTTGCATCACTTCTTGAAGTTCCTTTAGGTTAAGATGTTGGATATGTATTTATTTATTTTTTAAGGTGAGCCCTGGGTTGCGTGCTGGAAAAAGTCGTTGGTATGGCACGCGTGCAAAGGGTTTCCTACCCCTGCTTTAGATGTTGTTCCTTATCTTCCCTAGCCTGTCTTTGGAAATGTGCACTCAGTTGTGTAACTCTTTCTTTTCTCTGAAGTTTCATTTTTCTTCTTTTCTCTGCTGTTCGACAACCATTTGCAATCTTTCTTTCTTGTTGCTTTACTTAGTCTTCTTTGCTGCTTCTATGACTGTACATTTTGTTTCTTCCCATAGTTTTTCTAATTCCCTTCCTGTTTCTCTAAACTTTTTAATTTCTTTCTGAATTCTACTTTAAATGCTTCATTTATAGGATTTAAATCAAATCTGATACTGTCCTTTTGTTTCTTCTTAGCCCTTAATTTAACTTCAGCTATCAATAATTCATTATCTATCCCACAGTCTACACCAGATAGTGTTTTGCTGCTTGGATAGCACTCCTCCACCTTTTGCTGGCAACAATATAATCTATATGATTTCTATATTCAGGATGTAAGTGAGAGTATTAGAGCGCAAAAACAGAGGGTAAAAGAATTTATAGTTGTGGTGGGGTACAAATGAATTGAAATGAGATAAATTTTTTATGAGAGAGGACTTGAAAGTATTGTTAAAGGTAGTGAAAGAAAAGAGTGACAGAGTTAGAATGGTGAGTCTGTTGCCGCGGTATGACAGAGAGGAGTTTAGAAGGAGGGCCATAATCACAAATGACATTATGCACAGGTTATGCAGACGGTGTGGTGTGGAATGAGTTTGATGGGTGAAAGGATTTATACAAGATGGATGGCCTGCATTTGAATGGATTTGGTGTGCGGTGACTGGAAAAAGTGTTGCTGAATGAAGTGAAAATGGATGTGTAGAACCAGGGAACTACCAAGGAGGGGGGGGGGGGGATATGCGGACATCAGTGAGACAGTTGAGTGTAAGAATGTATATAATGTACCCGAGCCAGTACTAAGGACAAAAAATGGGAATGGGATATTTAGAATAACGCATCGAGATAGGGGTGGGACAAAGGGATCACTTCATTTCATGTATACTAATGCCAGGAGTATTAGGAACAAGAAGGAAGAATTTTTGGCCTTGATTGGCTCTTCCTGGCCACAGGTTATTGGCATTAGTGAAACATGGCTGACAGAAAATGATATAGTTAGTGGGATAGAATGTGTAGGTTATAGTGTGTTTAGGAGGGACAGAGAGAATAAAATGGGGGGGGGGGGTTCATCAGCTATTGATGATAGCTGATGAACAGCAGCCAAGGAGAATTGAAGTTGTATCGCAGGATAGTGAAAAGAGCTCATTTGAGGCTATTTGGTGTGAGATTGAGACTAGCAGAATAAAATATATAGTTGGGTGCTGCTATAGACCAGGATGGAATAGATGGTGGAGATAGTATGCATAAACAAATTGATGAAATGAGTGGAAGGAGGATAATTATTATGGGGGATTTCAACTATGGTAACATTGATTGGAAGGAGGAGGAGAGGACACATGTGAGGAAAGAAATGGATTTTATTCAATTATTAAGGGATAACTATCTGAGACAGCATGTAATTGAAAATACTAGGGGTGTGAAAGTGCTTGACCTGGTAATAGCATCTCAGAATTTGACTGTAATGAATATGACTATGTTGCCACCTATTGGTGAGAGTGATCATAAGGTCTTGACTAGGAGGTGGCTAAAGGTGTGGAATTTTCGATTAAGAGGAGTATATGTGGAATTACCGTGCTGGCAAGTATGACAAGCTTAGGAGATTGTTTGGATCAGTGCCATGGCATATACAACTGCAAGGGCTGGATGTCGATAGAGCATGGGAAGTGGTGAAGGATCATTTACAGGAGGTTATGGCTGATTGTATACCTAGGGTAGGAATAGTGAAACAAGTAGGGGTTAAATGGATGAATAACACCAATAAGCTTGAGCTGCAAAAAAAGAAACAACTGTGGAGGGAATTTAAAGAAAGGGGTGACCTGCAGGCACACGAACGGTATGAAGTGGAATTCTAATCCGTAAATTACAACATATGGGAATAGATATAGGGTTGGTGAGATGGATAGGTGGGTGGTTGATGGAGAGATATCAAAGAGTAGTTTATTCAGGAGTAGAGTCCAAAAGACGGCCTGTGACTAGTGGTGTGCCGCAGGGTTCTGTTCTTGAACCGCTGCTGTTTAATTTGTTCATTAACGATATAGGGAAGGATCTAAGAGGAACAGTTCATTTGTACGCTGATGATGCAAAGTTGGGTAGGGCAATAGTGAATGCAGAAGATGTCAAAATCTTGCAGGACAACTTGGATAGATTGGAGTTCTGGGCTAAGGAGAATTGATATCAATTTAATGTGACAAAATGTAAGGTTATGCATTTTGGGGTGAAAAGATTAGCAGCAGTATACCACATTGGTGGAACTGTACTCCAGGAGATTGATGAGGCCAGGGACTTGGGAGTGTTGGTGGATAGGGAGATGAAGTTTAGGGGGCACATTGCAAAAGTAGCTAAATCAGCTCATCAACTCACTTAGTTGTTGAAAAATACCTTGACGAGCAGAGACAAGCAAGTTATTGTACCTCTGTACCTAGCCTTGATAAGACCTCATCTCGACTACTGTGCCCAGATTTGGTCACCTCGGTTTCTTCTTGATGGGGAGGAGGTGGAGAGGATCCAGAGGCGAGTGACTAAGATGATAGCAGGTCTATGGAATGAACCATATGAGAACAGGTTGAAGATTTGCAGAAATTAGTTGATAAATGGAAGAGGGGGAGATATGATTGAGATGTTCAAATTGCTAAAGGGTTTCTATAGGATTAATTCAGAGGATATTTTTAAGATCAGGACTGGTGGTGGGAGAACTAAGGGACACCTATGGAAGCTGGGCAAGAGTGTGGTTAGCAGGGGGTGTTAGAGCTGGGTTCTTTACTTTTAGAGTGGTAAATGAGTGGAATAAACTGCCAGAGTCTGTTGTGGGTGCTATGACAGTGAGTGAGTTCAAGGCAAGGTATGATAGATACTGTGAGAATGTTGTATAGTTGTGTGGACATGATGTTTAGGGCCTCCCTCGATGAGTCTAAGGACTCCCTGGAGTCGCCCATAATAATAATATTAATTAGGTAAATTGGTAATAGGTACATTTATATTCAGTTAGTAGTTTCTTTGATATAAATATGAATTTGGGTAATTTATGGAGATCATGTCATTGTCATTCTAGATGAACTTATTTCTCCTGGTGTAAAGTGAGAAATAATAATAGTAAAACTTTCTGACATGGTGATTGCTTCTTATTCTGAATTTCTGTAAACTACTATATCTTCGAGCAATTTGAAGATATCACTTTTAATGGTAATAGGACAGTTTACAGCTGCATGGACCTGGTAAACACCAGGTAGGTCTAGGGGAAGTGGTTGGTCTTTTGTGGAGCTGATAAGGGATGCCAATTTTCTATATGGTTTATAACAAGAGGTCAGGTCATATTTTTTTAGGATTTTGGTTATTTTTTCAGAGGTGCCCTGGATGTAGGGGATAGTGACTGATTTAGAGTAATCTTTATTGTGTGTGTGTGTGGGGGGGGTACTGGTTTTAGTATTTGTTGGATTTTTTTGGGGTTGTAGCCATTGGCTGAGAACGTATTAAGGATATGATTTAGTTCAATGTTAGGGCCTTGTCATTTGAACAGATTAGTTTAGACCTGTTATGTAGTGTCTTAATAACACTATATTGTTATTGGTGTGTGTGTGGGGGGAATTATTGGTGAATATATCTGCCTGTATGGGTGGGTTTTCTATAAACTGAGAAAACCAAGGTTCCATCAGGCTGGCAGATGATTAGTGTGTGTAGGAAAGGGAGGCTATTGTTATCCTCTTTTTCCAAGGTGAACTTGATTCTGGGGTGTTGGTTGTTTAAGCGTGTTAAGAAGGAGAGGAGTGTATCTGAGCCATGTGGCCAAATAGCGAACACATCATCAACATAACGAAGCCATATAGTAGGTTTTTGTGGGGCAGAGTTTAAGGCTTTCTCTTCAAAAGTCTCCAAGAAGAAGTTGCCAGGGGTGGGGAGAGTGGTGAACCCATGGTTCTCCCCTCTATCTATTTATAGAATTTTTCCTGCCAAACGAAATAGCCTGAGTTCAATGTGAACTGAAATAGGGATGAGATATCGGGAGGGAATTTGGCTTGGATGAACTCTAAGGTTTTCTTGAGTGGGACATTTGTGAATAGGGAGGAGATGTCAAAACTGACCATTATGTCATTATGTTGGAGTGTAAGGTTTTCTATACTGGCTTTGAAGTGGGCTGAGTTTTTTATGTGTGATGGTGTGTTGCCAGTATAATGTGTGAGCTCTTTGGCCAATTTGTACGTGGGGGAGTCAATGCTATCCACTATGGAACATAATGGCACATTTTGTTTATGAATTTTTGGAAGTCCATAAATATGGGGGGGGGGTATAGAGTTAAAAGGTTTTGAATTTGTTGGTGACTTTCGCATGCCAAGAAGTGACCTTCTTAAGGAGCCTATGGAGTTTTCTGATTTGTGAGTTGGTGGGATTATATTCAATAGGGAGGTAGGTAGCCCGATCTAATAATAAAGCATTAAGCTTACCTGTGTAGTCAGTATGGTTGAGAACCACGGTGGCGTTCCCCTTATCTGCTTTGGTGATTACTATTTCTTTGTTTTTCTTCATTTCCTGTTTCCTGTAGAGCTTTGTATTCACTATTGGATATGTTGGGTTTTAGTGGTTTTGCTTTGGTGAGAACATAGGCTACATCCAGTCTGATATTGTTGGAGATGTGGTTTGGAAGTTCAGCCGGTATTTTTCTCGGAGCAGTGGCAAAATTGTGGCCACGTGTAAGAACATTGAGTGCCTCAGATTTCAAATCCATGGAAGAAAGGTTGGCTACTATGTTAAGTGGTAGTTTTGGATCGGAGGTAGAGTTCCTTTTGAGGTTACCATATTTCTTGATGTGTCAATTCCTTATCTGCAGAAGTGCACGAGACGTCATATAGAATCGTCCAAAGTTCGTAATTCAGCGTGTTGAAAAGTTCTACCTCTAGCATTAGAATAGCTTTGTTTGCATTAGCGAGGAGAACGCACGTTGCGGTAATTTGTTCTCATAGCTGTAAATTCGGAGAGCTTTCTGTGACGAGAAATGGTGCTTAATTTTCACACAATTTGGGATTATCTGATTATCGCGGCAGCATTTTAGGAAGGTCAAACGATTCAGTTGTCTAGATAACTTCAGCTTCAGTTTACTGTATTGGTGGGCCTTGCATGTGATAGAATCTCTGTGGATGATCATAATTCTTGTAGAAAGGCTTATACGTTGGCTGTACGTGATTATTGAATTACTTAAGGAATTCACAACGTAAATTGGAATATAAATTAAAATAAACTTTAATATATACTTCCTATATTTTGGTAACGTCACGTTGCCATCTTCATGGGAACTTAAGATTAAGACACATGCATGCAGGCACTAGAACAGCAAATGAGGTCGAAGAAAAGAGACTACTGTTATTCCTAAAGTCCTGATGGTGCCCCCAACAGGCTATATTAGGTATTCTTGGCAGTTGGGCTGAAGTTCTCATGATGTATGTTCCTCAAATTTGGGGTAGTCTCATGCATCCAAATTTGTTGAGATTGAGCACGTTTTTTAGGACTGAGACTGATTCTATGAATAGTCTTTCAAATTTTTACTTGCTTTCTTCGACCTCATTTGCTGTTCTAGTGCCTGTATGCACGTGCCTTAAGTTCCCATGAAGATAACAATGTGACGGTGCCAAAATATAGGAAGTATATATTAAAGTTTATTTTAATTTATATTCCAGTTTACATTGTGAATTGCTTAAGTAATTCAATAAAAATTACAGATAAACAACTGTCAACAATCAAACTTATTTACACATATTTAATATAATTTTTCTCAAACTAGTATACCTGATTTATTTCACTTATCAAGAAAACTTTTTTTTTGAATAGATTCTGCAATCTTAATTTAGTTGATTTGTATATGTATATATTTCTTTTTGTTTTTAGGGATTTTTGTTTTATGGAAGTGACTTCAAACCTACAGATCTTCCGATTCCAAGGAAATCTTTCCATGATTGGGCGCTGTTGCATGAAGAATCTCCAAAAAATAATTATCTGTTTTCTACTAAAGAGGTTTGTAAAGCAAATTTGGAGCAGTATTAATAGGTTAATTAATAACTACTCAAATAGCCGAAGAAGAATATATGCATGTTACACAAGCAGGCATGCCTCAAATAGCTTGATTGGCAGATCACAAGGAAAGACAGCTTAGATACACTATATATATATATATTATTAAAAGGTTTTATTGACTGATACTGAGAGATAAAAATATGACATGGTATATTTGAAAAGATACTACTAGTTTACTAGTTTCGTTGAATTGATCAACATCTTCGGGTATCACAATCAAAGATATATATAAAGAATTACAGAGACTTAAATTGCATTAACAGAACAAGTACAAAAAGACAGTAGCATGTTTGAAAACAAAATGCTTGCTTGAGTTCCAAATAAACATAGCCTATGCGCTGTTGCGAGTGCACCAATACTGAATAGAGGCAATGTGTGCATCAGAGAGATTGAAACTTATGCTGTTGTTGATATGGGAAGAATCTAGAGAAATTTCTCTAGATTCGACAATCTTTCTCTCGAGCTCATCATAGCACACATGGATGTTAGAAGTTTGAGTCCAGTTCACAATGTGTTGGCGGCCTTCGTCTTAGTTAACTGAAAAGAGAACGTGGCTAGAGAGAGAGCGCTGGCTCTAGTCCTGTTATAGGAGATATCTCTACGGTATTCTTCCAAACGTAGAAGGATGGATTTAGCAGACTGGCCATAGTATGACTTTCCACACTCACATAAAATGTTGTACACTCCTGGAAACTGAGTTGGAAGATGTTTCTCTTTAGGTTTACTAAGTATTGAACGAAGTTTTAGGAGCGTAGTGAAGTAAGTTCTGAAGTTAAACTTCTTGAGAATTTTTGCCAGTTTTGGTGAAAGAGAGCTGATGTAAGGCAAAGAGATGAAGGCTCTGGGGGAAGAGGGATCTTCAGAAGTAGTTGAGTGACTTGAGGAAAGAAATTTGTCAATTTTCTTAGGAGAGAAACCATTATTAATAAAAGTTGTTTTAAGAAAAAGGAGTTCATTTTCAATTTCTGCTTCTTCTGTAAGTAAAGATTTGGCTCGGTGAGCTAAGGTGGAAATAATACCAATTTTTTGTGGGGGGGGGTAGTGATGGGAGGAAGCATGAAGGCATCTATCAGTATGAGTAGTCTTTCTAAAAATTGAGATTTTAATACTCTCAGCACCTCTGGTAAGTTTCAGGTCTAGAAAGCGGAGGCAGTCATCGGATTTTAGTTCGAAGGTAAAAGAGATTTTTTCGTGACACTTGTTTAGGTTAATAATAATTGTTATTAACTATTATTATTATGTATATTTCACTCTTGCTGTATTTATATCAAACTCGCTCACTATAAATCACTACCAATTGAGAATATTTTATTGTGATATAATATGGTGTAAGAGTTCTTACATCATATTAGCATAACTTACATGATATCTTACATGACATTAGTATAACTTAATTATAACATCACAGTTGGGGTGAGTGGTACTTTAATCCTATCAGTTGACTTATAAATTCAGTAATTTAATTTATCTTCAGTAACAATGATCACATTCACTATTTGATGAGTTTTCTGTATATTATAAGCTCCTCATGCTGTGTAGTAGTAGTATAGCAGCACATCCTATTAATTTTCTTAAAACTATTGCTTACTACTTATTACAGGCACTAGTAACTGTTGGATTATTCTTGCAGAACGACATCTTCAGTAATTATATCCATTTTGCATTTCAAGAACAGATGTTGCAGTAAATCATATTTTTTATACGCAGTATCATTTTGGTTAATACAAACCAAACCATTCAGCATCCAAAATCTTCAAGAAGAATTTTGGTGCATCATGTTGAATTCATATTGAATAATGATTGACATAGGCTATTTGCATTTACATCTCATATTTTTGCAAGAGTGCTTTTCAGCATTGGTAAGTATAATAGTGGAACAGATTAATAATTGAAAACAATCTTGCTGTGCTCTCTCAATGAACCAACTTAAATTCGAGAAGCCATTCGTTCAGAATAAACAGTATCATACATTGTACTAGTTTTTTTGTATATTTTTTATGCTCTACCTGGACAACGTAAGTGCAATTTTTTTGTGATTGGTTAAAATTAGGGATGTGCCAAATATTCAGCCAAATCAGTAGAAAGATTCGTATTTGGCCAGGCCGAAGCAGAAAAATTCCTGTTACATGCATATAAACCATTTAGGAAATGCATCCCTTTCATCACTAAAAACACACGTAATAACCGGCAATCTTTTGAGAATAAGACCGGAGTCAAGAGTTGCCTTGGCTTACGCTATTTAAACACCATGAATCTACCTACAATCTGTATATTTGCCTTTTATTAATGCATTGAGTAAGTTTCTCTAACCTGAAATACCAAGTGTCAAATTGACCAGGTTAAAAAAAAACTTACAAGTGAAAATGAAAGGAAAAAAACTCATTCAATGCTGTAACTACATCATAAAATAAAATTCATAAGTGATCTCATAAGATATTAAATTTTTTTATTTTATTTTATTTTCTATGTTGGATTAATACACAAGAGATTGGTTGATCAACCTATAGTACATTAGTACCATGTATGGGTAGTGGGTTGAGAAAGGAGGAACTTGGTTACATTTGATTTAAATGATTGTATATTTTATTCCTTGGGAAACACAACAGAGGGGAAGACTGTTGCGCAGTACAGCACTTACAGGGATGAAGGAGTACGAAAAGGAACTTGTTCCGTGGGTTTCAAGGTGCACTGTGAATGGATGTTGAGCAGCAGCTGCACTTTTTCCAGCGAGCAGGGGAATTATTGATTCTATTTCAGATGGATATTTTCCATGGAAATATTTGTAAAATACACATATTGAGGAAACTAAACGTCTGTGGGAAAGTGGGGGGGGGGGAGCGAATTGGTAAGAGCTGGGTCATTAAAACTCTTCTCTGTACTGAGTCAAGCATTTTGAGGGAGCTTTTAGGGGCTCCCAACCATATGTGAAAGCAGTATTCACTAGCTGGGCAGATTTGTGATACAGAATTATAGAGCTGAAAAGCTTATATTTGTCTTGCACCCTCTGTCCAAAAAAAAAAACCGAACTTTTGATAGAAAATAAAACATAGGCCAATTATAATTATTCAAATAATTTATTGCAATCAATATACTCTCCCTCAGCTTCGATACAGTGTTTGGCACAGTCAATTAATTTGTTAAATGAGTTTTTTATATCGGTTTTTGAGATACTGTTGAGGGTCGTGGTTATTGCTTCTTGAACATTTTCAATAATGTCGTATCACTTTACTTTCATCGGCATATGAAGTCAGGGGAAGAGAAAGAAGTCACAGGGTGATAAATCATGTGAATACGGCTAGCGATCCAACACACAAACTTGGTTTTTGCTCAAAAACTGTCTTACAATGTTCGTACGATGAGATGGTGCATTATCATGCAAAAGTAACCTGCTGCCTGCATCATGATATTCATGCCGTACGCAACGAATTCTCTCTATCACTCGCTTCAAAACTTTGAGATAAAACTCACCATTGACCGTTCGGCCAGGCAAAACGAGGTCTTTGTGGATAATGCCCTTGGAATCATAGAAACAAATCAGCATTGTCTTTTACTTTTGACTTCTCCAAGCGACTTTTTTTCGGATGCCCCCTCTTCCAGTGGTCTCCACTCAACATTCTGGCAGTTTTGGGCTCATACTCAAAACACCACATTTCATCACCAGTAACGATCATTTCAAGGAAGTTTGAGTCCTTATGAGTGGTTTGAATGAGGTACAGTGCTCAATTCAATATCGGTCAACTTGTGGGGAACAAATTGCGAATTCGATTTACGAAGGCCCAAACTCTCGGTCAAAAGGTTGTGCACAGTTGATTTTGGAATCCTCAATTCATCTTAAATCAATCTCATGGATGATTTCAGGTTTTCTTTGATAAAACGTTTTGGATGTTAACTTCGCTCAGTCCAGTTTTTGAAACGCCCAGCTTTTCGTCGTCCTCAAGTGTCTCACGACCACTTTGAAATCGCTTAAACCACTTGTAAACTTGAGTATAGGATAAGTATTCATTACCATATGCTATTTGAAGCATTTGATTCGTTTCGGTAAAACATTTACCAAGTTTAACACAAAAGTCAATCACAGCTCTCTATTTGAAACTCATTTTCCGACCATTCGTCAAAACATACTCACTCTTGGCACTATAACTCAGCTTCTAATGAAACAAATGTTATAAACAGTTGACACAACACTAATGAAGGTTGCCACTTTCAACAAGAAAAAAAAGATACAGCAGGTGGCGCCACTAGTTTCTTCTATTTTCGAAAAGTTTGGTTTCTTTTTGCACAGAGGGTGTATATAAGATGCTGTAATAGATAATATTAGTTTTATCTATATTTTATAACAAAATGTGAAAACAAGTGAAAGTAGGACATGTAGGAAAATTTTCTTTTGAAATTTTACCAGAAACCTTATGAGAAAGTTATATTCTTACAAACTCGAGCAAATTTTTGCAACTTTCTTTTCTTTCTACATTTGACTATAAAATATATACAGATTGATGATATCCTCCATTTCATTATCTCATGTATTTGAAATTGAAACATTTCAGCCCCATACTTAAAAAATTGACAGTTTATTATTTTTATAGAAAGCAAAATAAAAAAAAATGATGGTACAACATGACAAAATTTCATGCCAGCTGGGGCGTTGCCCGGTTAAACAAGGCCCCCGTTGTTTTCGCCAGAGAACCAGGACGAACAGCGAAAAGTCAGCTACTGGAACAAATCTGGAAACAAACCCCAACTCAACATCACCAGAGTTAAAGATCGGTACTATCAACGTAAGAATCCTGAATGGCAAAGAAATGGAGCTAGCTGAGAAATTAGATAAGTACCAGATCGACATAATAGGGGTGACTGAAACAAAAAAGACCAAAACTGGTGAGATCTTTCTGAGCAATAAATACAAAATGTTATATTCAGGCAATGACAATCAAGGAAAAGAAGGAGTAGCCATAGTATTCAACACAAAATACGAGGCTAATCTTCTTGAATGGCAGTCAGTCTCAAGTAGAGTAATGTGGGCAAATATGAGAATGGGGAACTGGACAATGAGACTTATTTGTGCCTATGGTCCCACAGAAGGTTCTACTAAGGTAGAAGTGGAGGAATTTTTTGATGCTTTAGAAAAAGCAACTGACACAATGAAAAAGGAAAAGTTGGTCCTTGTTGGGGATCTAAATAGCAGAGTAGGAAATGATTGTGAGACATACAAAAATATTTTGGGAAAATTTGGAGAAAAGAGCAAAGCTAATAATAATGGCAAATATCTGTTGGATTTCTGCTCAGGACATGGACTGGTTATTACTAACACCATGTTCCAACATAAAAATGTGCAAAAATTCACATGTAGAGAAGATGCTAGGAATAAGAAAAGTCTCATTGACTATGTTATTGTCGATAGTGATGTTTTCTCCCTGGTGCAGGACACCAGAGTGTACAGAGGATTTGAAATTGGAAGTGATCACTATTTAGTCTTGAGCAGGATAAAATTGAATTTTATATTGAAAAGAATAACATGTAAGAAAGTTTTAAAGCGAATAAAAGTTGAGCAGCTCTCAGATGTGAACTGTAGACTAAAATACAGAAAGATTATTGAAAAGAAAATGAAAGAGTTTGAGAACAGGAACCAAACTTTAGAGATTCAGTGGCAAGCCTTGAAGAAAACCTTGATTGATTCAGCCAGAGAGGCATGTGGTGAGGTTATCCGCAAGGACAGAAAAATCAGAACTCCCTGGTGGACACAGGAAGTTAAAGAGGCAGTGAAGGAAAAGAAGAAAGCATATCAAAAGTTCCTGGCAAATAAGTCAGCTTTTACTCTTACAGAATACAGAGACAAATGTAAGAAAGCTAAACAGTGTGTAAAACTAGCTAAACAAAAGTCATGGGAGGACTTTGGCAAGAATATAGAAAATAAATATGAAGAAGGTGGCAAAATATTCTGGAGGTTGTTGAAGAAGCTTAGGAATGGAGGAAAGAGTGCTGTAAAAGGAGTTAGAGATGATAAAGGTGACATGAAAACAGGAGAAAAAGATATCCTTGAAGTATGGAGTAATTACTTTGAAAAACTGCTAAATGAAACAAGCAGTGATGACAGCACAGTGATAAAAAACACTGACCAAACATGCAGCCAGGAATACATATCCATACTTGAAGTAGAAAAAGCCATCAAAGGATTGAAATGTGGAAAGGCAGAAGGAGTGATGATATTCGACCAGAAATGCTGAAGTATGGTGGTATAAAAGTCTTATAGTGGCTGCACTGCATAGTTCAGAAAGCCTGGACAGAGGGACGAATTCCCGATGATTGGAGTAGAGCTCTCATAGTACCCATATATAAAAAGGGAAATAAAACTGAATGTGAGAATTACAGAGGTATTTCCCTACTAAGTGTTCCTGGCAAGATCTTTGCAAGTATACTTGAGAAACGGTTGAGAAGAATTGTGGAAGAAAAGCTTGGTGAAGAACAAGCTGGATTCAGGCCAAATAGAGGCTGTCAGGATCAGATCTTCACTTTACGACAAATAGTCGAGAAAGCATGGGAATATAACAAAGATCTGTATTTAAGTTTTGTTGATTTGGAAAAGGCATATGACAAGATGCCAAGAGAGAAGCTATTCAATACGCTTCAGTTATATGGTGTCAATGGGGGCATTATATCAAGCAATACTTAGTCTTTATTTGAGTTGTAAGTCAGCAGTTAGAATTGAAGGAAGTACAGGAAGATGGTTTAATGTTAAATCTGGTGTGAGACAAGGATGTACATTATCCCCTCTGTTATTCATTATCTATATGGATCACATTATGAAGGAAAGTGATATTAAACCTGATATCAAAATTGGAGATATTAATGTCAGCTCTTTGCTTTATGCAGATGATGTTATACTTCTAAATAAATCCGCTATAAGTCTGCAAGATTCTCTGACTAAATTGAATAACTGTTGTAATAGATATGGTATGAAGGTCAGCAATAAAAAGACAAAGACAATGAAAATAGGCAGAATCATTGAAAATGTCAACTGTGTTGTGAATGGAGAACCTGTGGAACAAGTAAAACATTTCAACTACTTAGGCACGATTTTTACTGAAGATGGTAAATTAAATATAGAAATAGACAACAGAATCAGCAAAGCTGGTATGGTGGGAAGTCAATTGAATAAATTCATATGGAATAAGAGAGAAATTAGTCGGAAAACTAAATTAGCTGTATACAAGACAGTGTTCAAACCAGTTTTAACTTATGGATCTGAGAGCTGGGTCAGAAGTAAAACACTTGACCAAAGACTAGAGACCGCAGATGTGCGAGTCCTGAGAAAGATTAGAGGCGTGAACAGATGACATCAATGGCAATATCATATTAAAAACGAGGATATTAGGAAAGAACTTGACATTGTCAGCATCCAGGAATGTGTTAGCAGAGCTAATGTCAGGTGGTATGGTCACTTAAATAGAATGGGAGAGGAAAGATTAGCAAAACAAGTGTTCTCTGCCAGGTTGGCAGGAAAACGACCCAGAGGAAGACAAGATATAGGTGGATTGATACGGTACAAAGTGCCTTAGACGATAGAAATATAAGATCTGATAATGTTGGAGTCTTGACAAGTAACAGACTGATTTGGAGGAAAATTGTAGATAGGAAGTTAGTAATGATGTAAATTTTTCATGTAGTACTGTCGTATCCTGTACACCCCTTGAGGGTACATGACAGGAATTTGATGATGGTGGTGGTGGTGATGGTGCAAAATTTTATTATCCTTTCTTATCAAAGAATATCCAAAAAAGTCTTCAATTTGGTAATGTAAAATAAATGAAAATAGGAGATATTAAAGATTGGTGGAGCCCCCCCCATAGCTACACCGTAGCTCCATCACATGGTGGAGCCTCTGCTAAGTCGGTATAGACGAAGCCCTTTGGTTGTGAAAGACCTGGGTTTTTTCCCCCCCAAGACATGTGGAACCTTTATCTGTTTTCTTTCAATTAAAGGTGAGTTAGTCAGTCTCATACAGAGGTAGGGTTTTTTTCACCTGGTAACTCCGGGTTTTTCGTCCCCTAGAACAGGCAAACTGGCCTCGTTAACATACTCATCTATGAAGCACTGACAGTTTCAAATCATAATAGGCCATGCCTACTACAAATGCAAAGGGCCACTAGGGCCTAGGAAAGGAGGAGGAGGAGGAAAGATACATGGTTATTTCATAGCCAAATATATATAGTAATCCCTCGATTAATGCTTTTTCGATTAGTGAGTCATTTTTTTTTTTGATACCCAAATTCGATTAGTGCGCCTGTATACATCTTAAAAATAAATGTTACAGATTTTAAAAATTTTCAATCTATACACTTTTATGGCTAACTATTTTAAAATATCACTCACCAGAATGAAATAATTTAGTTACCGATTTAAAACATTTTACAAAGTTATTTTGTAAAATGTTTACTATGTTCCAAATTTTTACTGCCAAAATTTATGTCGTCTGCTGTAGTACGCCTACAGATTCGACACTTCTGCACATGTTACAGAAAGGAGAATCCATTCCGATAATAGGGTTAGCAATCTGTCTTGTGGGATGAGTTATTTATTATTACATGTCGGGAAATTAACTTTTCTTTTATGATCATTGTAGTTTTTAAAGTGGTAACTATTTTGCTTGTATAACAGTTGGGAAATTTTATCTATAAAGCACTTGATTTCTCATGTTGGCAACCAATTCGTACATCCTTCATTTCTTTCTCCCCTTCAATGATAATAACGTCAAAGAATTAATTAAATCTCATTCTGAAGAATTCAGTGATTCCAACCTGCTAAATTTAGGTGCACAGCTGGAAGATCCTGAATAATATGAAGACAATTTAACCACCGATAGTCATCCAAAAGAGATTTCACAGAAACAGTTTGAAAATATTTTTCGTACAATCGAAGTTTTTAAGCAGCAATGCTTAGAGGCTGACCCTGATGAAGAGAGAAGCAGTAAAATTTGTTGAAGAGTAGAAGAGGCAATAGGGCCATACCATTGGTTGTATGAAAAAAAGAAACAAAATGCCCTATGTTAGCTCAATTCTTTGTTATTAAGTAGAATAATAAAATTTATATTCTGAATATGTTTTATTGTCTTTCAGCTTCATGCTTTTCCTTTAACTAGGCCCTGAGACATACCTTAATTCTTTTATAAAAAATTAAGGTTCAAAAAAGAAATTTGAGGAATGAATTATACTTTTTCCCATAAGTTATTATATTCATTTAGTGCATTTTCGATTAATGCACCTGTTTTTAAGAACGCATTAGGCGCACTAATCGAGGGATTGCTGTATATATATCAAATTCATATATTGAGATCTTCATTTGAATAAACAACATGGGATCAATATGCATGAGTTTTAATTAGCCAAATTTCTGGCTGTGTATAGAAATTTGAAGTTTCAAATAAAGAACAGAGCAAACTTATGAGAATACAATCTTCAACCTTATCTTCACAAACTTTCCAAGTTTCTTGAGTAGTACCTGAAATAATATTATTATTATTATTAGTAGTAGTAGTAGTAATACATGACATCTCCAAGGACTCATCAAGGAAGGGCACTCACTCTACAACTCTCCATCTCCACCACTCAGTCCACCAACAACAGCGAATCACAACTACCATCATCATCTACGCTGGTGCAATCTACATCAATATGGATTGACCTGTTCATTTATAATACCCGAAATTACTCTTAAGCACCAATTGCTGTTCACTTATGAAAAATACAGTTCTCTGAAACAGTAGCTTTTGTACTGAATGAGGATTCTTGTCATTTTAAGGTTTATGCCTGATCTCTGATGAGAACCAGCAGTTTGAAATAGCTGTCAAGTCAGTGAAACCTTAATCAAAAGAACTAATAAAAGGCTGATATGCAAATCCCTGGGTAGCACTCATGTCTTTTAAGTAGTGCAAGCTAAGGCAACTTCAATGCCTTAAGAGTGTATTCTCATAAGCTCTCCGTTCAGTCTCTCTCTCTCTATATATATATATTTATTTATTTATTTCCTGTTTTAGCATCATTCCTAAATATAAACACAATATACTAGTCCTTCATGAAGAGGACACTCTTTGACATTTAAACGCTGCATCACGTTTCCGTTAATAGCCTGGGTGTGCAGAGAGAAATATATTTATCTTTGAACAGACCTGCAGATGGCACAGCCAGTTAAATTCTTAGTTCCAGTGTTTTTAAACGACCAAGAAGGCGAGGTGGGGTATGTGCTGAGACAATAGTGTAAAATCTCTCATGATATGTAACTATGTAACTTATGTTCACTTTTACATATTTTTCTAAGATTGTACTTAAAGACATGTCAGATTTTGTCTGTAATAATCTTGTATTTGTAATAAATTATCCATGATTCTTTGTTAAAATAATTTGGTGCATGATGTCATCATGTTATGCTGTTAACTCATGTCTAATTAGTAAGTCTAATTCTAAGAATAGCCATATATAGCGATTGCAAAAGAAGTGTGAAGTATGATATCATCATGGTCAGATGTCAATATGTGACCATACATGGAAGTTTCAAGAGACGTGCTTGTGCGTACAACAGAAGTTCAGGGCCTATATAAAGTGAGACTTCAAGAAGGACTTTATCTTAGGGTTCTGAACCTTCTCTTACCTGGGTCCACCACCATGTGAGGTCTGCTGTCGGTAATCAAAAGAGAAGCGTTGTAGGTTCTTAGTTTTCCAAGTCTCCTACCTGGATCCACCATCATGAGAAGTATTGTGTTGATTGCCTCGCTAAGAAAGAGCTGCACATTGCCTCCATGTTAAGGGTCCTAAAGGGCATAAAATAATCGACAACTTGGACAAAGAAGAAATTTGGCTGGAAATCAAGAGTCAGCAGAAGGGGAAAAGGATAAAAAAAGGAGCATGTTTATGTGAACAAAATATTCATATAAAAGGCAGTGCTGAACAAGAATTGTATTTATGCATGTAATAATTCCAAACAAGAATGTACATCAAGTGTGTCTGTTATATAAATTGATATTAAAATAAGCTTACTCAAGGTATGCTTTATTGTCAGTTTGTGTATATATATGACTGGCAGAATATTCTAGATTGTGATTTAGCTTTAAGGAAATAAATTAGAACTAAGTTTGAATTAGGAAGATTTGAAAATAGCAAAGAATTGTAATAAACTGTATATATATATATATGTTAATGTGAACCAAATTGTAAATGTTCCTTTTTGATTTAATTAAATGGTTTGTGAACAACACATTGGACATTCTGTCAGTGCACTATCCTGAAAATTTTGAACCTGCATAAGTTTAGGTGATTAATAATCAACCCATGACTAATTTAAGATAAGGATTAATATAAGCAGAGAATACAAATAATATCTGCTTTGTCTTTAGTTTAAAACTTATAATCTTGCACTCAATACATAGTCTAACTGGCACAGTTGTAAAACAAATTTGTTAGACTATAGAGCGTGAGAATATGGGATCTAGTAAAAATAAATATATGGCGGCAGTCAACCATTCACGATCTTTTAAGTAAAGAATGGCAAAGACAAAGCAGGGTTGAGAAATATGTAAGAGACAAATATAACAATAGCACCCAGAAATCAGTGACTGTGATTGGTTATTGTGTCAACCAATCCAATTGAATGTTGTCATTTGCCATGAGTTGCTGTTTTTGTTTTCTGAGTTTCATCTGTTTTGTGGTGGTGAAGTGTGAACTGACATGTTTAGATACCGATATAGACAAGTTTTTAATATATAATTTTCTACAAACAATTTATAACTTTTTTGCCATATTTACAATGGGAAACAGTGTTGATGATCTACTGAATGTCCCGTTTTCTTCGAGAGCTTTTGTGGACTGTTTGATTGTAATTACACCTTTTTAGTAAGTCAAATATACCAAACAAATGCAGCATTCTCCATCATTATTGCTTTCCAATATATCTTAAGCAAACACATTGTTCCCCTCCCTATGCAGATTTGATTACAATTAATTGCTAAAGTATTCAAAAGTTATCATACAGTTTAATTGCATTAACCAATTAAGATGAGCACTGATGCCCCATGCACTCTTAAAACTTTCATATATTGATAAAAATGCAATCATACGGTCCAATTCACGTGAATTTTGTGGCTGGGTTGCAGAAGCCACATGACAGCACACCCAACCAAAATGGGCATGCGACGCCATTGATGTGTGTGTGTGTGTGTGTATTTGTTTATTCATTCATTTATTTTCATGTGGTCACATGATTAGGTGAAGTATTATTACACATGATTTAATCTTTCTTTATTCTGCTATTTGGTTGAAGTATTCAAAAGTTATCGTGAATATTTGGCAAAGCATAATTAAATTTTTAACATGCTAATAATGTCAAATTCCTTCCTAATATCTTCATTTTTAATATGATTCTGCCATTTGGTTCATTCCTCTGATTGTTACATTTTATAAACAGATGTTTTGAACAAAAAATCTATACTTGTTTAAAATGTTGATCAATTTGTAATTTTTGTTTTTCTTTCAAAACATTGGTTTATAAAAGTTAATTTGGTATGCTTCAGTTGAATATTCAGTGCTTTAGCCCATCTCTAAAATCATTTATAATTTTTTTTTTGACAAAATTCACCATCTCTCTCTCTCTCATCTTCTTCTTTTTTAATATCTGGAGGTCCTTGTGTTTTCAATGGCGGTTTTGGGGGTGCATGAATATAAAACTCTGAGAACCACTGCTGTACAGTATGTTTGACGAGCCACCGAAAGGTATCACGGTGCTTGTTTGAAGAGATGGGACAGACAGAGGCAGAGATAGAGAACACATCCATAAGAGGTTGGTTAACCTATAGTTAGTACGATGGACAATAATGAACTTATTCACATTTGATTTGAAAAGCTGTCGATTGTATTCCTTGGTATTCCTATTTATTCTTCGAACTCTCAGGACTCATTTAGAAGAGTTGTTCTTGTGGGTTGTCTTTAGCATGCAGAGCCAGTTTTTTTTTTCATACTCAGACTTTGCTTTCCATACAACAGTTGTGACTGTTCTAACCTGCTGCTTATAATTTTCATAACAGATATGATCCTTATGCACACAGCATTCTTCCTTCCACATCATTTTCTTACGAATCTCTTACTTAATAAGATTACAAATCCATTTGACTCTTACTCTATTTATTCTTTGAACTCTCGGGACACACGATATCACATCATTTAAGTATTGTTTAAATGCTTTCCATGCACTGTCGATATTCTTCCCATCCAGCAAAGGATCCTATTCCACTGAACTCAATATACTCCTCACTTGGTCATAATTTTCTGCTTTGTTGTTCAGCATGTAACCTTTTCTTAATGAAACATTCAGAAACTTAGTCACTTCCCAAGTGAGTACCACATGATCACTGTCACTAACTGGAGGCAGAATAGTTAAATCTTTAACTGAAAACTCTTCTGACACTATAATCAGATCTAACACTCTTTGACCTTGAGTTCTTTCTGTCACATGCTGCTTGAGGAATTTGTCTCACAACTCAATAAATGCATTTTCATTCTTCTCATGAGATTCTACTGCTACCAATCAATATTCGGATGATTAAAGTCTCCCATTGTGATTACTTTTTTCACTCTCATCTTTTCTATTTGGTGATGCACATCTTCATCAGTAGCAACCGGTCCACCAGATCTGTAACAACACCCCACTATGTAATTGATCTTGTAAAATTCCACCTCACACCAGATGGCTTCAAAACTCACTGCCACATGGAATACTGTTAGTAGTAGTACTACAATCATAGGTCTCATCTCTAACTGGATTCAGGTCATCTGAATACTTTGATGCAGGCAGTCTGTCCATCACTTTTCTTGGTCTACCAACTGTCTTTTTGTATTTAGTTTCCAGTCTCTTGCCTGTTTAACTTTGGATCCATCCTATTAACATGTTGATTCCATTCTAATCTTCTCTTTTTTTTTTTTATCCATGCATTTATGAGTTGTAGTCGATTTTCTTCATTAATCTTTACATTTTTTTACTCCATCAGATTTTATTTTGTTAACTATGAGCCAGAGACACATTTTCCTTAGAAATGTGGAAAAATATGAAGGAAATCATTGTCCAGCAGTGAACGGATAAGGATTGATGATGATGAATTATAATGTTTTCATTTCACGTTGCATTTATCTGTTGTATTTTTGATTTTTCTATTCTTGTTTCACATGCATACATCAATATTGATTGGACTACTGATTTATATATTCTTACTTTTGTTTCTTTTGTTAGATCTTTATTTTTTCATATAGTTGAATTTAGACATCCTAATATTTTATTAGCCTTCAGAGATTGTTCTTTACTTCATCCTGCATTATATTTTCACTGTTTACAGTTATTAGGTATTTAAATTTCATTACTTGTTCCAGTATTTTTCCATTTAATTGTAATTTACATCTGATTAGTTCTTTTGAAATTGCCATTGTGTTTTATTTCTATTGATATTTGTATGTTAAAACTACTACATATCTGTTGGAATTTGAATAATTGCTTTTGGAGATCATCTTCATTTCTGCAAGTAATGTTACATCATCTGCATATCCAACCAAATTTAAATGTTCTTGTTTAATGATTATATTAAATTAACATTGACCCAAAAGAATCACTGAGAATATAATTTCTTGTCTTTAAATTATAATTTTCTGTCAGCATAAATTGATACTGTTCTCTTGGAGCTATAAATTAAAGAAATGTTGCACAGTACAGGCAGCCCTCGGTTTACGACGGTTCAATTTATGCCAATTCACAATAACAGTGGATGTCTACGCATGCTTTCTTAATGTATTGTGGTCTGACTCAGAAACGACTCTAGCAGGCACTCTAGTGTTTGAGTGTTTACCGAGCTACTATGACATATATGTATCCAACATAGTTTTGCTGTTGAATCTACCTAATTGTTCTATTTAATTTTTTTTACATACATACGTATTTAAATTGATAAAGTACATAATTACATAAAAAAGTGCAGAAAAGTTAGCAGAACTTGGTGTTAAGAAGGTGCGGAAATCAATCACACTTGAAAAGAAGATGGGCAGACAAGTGCTAATGTCTATAGAAGTATGCACTTACCTCCATCGACTGTTACTACAATTATGAAAAATGCAGATAGAATAAAACACTCTGCGCAACAATCTTTGGCAGTACTAAATGCAAAACATGTAAGTAATAGCAGGGGTAAACTTCATGAAAAACTGGAAAAATTATCATCATTATGGGTGGATGATTTGAATCAGAAAAATATTCCTCTGATGCAGGCTGTTATAACTGAGAAAGCAAAAATAATTTTTGAGGATCTTAAAAAGACAGATGGAGGTGAAGAAACATTTTTAGGAAGCGAAGGTTGGTTCATGAGATTTAAGTTTCGAAGTAAGTGCCATAGTGTCAAATTATGTGGTGAGGGTCAAGTGCAGATTGCTGCAGTGACTGCTTTTCCTAAAGAATTTCAAGACTGTATAGAACAAAGAAGTTATCCTCCTGATCTCATTTTTAATGTTGATGAGACTGGGCTCTACTGAAAAAAATTGCCATCACGCACCTTCATTTCCTGTGAAGAACGTTCCACTCCAGGTTTTAAAGCTGCAAAAAAGATAGACTTATGCTTTTGTTGGTTGCAAATGTTGGTGAACCATTCACGGACACCATGCTCCTTTGAGGGTCTAAACGCCATGCTGCCAGTCTATTGGAAATGGAACAAGAAAGTTTGGATTAGACAAGATGTTTTTATAGATTGGTACACAAATTATTTTTGTCCTACCGTGCTTTGCTTCTGTAAAGAAAATTATTTTCCAGCCAAGGCGTCTCTTGAATAATAGGTTAGTTTTGAGGATGTCCCCTGGATATCCTCAAAACCTTGCTGAAGTAAGAACATCATTGGATGTTATTTACATGCCCATAATCACAACATCACTTTTGCAACTGATGGATCAGGGGATTATATCACTCTTCAAAGCCTATTACCTCCGTATAATATTTATAGAAATGGTAAGAGTCTTGGACACCTCAGAAAAAACTATTGGCGGTCATTCGATATTTTGAAGTGCATTAACAACAAGGCAGCTTGGAACGAAGTGTCAGCAAAGTGTTTAAAAGGAGCATGGTGAAAACTTCTTCCAGCATTTATGCATGACTTCGAGGAATTAGAGCAAGAGGAGAATGTTATTGAAGACGTTACCAAGCTTGTGCGAGAGGTGGGATTGGAATATTACAGCTAAAGATGTGACAGAAGTCTTAGAGAGCCATGATAAACCGCTTTCCAATGAAGACTTAAAGGAATTAGCCGAGCAATTAAGTCAACATCCAAAGGAGTAGAAAGAAAACAAAGAAAGAACTCTGAGAGATATAAAAACGGCCGATTTACAGCGTATCCTTGCAAGCATAAAGATATTGACTGATGAACTCTGCGAAATGGACCACGATTGGGAACGGAGTACGAATGTAAAAAGGAGTCTAATCGCATCTATTCGACCCTACACTGAACTCCTTAAAGAAAGAAAAAGAAAATCAAGGAAATTAATACTGTATACTTTTTTACAAAAAAAAAATGCAGGTGATCCGAAACCAGGAACTTCAACATAGAAATATGTAATATCTTTTTGAAGTTTCATATTTTTTGTATATACTTTTGTTTTGTTTTCATTATTAATAATTTTATTTTAACAAATATATATGTATTATCAAAGCTTTAAATATAAGAATGTTACACATGCTTCATTTGCATATTTTTTGACTGCGCGGAACATAACTTTGTACCTCCCATTAAAACTTGGGTTTGTTTTACGCCGATTTGGCTTATGCCCGTTTTTTCAGGAACAGAAGTGAGCCGTTAACCGAGGACTCCTGTATTTCTTTAATTCAAAGTTTAAGTGAAAGTTATGAAGGTTTGGATAGCAACTCACATTATGAAAGTTTTTTCTAAATTCAGAAATATGAATTATGAAGGTTTGAAAGGTTCTGTTTAAGCATAAAGTAAAACAGTTCTAAATTCTGATTCTTGGTTTTTGACTTCACATACTTCATTATACAAATTATGGAAACAACTGTTTTGTTAAAGTAAAAACTTCAGTTTAATATAAACCAAAATAATCACTCAATGTTTTGACCTTGATATTAAGGTCGTCATCTGAAGTATACACACATATACAAAGAAACAAGCTACCCTACAATATACATAGTATGCTTAAGTTACACTAATTTGGTCAACCATTAAAACTACTGTCCTGACCTCTGGTGTAAAACAAAAACTTATACATCAACACTAGTGTCCTGTCATTATTATTATTATCCAGGTTACAAAAATAAATTAAGCTAAAGAGAAACATGCTCTTATATAATTATTCATATAAAGTACACATCAAATAAATGCTAAAAATATTGCTTATAATCCTAAAATCAGGACTCTAAGCAATATTGGTGAAGCAGGCTTCTCAGATCACACTCTTAACACCCCACACAAAATTAATTGGAAAAAGTATGAATTCTTTACATCATGCAAAAACCCAGTATGAATGTAAATTTAAAATTTAAAGATGCCTGTGAAATTTTAATTAAATATCCTAATCTTAACAATAATTGTGACATAAAAATCCCAAGAATTTGGTTGGCACACATTCAGCCCACTTAAGTTCAAGTTTTCCAGGAAATCCTGACTTAGCAATATTTTCAGCACGCTTATTGGCCACCATCCATACTGTTTTGTTCTAATTTTTTATGTGTACTTATATGAATAATTATGTGAGAGCATGTTGCTCTCTAGCTTAATTTATTTTTGTAACTAAATGGATAATAACTAACATACCCTGTAGATTGTCGTGTAGCTTGTTTCTTTATATATATGTGTGTGTACTCCAGATGATGACCTTAATGTGAAGTTTGAAACATCTTGTAATTATTTTGGTTTATATTAAACTGAAGTTTTTACTTTAAAATGGTAGTTGTTTCCATAATTTGTATAATGAATTCTGATCACCATGTAACCATGAAGGAAAGGATTTGCACATACTTTTTCATTATTTCTTTCTTATTTCGGGCCTGATTGGCTGAGTGGTTAGCATATCTGCTCTCCTGCCATGGGGCATGGATGTTTGTGATTGTCTGTGGTGGGTGGTAGATGGTGTTGATGTAGCTGGTGGAGACAGAGAACTATAGAGTTCTCTGTCTCCCTCCCTCAATGAGTCAAAGAACTCCCTGAAGGTGTCACATAATAATAATATTTGTTAGGAAATTCAGTTTGCTCTCATGAAGATTCTTTGCTTTTATTGTTTGTAGTAGCAAGCTTAAAATATTGGTTTGCAGGATTTTGGGACTGTTCCATAGTTCATTTATCGCCCATCATTTCATTATAGTAGTGTTCACTATAATGTGCATCAGTACTGAACAAATCACAGTAAGAGAGCTTCCAGTAGCAATGACTCATACTGTATGAGTGTTAAAGAGACTTGATTCGATACAAAAGAAAGCTGTTTATTATGTTGCAATACTATGCACTCCCACATAAAATAATTCAAGTTGTTACTATCCCTTATACTTATTGTTGTGCTAAAATCTCTGCTAGGAATCAAATTTCTTTGACCATAACTGGAGCTATGTAGAACATAGTAACATCTTTTATAATTTGTTATGTATTACATTTTTCAAATCATAAAATTTTTTTATGTATTTCAGAAAAATTACAATTTTGGAATAACCATAATTACATTCTAAAATGAATTTGTCTTACCGAACTCAATTTTGCAAATGACAATATTATTAATAGATTAAAATAATTATAAACACAAACAATAATACTAGATTTGTATAGAAACTCATCAGATATAAAGTAATAATCCCCAAATGTTAATTTTATAGGCAACATTTGAGGATCAAACAGTCATAGAAACTACTGAAGAATTCCACTATCTTGGATTCTCTCTAAGCAGTTTATAACAGATGTAAGAAATAGAAAAAAAAATTAGCCTGCATATACTTTACAATAGCAAACTGTGTCCTCTATGGATATTTACTCTTACAGACCAGATGAAGATTATTATGCACATAGTATTTCTCTGTTTCCCAACTTGGAATATGTTCACAAAAAAGATAATTGCATATACATGCAACTCTTTGGACGCTTCCTGCCTCAGAACTATTCTAGAAGAGAGAAACCCAAAAGTAATTTACAGATATATTTTTGACATTATCAGTGAATATGCTGCAAAACACTAGGGAAATTGAACTATTGGCTCAAAATAGATGTGGATGGATGGCTATAGTTAAAATTTAATATTAAGTATACATCAGTGGCGTCACATACCCATTTTGGTTGGGTGTGCTGTCATAGCTTATGCAATCCGAGCTACAAAATACACGTCAGTTTGACTGTATGATTGCATTTTTATCAATGTATGAAAGTTTTAAGAGTGTATAACACATCAGTCTTATCTTAATTGGTCTAATGCAATTAATTGTAGGATAACTTTGAATACTTTCATTTATCAATTAATTGTAACCAAATCTGCACAGAGTGGGAGACAGTCTGTTTGTTTTAAGATACTGTATGTTAGAAAACAATAATGAAGGAGAATGCTACATTTGATTTGGTATATATTTGAATTACTCAAAGGTATAAAATTTGGAAGAGGAGGATAAGGCTTACCTCTTTCGACTACAATACTGTTTCCCATTGTATGGTAGAATGTAAACTGCTACATTTGGTTTGGTATATATTTGAATTACTCAAAGGTGTAAGATTTGGAAGACGAGGCTTACCTCCTTTGACTACAATACTGTTTCCCATTGTAAATATGTGCAAAAAGTTAAAAATTTATCAAAAATTATATATTAAAAACTTGTCTATATTATACTATATAAAAACTTGTCTACCATGCCAATTCACACTTAATGCATGCAAAACAGATGAAATTCAAAAAAAAAAAAGAAAAAAGCAACTCATGACAAATGACCGGATTCAATTGGATTGGTTGACACAATAACCACTCACAGCCTATAGGTGCTATTATCTCAGAGCTCACCCTGATTCACTTTCTCAGTGGTTTAAAACTTCTAAGAATTTAACCTGCTGCATCATCTATACATCTTTTCAAAGGTGTATGTATTTTGAATGCATACCCAGACTATTAATGCGAATGTGATGCAATGTTTACACGTGGAAAAGTATCCTCTTCATTAAGCATTAGTATATTGTGTTTACTTTTAGGAATCACACAAAGTCTGAAACAATTAGGGAAGTCTTTAACAGGAATAAATGCAAAAATATAATATTGGTGATATTGCTATTCTGTGGATGAGCACCTCACACCTGGAATATTCATCCCTGGTATACATATCTCTTATTGCATAACTTTTTATGGCACATATATTGCAGTTCTTTTTTGTATTTTTACTATTCACAAATACATACATGTGATGCCATCAAATAATTATGTCACTTAATTATGATTCAAAATAGCCAGCAAAAGCTCTACTTTCATGATTTCACACCAGCTGATAATGTTTTATACTGACTCAAAAAATTATAACAGCTTTTAATAATCTTAGTAGGAAATGAGATATTGTCCACCCGGATCCATTTTTGGATAGAGGTACAACAATAATCAGATATTTTGCACAAATCTTTTTGTGTTTATGGTTGTGTTATGAAAAATTAAATTGCACATGCAGTACACTCATGTCTTTGACCTTATCTCCTTTGATGTTTTCAGTTTATATCTGATTTGTAAAGTTTTATAATTTAGTATTTTGTTTATACGTTTTATGTAAATTTTATTTTTGATTATACAATTATTTTAATTATTTACAACATATTAATTAATTCCACATATGCAAACTGAAACAGTAGCCAAAATAAGATTGGTAAAACAAACACTCAAGAAGAAGAATGAAATAAGTGAAATTAATGAAAATAGAGAAATAACCACAATCATCACCAGACTAAGGACAGACATTTTAAAGGCATGAAATTTCAGCCAGATGGTAGTAATAGCTATGAAGCATGCAAGAACTGTCTGGGAGTTGAACTAACACCTGCCCATATCTATTCTTGTCCAGCTATTGCTGCTGCTCTAAGAAGATTGACAATAACCCTGGAGAAAAGCTCTATTCCATCAAAGTTTAACAGATTGCCAAAGCAGTTCTACAGTTCCATGGTCATATCTAGAAGCTCTTCAATGGACTTGACAACGACAACAACAGTATCTAGTTGCTTGCTCATTCTGCATAGTAAGTGCCAAGGTTTAAAAGACTCGCATATAACTGGAAGTGAGGATATTTCTGAGATTGAGTGCACAGGCTATGGAATTGAGATATCCCATCAAGGTTGCACCGAATGCATACTTCCCCAGTGTAGATATATACTGACACCACTTATTTCATCAATTAAACATGCATATTTATTTGGTAAAATAAATGATAGCAATAGAACATATAATTGAATTAATTGAGTGATCACTTTGCAAAGAATGTATTTCCAAGGTGGAAATAATTCAGGAACTAACATGAATACACCAGCCATGGGATTAGATGCGATATCCCATCTAAGTATATTATGAGAAAGTGTAAGATAATTGGTTGTTTAATGTGAGTCACTTGCAGGATCCCCGGACAGTTGGACAAAATAGTTTCATTACTTAAGAGAGACTTCAAATAGAGGTTGTAAATTT
The DNA here is from genome assembly GCF_054136105.1 of Typopeltis vanoorti. NCBI lineage: Eukaryota > Metazoa > Arthropoda > Arachnida > Uropygi > Thelyphonidae > Typopeltis > Typopeltis vanoorti. The sequence continues at coordinate 132,958,927 of NC_143549.1, forward strand.
TAGATATGCCAGTATCTCAGGAATGGCGAGTAATGTTATGGAAATAAATTATACTTTCAGTAAGGATACTTTCCCTTCACAAAGCTGTGTGAAGGAGACCCCCCCCCCCCACACACACACAATAGAATAACATACTCCTATCCACCCATTCCTGAATTCTGGTCTTCAGTTTTCTTAGCCTAACCCATCATTCTGTGGAGGTACTAGGTCTGTAATTTGAGCTTTCTTCAGTCTTGGAGCTTCCCTTATCTAATGGAACTATTTTGTCCTTCTTTCACATCCATGGGACTGTGCATTGTTGCAGCTCACATTAAACAACTCAGAGGCACTGCTAATTCTCTTGTGCCTTTCTCATATTGTTTTGTTCACATTGCATTATTTAGGTCAATAAAATTGCTATACTATGATTATTACTGGGCTTTTACAAAGACATTTGATAGGATATGCTGCAAATATTTTAAGTAAATTTGAGCAAATAGGGATTAGTAGAAGCTAATGACATGGATGACTGATGGACAAAATATCAAAGAACAGGTGGAGCAGAGTAAAAAAGACAGTGCCACAGGGCACCTGTTGAATTTCTAAGTTAATGACAGTAGGAATAATTTGGGGAGAATAGCCAGTAGTGTGCTGCTGTTGCTCAATTGATATTTCTTAAAGAAATATCAATTGAGCAACAGAAATCGAAATCCTGTGGGATAATTTGAATAAATTGATATTGTTGACGAAAGGATAATTGTTTCCAGTTCAGTGTGACAGAATATAACATTATGCACTACACAGTAGGATGAAAGGATTGCAATCATGTTCTGTATTGAAACAATTGCACTGCAGGAATTTCATGAGTCTAAGGATATGGAGGTGATGCTGAACAGATTGAAGTCCAAGGGGCATATTGCAGAATTGGGAAAAAATAGTGCAGAGGATCACTTGGATGTTGAAACATTCACAAATATAAATAAGAAGGTTATTTTCCTTCTTTATGGGGCTTCAATACAACTTCATTTGCATTGCTGTGCTCTGATTTGGTCTCCTAAGTTTTGGGGATGAGAAAAGACATTATGGAAATGTTTCAAGGAGAGGACTCTGACCAAATTGATGTCAGTCCAGTGGAATTGTCTTCTATGAGAATAGACTGATATGTCAGTTACAAAAATTGGTTGATGGGATGCATGTTTGTGTGTGTGTGTGTGGGGGGATATAATTATCATGTGCTTATTATTATTATGTGACACCTCCAAGGAATTCAAAGACTCATCGAGGGAGAATGTGCCAACAGCATTGAACGAATGGTCTCCTACTAACTACACTCAAACTTGCTTAACTTTTTTCGTGAGCCATTAGTGGCAGAGGCGCTACCAATCGGCCAACCTTTATAATATATAATCTAGACATAAATTACTAAAGGAATCTTATAGAATAAATTCATATGAAAATTTTTGGCATATGACAGGAGAATGAACAAGAACTTACCCCCTAAGGTTGATTAATAAGAGTATGATCAGCAAGGATGTGAAGAATAGACTTTTTAGAGAGTGGATGAATGAGTGGAGCAGAGGTGGTTGTGTACATTGTCATTTAATGCAAGTAAGAAGAGGTATGATGGGCATCATACAAATAAAGTTTAACATGGATCTCTAATGATGAAGCTTAGACTTCACAGAGCTCTGTTAACAATGTTCTTTCCAAAATCTTCCTATGACATTTACATGTTACTTAGCTTTCCTTTATTTTTCTTTGTGATCTCAAGGTGCATGTTAATTTACCAGTCAGGAAATTTCTTTGATTTATTTATTATTTTATTTTTTTTTGTGCACTGCCTTTTTAATTTCCCATGAGCACTATGAAGTTTTTACTTTTCTTATTTTGCAGACAGTTTCATTATATGCTTTCCTTGTTCAATTATTCTTTTCTTTGGAGTTTGGTTTTTCGAGGTTTCATTATTTTACCAATAATACTTGAATATTTTAGTCTACAGTTTGCCTCTGAAAGCTGTTCAGTATTAATACTTTTAAAAACTAACATGCACATTTTTCTTTTAGTATGATACTTTTTTATCATCTCTTGATATGAACTCTTACAGATGTATAGGATGCTATGATAGTACAACATGTAATTACATCAATATTAGCTTCCTGTCAACAATTTTTTCCTCTGTTTCTCTTATTTGTTAGGTTTCCAATAGCCACATTTTACGTTTTGGTCTTCCTCATTTCTTTTCCTTGCAGTGGACAGCTATTTTGCTACTCTTTCCTCTCCCAAGTAAATTATACTACACAAGAAGTTATATTTTTGTTTTAATCCTCCCCCAACACCAAAGCATGTTCAAAAGTTTGCATACGAAGTATCCTTACATTTAGGATTCTACTTGAGTATGGAGGTAGATGATTTCAAATCAAATTGTCCTACTGTCCATAATGTACAGCATACTTTTGGACACATATATTGCTCTGCATTATGGGGAAGGGTCCCAGACCAGTCAGTGGAAGCTAGACACAGGTAGATAATAGGACATTTTGATGTTAGGTCATCAGTCTCTATCTTCAAGTAGCCTACTCATGAAAATGCATTGCACGGAAATTTGCATATTCTCATTTAATCATTTATTTGGTAAAAGATTAAACGAGAACATAATTTCTTGTTTAGGATATGATTTATTGTCTAGTATTATTTACAATTTTCATTTACTTTGTATCCAAATGGAAAAAACTTGGAACATTTCTTCTCCTATAATAACTTGCTTTATCCTTGTCTTCTATCCTTTTTTTGTTTATCCCTTTCTTCTATTCTCATTTTTTATAAGTGAACTAACAAAAATTTCTTTAATATCTCACTATGTTAAAGATACCAAACAATTTTAAACCTGGTTTTACTCCATTTTTCCCAAGTAAGCAAACAGACAAAATGTCAGGTTTGTGCCTGCAATTGATGCAAGACTAGCTGATCCCACAGGTAGTGCAAGACCAAGGCAACTCGTGGTAAAGGTGGAGCAAGCTCTGATCACTAATCTTAATATTTACCCTTAATGCCAAAACACATCTCCAAGAAGGGGATGTATGATGTTTTGTATTAAAGGCAAGGGGCCACTACCCAGACCGGTTTCGACCTTTATTGAGGTCTCATCAGTGGGAGCCAGGCTAGAAATACCAAGATTTAGTAATGCAGAGCTTGTAAGTATTTTACCAAAACAAGTTACCATAAGGTGTTATAACCTTATTAAATAAAAATCTCAGGAGGAGATATAAATGTAGAAAGTGTGTTTTGGCATTAAGGGTAAATATTAAGATTAGTGATCAGAGCTTGCTCCACCTTTACCACGAGTTGCCTTGGTCTTGCACTACCTGTGGGATCAGCTAGTCTTGCATCAATTGCAGGCGCAAACCTGACATTTTGTCTGTTTGCTTACTTGGGAAAAATGGAGTAAAACCAGGTTTAAAATTGCTTGGTATCTTTAACATAACTATACCCAAGTTAAAAATACTTTCTACATTTATATCTCCTCCTGAGATTTTTATTTAATAAGGTTATAACACCTTATGGTAACTTGTTTTGGTAAAATACTTACAAGCTCTGCATTACTAAATCTTGGTATTTCTAGCCTGGCTCCCACTGATGAGACCTCAATAAAGGTCGAAACCGGTCTGGGTAGTGGCCCCTTGCCTTTAATACAAAACATCATACATCCCCTTCTTGGAGATGTGTTTTGGCATTAAGGGTAAATATTAAGATTAGTGATCAGAACTTGCTCCACCTTTACCATGAGTTCCTTGGTCTTGCACTACCTGTGGGATCAGCTAGTCTTGCATCAATTGCAGGCGCAAACCTGACATTTTGTCTGTTTGCTTACTTGGGAAAAATGGAGTAAAACCAGGTTTAAAATTGCTTGGTATCTTTAACATAACTATACCCAAGTTAAAAATACTTTCTACATTTATATCTCCTCCTGAGATTTTTATTTAATAAGGTTATAACACCTTATGGTAACTTGTTTTGGTAAAATACTTACAAGCTCTGCATTACTAAATCTTGGTATTTCTAGCCTGGCTCCCACTGATGAGACCTCAATAAAGGTCGAAACCGGTCTGGGTAGTGGCCCCTTGCCTTTAATACAAAACATCATACATCCCCTTCTTGGAGATGTGTTTTGGCATTAAGGGTAAATATTAAGATTAGTGATCAGAGCTTGCTCCACCTTTACCATGAGTTGCCTTGGTCTTGCACTACCTGTGGGATCAGCTAGTCTTGCATCAATTGCAGGCGCAAACCTGACATTTTGTCTGTTTGCTTACTTGGGAAAAATGGAGTAAAACCAGGTTTAAAATTGCTTGGTATCTTTAACATAACTATACCCAAGTTAAAAATACTTTCTGCAATATTTCACTATGTTTGCTATATTAATAAAGTTCAGTTTTACTCTAATTTATTTGCTTTTTTCTCCCCTTCTTTGCATCTTTTGTTTGAAAAGAGCTTAATACTTGCTGGCTTGTTTCCACTTTTATGATAATTCATTCTTTTTCTTCTTCCAGTAACTGGTCAACAAGGTGTACCTGCTATCAAAATAAGTAAATTATTGTTTAGTGATAATAGAATAGAAGAGATACAGCACGAATAAGTGAAGCAGAAATAGGAAGAAGTATAGAATAGTGTTAGAAGAGAAACTTAAAAGTGTGGAGGAAGAAAAAAACTCAAATTTAAGAGTGAAAAGAGTAATGAAGGTGATAGAAGATGCAGTTGAAGAAACAGTACCAGAAAAAGAGAAGATCAAGAAGAAATGGATTACACAAGAAACACTGAAGTTAGTACAGGAGAAAAGAATGTTGAAGATAAGAAGGGATACATCAGAACAAATAGAAGAGCAATATAGAAGTGTAATGAGGTGAAAAAAGCAGTCAGAATGGATAAGATGAAATGGTTAGAAGCCCAATGCAACAATATAAAACAGTACTATGGAGAGCATAAAACAAGGGAGGTATACAAAATGATCAGAACCATTAATAGAAAGTGGCAACCAAAACAGACCACAATTAAAGATGAAAAAGGCAAAGTATTGATGAATAAAGAAAAAATTGAAAATTGTACAGCGGTGGACAAGATACTGTAGTGAGTTATATGAAGAAAAACTAGATTCAGATAGCGTTGGGAAACTGACTGAAGAATTGAAGCAGATATCACCACCAGGTAATGAGCATGATATGGACATTTTAAGAGGAGAGGTAGAAAAAGCAATAGGACGGCTAAAACACAACAAGAGTCCTGGTAGCTATAATATTACTGGAGAAATGATTAAATAAGGTGATGAAAGTATGGTTACAGAAATGCACCAACTATGTAATATGGTATGGAAAGAAGGGAAAATGGCAGAGGAGTTGGTGAAATCAATATTAGTAACATTATACAAGAAAGGAAATAAGCTAGAATGTAAAAATTATAGAACAATTGCCTTGATAAGTCACCTTGGTAAAGTGATGATGATCACATTGACAGAAAGATTGAGAACACAATTGGAAGCATACCTTGCAGACTCGCAAGCAAGATTTAGGAAGGATAGAACTACAATTCAACACATTTTGACAATGAGGTTAATAGCAGAAAAAGCTAGGAGAAAAAACAAAAACATATATACTTGCTTTGTTGATTTTCAGAAAGCATTTGACAGTATTGACCAGAAAGTGACATTAGCAGTTCTGGAATCCTATGGAATTGATAAAAAAAAAAAACTAATAGCTATATTAAAAGATGTTTATCAGAATGCAGTTGCAGCAGTTAGAATAGGTGATGATTTGGAGAAATGGTTTAAACAAGCAGAGGTACTAGACAGGGAGACCCCAATATCACCAAGCATTTTCATCGCACATTTAGAAAGAGCAATGGACAAACTGAAGGAAGATGTCAAAGGAATATCTGTACACAGAATGAGAATTAACAGTCTGAGATTTGCAGATGACATTGTTATTATTGAAGAAGATGAAAGAGAACTGCAAAAAACACTGAAACTGTTAAATGAGGAAGGGAAAAGATTTGGACTTGTTATGAACTTGGAAAAAACAAAGGCAATGGTATTTGGTGAGAAGAAGATGGAACTGATATAGAAAATGTAGAACAATTCACATATTTGGGAAGTAAACTGACATATGACTTGAACTGTAAAAAAAGAAATAAAGATCAGGATTGCAAAGGGAAGAACAAATCTGAAGGCCATGGATAACATCTGGAAAAGTAAAGTGATCAGCCTGCAAACAAAACTAAGAATACTGGAAACATGCATCTTCAGCAGTGTACTGTATGAATCTGAAACGTGGGTAATAAATAAGGAATCAAGATAAAGAATTTTGCATTTGAAAGAACTTGTTACAGGAAGATTCTAAGAATAGGATGGGTACAGAAAATCACCAATGAAGAGCTCTATCAGAAGATACAACCAAAACAGAATCTAATGCAGAAGTGAAGACCGGAAGATAAAGACATTTATGTTTGGTATTTTGGATGATTTAAACAGAAGAGGTAGACCATACAGAGAATGGATAGATGATATAAAAGACTGGTGTGGAATGGGTGTACAAAAACTGTGACACTGTGCACTGGACAAAGAAAGGTGGAAGAAGATAGTGAAGCAGGCATCAGACATGAACGGACAGTGAGCCCATGGTTTGTGATGATGATGATAATAATATAAAAAAAAAAAAAAACTCAGAAACTAAAATTACATATTTTTTATAAATCACACTAATGAGATGTTACAAAGTCTATTCCACAACAGGACAGTGTGTGGGCAGGTGGTTTAAGAGAAAGAAGAAACTTGGTATGTTTCTTGAATAGCTAATGGTGATGTGAGAAAACTGTGTATGAGAGAGAGGCTGTCTCAAAGAACAGGTGAAATGAATATGAAGGATGAGAAGTTATTTGGTCTGTATGCAATTCAGCGGCAAACTGCTGAATTGCGTATGAATTATACACATGGGAACAAGAGAAAAGTGAAAGAATGGTAGAGTAACACTGCATCTATGAAAATATTTCCACTTTTTTTTTTTTTTTTTCATTCTCACACTCACTTGCATGCCCCCCCCCCCCCACACACACCACTAGCTCTAGTTCTAGTTTCCCTGACTTTGTACATAGAGAAAACTTGCTCCATTCATCAACACTTTTCCAGAATCTGAACCCCGTATTCATTCAAGTACAAATCATTAGCCTTATATAAGTCCTTTCATCCATCATACTCCCATTCATAAACTGCACATCATACAACCTGCATAATCTTTAATTGGCAGTGCATTGACTCATTTGCAGTTATGGCCATTCTCAACTAACCTATCATATCATAGCTCTTACTTAAAGACAGTGCTCCTATTTATACCCTCCCTCCACAAAAAAAAAATAATAATAATAATAATAAAATAAATAAAAATAAAATATTTGAAAATTATTACTTCCTGTCCTAGAGAAATTTCTAACAAACTGAAAATGTTCTAATGCATTCTCTCTCTCTCTTCTCCCATATATATGGATTTTTCATAATGCATAAGCACCTCATCTCTTTGTCTAACGGTTGACAGCATTAACAGTACTGCTTAAGATTGGCAAAATCGACCTTTCTTTTATAATTAAAAAAAAAAAAAATTTAAAACCAGTATAGAAATTGTTCTCTTAAAAAGTTCAGAAATATTATAATTATTTTGACATTACAGTATGTATGTCCTCAATTTTTCAACTACAGCAGGAGAGTAATTTGCCATTTGGATAATTCAAAGGTTGGATAACTTAAGGTAGTACATGGTACTGTACCAGAAGTTCATTGGCACTAACCCATTCTGGGGTTGGTAAATTGAAGTTCATTCATTTGAAGGTAATTAAGAGATCAGTGTACTTCCCTTTTTTTATCATTATTACAAAAGAAATTCCTGTCTCATTAAGTCCCACTTCTCTTCATCCCCTAATCAATATTTTTCATTTAAGTTTTCATGCTGGTTATACCACGTGGAAAAGAGGAATGTATCAGCAGATAAATGTTTGTACTATGTTCTAGGACTACTTGCATTCAGCTCACACTAGTATTCGCCGATACTTTTATTTTATAGTTTTTATACTATATATATTCGGCATGAAACTCTCTGATTCCGGTCTTTAAGTTTCTTATTCGGTTTTAAAACAATGTGGGATCTAATATCCCCTTAATTTAATTAATGTTTATATCGCCGAAATGAAGCTTGTTGGCCCTTTATATTTAAGTAACTTAATGGGTGCACCTTTTTGGACCATATAGCAGAGTATATAAGTTCTTTTCGCTATACCCTTTGGTATTAATTTGGTCTAGCTACTCACTGATGAAGCCTCAATAAAGGCTGAAACCGGTCTGGGTAGTGACCTCCCTACCATAATATAATAACAGCATACATTTCCTAGGAAATGTTTTTTTACATTATGGTAAATACCAAAGAATAGTGATCAGAACTTTCTCCACCTTTGCAACGAGTTGCCCGTGTTTGTACTACGTTCTAGGACTACTTGCATTCAGCTCACGCTAGTATTCGCCGATACTTTTATTTTATAATTTTTATACTATATATTCGGTATGAAACTCTCTGATTCCGGTCTTTGAGTTATTCGGTTTTAAAACAATGTGGGATCTAATATCCCCTTAATTTAATTAATGTTTATATCGCCGAAATGAAGCCTGTTGGCTCTTTATATTTAAGTAAATGCAATTCTTTCCTGTCAACTCATTAGCTGATTTCTACAGTGTGAATACTTTAGCATTTAAATATCTTGAAAGTTATTTAATAACACAGGTAGTGATAGAAAACATTCTATATACAATTGTAATCAGAAATACATATCAATATTTGAGGTAGAAAAAACCATCAAAAAATCTTAAATGTAGAAAGGCAGCTGGAGTGGATGATATTTTACAGACATGCTCAAATGAAAGTTTTACAGTAGCTACACTGCATAAGTCAGAGGTTTGATTTCCAGATGATTGGCATAGGTCTTTCAATGTATGTATACATCTATAAAAAGGGAAATAACACCAGAATGTAAGAATTACAGAGAAATTTCCCCACTTATTGTATCAAGTAAGATCTATGCAAACATACTTGAAGAGGTGAAGAAAAATAGTGGAAGTGAAGCTTGTAGATGAATAAGCTGGGTTCAGGCCAAAATAGAGGTTGTCCTAATTAGATTTTCAGTTTAAGACATATAATTGAAAAAGGTAGCAAGGATCTGTATTTAAGCTTCATAGATCTGAAACAAGTATATAATAAGGCACCAAGAGAAAAACTGTTCAAAACACTATAGTTATATAGTTATATGGCATAAGTGGGACATTATATCATGCAATACATAATCTGTATTTGAGTTGTAAGTCAGCAAATTGATTGTTAAGTCAGGTGTGAGACAAGAGTGCACATTATCTCCACTTTTATTTATCATCTGTATAGATCACATTATGAAGGAAAATGACAATAAACCTGATATTAAAATTGAAGGTGTTCTAATGTTAGAGCTCTTTACTTTATGCAGATGATGTTATACTCCCAAATAAATCCAGTACAAATCTGCAGGATTCCCTAACTAAATTGAATAACTGCTGTAATAAATTTGTATATAAATCAGCAGACAACAACAGCCTATAAAACTAGATAGAAACATTGAAAACATCATTTGCATCCTGAAAGGAGAACCTTTAGAACAAGTAAATCATTTCACTATTTATGCACAATTTTTTGGTGAAGATAGCAATTAAATTTGGAAATAGACAAAAGAATAAGCAAAACTAATATCATAAGAAATCAGTTGAACACATCTATATGGAACAAGAGAGAGAAAACAGTCAGAAACATTAGCAGTATACAAGACAGTGTCCCATCCAGTTTTAACATATGGATTTGAGAGCTGGATTAGAAATAAAACACGTGATTAAAGACTGGAGACCATAGATATGAGAGCTTTGAGAAAGATTAGGGGAGTGAACAGATGGCATGAGGGGCAGTATCATATTAAAATGAGGACATTAGGCAAGAACTTCACATTGTTAGCATCGAGAAATGTGTCTGAGTTAATCTTAGGTGGTTTGTCTACTTAAACAGAATGGGAGATGAAAGATTAGCAAGGCAAGTGTATTTTTGCCTGGATGGTAAGAAAAAGATCCAGAGGATGACCAAGATTTAGGTGGATTGACATATTAAGAAGTGCCTTAGAAGACAAATGTAAGATCTGATGATGTTATTCTTGATGGATAACAGATTAATTTGTAGGAGAAATTTTTCTTAGAAAGTTGGTAATGATGTAGCTGTTTCATGTAGTACCATAAGAATGCCCCGTACACCTGCTAAGGGTACATATATATGAAATTTGATTATGCTTTTTTGTCCTCAGCAGCACAGCCACTTGACCCAGACACATTAGATATTTTTGGTACATTTAACTGCCTACATTCTAAAATACACTTTATCTTAGAAAAATCAGTTTGCCTTTTTTGGACACTGGTATTAATGACCTGCTCTCATTTACAGTATTTAGAAAACCTGTCCACATAAACACCATGTTAGATAGCATGCCCACTATCTAACCAAATAGGTCATGACTTTGAATTTCATCCACTGCAAGCATGGATGTTTGTGAATGTCTTTAGGTGGCAAATGAATTTCCTTGCCTAAGATGCAAAAATGATGTCAAAAGCCCAAATCTAATATCCGATAGGTTTATAACCTTGCAAACTTTGATGCATATTACTAGATAGATAAAATTATTTGCTCTAATTTCTTTGGTATTCTACATATGCCCTTAAATTTAATTCATTGTTATTAGTTTTGCTCTCTTTTAGTATCTTTACTAAGATATTTATTGCTTCTTTTTTATAATTACAATATCTTATATTCAGGTTATGGACCTTTTCAACCACACTGCTACCTTTCGTCGTCATTCTGACTTGCCACTAACTCTGCAGTATTTGGACAATCTGAAATCCCTGATCAACCAACAGTACTTTGTACCAACAGTTATCAAAAATTCTAGATTGGCTGATATAGCCCCTATAGTATATGTACACACTGATTGTGATACTCCATCTGATAGAGATACCTATGTAAAAGAACTGATGAAACATATCAGAGTGGATTCTTATGGTAAATGTTTGCACAATAAAGATCTTCCTGACAGGTATGGCATATTTAATGAATTTTTGACTTGTTTTCTGTTTTAAACATAATTATTTTTTATTTATTCTTTTTTTTGTGTGTGTGTGTGTGTGTGTAGTTCTCATACATGAGGTTGTTCAACCTAACATACCTTAGTACTTTGCATGATCAAAAAATAAAGGAAAAAGAAGAAACTTAAGATTTAATATGAAGATCTGCAAACAGGCCTGCAGATTATACACATTTTGGGAAATACAGGACAGAGGAGCTTGTTCCCAAAGGGGAATGAACAAAGAGAAAGAAAAGAAAATTGTGTGTGTGTGGAGTTCAACTGCAAAGAAGTGTTGAATAGTTGCTGTATGTGTTTTAATGACCATTGTTCATTAGAACATTGGAAATGGAAATATCTGTAGAAGATGCAAACAGAAGAAACAATATCTGTAACTGAGGAGGGTGAGTAAATTGGCGAGAGGTGGGTTATTAACCAACCTAACTGCTTTTTTCTATTCTTGAGAGTCAAGGATTTTTATATTTTAGTGGCACTATTCCAAATGTGAAGATTTATTCAATTGGTTGGTCAATCTGTATAAAGTTAATAGTTGTCCAGAGGTAAATTGGAGATTTGGTTGGTCAAGTGGTTAGCATATCCACTCTCTAGCCAAAAGGCTGCAGGTTCAAATCCTACCGTGGGCATGGATGTTTGTGATTGTCTGTGAAAATATTAGTGGTGGTAGGCAGAAGATGCCTTTGTGTAGATGATGCGGTTTGCTGTAGGATTGAGTTGTGGAGTAGGTGCCCCTCCCTTGATGAGTCTTTGGATTCCTTGGAGGTGTCACATAATAATAATAATAATTTGGGTATTTCGAGTTCAGTGGCATTAACAGCATCCATGAAAATACACATAGAAGAGATGTAAGATGGAAATCTGTCCATGAGATAGTAAATAGAATGTGCCTGTGAGAGAAGGGATAACACGTTAACTAGATTGCCCTCTTCTGGACAGCATTGTACATTTTTAGAGAGGTTTTTAGAGCATTACCCATATGATCAGCATTCTAAGCAGGAGTGAATTTGGCATTTATACAGTTTCTTGGATCTGTACAAGTGAGAAATGGTCTTGAGCTGAAAAAAAATGCCTACTTTTTTGGAGTGTGGAGGAGGCTGTGCGTGTGGTATGTATTCTCAAAGAGAGGCGAAAGGTACATCATTCCGAGGAGAGAGACTTGGTGTTGTATGGAGATGTGGGTTATCAAAGATGAGGAGAGATGAAGTGTGACATTTGTAGAAGATATTGTAGCCTGACATATATATATGAGCTCTGCAGAGTTAGTCAAAGAAAAATGAGGAATGGTGTATAGTGTTTGTTGGAAAAACTATGGATAGGATTTGAGATTAGTGATAAAGGTAATTTATAAACAGGAGAAAGAGCATGGGTGAACATACAGGGTCTTTGAATACTCCAGATGGGAAAATCTGAAATAAGCAAGCTATCCACCATGACACAACGAATAGCAAGAATTGGCAGTCTACTAGCAAAAGGCAGTGGTGGACCATATGGTAAATAGGCCTTTGTGCCAAGCCTGATCAGATGCCTTGGAAATGGTGTATAGTGTTTGTTGGAAAAACTATGGATAGGATTTGAGATTAGTGATAAAGGTAATTTATAAACAGGAGAAAGAGCATGGGTGAACATACAGGGTCTTTGAATACTCCAGATGGGAAAATCTGAAATAAGCAAGCCATCCACCATGACACAACGAATAGCAAGAATTGGCAGTCTACTAGCAAAAGGCAGTGGTGGACCATATGGTAAATAGGCCTTTGTGCCAAGCCTGATCAGATGCCTTGGAAATGTCTAGAATGACTGCATAGGTTTTTCACCACATCTTTCAGTAACTTTGGTCCATAGATGGCTGATGGTGGCAGAGAGAGAGAGAGATCTGCTGTGGATTGAGAGTGGCAGAATCCATATTGGAGATCATTGATAACTAGTGGGCTTCTAGTCAGTGAAGAAATTGACTGTTGATGAATGTCTCCATTATTTGAATGAAAAAATAATTCAAGCTGAATTGTTTTCTTGGACTTCCTTGGATAGTATTTGGCTTTGAGATGAAATGGGAAATGATGGCCTTTGTGATAGTAAGAATTATTTCAGTTATTGGTTGGAGCAGATGTCTGCATCTGAAGAGCAAAAACAGTGGTCATCCCAATGAAAGGAGGAGCAGAAATCCTTCAGATCATCCAATTTGGCACTCTTATAGTGCCAAAGGGTACTATAAGAGTGCCAAATTGACTGGATAAAAGACTGTGCTAGAAAGAAGACAAGGTTATGGTTAACTGAATTACCAAGAACAGAGCTGATATCTATAGCATATTTATCTGGATACCTGATTAAGAAGAGATCAAGGGTTGTTAGGGAATGGAGAGGATTATTTGGTATTGGACAATTTGAGAAAGATTGTTACTGATAGTAAAAATTTTCAACATCTCTGCTAGCTTGATTGGTGGAATTGGGGATGGGAAGCTGTTCTAAGATGTTAAGTTCCCTCCACCTCTCTTCCCCTCCTCTCCAAGAAAGACAACCTCACTATTAGGGTATTACTGCAGATGACTTTACTGAACAAATGATGGAAACAGCCAGAGTGGCTATCAGAATTTAGGAAGTGATAAAGATAGCAAATAAATATTAACTGTATGGGACCAAAATTCTGTTGTTATGCTGCAAGTAAAAGAAAGAAAGAAAAAAAAGAGTATGAAAGAATAACTCTTCTGAATGCAGATGATGAAGAGGTTGTTCAACTAATGAATGCCCATTTTGCTAAAAGCTATCAACCTGGTGTATGCAACATTGAGTTTACTGCTACCTCTTCACGGAATGAAGAAACTCAGGTGAATGAAGAGGAAGTATTAGAGCTATTGCACAAAGAGAATAACAATTCAGCAATAGGGAACGGTGGGCTATCAGCACAGGTGCTAAAGAGTATAGATCCCCAATTGAGTTTTCTCAAAAATAGCTGATCAGGTTTAGATATCTAAGTGGTACTGGTCACATAATTTAAATTAGTGTTAAGACAAAGAAGGTTGGCAAAGTGGTTATTATGGATCTTTTTTTTTTTATTTTTTTGTTTTTTAAGTTAGTTTTGTTTTCCTTTTTTTTTAGAGGGAAATTTATTTTGATGCAGAATGTTATCAAAAGTTTTTATTCACTTGCATAATTGATTATATGTTAAGAAAGAGAAAGTGCTTGTAGTGACAGTGAAAGATCCACAGGCACTCTTCCCATAGAGAGAAAAAGCATCCGGGCTTCAGTTCATTATATAGTGTAGCCTTGATATTTTCCCTTTCATGCCACTATACTTGGACTCTGGGCACAACCTGGCAAAGTAAATGGTAAAAGGATTATTTCCTAGATGGTTTGTAAGCCTCCTGTTTAAATAAGAAAGCATATGTAACATGTTCTGATATTTTGGTTTTTTGTAATGATTTAAGAAAAAAAGCTGTCCAGCTTCAGTGTTGAATAATCAATGGAAAATTTAAATATAATAAATTAAAACTATCCAACCAACCCTCTAAAGAGGCATTTGAATTTGTATGTGCGTCTATATAGCAGATTTGTAGCATTTCAAAGGATCCTGTGCCAGTGTTGTTATCCCATGTCCTGTAAGCCAGGTCTTATGACATTGAATTATTTGAAAATAAGATTGGTGTTCTGATTGATCAATTTGTCTCAAACAAGATAAGTTGCAGTTATATGCAATTTGACAGATGCTAGGTAGCAATAATGGAAAAATTTTATCTTAGGAGTCTTCAGTCAATAATAAAAATAGGCTGGTTTTGTTGATAGGTTGTATGTGGCAAAGAAGTTGAAATTTCTTGAGAACCCTCCTCAATACATGAAATAAAAAATTCTGCAGACATCCTGTCTTCTAGAAGTCAGAGACTATATGGCATGTGTCACCAGTTCATTAGTGTTCAAACTTCAGTGTCTAAATGTGGACAATATGAACAATTATCGTGAACAAGGATCTCTTCATGGTAATTGTTGCCTGATAGTAGTTTTTCCCATTACTTTAGAATAAAATTGAAATATGATATGATAGAATGGTCATTTTAGAGTAGAGAGATTTGTCATTCTCTTAGGAATAGGTTGAATGTAACTTTTATCTTATCCATGGAAAAATAATAATGTGCTATAAATTAATAGTCTTTTATGCAGATAGGATTCATATATTTAAAAAAAAAGAAGTAATTTTTAAGTTTCAGGATAAATACCAGAGGAGCACAAAACAAAGTCAACTCTTCATCTTCAAAACAATCAAAGAAATACTATCAGAACCAGAAGTTTTTTTAGCATCCAGATTAGAAGAATTCAGTTCAAAGATTTGTTTAATTTCTTTGTGGGAAGAGAGAGAAGGAAGGAATGGAATGTTGCAAGTTGGGAATGGTAAGAAGACAATTACTTAGTAAATATCTTCTTACCTATAAACATTAGAGGACAAGTAAGAACGAAATAGTGATTTTTTTTCTGTGAAAGCATTAGAACCATCTTTATACAAAAGAGGTGGAAGCACAAATGGACAAAAAAGTTATAAGCAGTAGCTTTGTCAGATAACTAGAAAACATGACCACCATTTGGATGCAATACAAGTTTCTCGATTTTGGCTCTTTCAAAATCTGTTTTGGATGTGTTAATAATTTAGATGAATTCCAGTATATAGACCACATAATTGTTAAAAGAAAGACTGTTTAACTAGCCAAATTCTCAGCTAGTTTCGTATACTGTTGTAGTATACATCTTCAGGAGAGTTTCGATAAATGAGCAAAATCATTAAACAACAATAACAACAAATAAAAAATTACTACTCGTCCTAACTGTAAGAGAATCAGTGGGTCCATTACATTGTGATATCATGATTTTGCCTATAGGCATCCATATTTGATTCACTTCTTTGGTGTAGATATCATGAGAAAAGTGACATATTTCTGAGGTATATCACTACTGATTAAACATGAACTATCACTATGAGCACCTGACAGAGGACAGCAAAGGACAGTTGGTTTAGAATGGAAATACACCATGTTCCCTGTCAAAAAAAAAATAAAATAATAATAATGTTTGGAAGAAAAGTAATATTCACACTTTCCTGAGATTCAGTTCACAGTCTTAAACATTATCAAGAAAGAAATCATAGTAAAAGAATGCACTAATCATGATAATCTCAATACAGTTTTTTTAGTGGAACTTATGGGTAAATTTTATTTCTACAAAATTTTCAGCTAAGTACCAATATCAAATCGTCAATATCCTATTATAGCTCACATATTCAATAAGGAGAATGTGTGAGCTATAATAGAAATGACAAAGACATAGCCTGGAGTACTTTTAAGTCCTAATGACATTTTTTAAACAAGTCATGTAAATATATATTTATATAAACTGTTGCATATGGTGTGATGTATGAAGAAGGACAATTTCCCTATATGGTGGATGACTTCAATCTTTGCTTTTTTTCATATTGGAGTGATAATACTTAAATGATGCAATATCAGAATGTTTCCCGAGAGTTGGAAGAAAATAGGATAGGAGTCAAATGGATGTAATCTTATTAAGCAAGAGATTCCTAAGAAATGGATTATGTGGAAGGAATATTGTGTGCATAAGGATAATGTCAGTTATGATAATTATAAGCAGCAGGTCAGAATATTCACAAATGTTGTATGGAAAACTAAGTCCAAGTATGAAAAGAAACTGGTTCTACAAGTTAAAGGCAACCCAAAAGAATCCTGTTGTTATGCTGCAAGTAAAAGAAAAAAAAAATATGAAAGAATAACTCTTCTGAATGCAGATGATGAAGAGGTTGTTCAACTAATGAGTACCCATTTTGCTAAAAGCTATCAACCTGGTGTATGCAACATTCAATTTACTGCTACCTCTTCATTGAATGAAGAAACTCAGGTGAATGAACAGGAAGTATTAGAGCTATTGCACAAAGAGAATAACAGTTCAACAATAGGAAATGATGAGATATCAGTACAGGTGCTAAAATAGTGTTCAGCTGAACTGGCTACTCCTTTGATGAAGCTATATAATTTGAGTCTCACAACAGGGAAGATTGCGCAGGAATGGAAAGAATGTATGGTAATTCCATTGCACAAGGGTGGTGCAAAGCCCAATCAGTATCTCGAGAGTGATGGTGAAGATCTAACAGATAAGCTTAGGTGTTGATGGTTATTCGTGACTTATTTTTAACGTTATTAACAACACCAAACCAACTATTTTATAAAAAGATGTTTTATTAACTGCTTATATTTTGCTGAATTTCAAATCATCATCAGAGCATAACACAGCCTGTATATGCGACAGTGAGTAAGTGAAAAAATACATTTGTAATGGACAAAAGATCTTAAGTCCTACTTTGGTACTCTCTAATGTAAAAAAAAAAAAAAAATTACAGCTATGTGGGAGTTGCTCTTAAGATAACAGTCTCCCCAATTTTTGCCAAATTAATGCAACCATATTTGTTCAGGTTAGGAGAATTCTTCATAGCCATGGCTGAATCAAAAAATAATCTTTCTGATCTGTAACGACTTTTAAGTAGCACATTAGTTTTCTTCCATCTAATCCTGTCATTACAGATCAGAAAGATTATTTTTTGAGTCAGCTATGGCTATGAAGAATTCTCCTAACCTGAACAAATATGGTTGTGTTAATTTGCCAAAAATTTGGGAGACTGTTATCTTAAGAACAATTTCCACATAGCAGTAATTTTTTTTAATTAATTTATTTTTTAAACATTAGAGGGCACCAAAATAGGACTTTAGATTTAGACTAATGATGCTGATTTGGAATTCAGCAAAACATAAGCATTTAATGAAACTTTTTATAAAATAGTTCATTTGATGTTGTTAATACCATTAAAAATAAGTCATGGTTGTGACGATTTTGGAAAAGTTGGTTAGGGCTCTCCAGAAATGTGTTGATAGAGAATCTCTACTTTGCAATGAACAGCATGGGTTTACTGAGGGAAGGTCATGTTTTAGCAACTTGCTTACATTCTATAATAATGCAGTGAACTAGACAAGGAGAATGGATACACAATAATACTGTTGGATTTTGAATACATCATGGAAGACTGTTGCGTAAATTGGAGAATATTGGCTTGGATTATAAAATATCAGTGTGGAAAATATCAGAATGGCTGACTGACAAATATCAAAAAAAGTGGTATACAGGGGATGTGAGTCTGCTATATTTAAGATCTAGTTAGTAAGATATGGGAGGAGCATGGGGCAACTCCGAGGTTTACCAGCGCACCATCTCTTTAAATGGCGTATGGATCGCAGATAGCTATGACTTAAAACAGCTTGGGCTTACAGAGAAGGATATAAAAGTTCTTTCCTTGAGGGCCCTACAGGGCACACTGGTGGCATGGCGTTGCCACCAGAGAATGACTACAATGATAACTAGAACAGGCATAGGGTAAAACACTTGTAAAGGCTTAGGCCTATATCAAGTCTGGACAAGATGTCTGGACCTGATGTAAGGGTAGTACTGCCCATAATCAGTACAAAGATTAATAAAAAAAATTAAAACTTGTGGTGTACCACAAAGATCTGTTCTGGGTCCACTGTTATTCAATCTGTACATTAATGATATTGGGAAGGATTTGACAGGTGACATACAGCTATTTGCTGATGATGATGAAGATAGGTAGGGTAATCAGGAATGCTGCTGATATGCAGTACTTGCAGGATGATTTGAATAGGCTGGAATTGTAGGCTTGGAAAAATGGATATCAGTTCAATGTCAGTAAATGCAAAATCATGCACTTGGGCATGATTAGATATCTACTGTCATATTATATTGGTGGTATTATGCCAGAAGAAACTGATCATGCTAGAGATCTTAGAGTGTTGGTAGATAGCAAGTTGAAGTTTGGGGGGAGGGGCTTGTGTAGCAAAGTTGCAAATACAACTCAAACGACAATTGCAATGCTGAAAATGAACCTTCACATGTAAATGCTAAGGATGTCAGATGTCATTTTGCCTCTTTATAAGGCCTTAGTAAGACCTCACTTGGACTATTGTGCTCAGGTATAGTCTCCTGGTTTTCGTTGTGATTCTGATACAGTGGAAAGAGTGCAGAGGAGAATATTAAAAATGATATCAGGATTGTGGAATACTGATTATGAAGACAGATTGAGAATTTGTAGACTGCAGACTAGCAAAAAATAGAAAGAGGGGTGATATGATTGAGACTTACAAACTTCTAAAAGGATCATACAGGATTTCAGTTGATGGAATTTTTCATTTTATGGAGGGTGGGGAAAGGACAAAAAGGGCATCCTTCAAAGCTGAGAATAAATTCTGCTAAAAAGGGGTTGGAGGCTAGATTTTTCTCTCACAGTGTGGTGCGTGATTGGAATGGATTGCCTTTGGATGTTGTGTGTGCAGGCAGTGCGAATGAATTCAAGAATAAGTATGATAGCTGGTGCGTGTAGTATGTTGCCTCCCTCAATGAGCCCCTGACTCCCTGGAGGTCTCTCTCAAGAATAATAATAATAATAATTCGAGATTTAGCAGCTTTCTTTGTGCATTCATTCTGTGAGAAAATGTTTAGTGTATAACCTTAATCATTTTTCCGAATGATCTGATATTTGGTGAAATGGAATGTTCCAGAAGTCCAAATTATTCCATCTCTTAGAAGCTAATGTTTATCATGATCATTGGATTCCAAAATATTCATGATGATGAACTGGCAGGTTTGCAGCTATTTATAATGAACAGACTAGTTTGACTTACTTTGACTAGTTTGGTCAAAATAAACTAACTCACAGTTGCAGTGAATTTGATAAACATTGGAGTATGCTAAAGTTTGTGGAATTTATTCTTATCAGAGCCTAGAAAAGAAGAAAGTTTGTTAATTGGGCAAAAAGTCACATTGCATCCAACATATCTAATTAGTTCAGCAATTCACCCAGAAACGTCCATGATATGAGAGTTGGAAATGTGGTTGTGTTGATAACTTCTTGGGAGGCAGGCAGTCAAGAAACTCTCTAACCATTAATGACCTTGTTAACATAGAACTCAATGAAGCTGTTAAACATGAAGGTGGTCTTAATCAAATTTATTTCTTATGTCACCAAATGTCTCAGTTGAGCACAATGAGTAAACTTGTTGATAGCAAATGAGATGGTATATATATTCTTCACATCTTGATCAATTCTTATAAGTGAATGATTTTGCTGTCTATCTGAAATTTTTTTTCTTCAAACACACATGCTTTTATATGTGTTTTAAATCAATTTTATTTAAAACTAGGAAGATTTTGTTGAGAAATTATATACTTGTAATGCTACTTTTAATAAATACATTGTGGATACATTCTGACTTACCTGCACACAGTGATAAATATATATTAGTTACAGTATGTTTGCTCTGCCTTATAATCAAGGCTTGAAAAAAGTGCTTGTCTGTCATTTGATAGGTCAAAAGTTGATGAATAAAGAAATCAGGAAAAAAGATTTCTAGCAGAAGAATTGAATATGTAATTGGATCGACATAATAGGCATGACTGAAACAAAGAAGATGCAAAACAGGTGAGATCTTTCTGAGCAACAAATGCAAAATGTTATATTCAGACAATAACAGTCAGTGAAAAGGAGTAGTTATAGTATTTAACAATCTTCTTGAATAGCAGGCAATATCAAGTTGATTGATGTGGGCAAATATCAATGGGAAACGGGACAATGAGACTTATTTGTGCCTATGATCCGACAGAAGGTACTACTAAGGTAGAAGTAGAGGAATTAGAGAGGGCAGCTGACACAACAAGAAAGAAAAAAGTTGGTCCTTGTTGGAGATCTAAACAGCAGAGTAAGAAATGATTACCACACATATAGACTGTTTTCGGAAAATTTGGAGAAAAGAACAAAACTAATAATAATGGTAAGTGCCTGCTGGACTTCTCTTCAGGACTTAAACTAGTTATTACTAGCACCATGATCCAAGATAAAAATGTGCATAAATTCATGTGGAGAGAAGATGCAAGAAATAAGTCTCATTAACTATGTTATAGTTGATAGCAATGTGTTCCCACTGTTTCAAGACACAAGAGTACAGAGGATTTGAAATAGGAAGTGATCACTATTTAGTTTTAAGCATGATAAAATTGAATTTCATATTGAAAAGAAGAGTGTGTAAGAATGTTTTAAAATGAATCAAAGTTGAGCAGCTTTCAGAGGTGAACTGTAGTACTGCTAATTCTAAATTTCTTACAAAGAAAAAAAAAACGCCTGATCTCAAGACAAAACCTGCTCACCTTATTTCACAGTTTTGATTAATTAATTGTGTGAATTAAATCCTGTCGGCTGTGCCATTGTTATTTCTTGGTATATTAGTATTTGTCATGTCTTATTGTCCTTTATAAATCTTATCTAGAGTTCTTTAGTCTTTCTACGGATTGTTCTGCTGTTCCTATTCCAGCCACTAAATTACAGTGCTTAATCTTAGTTAGAGCTGATTTTTTTATCAGACACCATGCTTTCTCATGGATCACGTGTACTATTCTTGCAGACAAAGAGAATGCCCTGGGCGAGAGCCAAATTTCTCTGTTGTTACAGATCTGGAGTTAGCTCCTTTTCGGAATCAAGAAAAATTTATTTGTTAATACAGCTGCGCCATCTTGATTACTATACAAAAGAGATATTCCTGTCGGAGAGCTAACACGCAGATAATTACACGGCCTTAGAATCTATTATTTATTTATACCCTATTAGTTTATTCCTTAGTCAACAGTCATAACCAAATTTTCTTCCCCCATGCACTTGAATTCATACAGGTTCTAATTTTAGCAAGTGGTACATTGGCATGAGAAATCAGGCAAGTTTCCTTAGATATAAAAAAGCAAAACATTTATTTTACACTAAGGTATTGTACACAGAGATCAAAACTTTGCTTTAGACATATGATGACTTATTCATGAAAGGAAATCTCAGGTTCTCAGACAATCTATCTAATTGTAACTAAATAGTCACTTAAATTATTTTCAACAGATCAATTAATCCAATTCTCGTAAGCTCAACGCAGTTATATAAATTAACAACCATTCAATTCCCCAGATTAGACTACAAAATACCAAAATTCTATCATGGGCATGATTCAGTAACAGTGAACTTCTAAAATTTCAACATTTAGCCTCTAAGTAAAACACTATAGTCCAGACAGTTATAAAAAGGTCCTATCACATATAAGGTTAGCACTTTCACTCGCTCTAGTCCTGTTCTCAGTACAAAAGACAATAAAAGTTTCTACGTTACCGACCACGTGGACATAACATCAATCTTTGCTGATTCCCTTCGATTAGATTCCTAGGTCTGCTATCTGTAATTTCCTCCAACTTCTTACCACCAGTGATTACGATCACGAATCACCGCTATTCCTATAACTTTAACAACACCGCTTTGACAGATAGGCACGTACGACTTGACATAAGGCTGCGGTCTCCGTTTGCTGCATGGCTTTGCCTCTGCTATGCTTGAAACGGAATGTTACCTGACTTTGTAGCCGTCGTTGACCATCCTTCTAGTCATCGCCACGAACTGCTTCCATGGGAACCCACTTTTGAGGGAGAGAGAGACACCATGAAGAACAGAGAGAGCATATATTCGCTCTCTCAGTCCTATATTCGCTGGCAAATCCTTATATATCCCCTTGTCTGCTCTCCTAACTATGTCACTGGTTGCTCACGACACCTAACTCTTTTTTGCACACTCCCCTACTCTTCTCCCCGATATGCTCCCCATCACATTGGTGCCGTACACGTATCTCGGACTTCGCATTGCGATTCCCCGGGGTTATGTTCAAAAGCCGATTAGGCTAAGTGGATTTGGCTTAAATGGTCTCCTTCTAAAGTAACCTTCAATAAGACCTTTTAGACTCTGGTATGTTATTTATAAGACAGTTTACAATTTATCACTTACAAAATTCGTTAATAAAATATTAATACATTAAAGTTTTCACTTACACCTTATGTACAAGCATTTCCTTTTTATAGAGTTTTTAGATCCTAGTTAAATCTCGAATAAAATGCCCAATAACAAATTGAACCATTCATTCCAGATTTAAAACCTGTAAGGATAGAAAAATCAGAACTCCATGGTGGACTCAAGAAGTTAGAGGCAGTTAAGGCAAAGAAGAAAGCATATTGAAAGTACCTACAGGAAATCAGCTTATACAATACACTACAGAGAAAAATGTAAGAAAGCAAAGCAGTATATAAAAGTAGCTAAACAAAAGTCATGGGAAAACTTTGGTGCAAATATGAAGAAGGTGGCAAAATATTCTGGAGGCTATTGAAAATCTTAGAAATGGAGGAAAGAGATATGATAAAGGCGACTTAAAAACTGAAGATAGATATTCTCGATGTCAGGGGTAAACATTTCGAAAGATTATTAAACAAACCAAGTGTTGACAGAACTGTATTAAATTTTCAAGAGGAATGCAAAGAAGAGTACGTATAAATACTTGAGACAGAAAAAATCAAAAACCTGAAATGTAGAAAGGCAGTTGGAGTAAATGAAATTCATCCAGAAATGCTCAAATATGGCAGTATAAAAGTTTTACAGTGGCTGCATTGCATAATTCAGAAGATCTGGTCAGAGGTTCGAATTCCGGATGATTGCAGCAGAGCTCTCATAGTACCTGTCTATAAAAAGGGCATTAAATCTGAATGTGAGAATTAGAGGTATTTCCCTACTGAGTGTTCCTGATAAGATTTATGCTAGTATACATGATAAATGTCTAAGAAAAATTGTTTAAGGAAAGCTTGGTGAAGAGCAAGCTGGATTCAGGCCAAATAGAGGTTGTCAGGATCAAATTTTCACTTTAAGACAAATAGTAAAGAAATCGTGAGAATATAACAAGGATTTGTATTTGAGTTTCATAGATCTGGAAAAGACATATGACAAGGTGCCACCAAAGTTATATGGTGTAAATGGGACATTATATTGAGCAATACCTAGTCTCTATTTAAGCTGTAAGTCAGCATTTAGACCTCAAGGAGGTATAGAAAGATGATTTGAGGTAAAATCAAGTGTTTGACAAGGGTACACGTTATCTCGACTGTTATTCATTATCTATATATCACATTATGAAGGAAAGTAGTATTAAATCTGATATCAAAATTGGTGATGTTAATCTTAGCTATTTTATTTATGCAGATTGATATACTTTTGAATAAATTCATTACAAGTCTGCAAGATTCCCTGAGTAAATTGAATAACTGTTGAAATAGATTTGGTGTGACAATGAAAATAGGCAGAAATATTGAAAATATCAACTGCATTATGAATGGAGAACTTATAGAACAAAAGTAAAACATTTCAGATACTTGCGCACAACTTTTTATTGAAGATGGTAAATTAAATATGGAAATAGACAACAGAATCAACAAAGTCAGAATGGTAGGAAGTCAATTGAATAAATTTATATGAAATAAGACAGAAATTAGTCAAAACACTAAATTAGCTATACAAGATTGTGTTCAAACCAATTTTAACTTAGGGATCTGAGAGCTGGGTTAGAAATAAAATACTTGGCCAAAGACTAGAGAATGCAAATATGAGAGTCCTGAGAAAGATTAGGGACATGAACAGATGTCATGATCCAGGAATGCTTTAGCAGAGCTAATCTCAGGTGGTATGTCACTTAAACAGAATGGCTGAGGAAAGGTTAGCAAAACAAGTGTTCTCTTCCAGGTTGGCAGGAAAAAGACCCAGATGAAGACCAAGATATAGATGGATTGATACAGTTCGGAGTGCCTTAAAAGACAGAAATATAAGATAAGATCTAATAATATTGGAATAATCTTCACAGATAACATATTAATTTGGAGGAAAATTGTTGATCAGAAGTTAGTAATGGTGTAACTTTTACATGCATTACTATCATAATATCCTGGACGTCCACTGAGGGTACATATCAGGAATTTGATGATGAAAAACAGTTTTCAGTTTAATTGCTGGCTTGATTTATGCAACTATAGATAGGACTTGCTTGCTCTGCACTGCATTCCCATTCCATAGTTATACTATACATCGCTAATATTACATGCCATTGATGTCCAAGAGGGAAAAACAGTTAGTAGGGTACTCCTGTATTATTAGGGATGGCATATTCATTGGCATCTTCCATAGTTGTCTTCTTAGCAAGTTATCTCAGTTGATTAAGATCTCTTTTGGTGAACTCAGCCAAATTCCCTTGAAGCAAAAAAGCCATAGTTTGTGGTTTCTTACATATGTACATTAGATGTGTCATGTAGATCCAGTTAGATGCATCTAAGCATATACATGAAGGCCTCATTTTATGGAGTTGGGTTCCCAGCCCACTGTTCATAAAATGAATCATTCATAAATTGAGGTAAAATTATAATGTTTATTTAAATGAGATTGGTTCCTTTAGTATGAAAACTGACTTCTACAAGGGAATACTTTTGCCATTTTATTATAGAATTATGGTTTTAATTATTTTACAGAAATAATATTAATAAATAACATAAAACAATAAGTTATAAATTAAAGTAAATATACAGTATAATGGAGAAGCCTTAATGAGTCTGGTTGAAGGTCATCTGGATCAACAGGCTCTTTGTCCTTCTTGGTTAAGAACTGGTTAAGGATGCCTGTTGGGCTTTTTTCCTCCTCTCCTCCACATGTTATAATATGGTTTTAGAGCATTTGATAATGCTCTTTAGATGAAGGAGCTGCGTTCCCAATTAGGATCATCATCACAAAGAGATTCACAGGCAGTTTGTATCTGTGCTAAAGCATACCTTGTCAGTGATTACTGTTTGAGTTATAGGAATATTGTTTTGATTTATATCATCAATCTGCATCACTAACAATGTTTCCAATTTTTCCTTACTTTACTTCTTGACATTTTTGCTTCTTTACTTCTTGACACAATTGGTTATTATAATGCTGTTTGGTGTCGCACTGATTAGATCGTCGGCTTGTCGAGAGCTCCTGAAAAGATTAGTAGTATTTTGTGTTAACATTAGATATTTTACTAGAATTTTAAGTAGTATTGTTTGCTTTTTGTTTCTTGGTGTGTCTGTGCAATTTTTGCATGTTTTCTGTTATTTTAATTATTATTTTTAAGAAAAGATAGCATACACATGGCACCGATAAAGAAAAAAATGGCGGCCAGGTCGCCATGTTTGTTTAAGAGTTTTGATGTAAATGAATTTATGCAGTGTGCTGTCTGTGAGATGTATGCCTTGCGAAGAGCGGTGGGAGTCTGGTTAGAAAGTGATAGTGGAGTTAATATGTGTAGAAAGTGTAAAGAGAATGAGGACTTCAAGCATGTTTCGTGTGTCGAGAGTGATATCGTTAACGATAGTCAGAATGTAGAAAATGGCAGTGTGCTAGAGAATTGCGTGGTAGTGCCAGATAGGTGTGAGAGCGTCACTGAAAGTGTAAATGAAGGTAGAAACACAGAAAGAATGGATGATTTGATCAATAATGAAAATGGTGAGATAAATGCGAGTAGCGAAATTGCCCGTTTGAATGGTGTGATACACAGAGCTAAAAGACAACTGGAGTATGGAAAAATGTGTGTTGAACGTACCGACAAATAACCAGCGGAAGTCTGTGACGGCAAATAATAGAATGTTCGTAAACGTCAATAAAATGAAGGAGCGAGTGCTGTATGGGGATTCGCTATTAAGAGGCGTAATAATTGAGAGTTGAACGAAGTCGTACCAGCCGGGTGCGAACATAAAGGACGTCAGCGAATCTATTCGACTGCAAAAACAGAGGGTGAAAGAGATGATAATCGTGGCAGGAATGAATGATTTGAAAGAGGACAAAATGGAAATGATAGAGGATGTGAGGGAGTTGTTTGAGGTAGCAAAAGAGAAGAGTGAGAGAATTAGGATGGTGAGTATCTTACCGCGGTATGACAGCGAAGTGTTTAGAAGGAGGGCCATAATTGCCAATGACTTTATGCGTGGGTTATGCATGGAGAGTGGTGTGGAATTTGTGGAATGAGTTCGATGGGCAAAAGGACTTATATAAGATGGATGGGTTACATTTGAATGGAGTTGGTGTACGGAGACTTGAAAGAGTGTTGATGAATGATGTGGAAGTGGATGTACAGACTCAGGGAAACTAGATTTATTAAGAGGGGGGAGTAGATATGCAGACTTTAGGGGGGCAGTTAAGTGTATGAATGAGTATATTATGCCCGAGCGAGTACGACGGACAACAAATCAGAATGGGATAGTTAGTATAAGGCATCAAAGTAGGGATGGGACAAATGGGCTTCTGCGATTCATGTACACTAATGCCAGGAGTATTAGGAACAAGAAGGAAGAGTTTTTGGCCATGGTTAGCACTTCCAGGCCACAGGTTGTTGGTATTAGTGAAACATGGCTGACAGAAGATGATAAAGCTAGTGGGATTGAATGCGACGGGTATAGCGTGTTCAGAAGTGACAGGGTGAAGAAAAAGGGGGGGAGAAGTGTTATTGATGATAGCTGATGAGCTTCAGCCAAGGAGTATAGAAGTTGAACTGCAGGATGGGGAAAAAAGCACATTTGAGGCTGTTTGGTGTGAGATAGAATCTAGCAGAACAAAATATACAATTGGGTGCTGCTATAGACCGGGTGATGGAATGGATGGTGGGGATAGTATGCATAAGCAAATAGAAGAAATGAGTGGAAGGTGGGTAATTATTATGGGTGATTTCAATTATGGTAACATTGACTGGAAAGAGGAGAGGGCACATGGGAGGAAGGAATTGGATTTTATGCGGTTATTAAGGGACAACTATCTACGGCAACATGTATTGGAAAATACCAGGGGGCAGAGAGTGCTGGACCTAGTAATTGCAACTGAGAATGTGGCTGTAACGAACATGACCATGTTGCCACCAATCGGTGAGAGTGACCATAAGGTCATGACTTGGGAGGTGGCTAAAGGAGTCGAATTTACAATTAAGACAGGGTACATGTGGAATTACCGGGCTGGTAAGTATGACAAGCTTAGGTGTGTGCTTGGCTCAATGCCATGGCATGTAAAACTGCAAGGGCTGGATGTTGATAGTGCATGGGAGGTGGTTAAGAACTGTTTGCAGGAGGCAATGGTTGACTGTATACCAAGAGTCTGAATAATAAATCAAGTAGGGGTTAAATGGATGAATAACACTATTAAGCTTGAGCTGCAAAAAAAGAAACAATTGTGGAGGGAATTTAAGGAGAAGGGTGACCATCAGGCGCAGGAACAGTATAAAGCTCAGGCCAGGATGGTAACAAGGGTGGTAAGAAAAGCAAAAGCAGATTACGAAAGGAAATTGGCCACGCAGGCTAAAGAGAATCCCAAACAGTTTTATCAATATGTTGCGAGTAAAAGGAAAAATGCTCATGGTAGAATGATCTTAAAAAATGCTGAGGGTAGAGAGGTAACCGAATCAGTCGATATTGTGGAATTACTGAGCGAGCACTTTGCAAGAGTATATCATCCAGGTGGTGACTTTGCAGGAATGGAAGAACCAACAACTTATACTGGAATTGTGATGAATGAAGTAGAGGTAACTAGTCTATTACAGAACCTCAATGTCAATACATCTGTGGGATTGGATGGTATACCAGCTCGTGTTGTATGTGAAGCGGCAAAAGAATTGTCAGTGCCCTTGACCATTTTGTTTAATTTGAGCCTCGGGTCTGGGTCAGTCCCAAGGGGGTGGAAAGAGGGGAAAATAGTTCTGCTGCATAAAGGTGGTTCCAAGGCTGCTGTTGAAAATTACCGGCCAATCAGCATAACAGGAATCATTATCAAGGTCTTAGAGAAAATAGTCAAGAGGAAAATACAAGATTGGATAGAAGAAAATGGGATACTGTATCGGGGACAGCATGGTTTTGTGAAGGGTAGGTCATGCCTCAGTAACTTGCTCACGTATTATAACACAGTGACGGCTGAACTGGATAAGGGTAATGGGTTTACAGTGATTCTACTGGACCTTGCTAAGGCCTTTGACAGGATACCACATGGAATTCTAATCAGTAAATTGCAGCATATGGGAATGGACATAGGGTTGGTGAGATGGATAGGAGGGTGGTTGACGGAGAGATATCAGAGAGTGGTTTACTCAGGAGTAGAGTCCACAAGACGGCCTGTGACTAGTGGTGTGCCACAAGGATCTATTCTTGGACCACTGCTGTTTAATTTGTTCATAAATGATATAGGAAAGGATCTGAGAGGAACAGTTCATTTGTTTGCGGATGATGCGAAGTTGGGTAGGGCAATAGTGAATGCAGATGACCTCAAAATTTTGCAGGATGAGTTGGATAGATTGGAGGTCTGAGCTAAGGAGAATGGATGTCAATTTAATGTAGCAAAATGTAAGGTTATGCATTTTGGGGTGAAAAGATTGGCGGCAGTTTACTGCATTGGTGGAACCATGCTCCAGGAAATTGATGAGGCACAAGATTTAGGAGTGTTGGTGGATAAGGAATTGAAATTTAGGGGACACATTGCAAAAGTGGCCAAATCAGCTCATCAAATCACTTGGTTGCTGAAGAATACGTTGACAAGCAGGTTATTGTTCCTCTGTATCGAGCCTTGATAAGACCCCATCTCGACTACTGTGCTCAGATTTGGTCACCTAGGTTTCTTCTTGATGGGGAGGAGGTGGAGAGGATCCAGAGGCGAGTGACCAAGATGATAGCAGGTCTGTGGAATGAACCTTATGAGAACAGGTTGAGGATTTGTGGGTTGCAAAAATTGGTTGATAGGTGGAGGAGGGGAGATATGATTGAGACATTCAAATTACTGAAGGGTTTCTATAAAATTAATTCAGAAGATATTTTTGAGAACAGGGCTGGTTGTGGGAGGACTAGGGGACATCCATGGAAACTGGGCAAAAGTGTGGTTAATAAAGGTGTTAGAGCTGGGTTCTTTACTTTTAGAGTAGTGAATGAGTGGAATGCGCTCCCTGAGTCTGTGGTGGATGCTGTGACAGTGAATGAGTTTAAGGCGAGGTATGATAGATACTGTATGAATGTCGAATAGTTGTGATGAATATGATTTGGGGCCTCCCTTGATGAGTCTAATGACTCCCTGGAGTTGTCCGTAATAATAGTAATAATAGTAATTATTGATGAAACTACAGTAGGCATTAATTTTAATGCTTGACACACACATCAGAATGATGCTCACCTGATTCAATGCATCAAATCACTTTCATTTTTCCTCAATGGTAAGTGATTTTCTGTTTTTTTTTTTTATTTTAGCTGAGGAAGATTTGAATCAGATGTATTTTGATAACATTTTTAATTTATTGTTTTAAATATGTTTAAATATATTTTTTAATTTATTGTTTAAATATTGTTAATATATTACTAAAACCTTCACTGTTCTAGCAGTTCACAGTAGACCAAAACATAAACTGTTTTGTAATCTCTACCCACAGTGCCATAGAATATGAAATAAAAGACAGTCGTGAATGTTGCATTTATTCTTTTTTTTCCTCCTCTTTTATTTTGTTGTTTGTTTTTGATTTTTTGCTGATGATTTTGAAATGTTCATTAATCTAAATCTTCATAAATAGAGAAAATGTGAAATGAGGACTTTCTGTAATTGAATTCATAATATATGCATTCAGTTAGATGCCATCTGAAGAGGCTTGCATGACCTCTTGGTAATTACCAAGAGGTTACTTCATTCTTCAATGATACCAGTTCTG
This sequence comes from Typopeltis vanoorti, assembly GCF_054136105.1. Taxonomy (NCBI): domain Eukaryota; kingdom Metazoa; phylum Arthropoda; class Arachnida; order Uropygi; family Thelyphonidae; genus Typopeltis; species Typopeltis vanoorti. Next base: position 132,989,805 of record NC_143549.1, read on the forward strand.
CAGAAGAAAGACTTTATAGGTGCACTTCTAAGTTCTGACTGGTGTAACTTTTTCTAGGCCTTTTTTATGTTGTTCCCACCTATGAAAGGTTATTTGCAAACCTATATTACATTTGTACCATCGGTGGGCAAACGATATTTGTTTCTTTTATTTATTTATTTTTTTACAGTCTGGAAACCCTGCTCTAGAGACCAAATATGAAAATTTCAAGCCACTTCAGGTCTCCAATAAGTGAGACAGTGCTCTCACAACAGGCAATGAAATGCATCTCCCACCTAATGACAATCACAAACACCCATACCCATGGCAGGATTCAAACTACAACCTTTTGGCTGGGGAGCAGGTATACTAACCACTTAGTTGACCAGGCCTGCAAAATTTGCAAGCATCTTTGACATAGAAATGCATGTTTTTCTCACAGGGGAAAAAAAAAAATTATCATGCAACTTAGCAAAATTGAAGTGCACATACTCATGTGCATACGTTAAATACTTGTTAGGGGAGCATTTCCTCTTATCCGTCTTTACTCAACTTTGGCAATGGGTTAGAGTTGGAGACTGACTTCCTGTTGATTTTCAAAAGTTAGGAATTTTTAAGACCTGCATATTCTTGAGAAATATATAAGTAATAAAGGATTATTATTATTTTATTATTCTAATTAAATATAATTCATGTTTTTATTAAATTCTTTTAATTTTATTTCTGGGTACTGAAAGTTGAAAGTTTAGCAGGTATAGACTACATTGAACAAACCTGGTCATTGTTTAATAAAACTTATTTTCTACAGAGACATTTAAGTAGGATTGCCTTAGAGATGTGTCCAAGAAAAATTAAGTTTTTTTCCATAGCTTGAATAAGACAGATCAAAAATTGTGAAATAGTATCATTTTTGCAAACAGTTGATAGAATGAAGATAGATAATTATCCATGATAACCACAATATGGGCATTTTATCAGCAAATTGTAACATGTTAAAATACTGCACATATTAGGAAAGTATGATAACCATTTAGTAGATAAATAAAAGATCTTTTATTTTTATTTGCATGTTCTAAGTGTTTTAAATAATGGTTTGGATATGGAAAATTAATATACTTTATATGATGCAGTCGGCTTTCAGATCCAGTAAGTGGAATGGACCATGAGGAATTTTGGCACATTCTAGCCCAGTACAAGTTTTCTCTTGCATTTGAAAATGCAGTTTGTGAAGATTATATTACAGAAAAACTGTGGAGACCTTTGATTGTTGGATCTGTTCCAATCTATTATGGATCTCCTACTGTAAAGGTGAGCTAACAGTAGTAATTTTGTTAGGATTCATTGTTTTCTCTAGGAAATGAATTAAATGGTTATTTGAATGTAACTCATCCCTCACAAATCAGTCGTCACTCCTCCTAACCATTCTATCACTGAATGGGTTTCAGAAATGAGGCAAATAATTTTCTTTCATAGTCTACTTTCGTCTTGCATGAAGATCTTATATCTAATAATAATGCTTTATTTAAAGAATAAACTAAATATCAGTTAAAACTTTTCAGGTTCATTGTTTTAATCAGCCCAATGTAACTGATATTTTTCAGTTCATAATTTCCTGAGGAACATGGACTTCAATTATCAAAACATTGGAATAGGTCAAAAAGCTATTGACCATATAACATGGAAGGTTTCCTTCAAATGCCTGCCTGGTTGGCTGGGTGGGTAATATATCTACTCTCCAACCAAAAAGGCTGCATGTTCAAATCCTACCTTGGGCATGTATCTTTATAATTGTTTTTAGATGAGAGATGAATGTCATTGCCCAATGTGAGATCACTGCCCCATTGATTGAAAGTTTAAAGATGGCTTGAAAACGTTTCATGTTTGGTCTCTGCGAGGATGGTCTGAAAAATTCTCAGTCTAACAATGAAAAAACGAATTTATAATTTCTAAATTATTTTTCTTTTTCAACATAATCTCCCTTAAGACTAATACATTTATTCCGGTGCCATTATCCCGTCCCTGTAGTGGTTTTCAGTAAGATCTGCAAAATACCCCTCTACAGCTGCAATCACCTCTTGATTCGAAGAAAAACACTAACCAGCAAGGAAGAGTTTTAGTTTTGGGAAGAGATAGAAGTCAGAAGGAGCCAAATCTGTGGAATAGGGTGGATGTTCCAACAATTCATAGTGCAGATTCTTTAATTTTCCCATTGCCAAAAACACCTTTGTGGGCAGGTGCATTGTCCTGATGAAAGATGATTTTTTTCGAATGATATATGCATGTAAACACAAGAAAGATATTTAATTAACCAAATATTTCGGTCTGGAAATAGCAGACATCCTCAGTGGTATTACAAGAACAGTTTTAAAAAAATACAAGCTAGAATACTAACAATAGATCGTTAAAAATAGAACATGCCGCATGATGTTATATCACTAAGTATTAAGTATAAAACGGAATATTTTGAAGTAGAGACATGATTGAAAAAAAAAAAAAAAAAACATTAATGAGTAATCTTGATTAGACTTTCCCAGATTTTTGATATAGATATACAGTCATTACGATTCAGGTTGGGACGATGGAGCAAGGCCTCCACGCTTTCCTTGAACAAACATTCGAACCTATAACGGGATCTATGTAAGAGGCGAGTCCTGGACCAAAAGATGCTGTGGTCAGTTTCAGTCCCATGTTGAGCCAATCCAGACTTTTCAGGTTTGTTGTGAAGAATGGATGATTGATGTTCTTGGATTCTTTTTTTTTTTTTTTCAAGAGAACATCCAGTCTGTCCAAAATAGGAGAGATCACAGTTGCAAGGAATTTGATAAACGTTGAGCGTTTCTTTAGGAGAAGGAAAATGAGAAGACAATTTGTTAATTGTCTTCTCATTTAACTATCTAATTTTAAAGAAATATGATTTAACAACATATTTCTTTAAAATTCTTGCGATAGGTTCTGAAATACCGGAGATATAAGGAATAGGCACTCGACGTATTGAAACTTTGTTGTTTTGTGGAGAATTATAAGAATTGAGAAGATGTTGAGTACTTTTTTCAAAAAAGCCATTGAGTTTCATGTGTTGTTGGATAGTAGAAAGTTCTTTCTGTAGATAATCAAAAGTAGAACAATTAGTTTTGGCTCTTCTGATGAGGCATTTTATAATTCCTGTTTTTTGACATGGATGATGGGCTGATTCTTTAAGAATATAATGACCTGTGAACGTTGGTTTCCTGTATACTATACTGTAGTTGTAAGAATATTTGAAGGTGACCGGATGAGGAGAACGTCTAAAAAAGATAACTGGTTGTTTTCTTCTATTTCCATAGTAAACTTTATACGATGATGCAAGGAATTAATACTGTTTAAAAAAGAAGGTAAAGAGTTTTTGCTGTGAGGCCAAATAGTAAAGATATCATCTATATATCTTACCCAAAAAGATGGTTGAGGGAAAATAGATGAGAAGAGGACTTTTTCTAAATGTTCTAAATAAAAGTTGGCTAAAGCAGGAGAAAGAGGACTTCCCATGGCCGTTCCTTCTACTTGGCTGTAAAATTTATTTTGACATACAAAATATCCAGAATGTATTACGAAATCAAATAGTTTTATAATGTCTTGAGGAAAGATGTCAGCAAGTAATTTTAAAGTTTCCTTGAGAAGTACATTGGTATATAAAGATTCTATATCAAAGCTAACCATAAGATCTGTAGGTTGTAATGAGACATTTTTTAATTTTTCTAAGAAATCTGAGGAGTTTTTTTAAAAAAGAATTAGAGTTGCCAATGTAAGATTTCAATAATTTAGCTAGATGTTTGGCTATACGGTAAGTAGGAGAATCAATACAATCTACTATTGGATGAAGAGGATAGTCAATCTTATGGATTTTTGGAAGGCCATAAAATCTAGGAGGTCTTGCAAAATGAGTTTTAAGTCTTTCAATTGTGTCTTTATCTAAACTGATGACTTCATCTAAGAGAGAATTTAATTTCTTTAGTTGTCTATTGGTTGGATTATAATCAATTTCTTGATATGTGGAGCGATCTCGGAGCAAAAGAGAAAGTTTTCTTCTGTAATTTGCTGAGTCCATAACTACTGTTGCTTTTCCCTTGTCAGCTTTGGTGATAATGAGGTGATTATTTTTTCTCAAGGACTGTAAAGATTTCATTTCAGAAGGAGATATGTTGGAAGGAGGAAATTTGGCCTTAAGTAGAGAAGAAGCAACTTCGAGGCGAAGAGCATTAGCTTTATCACTAGTTAGATGATTGAGATTCCTTTCAATGTTAACTAGGAAATCTAGATATGGTATCTTATTTGGAACAATAGAAAAATCATGTCCTTTTGACAGGATGAGGGTTTCGTTTTCAGTCAAAGGACGTCCGGATATATTGACAATCCAATTATCTGACGTTATGAAGGGCTTGGATTGTTTAGATGAAAGAGCTTCATATTTTTGGTTTAGATGTTGACTTAGTTTATTATATGCTCGTTGAGTAGACGTTTAGCCACATTTAGAACTATGTGTGAAAGATGTGGATCCAAGTTTGTGAAAATGTAGGTGCGAAGATCAGAAATATGAAGACTGTGAATAGCAAGATCACGTTTAGCAGCTTTAAGTTGGTTACGGATTAACGATAAACTGGTGTTCCGGTATGTATCTTTATACATACCAGATACACCAGTATAAAGATACTGGTGTATCTTTACTGTATGGCCGCACAACAAAGACTCCTTACCTTCTTTTTTAAACAGTATTAATTCCTTACATCATCGTATAAAGTTTACTATGGAAATGGAAGAAAACAACCAGTTATCTTTTTTTAGACGTTCTCCTCATCCAGTCACCTTCAAATACTCTTACAACTACAGTTTACAGGAAACCAACGTTCACAGGTCGTTATATTCTTAAAGAATCAGCTCATCATCCTTATCAAAAAACAGGAATCATAAAATGTCTAATCAGAAGAGCCAAAGTAATTGTTCTACTTCTAATTTTCTACAGAAAGAACTTTCTACCATCCAACAACACACGAAACTCAATGGCTTTTCCGAAAAGAGTACTCAACATCTTCTCGATTCTTATAATCCATCACAAAACAACAAAGATTCAATACGTCGAGTTCCAATTCCTTACATCTCCAGGATTTCAGAACCTATCGCAAGAATTCTGAAGAAATATGAGTATTCACCTATTAACAAATTATCTTCCCATTTTCCTTCTCCTAAAGACAAATGCTCAACTATGTCTCTTCCTGGAGTTTATCAAATTCCCTGCAACTGTGATCTCTCCTATTTTGGACAAACTGGACGTTCTCTTGAAAAAAGAATCCAAGAACATCAATCCTCCATTCATCACAACAAACCTGAAAAATCTGGATTGGCTCAGCATGGGATTGAAACTAACCACAACATCCTTTGGTCAAAAACTCGCCTCTTACATAGATCCCGTTATAAATTTGAACATTTATTCAAAGAAAGCGTAGAGGCCTTACTCCTTCATCCCAACCTGAATCGGAATGACTATATCTATATCAAAAATCTGGTTATCTAATCAGGATAACTCATTAATTCATATTAATTTTATGTTATTTAATATTATTAATATCTTTATTTCAATCATGTCTCTGCTTAAAAATATTCCCTTTAATACTTGGTGATATAACATCACACGGCTTGTTCTATTTTTAAATGATCTATTGTTAGTATTCCACCTTGTATATATTTTTTAAAACTGTTCTTGTAGTGCCACTAAAGATGGTCTGCTATTTCCAGACCGAAATATTTGGTTAATTAAATATCTTTTTTGTATTTACGTGATTATATTATTCAGATTTAACATTAAACCATCTTCCTGTACTTCATTGGTGTGGAAATCTGAGAAGAGGAAACCATCAACCATGACATAGCAGCCACTTCTCATTAGGATTGGTCAGACTTACCAAATTGTACCTCAGCAATCACAAATGAAGGGAATTAGATTGCCTGAACACAAAAGCAGAGTAGACCAGGGCTCCCTGCTATCACCTCTGCTCTTTGCCATCTATGTGGCTGACATCTCATGCATAGTTTCCACCACAGTAGTCCTATTGATCACTGTATTAGCAAATGTGTATTGCAGTATCATCTGCGATCACTGTTGGAGATGATACTGCACTAATGGTCCATCCCAGCAACCTAATTTTGGTTAGATTAATAATCAAAAAACTGTAAAATGCAGTCTTGGAACTAGAACAGTGGTTCAAAAAAAAAAAAAAAAAAGGCAAACTGATAATGCAGACAAGAGCACTGCAGTATTATTCAGTGTTCCCTGGAGGGCAAAGTTGCCATGTTTGGCACTCCCATTTCATAGCAACCAGTAACTAAATACAGGGCATTTCAAAAGGTTATAATACAACTTTGCAGGAGAACAGAGAATAACTTGGGAGATGTACAAAAGCTTAGTGATTATCATAATTTTGTGAAACACAACAAATTTTTGTCATGTAATTATGACAACACTAGATGGCGTGATATGTAACACTATTTGAAAATAACTTTCGATGGTGCAGAGTGTGTTTTGGTTTGAGGAAACGAAGTCTGCAACACAAGTTCAGAGGAATTTCTGCATGTAATACAGCAAAGAACTTCCTAGTAGACACACAATGTACACATGGCACAAGAATTTTGTGGAAACAGGCTGTTCTGTGCATCATCCAAAGTTAACAGGAAGGCCGCGTGCTGCCAATGCTGTTGTGGAAGAAGTTCGGGAAAGTTTTTAGAGAAGCCTTGGAAAGTCTACCAGATGGCCATCTCATGAAATTGGAATTCCACACGTCACTGTGTGGTGTTAAATTGTGAATGAAACTATGTTGTGTAATTTATTTTTTTTCATTCACATTTAACATTGCTTATTATATATTAATCATGATTTGTATAAAAATTATTTATTGTTCCTTAATTAAGGATTACTATTTAAATATTTATTCTAAACTTAACCTACTATTAATTTATTAAATAATAATATGTCTAGAATTTATGATAACTAAAATATATATATGATGTAACAAAAAGTGTTATTATAAATAATTGTATACGTAATGAAAAAGCTGATTAAGTAGCTCAAATATTCTGTTTATTCTTATTTGTAAAAATTTAACGTTATGTAATCACTTATGTAGTAGTAGAGCGTTGTATTACATTGGCGAAATGTTTGCGTTCATGGGTTGTCATGGAGACGCATGAAATAAACAAGCACGAATCGAAGAAGGCGTGACCTGGGAACGAAAAGGGAAAGAAAGTCAATAAGAATTTTAATGAAAGAAAAGGAGAGAGTTTTGCGGAGCCTGAAGGAAAGTAGGATACAAGAAAAGAAGTGAAAGAAAATTATAAATTCTTTAGGGCAGAAATTCATGAGAAAAGTGTTTAGAAGTGAGCAAAAACGTAGTGAATCATATACTCAGCTGCAAGTGAAATCAGCTGTTGTTGTAGAGGAAAATTGATGTCGTAATCGGATAAATAAAGAACTGGACATTCAATGGGAAATTCTGATTAGTTCCAGTTAGTCTAGGATTACGTCTTAATTCTATGTTGCCCTGAGAAGAATTATAATGAATTTAACTAGTTGGAGAAAAGTAAACAAGGAAAGATATCAGTACCTTATTGCTGTTGTTTAGAGTAGTGAAGCGCGATTAACAGTAGTTCAGTTAAAGCGTTGGAGAATTTTATTTAATGTGTTCTGCTAGCTTAAATAAGTTAATTCATAAGTGTGCTCACAATAAATTGATGTAGTGAAGATTGTATCTGGTAAGAGTAGTCATACATGTTTGTTTATTCTAACATTAACTATAACGTATCTTCGAAGTTCAAGGTCCGAAATAAGATTGCTTGGAATATTGTCTACCTTGATTAGTGCCTGCTGTGAATTTAAACATTAAGTACAACTGATAGATATGTGCAGACTGATCAAATGAGAAGTTTTGTTTTATTAACTTGAGTTAAGAAAGCTTGTAAATTTGAAGCTGTGAATTGTATGTTAAAGTTTAGAACATTGAATTGGAATGAGTGACTTAGCAAGATGTATTAAGTTATTTGTATTGTTTCATTTAAAGGTAGAATTCTTGTATTTGTTATATATCATATATTAAATGTTTTATTTTGTTAATCTAAATATTGTGTTTGCCTGAATTCCCTTTTATTGCACCGTTCATAAAAAATTCGAATCTTGCGGGTGCCCCAAGTAGAATAGTAAATAATTCGGCCTAAATGAGAAGACTGCTAACTTAATTAAGAATTGATCCTACTGTTTTATATAGACTAATCTAATAATAGGGTGGCGCAGTATAATTATAAATTTCCCTACTTTTGGATCGGTGATCAATTTACAATTAGTTGTTTTATTAATAAGAGTGACTTGAAACAAGATGGTAGATTAGAACACAACATGAAAATAGAACGTCACGACAGTGGCTTGTTTTACAACAGTATTACATTTAAGGCTGCAAATTTAACCTCGTACAACATTATAAGAAAGACGATAAGAAGATTCACCAGGATTTCTGTATTGAATGATCAGTTGGAGAGAACAAAATAAGGAATTTTTTTGTTCTTTTTCAGTGATGAGTGCACTTTTCACATAAGTGGGCAAGTAAACACTCACAACTGCAGAATTTGGGAAGCAAAAATCCACACCCCATCGTAGAACATGTTTGCGACACCCCTAAAGGCTAACTTTTATTTTTTGTGCCATAAGCAAGAAGAAAGTGTATGCACTCTTCTTTTTATCAGTCTACCATCACTGGTGGTGTGTATCTGGACATGCTACTTGGATACCTACTACCACAATTAGACGATAATGACCATGACGGATGCTTAGATTTCCAGCAAGACAGAGCCCTCCTTATTACCTGCCAGATGTGAGGTCTTACCTCGACAGTGTATTGGTAGAGGGGGCACCTGTAGCATAGCCACCATGTTCCCCCTACCATTATATTTTTTCTTGTGGGTTTTGCAAAAAATTGAGTGTTTGTACCACCACTACTAGCCAATTTGGATGAGCTGTGTTCCAGAATTACTGCTGCCATTGCTGAAGTTACAGCAGATATGCTCTGCCACGTGTGGCAGGAAATTGATTATAGATGGGACATTTGCAGAATTACTGGAGGAAGTCTTATCAAAATTTAACTGTCTGTGTTGAAACTTCAAATGGTACGCTACATTTGCACAGTAATAAAAATTGTTCATCTATTGCTATATACCTTCTATTGTCATTCAAAGTTGTATACACTCTTTTGAAACCTTGTACTTAGGGATACAACTAAAATAAAGGGCTTCATGACTCTTATCAATCATCTTTGCTCAAAAGTACAGGTACCCATTAGGCAGCTGTACCCATTACTAAATCATTGTAGCCAGCTAAGCACAGAATTTTAACTTCTCATATACAAGATGCTAATCAGGCCAGTCCTAGTGTGTTCATCTGCATGGAGTCACTAGATTCAAATGTTAGCAAACTACAGATAATCCAAAACAAATGTTTATGAATAACGTTCAATGCACCTTGGTTTATAAAAAACATACAGCTTCACCAAGAAGCCAATATCCCTGATATCAAAACTTTCCTACATGAAAGAGCTGCAAACTTCTTTACAGATGCTGCCATCCTCCCTAACCCATTAATCCACCAAGGAGTAGACTACAGTAAGCATGATCAAAACACAAACATCGTTTTGATCATGCTTACTGCAAACCATACTACTGACTGAGTCAACTTTTTTAAACCCACTGCCAGAATCCCAAAATGGGTGAGCTAAATGCACAAGAATATCCCAATCTGTTATGGTTTACCACCTAGTAATAGACTAAAACAAACAAATGTCCCCCCCCCCCCCTAAAAAAAAAGTTTCAATATCTTTTCTGGGTCTAGCTTCCATTATGACATTTAATAATGTACATCCTTTGGACTTGTTTGCTTCTCGGGGAGTAGAGTGGTTCTGGTCAGTGGTGGGTTTTTGGCTGTCACTCAATGGAGCCACCACTGAGTTTCCTGCCCTGGAGTTATTCAAGTTAGGAGTGATGAATTTATGTTGGAGTGAAACAGCACTAAGAAAGGATTAAAAATGTTATTTAATTCTTTCAGTATTTCATCTCAGTCACTGAGACATCGTCAGGGATTACAATATGAGACTTGTAACATACACACGAAGGGAACACAAAACTAAATGAAACAGGTGGACGAGACTAGAGTGCTAATTAAGTGGGACATCCTCTGTGGGCATCTGTTGACTGCCTGAGATGTAAACTGGGTTCTCAAAGTATTGGTGTTTCTCATATTTTGGGAAGTTTTATGCAACCATATTTATTTAGATTAGGTTGATTTTTGAGAGCAGCTGCAAAAATAGTCTTCCTCTTCTAAATTTACTGTGGTGGAGCATAGTGGTCTTTTCCAATTGATTTTATTAACTGTATCTAAAGCATGGTTCACAAGGCTCAATTGAATAGTCATGACTGTAGATGTATTTTTTTGTGTGTTCTTCCAAGTGGATGTTAACTGATCTTCCTGTATGTCCATAGTAGGCCAACTTGCAGAGTACTTGCTGTCCATTTTGGACATTTTTCTTGGAAGCACAAAATTTATAAACAGATAGAAGGTATGGGTTCTCCCCCTCTTACCCCCTCCCTAGCCAATTTTTATGGAATTTTTTTTTTTTAAACGTGACTCAGCTTCTCTCAAACCCCTCTATCTCTATATATTCTCCATTTGGCCTAATTCCCAGACACATTAGATTTTTTTCCTCTCTCACCTTAAGTCTTCACCCTAGAATACAGTTTACCATGGAAAAAGAAACTAATAATAGTTTCGCCTTTGTAGACACCTTGGTAACACATGTACCCAATGGTAATCTGTCCTTTTCAGTCTACAGAAAGCACAGGCAGATACATTCACAAACTTTCTCACCCCTCCCCCTCAGCAATATGATATAATTAAAACACTAACCACTAGAGCCTATAATCTTTGTTCCAGTGAGTCCTTAATCATATACACCACACCTTATCTAATGGTTACAGTTCCCACAGTATCAAAAAAATAACCAGTCCTTCCCCCAATTCTTGATCTTCAGAAAGATTTTAGTAATACCATCATCATTCTGTATGTCCGAGGCACTTCAGAAAAAATTGCCAGAATCTTAAAGAAATACAATCTCTATATAGCTTTCAATCCCTGCCGAAAGCTTGCTACCTTCATACGTTCTACAAAAGATCATCTCTCTCCTCTCTCTGTGCCTGAAGTACATAAAGTGCCGCCCTGTTCCTGCAGGTTGACCTACTCAGACAGGAAAATCGGCCAGCATCTGCTTGGAAGAACATAAAAGATATATCTGCAGTCATGACTATGGTCAGTCAGGCCTTGCAGACCATGCTTTAGATATAGTTCATAGAATCAATTGGAAAAAAGACCACCATGCTCCACTGCAGTAGATTTAGAAGAGATAGATCAATTTTGAAATCTTCAGCTGCTCTCAAAAATCAACCTAATCGAAATAAATATGATTGCATAAAACTTCCCAAAAATGGGAAATCCTAATATTTCGAGATCCCAGTTTACATCCTGGGCTGCCAGCAGGTACCCACAGAGGGCGACCTGCCTAGTTATGACTCTAAGCTTTCATCCACGTGTTTCACTTAGTTTTGTATTGCCTTCGTGTGTATGTTACAAGTCTCATGACATCACAAAATCATAGTGACTGAGATGAAATATTGGAAGACTTTTTTTTTTCCTCCTCTGTTTTTTTTACTTTGATATTTTAATTTTATTTTGCTGGTGCTACACACATATGTTATCACAGAATTATATAAGTGGATATTAATAAGATTGCTAGTAGTCAGTTAATATCTCCATTACAGGATTACTTTTGGCTTCATCATGGCTGCCATAATTTTATAGTAGATCTACTACAACATTTCATTTTCTGATAATGTAGAATTGCTTCTATATCACAGGATTATTTAATTGTCAGTCTTATGACACACAGAGTTTTTTTGTTCCCTTTGAGATAATGGTACCAATTCTTCCAAAGATGCAAACTCTAAGAATTGAAATTTCAGAATGTGAAGAGGCAAGTGAGTAAAGTTTCATGTGTGAAGACTTAAGTGATGGGAGGACATTGTGTTGGAGGTTTAATGGAGTATTACAGCACTAAGAAGGGATCAAAAACTATTTTAATTCTTCTGATATTTCATCTCAGTCTGAGACACTTTCAGGGAGTACAAATGAACACTTATGGTAACACACACACACAAAGTCAGCACTAATAAATGAAACATGTGGATCTCATCCTAAAGACCTATCTAAATGGAACACCCCTTATTGGCATTTGTAGGCAGCCCAGGTTGTAAATTGGGATTGCTGAGGATTAATATTTCTAAATTTTGGGAAGTTTCCTGCATCCATATTTATTTATATTCTCTGCTGATTTCTGAGTGCAGCTGCAGATTCTGGAATCTGCAGCTGCACTCAGAAATCAGCAGAGGATATAAATAAATATGGATACAAGAAACTTCCCCAAATGTCCAGGTTTGTGTGCATGTAGATAGACAAACAAAACCAATCTGATTGGTGCATTTTGCAGTTATAAGTACCAATCATTATATGAACATAACTAGAAAAACAGTTATGTTTTTCATGTACAAAGGTTCACAATGTACAAAGGGTCACAATCATGTATTATACACATTATAATAAATGCAAATTGGAAAGGTATTCCAGCACTATAATAGTCAATCTTTTAATAAGATAGTTAAAAATTTATTGGAATGATATTTTCATGTTTTTGGTGGAATACAGTTTTTGTTTTACATACTTGATTTTCTGTTTTATTTCTTTACAGGATTGGCTTCCTAACCCTAAATCTGCTATTTTAGCTGTGGACTTTCACTCGCCTAAAGATCTGGCTAATTATTTAAATCAGATAAATTCCAATGATACAGAATATAATTCTTATTTAAATCACAAAATAAAAGGCATGGTTACCAATAACTTTTTAAAGCACTTCCTGAATAGAAGACAGTGGGGTATTAACAATGACTTCGAAAAAGGAAATTTTATTGAACATTTTGAATGTTTAGTTTGTGAGAGAGTATCACGTAACTTACGAGCAGAAAAGTTGGGATTTCCAAGTTCCAAGTTTCAGACAAATATAAGCCATTATGGTTGTCCAGAGCCTGTGTCATCTTTAACAGGACAGCCAGATTCTCATAGTTGGTGGCTAGAAATGCATCATAAAGCTCTCTTTGAAGCTCAAGCTTTACAGCAGCTGTTGAATGAAGGGCATAATTTTACTGCTGATCAGTTTTATGGTCGTGTTATCAAACTACTTGAGTTGAGTCATCAGAAATAATGTATGTATATGTATATAAAATGAAATTGCACTGCATTTTTTAATAGTCTAGTTTTTCTTAAAAATCATTTAATTTATATAGATATATAAGTATCTCATTAGTGCAATTACAATGGCATAATGATAAAACAATTTTGATACAAATATTATTTACATCTTGAAAATACATATTAGTTGTATAGTTCATTATATACTAATAAAACTGCATTTCTTAGCTTTTATTGCTAATAATTACCATTGGCATTTGTTTGTTTCTGTATAATTATAATTTCTGAAGTTATAAACATGTCATTATAAAAAAATATTTAGGAACAGAATTCTTAGTAATTTAACTTCAGTTCACTTTCATTTATTTAAGATTGCTTATTATCTATTGAAAATATAGCATTAAAAAAATCAAAATCAGGCACCAAAGTATATTATACCACACATGCTATAATAAGAATTTATACAAATCAGTCATATTGAAATATGGTAAATTCCAAAACATCTGGGAAGATCCAGATGGGAATAACAGTTGAGATTTCTGGAACTAAGCTTCATATAGCTCCTTAAATTGATGTGAATCTATATATAAAAAATAGCAGCTGGTAAGCGATAATGCTGTACTGATTTCGGGAAGTAGCTAAATATATGGATGTTCCACTATGAAAAGTTATGTGCTGAACTACAAAGCTGGACATTTTGACAAACTCAAGAGAATTCTCTGTTTATCATCACAGTATCACTTAATGAATGAGGATGATGTCAATTATGCATAGAAAAGCTTTGAAAAGATGCTTAAATGATGCAGTATCTGAATGTCTTCTTAGAGTTCAAAGAACAAATAGGGTGAGAGTAAATTGGATGTTTTAAACCTTATTAAGCAAGAGATTCATAAGAAGAGGACAATGTGCAAGGTATATCATCAGAAAAAAAGGATGAGAAGATCTGTATTTATAAAGTACAGGCCAGAAAAGTTACAAGTATTGTATAGAAAGCAAGGTCAGAGAAAAAAAGAAGTTGGCTGTGCAGGATAATGGCAACCCAACAAAAATTTTATTGGTATGCTGCAAGTAAAAGAAATAATGAATGCAGAAGAATAACTTTACTGAACTGAATGCCGAGTATGCACTGAAGCTGAGCATGTCAGAAGCAGGTGCAGTTGTTGAAATCTTAGCAAAGTGAACAAAGTGCTCACTTTGCTAAGTGAGTAGCGGTGAAGATTTTAGTGAAGTTGGTAAGAACTCATACAGAAGTTGGTTAATAGACAAGCTATGCTTTGCATGGAACTATATAGGTTGCATAATGATGGAGACATAGGTTTACAAAAGCATAATTACGGAGGCTTGGGTTTACATAATGAAGAACAGATGATTTCACTAAAGGGAGATTGTTTCTGACATTATTATAAAATGTGAGCAGTTTGCTCTCATTTTATAATAATGTGATAATATAATAATTATAATTATATATAATGTCATAGCTGAGTTGAATAAAAGGAATGGATACGGACTTTGATAAGGCTTTTGACAGGATACAACATGAAAGGTTGTTGCATAAATTAAAGGATATAGAATTGGAATATAACGATGGACTTAGATAAGTAGGTGACTGGCAGACATATATCAGAAAGCTGTACATAGGGGTATGGATCTACCAGATTTAAGCTGACCAGTGGTGTCCAGACCACTGAGCAGCAGTTCAAGGACTGATTACCAGAGATCAGTCCTTGGACTATTGTGTTCAATCTATATACTAATGATGTTAGAAAGGGCCTGACAGGTGATGCAAAGGGTAGATAGGATAATCAGGGACACTACTGATAGGTAGCACGTAGACAGTGACTTCAGCAGGCTGGAACTGTGGGAAGATGATGGCTATCAATTCAGTGTTGACAAGTGTAAAATTATGCACTTTGGTGAGATGAGATTTCCAAACACATGTATTGAGATTATGCTTGAAGAAACTGATGTGGTAAAGATCTGGGTTATGGTGAATAGGAAGTTCAAAGGTTACTTTGCAAAAATTACAAATACAACTCAGAGGATAATTGCAATGCCAGAATGAACATTGACATGTAAAATTAATCATTTTGCTTCTTTATAAGGCTTTTAAAATACTGCAACTGGATATTGTGTTCAGATTTGGTCTGCTATGTTCTGAGGGGATAATGAACTATAGAAAGAGTGCACAGACGAGTAACAAAAATGATATCAGGAATATGGAACAAATTATGAAGGCAAGATTGAATATATGTGAACTGCAGACTCTGGTAAACAGGAGAAGGAGGGATGATATTATAGATGCCTATAACATTTCTGAAAGGATGTTAATGAAGACTAGTTAAAGGAATATTTCATTATATGGAAGAAAGAAGAGGATAAGGAGCATATGTGGAAGTTGAGTTTATGTACAGTGAAGGAAAGGGTGTTGGATTTTTCTCCCAGAGACGAGTGAATGGACCAGCTTGCCTTTTAAATTGGTGAGTACATCTAGTGTGAATGAGTTTAAGAGGAAGTATGATAGCTGTGTGGGTTATGTATGCCTCTCTCGATGAGTCCTTCCCCTAGAGATCTTATGACGATGATAATAAAAGTTAAGCCTAGTAGAAATGGTGCAGCTGCAGTGTAATCCAACCCCCCTAAAAGCTAATGGATCCAATAAAATATATAAATTAATATTTATTTTGAAAACTATACTGATGAAAAGGTACTCCTAAAGAGAAGGATAATTACCAAGGTTTTCAGAGTTGCATGTTTGGTTAATTTTAGAAATTTTTAAATAGTATTACTGAACTTAGAATGGTTAAATAAACTAACTCTAAGGAATGAGTTTAAACAAATACAGCAAATAGCCAACCCTTACTATAGAAAACTCCTTAAGAAATCACTGTAGCAATCCATCCACTAAACAAAGGAATCATTTTTGTTTAGTGGATGGATTGCTACAGTGAATTTTAGCCCCAGCATTGATGTTGGGGCTTTGGTTGAATCAGTTCATCAGCTTGTTAATAGTGCACTTGTTCACTCTGATGGAAAGGATTAGGAATAATTTTTTGTCATGAACTATGTGTAATAAAAAAAAAATAATTAATTTTCTAACTTAAAATTATGTAGAATAAATTAATGCAGTAATAATAATAATAGTGTTGATTTACTCACATTTGTATAAATTTTCTTACTACATTTCATTGGAGATTACAATTGTTTCACATGTTACAACCATTATCAGTTTTTCATTTTTAAGAGGAAAATGTAATAGAACACACACACTCTGTAAAACTACGTAAATGCACCTAATTGCCACAATGTAGTTGGCCAGGTGGATAGTTTCTAAGCTCTTCAGCCAGTAGTAAGCTACAGATTCAAATCCTGCTATAAGGCTGGATGCTCATAATCCTTTAGGTGGAAGATTTCATTATCTGTGTGAGAACACTGTTCTGCTTATTGAAGATCTGATGTGACTTGAAAAGGTTCCATTTTTGATCTCTACATAGGATTTACACTTATGTAAAAGAAACCTTATCCTCCCACATAAATCTATGGTACTATTGTAGTATAGATTTATGTGTATGTAGTCTAAATTCAGGAGTATTCAATAAATCTAATTAAAAACACTAGCCTCAAAGGCCACTGACAACCAATAATTTGAACAGGCATTACACTTGAGGTCTGAGCATATCTGATTACAAGACAAATATTTATTGGCCACATGTGTAACATGCTATTAACATCCTTTGAAAACAGTGTAATGATATTATGTTTATGCTAGCAACTTGAAGGATATCTAATAGTGTGCATTTTAAGTGGTATAGGAAACCAAAAATTTTTTGGAGAAAGATTATAACAGCAGATTTTAAAACTCATTTTATACTTAATATGATAAAATCATGATGCTCCTAAAATTTGATATTAAACTGTAAAAAAAAAAAAAGCAATGCTATTTTGGTAATGGAGCAGCCCCTTTTATGTAGCTAGGTTACCAAAATAGTTTTGTTTTTTTCAATTTAGCAATTAATTTTATGTTTATATAGTGAATATTAATTTTTCTGTTAAAAAACAAACTTGCCAGACACTGTATTGTATTAAGTGTATTCCTATACATTAGCAAGGTAAAATATTTGTAGTTTAATTCATGTAGCTATTTGATAGTTGCTGTTATTTGATAATATCTAATATTTTGGACTGGTAAAGTATAAATTTATTTGTTTTATCATATTAATAATAGTTGCAGATTATCATCAACCTGTATGCATCCTTATCCTCAGTGTGTACAGAATACTATGATAGTAATAACATTAAGTTTATTACAGTGGACAATCACTATAATGAACCCTTAGACACCAGAGACATGGTTCATGATAACATAAAGTTCACGATTGGGAATTTAGGTTAAAAATATTAACCCTCTGCACCATACTCCATTCCCTTGAAGCAAAAGAAATCACAAGGAAATAAGCTATTATGAAAAATGTAACAAAGAAAATTGCAGAAAACAGAACAAACGAAATTGTGAGAGATAAAAGAAATAATTTCAAATAACATAAAAGAAGTTGCAAAAAACATAACGAAATCATGGGGAACAGAACAAAGGAAATTGTCTGAAATAGAACAAAAGAAATCAATAGAAACAAATAAATCACAGGAAGTTAACAGACAAAAAATTGTAAAAAACATGAAGGAAATTGCCAGAAATGACCCCCAAAAAAAATTGCCTGATATAAAAGAAATTACAGGAAATGGAATGGTGGGAAATTGTATATTGATGACAGAACACAAAAGATTAGCAGGAACCATACATAAAGCACATAGAAAGACAACACGAAAAAGTACAAATGAAAAAACAATACAGCCTGAGGAGGTGGGAGGAGAAAGTAATAGACACGACTGGTATGAATGTCATCTTCCTGATTAGATAGATACCCAATGATGTACAGTTAGCATAAATTGACTGGTATGAATGTCATCTTCCTGATTAGATAGATACCCAATGATGTACAGTTAGCATAAATTGTACCGTTCCCTTAGAACTTATATTCAGTATATTTTTAATTCAAAGTTTAAATAAAAGTTATGAAATGTGTTTAAGTAGCAGTTCATTTTGTGTTTGAAAGACTTCAAAATTCTAAATTTCTGATTTAGAATGTTTTAGTTTTTTACTTAAATTTTCACTTTTAATTTTAAAAACCTAAATTTTTACAGTTTGCACAGTAGTTTATTATGAAGATAGATGTCACTTACCTGTGATGAATTGTATGGTAAATGATATGGAAACAAAAATTCTTGGAATAGTGAGATTACTAACAGAAGAAATATCCTTGCATGAGTAGATGCAATGGCTATAGGCAGAATAGAAAGATTGGGGGAGTATTGTCAGTGACTGCAGAGGAATTGAAGCCAACCAGAATAAAGAAGCAAATGGTGAGGGTAATAATACATAGTACAGGCTCAAAGTTACTTGGTGTGAAATAGAGGTATAATAGGACCCTTCAGATGACTGTAAATGACAGTCATCTGAAGAGGACCAGGAACTGCAATAATGGGACTATCATTATGTGATTTCAGCTATGTGGATATAGGTTGGAGAAAGTATGCAGCACAAGAGGAGACTTTTTGAAGTTACTGGGGGGGCTTTTCATTTTAGTGGGTGGCAGATGACATAATGTATACATAATGGATAGTGATACAGTGCGTAAGTGGAGGATTAAGTATATAAATGATGGGTTATGTGGGTGAAGCATCCTTACATGAGTTGTTGGAACTTCTTGGTGGTATTGCATATTAACTACCTTAATGGAAAGGATTGATGGTGCAAGAATATTGGATCTCGTATTTGCATTTGACAATCTATGTATAAATGAAGTAACTATTTTGCCTTCAGTTGGATAGAGAGTGATCTTGCTCTTTTAAGTTGGTAGGTGGTAAAGCATGTGAGAGCATTAATTAAAAAATGATGTTATGTGGAGCTGTAAAGCATATGATTATGATCAACTGAGAAAGCAGCCTAATGCAGTGCCTCAGCATCTAAAACCTAATTGTAGAGGAATCAGTCTATCAAAGGCTTTAGCAAAATCTGAATATACTACTGTGTATGCATCTCCCTTGTCCAATTCATCTGTCACCTTGTTATAATAAGTCGCTTGCTTAAACACAATCTGCTTTTAGCAAACCCATGGATAAAAGTGTATGTTGCTGTTATCAACTTAGTTCTTAATCCTGGCTCTCACTAGCTTCTCTAATACCTTGACCACAACCTCAGACAAACAGATTGACCTGTAATTCAAAGCCTCAGTTTTATCCCCACCATTATGAAGTGGGACAATTTTACCCACTTTCCACTCCTTTAGAACTAACTTGGGCCAGTCTTAGACTCATGTTAAAGAGGTATGTCAGTACAGTTAACTCATTGGGACATTCCCTCAACACACATGGTGACATATCATCAAGTCCTACAGCCTTATTGACATCAAGTTTACTCAATTCCTTATATACATCCTGCTTGCCCATTAGTGGCTCCTTCTCCCTTCCCACGGCACTCAAGTTCGACATAATGTTACTTTCATGAGGATGAAATACTATTATGAATTACTCATTTAATATCTCTATTAGATCTTCCTCAGTGGTTATCATTCTACCGTTTTCTCCAATCGGTATCATCCTTCAATAATCTTTCTTCTATTGGCCACATATTAAAAAAACTTTCCCTATGATTTGACCTCATTAGCTAACTTCTGCTCACACTGCAGAAAGTGCTACCTTACCAAGCAAGTCACCTTTTTTTCTTTCTTACGCTTTGTTCTTCTCATGCAACTGACTAAAATTAATTATCACTAATTTTATGCTGCCTTCATAATGCCTTCTACCAAACTGCATGCTTCATCTCTTCATTCATCCATTTCATAGCTACATTGTTTGACTTTCTGATCTTGGGAATGCATTCAGATATTGCTTTGCCAGACAGTTCTTGAACAGGTCCTAAGCAGTATTGATCTCTTTCCTATCCAGTTACTCATTCCATGATATAGTTGCAAGTTAGTCATAATCACCAGTCTTATATAGTTCTACATATATCCCTTTCTCATTTTACAGAAGTCCTTATATGGTTGGTCACTACATAAGAAATCACTTCATGGTCACTTTCACCATTTGGAGGAATGGTGAAAGTGACTGCTGGTGAAATGCTGCACTGAGCTGGCAACCATCATTCCTCCACTTTCTTTGATAGAAACCTTAAGAGTGCAAAAATCCTCTACTCAATACCATAGCAGTCCTATGTCAAAGAGTTATATTTTTCATAAGTGAACTATCAGTGATTCACTAAGTGTAAATTACTAAGCCATAGGCAGGTCATTGTTTGGTAATTTACTCACTTTTGTAAGAGTGGCAGTTGAATTGAAAAATGGGGATGGCTGCATAATGATACTGCTGCTGCACTTTGTAAAGACATCTTGCATGATAGTACATTAAACTCTATTACGTAAATTGAAGCAAACAGGGATTATTATTATCATTATGTGATACATTGAAAGACTTATCATGGGAGGGCACACTATTTCACTACACAACTCACTGTCCCCTCTTCTTAATCCTCCAACTACACAACAATATTACTACCATCAACACGCAATGTTATCTACTGCCCACTACCACCACAACAGTTTTTTTTTTTTTTCCCTTGTAAATTTCATGTATTTTCATGGGCCAATTTTCCTGTGTTATAATAAATTTAGTTTAATCCTTTATCCAAGTGTGAGCAAACAAAATGTGTGCCTCAAAGTATCTTCAGGACTGGGGTACAACACCGGGCAACTCGTGGCAAAGGTGAACCAAGCTAACATCACTCCTATCTCAGTATCTCCCATATTGCAAAACACATCTCCTTGCAGATATGTATAATGTTATGCATTAAGGGAAGGGCCACTACCCAGACTAGTTTTGACCTTTATTGAGGTCTCTTCAGTGGGAGCCAGGCCCAGAAGTGGAGATACCAGGCAGAAGCAATAGCGAGGTCATCTTTACCTATAAGAGTTGCCAAAAGGTGTGCCACCTTTTTATTAAATTACTCACTAAATGGATTCAGAGAAAGATGTTGAAAGTTTATTTTCACACTTGGATAAAGAATTAAACTAAATTTATTATAGTCTAACCAAGTGAAAAATAAACTTTCAACATCTTTCTCTGAATCCAGAGTAATTTAATAAAAAGGTGGCACACCTTTTGGCAACTCTTATAGGTAAAGATGACCTCGCTATTGCTTCTGCCTGGTATCTCCACTTCTGGGCCTGGCTCCCATTGAAGAGACCTCAATAAAGGTCGAAACTAGTCTGGGTAGTGGCCCTTCCCTTAATGCATAACATTATACATATCCACAAGGAGATGTGTTTTGCATTATGGGAGATACTGAGATAGGAGTGATGTTAGCTTGGTCCACCTTTGCAACAAGGTGCCTGGTGTTGTACTACCTTACCCCAGTCCTGAAGATACTTTCATGCACAAACTTTGTTTGCTCACACTTGGATAAAGGATTAAACTAAATTTATTATAGTCTAACCAAATGAAAAATAAACTTTCCTGTGTTAGATGAAAATTTGTGCTTTGTAAACCACAGCTGTTTGATTTGTACATCACTGATACAGGAAGTGATCTGAAGGAAAATATTTAGTTTGTTAATGATGCAAAATTGAGTAGGACAAGAGTTAATCAAGGCATTGTAGAGTCATCAGACAATAAGCTGACAGTATTGATAAAAGATAATGGATGCCAGTTAATGTGAAAAAAAGTATATAAAGTTATGTATTTTATGATGAAAATGTTACAAGCTTTCTACTAGATTGACAGAACTGTACTCCTTGAAATTGATGATTCAGGGTGTTAGTGGATAGGTAGTTGAAGTTCAGAGAGCATATTGCAAAGGTGGCCAAGGTGGCTCATAGGATCAACTTGTCAAAGAACAAGCTGATAGAGATAAGGTTATGAAGCTCTGATACAGCCACATCTGGATTATTGCACACTGATTTGGTCATCACATGGTTTCTTGGGAATGAAGAAATGATGAAGAGGATCCAGAGATTGAGTGCTCTCTGAAATGCTTCCTATGAGGGATTGCAGATTTGTAGATTGCAGAAGTCAATCAATAAACAAAAAAGACAATACATATAATAAAAACATATAAGTTACCACCATGTTGTGTGCACTCTACGGCTTCAGAAACCAGATGTTACCATCAGTGCTGGTAGGCCTAAGCAGCTATATCATGTGAAATGGGAGGCATTGGAAAATGAGGTTGTGAGGAAGAATTTTTAGATGACATTTCCTCTAGGTTCAAAGAGTTTCCCAAGCATCCTGCAGATGTTGAGGAGGAGTGGAAGTTGTTCAGAACAGCTGTCACTGCCTCTGCACTCTCATGCTGTGGCAGAAAGCAGCTCGGCATGGCAACGGGCAGTGAGAAAAGGACACCTTGGTGGAACCAAGAAGTCCAAAAAACTGTCCGGGCAAAAAAGGAGTCCTACCTAACATGGCTTAGGGTCAGGTCACCTGAGATGCATTTGCGGTATGCTGAGGCACGAAAAGCTGCTGCTGAGGCAGTAAAGACAGCAAAGCAGAAGGTTTGGGAATCCTTTGGAGAAAGATTAGACTCATCCTATGCAAATGCAAACAAAGTATTCTGGCAGACCATCTGCCGCCTTCGAGGGAGGAAATTGTGCACAGCAAGGGCAATTAAGGCCTCTGATGGTGCACTTTTAACAACTGAGAAGGATATCCTTCACAGATGGAGGGAATACTTTCAGAGCCTTCTTAACCCAGGTGGCCCAGCAGTTGTGGTACATCCAAGAGGTGCAAATCGGGGCAATGACTAGTCTCACAGCAGAAGAAGTCCATTTAGCAATAAAATCGCTAAAATCGGGCACGGCTGCTGGCGATGATGAAATTCGGCCCGAAATGCTAAAAGCCTTAAATCGAGACGGTGTTCTCTGGCTGACTCGAGTGTGTCAGGCTGCTTGGATATCTGGGCAAGCACCAAAGCAATGGCAGACAGGCATAATAATACCAGTCTTCAAGAAGGGAGACCAGAAGGATTGCAGTAACTATCGTGGCATCTCTCTCTCTGCTCAGCCAGCCTGAAAAAGTGTATGCTAGGTGCTTGGAAAGATGGTGCAGGAGCATAGTTGAGTCAAAGTTCCAGGAAGAACAATGTGGCTATCATCCTGGTAGAAGCACAGCTGACCAAATCTTCACTTTAAGGAAAGTCTTTGAGAAATCTTGGGAATATGCCGAGAATGTCTACACATGTTTTGTGGACTTGGAAAAGGCATATGACCGGGTTCCTCGGATAAGCTTTGGCAAGTAGTACAGGAGTATGGAGTGGATGGCCAACTATTAGCTGCCATCAAGTCCCTGTATGAATGCTCAGAGTTTTGTGTCAGGGTAAACAGCACAGTCTCCGTTGGCCTCTGCCAAGGGTGTGTTCTGTCACCCCTCCTTTTCATAATATTTATGGACTGGATTGATAGGCACAGCCGAGGCAGTGAGTGTGTCAGAATTTGAAGATGTAGCATTGGACGTCTGCTTTTTGTAGATGACCTAGTTCTGCTTAGCTCTTCCACAGATGACCTCCAGCAGACCCTGGATAGGTTTGTAGCTGTTTGTGCAGATGCTGGAATGAAGATCAGTGTGGCCAAAACTGAAACATTTGTGGTCTCAAGACAACCATTCCCAGTGCACTCTACATGTAAGCGGAGTCCCAATGAGGCAGGTGGAGAAGTTTAAATAACTTGGGTCCGTATTCACGAATGATGAACAGTGGGACGTAGAGCTAGATACTCAAATTGGCTTAGTAAGCTCAGTATTGTGGGAGCTTGACCGTTCGGTAGTATTGAAGCGGGAGTTAAGCCAGAAAGCAAAGCTGGCTGTCTTCAATACAGTCTGTGTCCCCATCCTCACCTATGGGCATGAGAGTTGGGTAATGACCAAAAGAATGCGGACACGAATCCAAGTGGCTGAAATGAGGTTCCTTCGAGGGTTTGCGGGGCTGACAACACTCAACAGAGTCAGAAGCTCTGCCGGAAGCCCTCAATACTCAACCGCCTCTTCTCCGTGTTGAGAGATCACAGTTACGTTGGTACGAGCACCTGGTCAGAATGCCACAAGAGAGGCTCCCTCAGCAGGCCCTCTTTGCTAAGCCAGAGGGTCGAGGCCAAGGACTTGCTGGATAGATTATATCCAAAATCTTGGGTGGACATGTTTGGGAATCCCACCAGAACACCTGAGCTTGGTGGCAGAGGATCGTGACCATTGGAAGTTCCTCTTGCAGCTGTTGCCCCCACAATCCAATTAGGAAAGGTGGGCCTTGAAGATGTATGTATGTAAGTTACTAAAAAGGATTTTAAAGGAATGATGAGAAGGAAATTTTTCACTGCACGACTAGAGGAGTGATGAATAGTGGAATGGTTTGCCAGAGTTTGTTGAGTGCTTTGTCAGTAAATGCATTCAGGGAATGAACAATAATATAATAATAATCTCTTTGTAATCTAGATTTATTATTCTATTATCAGTACTAACATGTACATAAATACAACAGATTGTACTCTCCTTTGCTCTAAAGAATAATTCAATTATTTTGCTTTTCATGTCTGTTTCTTGAGAAGATATGAAAAGAAAATAACACAGGAGAATAAAAATGGTAACATCATTGGCATTATCGATGACCAACAAGTTATCTTCTTGTGTAGTTTTGCAAATCTGTGTCAGGACATTTCATGTTATATAATGTCATTGTTCACATTATTTACATTTGTGATTAGATCATATATTTTCAATTTTATATCATGAAAAAATAAATTCAGTATTACATTTATTAATTGTTTGTAAGCTTCTGTGTGAAAGAATATCTGCAGCAGGGTATTATTCTGTATAAAAAATTTCTGAATGTAGAATAATACTATATACAGTGCAAAAGTTCCTTTTAGCATTATAAATTGTTTTGAATTTTTAATGCAATATATATATATACCTCTAACTTTATGGATTTTGCAAACTTGCAAGGATTTAATTTGGTCATTTCCTGTTACATCATCACTGTTTTGTCCTTAGCCCTTTAGGATATTTCATATTTCCCATTCCATATGATTCATTTTTATGCTAGTTTTTTTATCACTGCCCTGTTTTTTCCCCCTCTCTTTTGTATAATATGTGGTTGTAATTTCCTTACAAAAGCACTAGTTTTGTTTTTTTTTGTTGTTTGTTTTGTTTTGAGTGCCTCTTTCTAAGAAGAGGAAATTTTAAAACAGACCAGCTCTTACTGCCTGTACATCTTGTTTTTCAGTGCATTCCGCAATAAGTCTGTCTTTAGTTGTTGGATTAAGTGTATAATATGGAAGCTAGTGTAAAAACGGTTATGCCAACTTTTTCTCTATCTTCATATCTCTTTCCCAAGAGATGAAACCTTATGACCATTGTGTTTCTTCTTTCTTCATTTGTTTTATTTAAATAAATTCTTAATAAATATTTATTACACTTTAATAAGACTTTTTTTTAATGTGCATTATGTTTGTGTGTTTGTTTGTTTTCAAGTATATCTTTTATATAATTTTATCCTAAAGCTGTAATTACTTGAAATAAAAATATTTTACTTAAAAAAAATTTTGCAGTAAAGGGATGCTTGTAAAAAACCAAGAAATGTATAGTAGTTTCACTGTAAGTAATATTTTCCAAATGCTGTCAGAAATCTTATTTATAATATACTATCATTTTGATGGAAACTGAACAGTTGTTTATTAAAAGCATTGTTAGAATCCAAGTTGAAAATGCTTTAATCTGTTCTGTTTAATTGTTTACTAAAAAAAAGTGTTTTTTTTTCACCCATTATATATACACATACACAGTATATCATCAATTTAATAGAATAATTAGGGGAGTGGGTGCCATAAAATAGCATCTAGATACAGGTATAATAAATGAAAAATCATATAACTATTCTTTTTCAGGAAATAATGTATACTAAAATATTAATTATGTTAATTTTAATTAATACTTTCCTTTATTTCAACAATGTTACATTGCCATCACCAGGGATCACAAAAACCATGAAACGAGGGTGGTCTGAAAAGTTCTTGGCCTCGACCACAGATGGCAACACTATCAGCAAGGGTTTTTTTTTTTTCTAAGTTGGTACATCTGTCATAAGCATCCATGTAAAATTGCAAGTCATTCTATCAAGTTGTTTGCTTCAGCTGTCTGAAGCAAAAGTGTTGTCTGTATTCTTTGAAATGGATAAAATCGAGCATTGTGTGGTTATAAAATTATTTGTAAAATAAGGTTTAATGCCAAAAGAAATGCATCTGAAGTTCATAAAAGTTTATGGGCACTCTTCTCCTTCGTTTTCGACAATTAAGAAATGGGCTGTGAAGTTTAAACGTGGCCGTATCTGCCTTGAATGAGCCACGTGAAGGACATTCAAAAGTATAACACCAGAAATCATTGATTGAGTGCATGATATGGTATTTGATGACCGGTGAGTCAAAGTGCATGAAATTGCCGAGACTATAAGCATTTCAAAAGAACGTGTAGGATATATTTTGCATGAAGAATTGCAAATGTAAAAGCTTTGCGCAAGATAGGTGCTGTGCTTGCTCACAGCAGATCAAAAATGCACTCGAATGAAAATCTCTGAACAGTGCTTGGAGTATTTTAACAAGAATAAAACTGATTTTGGGCATCAATTTATTACTATGGATGAGACTTAGATTCACCATTACACACCAGAATCCAAACAGCAGTGAAAACAGTGGACAGAAGCCGGTTGTTCACTGCCAGAGAAGACAGTCAGTTCCATCAGCAGGAAAGGTCATGGCATTGGTGTTTCGGGATGCTAAAGGCATTTTGTTTATTATCTTGAAAGGGTAAAACAATAACTGGGGAATATTATTCCGATCTTTTAACCAGACTAGATGAAAAAATTCGTGAGAAAAGACCCGGTTTGCAGAAGAAAAAAAAATCATCTTTCATCAGGTCAATGCACCTACCCACAAAGGTGTTTTGACAATGGGAAAATTAAGGGATCTGCACTATGAATTGTTGGGACATCCACCCTATTCCTTAGATTTGGCTCCCTCTGACTTCATCTCTTCCCAAAACTAAAACTCTTCCTCGCTGGTCACTGTTTTTCTTCAAATCAAGAGGTGATTGCAGCTGTAGAGGGGTATTTTGCAGATCTTACTGAGAACCACTATCAGGACAGGATAATGGTGCTGGAGCATCACTGGAATAAATGTATTAGTCTTAAGGCAGATTATGTTGAAAAGTATCTTAGCCCTGTTTCAGTTCACCATGAACTCGGACTGTTTCATTTGGCAAGGAAAATTTTACATACTGACAGGTTCTCCACTTTCTACATCCCTGGACAACCTCTTCATGGAGACCTTGGAAGAAAAAGTTTTAAACTGTGCCCCACAAACTCACTGTCTGACTATGCTACATAGATGATGTATTCTCCATTTGGCCACATATCCTGGGTGTGGCCAAACCTGAACATTTTCTTAACTCATCTGAACTTTCACACTCCAGGATCCATTTATCTTGAAGTAAAACAACAACAGTCTCCCATTCCTAGTATACTCTGGTTACATGCCAGCCTGATGGATCCTTGGCTTCTCCATTTATTGAAAACCCACACATCCTGGTAGATATTGTTATCAGAAGTTACCTCCCCAACAATATGGGATTATAAAAACCCTATATAACAAGGCAGAATTAATCAGTTCTGATAGCAATGCCCTAACTACTGAACTTGACCATATTATCAACACTTTCTTAGCCAATGTCTATAATCCCCCAAAAATATTAAAATCCTGTACCTTCAACATCACATCCCACCCCCCTCCTCCAGTGCAGAGATTACGCAACATTTATCATCATTCCATATCTTGGACACACCCAAAAAATTAACAAAAATCCTAAGAAAATACAACCTTACCATCACCACTTACAGACCACATAAAAACTTGACATCCCTTATCTGCTCTACTAAAGACTAACCACATTCCCTAGACCTACCAAGTCCCTTGCAGTTGCAAACTATCCTACTATGGCTAAACAGGCAGGACAGCCGATATCAGAATATCTGGACAAAAGGACTACATCTGGTTCCACCATTACAGTCACCAAGGACTTGCTGACTGTGCTTTTGACACTCACCACGAGATATTCTGGAAGTTGACCAATCTATTACACTGCAGCAAATACAAATATTGAAAGGCTGTTCCTCAAAACTGCCTCAGCCCTGAGAAACTTTCCAAACCTCAACAAATTTGGATACATGAAGCTGCCTTAAATTTGGAACACTCATTCTCAGATCTTCAGCCCAACAGCCAAGATTACTCAATTTAGCTAACAGGGAGCTAAATTTGGTAAATTTTTTTTTTGTGAGGGGTGGGGGAGCCCTAGTGTGTGTGTGTATATATATATATATATATATATATATATATATATATATATATATATGTGCATATTGCATTTATTTCTTATTGCATAATAGCTGCTTCATTAAACAGGGCATAATTTTCTTCTTCAACCTTTTGGTTCTGTCCACTGCAGGACAAAGGTCACCACCATGATTTTCCAGGCCACTCAGTTTTCTGCCTCTCCCATCCATCTCACTCCTGAAACATGTTCCAGTCATCCCTTTATCTTCTTCTTCTTGCTCCATCCATTGGTCTCCACTCTATTGTTTTTCTAGTCCATTTTCCATCATTGCATCTGGCAATATGGCCAGTCCATCTCCACTTAGCCTGTGTAATATATTTTACAATATCCATGACATCTGTTTGAGATCTTATCCAGGTATTTGTCTTCCTATCTCTTAATGTTATTTTTAGCATACTTCTCTCCATTTGATGATGTTGTTTTCAGTTGTTTGTTTAGAGCTTCTGTTAAAGTCCATATTTCTCCTCCATATGTTAGGACAGGAAGTATGCACTTGTCAAAAACTTTCCTTTTTAGACTCATAGGGATGTCACTTCTGAATATGTCTCTCATTTTCCTGTAAGCCATCCATCCAAGGTGAATTCTTTGTTCGATCTCTTTTCCATTTTCCATGGCCAGTCCACCTCCACTTAGCCTCTCAAAAGATGTCAGCTGGCCCAAATATACATATGAGGTAACTTGTTCTATTTCATGGTTTTCAACTTTGACAGTTCTTTGGTTTATGTATTTATTCATCATTATTTTCGTTTTTTTCTCTTTATTTTTAATCCAATTACTCTGGAGGCTTCATTTAGCTGATTTAGCCTTTCTTCCAGATCTTCAAGATTATCTGCTATTAGGACATCATCTGACATCATTATCTGCAAATTTCAGATGCAACCTTTCTCCATTTATGTTTATTCCTTTTGTTTCCCAATCAAGGCTTCTAAGAACTTCTACTAATGCGGCTGTAAATAATTTGAGAGATAATGGTATTTCCTTGCCAGATGCCTTTTTGTATTGGAAACTTAAGGGCATAATTATACCATAGAATAATCATATCATTTAACTTTTTAACTGATCTTCAGCTCTGTAAATAAATATATGAAGCATGAAGAATATGCTTTACACCATATTCTTTACAAATGCACATAATGGGTACTCCAAATTTTATCAGTTAGTTATCATTTCTTTTCCTTTTTCTATCCATAACGGATTAATTAAAAAAAAAAAAAAAACATGGAACAAACTAAACATAGCATTTACGTGTGTGTGTATATATATAAATCCACTATATGCATGTTATGATTGCATTATTGTGTCTAGTGACAGTCACACATGATGCTGATTCTGGTGTTCAAACATATACACTGATTAGTACTTACATAGAGAACTAAATTATTTTAATTATTTCTTCCAGTATTTCACCAAAGGTAAATTGGCATTATTTGGGGGAACATTATTGGGAGAGCCAGCAAAGGTTGGTCGATTGGTAGGGCCTCTGCTATTAATGGCTCAGCAAAAAGTTAAGCAAGTTTGAGCATGGTTAGTAGTTGGAAGGGATCAATCGTTCTATGCTGTTGGCACACTCTCCCTCGATGAGTCTTGGACTCCCTGGAGGTGTCACATAATAGTAATAATTACACTGTACAGATATGTACATACCCATGCAGACACTACAGAAGTAAGAAAGATTGAAAAGGAGAAATACATTAATACATGTAATCCTGAATTATGCCTTAGTGGACTTGATTGAGTGTTCTTGGCTGTTGGGCTGATTGACTGTGGTTGAGAGTTCCTCAAATAAGAATAGTTTGTCAAGACTGAAGCAGATTCAAGGAATAGTCTAGTCTCTCTTATTTATATTGCTTCAGTGAAGTAAGGTGGCCTTTTTTCCTCATCAGATCCTTTGGTTGGATCCAAGGCATAATCTGCTAGTCCCTGACAGGCATGGTGTTGATTTCAGATGTTGTCTCGGTACTCGAAGATCCTGATGTTGTTTGTCCTCTCTGTTTGGCTGTAGAAGAAAAGCTTGCAGCTGCAAGATACTTGGTAGACACCAAGCAAATCCATGGGTTGTAGCTTGTCGTTACAAGAGCAGATAAAGGATGTTAATTTCTTGTGTAGTTTAAAGTGGGGAGGGGAGATCACGAGATTGTATTTTTTTAGATTTTTAGCTGCCTTTTCCACAGATATGTGGAATATTAATGTTACTGTAGTCTCTGCAAGAATGGGATGTTAATTTTATTTATTTTTTGTTGCTGTTGAAATCTGGTGGTGGGTTGTAGTAGCCATTACTTGTACACACCACTGTGATTTACAAGTTTTCATGGTATTTCTTGCATGATGCTTTGGAGTCAAAAATTGTTACAACTTAATAGAGTAATTATATACAGATATCATGGCGTATTTATAATTATGTACTAGATTATTATATCCTAGGTGTTGGATCACCTGGCTGCTAACAGTGGGAAAATTTTCATCTGTTAAGTCCAAAATCTGTTAAATCAAGGATAAAACAGAGATTCCAACATACAGGGTGTTTCAAAAAGAATGACCCGATTTCAAATAATTATATTTAATACTGAAAATATGGTACAGTTACAAAATAAATTACCAAGTATAAAGTAAGGCCTAAAGTTTCACTCACCACAATTACAAATGCTGAATGTGCATTTGTAAGTGTGCTCAAATACAATTTTCAAATCGGGATTCTTTTTAAAACACCCTGTATATATTAGAGAGGACTAATGAATTTTGTTGAAACTAACAAAAATATTTTGTCCTACAGTTGTGTATATGAAATCGGTAGTATTTCTTTTAAATCTTCTATGCTAAAAATGAATAAGTGAATTGTATTATGTCAACAAAAAGTAAAATTATGTCTCCAAAATTGAAAAAAGCTACTTAAAGTAGTGTTTTCTGCAGATGAGACTTAATCATAAAGTATAATAAGATATGAAAACAAGCATGTCACATCACTTTCAATTACACTTTTTTAATAAATAGCATTTTTAATGATTTTATTAATTTACATATTCAGAATCTGGATGTAACTGTTTTGTTGGACTCTTCAAAATCTTGATAAAAGTTGTACAGAATAAAATAACTGAGTTTTCTATATTGTAATATTGAATAAACTATACCAAGATTAAGAAAAAAATATAATTGTTTTGAAAACTTATGCTCATTCATGTTTACATAATTCTGATTCCTTTTTCATGTTGCTAATACAAATAATTTCTCACAACAGAAGTAATTCATTTAAATAAGGTTCAAACATAAATTTAACTACCCAAAATTTCTTGGCTGTGGTTATGAAGCTAGCTTTTAAACAATATAGAAAGTACTTTAAAAAATATTTATGCAATCCCAGACTTCGATAACACATTAACATGAACGAATTATGCAATTTTGAATGTGTGTCACTGCAACACAATAGGGTCTGCATATATACATAAATATAATAGCATCCATATGCAATGAGATAAGAATACTATGTTTTCAGTTGATTTTTTTATTGACAGCATGAAAGATCCAAAACTAATTCTATTGTTATTTATTTATTTATTATAACATTAAGGAATATATAACATTTATTCCTTAAGAGCAATAAATGTTCTTTAGAGACAGCAAGCTCATATTCATCCATTAATCAGCATTTGTTATTTAATATCATTCATCAATAACACTAGTGTTCTTATCATGTTGTCCTTGTTGTCCAAGCAATTAGCATATCCAGTCTCCAAACAGGGGTTGTGGTTCAAATCCCATTTTAGGTCTTCAACAATTCTTAAAATTTAAGAATTTTAAACAAAGCTGTGGTTCACCAGGTCTCTAACTTGTATACATCTTCAGGTTTGAGGTGACAGCAGATGGCTCCTTTAAGATTTGTACATTATATCCAGTTAGTTTGCACAGTTTTCCTTTTCTTTTCAACATAAATTTCTCTGTAGCAGGAAAGTTTGACTTGCATTATTCTGTCTACTATGCTAAATCTCTCCATGTTGGAATCCATTTCCTCAAACAACCACATTGCCTTATTAACAGAGACAAATACCTGTGCTAGTTTTTCACTATAAACCTTTGGAGGCTTTGTTCTTCTCCTTGTTGTTTTTCTTCTGTTTCTGCAACTTTCTATGCTTTTAGCTCTATGAGGTCTTCATTTTAGAGCTCTTCTGCATCCTTTATCAACTGTTCTATATCTTCATTGTCATCCTCCAGCTCTATAGCTAACAGCACTATTTTGTGACCAATTGCTTGTAAGGTTTTGTCTTTGTCAAATCCTGTGAATGCATGAACATATACTTTCATAATTTTCTTGTGAACATCATTCATTCACCCTGCTATTGACTCACTTGTTGCATCACCTACATTCTTTATGCATTATATTTCTTCCAAAAAACTGAGGTTTTCTGACTCTTTATTTCTTAAATAATATGCCTTGAAGGCAGCAGTAACACTCTGGTCCATGGACTGGAGGAGTGAGGTGGTATTCAGTGAACTTGTTGATGGGATGGCTATAAGTACAAGTAGTCATAAATCACATATAAGTTAAGGACTGACTGCATAGCTGTACTCTGTGTTCAGTCTTTCTGAGAATTAGAGTATAGTTAAGTGTTTTTGAAGTTTTATACGTATAGTAGAAATGTTATTCTAGTACTTATATAACTTTAATGCACATTTATTCATTGTTGATTTTTAATGGAGAACGCACACACATATATAAAAATAATAATTAATTATTATTTTTATCTAATTAGATTATAAGCCCAATATTTTGCCTGCATTAATTAGATAAAAATTTAGTTATTTTAAGATCTGTGTTTTCTCTATTAAAGATTGACATGAGTGATGATCAATATTATTATTATTATTCGTGAAATCTCCAAGGAGTCTGAAGACTCATCGCGGGAGGACACCTACAACTGTCTTAACCACTACACCGAACCTCTACTACGAATCATCTCCATCAACGCCATCTACCGCCCACCTCCACCACAACTAGTATTTTTTGTCTGTAAATTGCATGTGTTCTGAAGGGCCGATTTGTCTGCATGCGGGATGAAAAACCCGAATTTCCAGGAGAAAAAACTGGACACATACACGTGTGTGTGTGTGTGTGTGTGTGTGTGTGTGTGTGTGTGTGTGTGTGTGTGTGTGTGTGTGTGTGTGTAACTTTAATGGATTGCATAACCAACAGCTTTTCTTCAAAGAGAGTTTCTATAGCTCAGTAAGTATTGACATGCTCCCTGCTCATATTCCCTTCAGATTTTATTGAAGGAAATCTACTTAATGGTGATTTTTCCTTCTTTGACATCATTTTACCAAACTGAAAATTAAAATACTCAGTTTATTGCCAGATACAATTGCAAAATTTAGCTTCTCAGTCATGCTCTCTCTCATATATATATATATACATATATAATGTTCAGGTTTTATTTGCAATAAATACATGATGCAAGCAGAAAGTTTCCAAAGTGGCAGTTCCTCTATAATATCTCATATTTCACAAATGAGACTGGTATTTAAATTTGCTGGGGTTATTTTTTAATTTATTTTTATATTTTAATGTGAATCTCATTCATGTAAATAATTAAACCTATTTTATACATTTTAGTTCCAAGCATGTGATAAGGGTTAGATAAACTGAAATTGTATTTAGTGATCAAACATGCAACTTTTTTAAGCCATTCAGGTCAGTTAAGCTGGGTGTAGTCTCGCAAACCAGGTGATGAAATTCTCCTGCTACCTTACAAACATCCATATGCTCATAATGGGATTCACACTTTATAGTATTACAGTCCATTGGTTGGGGAACAGAAGCATTATCCACTTGGCCAACCAGCCTGCTTGGAAAGAAAAAATTATTTGTTAATAATTTGTACTAATTTTTAAGTAATTTAAAACTGGCCATTGCTCTTGATATTCGAATTTTTTTGGGTTTGACTGTTATCTGCCATTGTTTACATATTGCTGTTTTGTTTTGTTTTGTTTTTTTCTGTGTTTTTCTTCAGATGTTTTTAGGAAATAGTATATATATTTGTGCCAATTATTATATTTTGTTTATTTAATTATTTCACATATTCCCAGTAAATTAAGGTGGATTACTTTCACATTAATTCAAAATACACAAATATATGGATAAGTATTTTATCTAGTCTTTACTGGAGAAAATAGAAAGTAGATTAAATTCAAATAGAATCATGTCAAACTGTCAGCTGACAGTCCTTGTTTAGTGCTGCATGGAGTAATCCATATTTGAATAATCATCAAAGTTTATTTTTAAAAAAAGTTGATAAAAATAATGATAAAAAAACTAATAATCATAATTTATGCAATTGCAGGTGATGATGTTTTCCACACTTTAGAATGTTCAAGCCTGCTATTCTGATTCAAACTGGGATATGGTGCATGCAAACTTCCAAAACTCTTTAAACAAACATTTTCACATTTATAGGTGTTTCTGTGACTTGCCTTACTTCCCATGCTGTGTCTGGATTTCTGTACAGACAGTTTGATGAAGCAAATGTGGTCTAGGTGATCTTAGGTCTGCCTCTGCATGGATCAATGCTCTTATCTGTAGGTTACCCAAAAAAATCTTGAAATCATATAATTTGTTTACCATCTTCAAATCAGTAGGTAACATACTCTTTTGTTTGTTTGTTTTTTCTCTCCTCTCAAACAAGGACTGACAAGCTCAATTTAGTGAGTTTAGATTGGAGATAGTGACTAGATGAAATAATTTAGATTTTTGTATCATAATCATGTATGTAATTCTTTCTGTAGGAAAATTATTATTATTACTTGACACCTCCAGGGAGTCCAAAGATTCATCGAGGGAGGGCATCTACTCTACAACTCTCTATCTCCACCATCCACAATCCACCAACTACAATGAACCACAACTACACCAATGCCATCTACCACCCACCACTACTACTAGTATTTTCACAGACAATCACAAACATTCAAGCCCATGGCAGGATTCGAACTTGCCGCCTTTTTTGCTGGAGAGCAGATACGCTAACCACTCAGCCAACTAGGCTGGTAGAATGAGCTAGGATGTATTTGTCATCCTAGCTCATGATTTTTTTCCCCTCTGATAATTTTGGGATTATAACCCATATAGTTTTTGATGTTGAGGAATTCAGATTTCAGTGAACAAACTATGGAATATATATTGTTGGCTCTGCATAAGAATGTTTCCTACCCTGTATTTCTTTCCAGGATGACTAGTTAAGTTTTTATGGATAATAGCCTATGAAACCAGCTTGTGATGCTCGAAGAAATAAAGGGCATCATGTTTCTTAGCTAAGTGATATGCCCATAAAGGACATTCAGTTTTATTTTCCTCTTCTAGTGTGAATATAATTTAAAATAAAAAACAGTAGGCCAAGCAAGATCCTTGTGATCATTGCCTGCATTCACTATATGTTTCTGTTACTTATTATCACCTTCCTTTCATCTGTATTTTTGTCATTGTGTGGCTAATGCCAATAATTTTGATCAGCTCAAACCGAGCAGTATCAAAAATCCCCCCCCCCCCATACCTAATCATTCTAGCATTGTTTAAAGAAAAAATTCTGTGTAATTTAAACTTGCTCTGTTTCTTTTTAAGCAGAGTAAGTTTAATAATAATGATCTAATCTATTGATCATTATTATTATTACACTCTCCATGGATTTTTTACAGACCCATTGTGGGAGGTTCATTCAACTGACAACATATTTATCATATAGAATCTTAAAATCTTTAACATGCCTTGCATTAACAACACATTCTGGTAATGCATTCCATTCACTGACAATTCTCCATGTAAAAAAATCTACTCCTCACACCTTTCTTCACCACACTTTACTTAACTTCCAGGAATGACCTCTGGTTCTTCCGCTTTCACCTTCTACTCGTTTTGTAACCCCCACTGGGCTCAGCTGATAAAATCCTCTCATTAACTTAAATGTCTCTATCATATCACCTCTTCTCCTCCTATCCACCAAGCTCTGTAATCCACATTTCTTCAACCTCTTTCCATAGCCAGCATTCCAAACTCCTGATATTGTCTTAGTCACTTGTCTTTGGACCCTCTCCAATGTCTCTACATCACATTGAAAAACCAGGTGACCAGATCTGAGCACAATAGTTTAAGTGTGGTCTGACCAATGCCTTATACAGTGGCACAACAACTTTCTTATCCTTACATGTTAGAATACTTCTTATCATGGCAGCACTACGACGTGCAACTTTTGCAACACTAGCAATATGCTCTCTAAATTTCAGTCTACTGTCAACCATCATTCCCAAATCTCTAATCTCATCCATTTCCTGCAGTATGGCACCATCGATATAGTACACAGCCTTATATTTCTGCATTCCAAAATGCAACACCTTGCACTTATTGATATTAAAACTACAACCCCATTCTTTTGTCCAAGTAAAAAGTCTATTCAAATCTTCCTAAAGGAATTTAACATCAGCAGTGCTACTTATAATTCTTCCCAACTTTGCATCATTGGCAAATAACTGAAGATCCCCAGTCAGTCCAGATGATATATCATTTACAAACAAGTTAAACAGCAGGGACCCAAGAACATAACCCTGTGGCATGCCACTGGTTACCCTTTTTTTTGAGACACTACTCTATCATACACAACCTGCTGGTATCGTTCCATTCTCATTCTCTGTAGCTTGTACACAAACTTATGTGATAATCTATCAAACACTTTTGCAAAGTCTAAGAATAAGAATATCACTGTATATGATTCTCCCTTATCTAACACACTTGTCACCTTATCATAAAATGCAAGTAAATTACTAAAACAGGACCTACCCTTTACAAATCCAAGCTGACTATCATAAAGAACGCTATGTACATCAACCCTATTTTGTATCTATTCCTTACCGATTTCTCCAGCACCTTGACCACAACCACAATTATACAGACTGGCCTATAGATGGAGAACTGTGCTTGTGGAGTGGTACTATTTTGCCTTCTTTCCATTCCTTAGCTCTACTCACTGCAAGACTTTCATTAAATAACCAGGTCAATGGCATAGCCAACTGTGGTGCACATTCATTAAAAATACATGGTGATATGTCATCCATTCCCACAGCCTTATACACATCTAACCCAACCAACATCTGATACACCTGTTTCTTTCACTTCCAATTCTCCTAATACTTGTGTCTCTTCTATATATTGCACCGGATCATTTACACAAGTATGATATACGCTGATAAAGTACTTGTTCATTAATTCTACTATATCCTTTGCAGCTGTTAGCCTGCTGCTATGTGACTATCCACCAATGTTAATCTGCCATAATTATTCTTCATCTTGCTTGCCATGTAGCAGAAAAAATTTCCTTGAGTTAATCTTGGCCTGACCAGCCAGTCTCCTCTCATACTGCACCTTTTCTTTCTTTACCATGCTTGTCACTTTTCTAGCCTGCACTTTATACTCTTCATGGATCTGATTACCACCAACTGTCTTGTACCTCCTCCATAACATTTTCTTTTCCAGCACAGCTTGCTTGATTTCACTGTTCATCTATTTCACTCCTACTCTGTTTACTTGCTTAACCCTTGGTATGCAGTCATACATTGCTTTTGTCAGATACTGCCTTGTGACTTTCCATGCATTGTCATTAAATTAGTAATTTTATTATTATTGGTATCAAGTTTATCTTAATTGTTCTACACATTGAAATAACTGTCTTGATCATATGTATCAAACTGCATCATATAACTATTTAGTAGCGATATATAAAGCTTCTCACCATTCATCACCATCTCTAAATCCTGGTTTTTTTAAACATCAGTGTTATGCACACACACATTCATTCTTAAAAAGGTGAATAGTTTAAATGCAAAACAACACTTGAATATTAACTGCATAAATTATTTCATGCATGAAAAGCACTAAGTGTAATAAAAAATTATTTGCTAAAATCATTTAACTCTGCTTTTATGAGGTAACAACACGCTTTATATAAAGGGAATTACTTGGTAATAAAGCATGCCAACAAACAACATGAAAATAGATTTAATGTACAATTGAATTAAAATGAAGCCTTTTAGAAAAAAAGAAGAGAATATATTAAATCTTAGTAACATAAGCCATATTCCTGTATTATGTCCACAAATTAAGAAAGACACTGTTTGGTTGAGTTTGACAAGTGAAATTTGAATAAAGGCATAGTTTAAAATATTCTGGATTAGGCTTTGATTATTAGCATCTTTTATCTTAGCCTAAATTAAGCCTTTTAATATCGATTGCTTGCTTTAGTTTCTGATGTACTAATTATCTATAACGAATGCTCAGGTTACTACTGAACATGAAAGTTGTGTATCTGAAGTAGCACAAGTGTGAAAATTACTGTTATAAACATTTTTCATAGAAACTTCTAGTTTTGTTTTTAAAAACTGGCATCCTTATGACAGTTTTTAAATATTGCATTCACTTGTATATTTTTCAAAACTACATAATCAGTATACTATGGTAAAGTTTTAATTATAAATTAAAACTGCCATTTTACTAAATCATCCCTTTTAATTAGCACTATTTTATTGTACTGTATATCTCTCTCTAACACATATTTAGATTTGTATTGACTAACATTTTGTGTTTTATCTATATAGAGTTAATTATGAATTTATCAATTGTTTATTTGAATATGTACATCAATAATTGCAATAATTGTAAGCCTGGTTGTATCTAATGTGTATATGCACACTGTATTTGCCCAAAACTATGACATTTTTCTATTAACCAGAAGTTGATTTAAATTCATATAGTAAGAAAATACACGTGATGTTTGTATAGTTAATAAATACAGTATTATGAAACTATGGGGGAATATGGAATTAAGATTATTATATTAAAACCTAAAAATGTATGCCACTTTGAGAGTATTAAAAATAAATAATTTCACATTTATATCATGAAATCAACATTTCTGTGCAAGGAAAGTTTCCTTGCACAGAAATTTTTCTGTAGCGTACAAATTATTATTATTGTTCCGGGAAACTCCAATTAAATTGATAAATGATGAAAAAAATAAATAAATAAACTGATATATTTGTTACTTAAGAATTTTGACTTTGGAAAAGTTATATATATATATATACCTACACCAAATTGATTGGAAAAGTACCTGTTCTTTATATCATAGAAAAATCTGGTATGAACACAAATTTAAAGAAGCCTGTGACATTTTAGTCAACCAGCCTAATCTTAACAATAATGGTGGCATAAAAATCCCAAGAATTTGGATGGCACACATTCATCCCGCTTAAGTTCCTCAAGTTTTCCTGCAAACCCTTGCTTTAGGACTCTAAGCAATTATTTCAGCTATATTGGGTGCCATCCATACTGTTTTGTTTTAATTTATATGTGAACTCATATGAATAATTATGTGAGAGCATGTTGCTCTCTAGCTTAATATACCTCATAATGATTTATAATTATAACAACAGGATTCTACTTTGTTGTAGTAACGTTTTTTTCTTTCTTTTTTGGCCAGTTGACCGAATAAATGTAACTTTAGCATACCGTGTAGATTGTCAAGTAGCATGTTTCTTTGTATATATGTGTACTCCAGATGATGACATTAATGTGAAGGACGAAATGTTGAGTGATTATTTTCATTTATATTAAACTGAAGTTTTTATTATTATTATTATTATTATCCAGGCCTCCAAGGAGTCAAAAGACTCCTCGAGGGAGGTCCTTCCTAAGACATAAAGTCTGTCAAGACTCATCGAGGGGAGGTCCCCCCCTGAGAAACACAAAGTCTATCATACCACTCTTTAAACTCACTGACCGTTCTCACTCCCACCACACCATCAGGCAATGCATTCCACGGCTCAACCACCCTCCACACAAAGAAACCACTCCTTACCCTCTTGCTCACAGTTTCCTTTCGTAACTTCCAGGGATGGCCTCTTGTCATCACTCCTTCCTGCTGATCAACCAAGCGAAAGAACTCCCCAGTGTCAACCCTGTAACCACCTCTCAACAGTTTAAAAGTCTCAATCATATCACCTCTCCTTCTATCCACCAAACTCTGCAGTCCACATTCTCTCAGCCGATCCTCATAACTATCCTTGTACAGTCCTGAAACCATCTTTGTCATCCGTCTTTGTATCCTTTCCACAGTTAATTTATCCCCTTCAAATCCTGGGGACCAAATCTGAGAACAATAGTCCAAGTGTGGTCTGATCAGAGACTTATACAATGGAATGATAACCCTCTTATCTCTGCAGGTCAGTGTCCTTCTCATAATAGCAGCAATCCTCTGTGTTACCTTCACCACCTTTGCAATATGTCCCCTAAACTTCAGGTTTCTATCAATCATCAACCCCAGATCTCTTGTCTCCCCTACTTCCTCCAGTATAACTCCTCCCATAGAGTATACAGCATCCCATCGATGTTTCCCAAACCTCAAGACCTTACATTTTGCTGCATTAAACTGAACCCCCATTCATTTGCCCATCTATCTAGCTTATTTAAATCCTCTTGCAGGGCTACCACATCTGCACTATTACTAATAATCCTTCCCAGCTTCGCATCATCCGCAAACAACTGAATATCCCCCTGCAATCCACTGGCTATGTCATTGATATAAAGGTTAAACAATATAGGTCCTAGTACTGAGCCCTGTGGGACCCCACTTGTAACCCTCTGCCTCCTGGAAACTGCTCCACCATACACAACTCTCTGATACCTATCAGACAGCCAATCTTGAATCCAGTTGACCAATCTGACATCCAGACCCATGTGCTGCAACTTAAATATCAGCTTATCATGTGGCACCCTGTTCTTGTAATTTTATTATAAAAGGCTAGCATATTGCTAAAACAAGAGCGTCCTTTCACAAATCCATGTTGATTCTCACAGATAACATTACCCTCATCTGCCCAATGCTGTATACGGTCCCTCACTACTTTCTCCAAGATCTTAACAACTACTGATGACACACAGACTGGCCTATAATTAGACACTTCCAGTCTGTTACCACCCTTATGCAATGGCACTATCTTACCTTCCTTCCATTCCCTGGGCACCTTTGCCAAAGCCAGACTTTCATTGAAAAGCCACGTTAAAGGTGTCTGTCAATTCCCTAGCACATTCTCTCAAAACTCGTGGTGAAATACCATCCAGTCCCACAGCTTTACTGACATCCAGAGTACTCAGTATCTGAAACACACTCTCCTCCTGTACCTCCAGACCTCCAACCAGTCCTATCCCTCTAGCATTAAAACTGACTCCTCTAGGATGAAATACTCCAATAAAGTGTTCATTGAACAATTCCACTATGTCCTCTGCATCAGTCACTCTATTCCCATTTTTATCCCACAATATCATTCTTCCACAGTCATTTCTCCTCCTACCAGCCACATAGCTAAAAAATTCCCTAGGATTTTCTTTGGATCTTAGGGCCAATCTCCTCTCATATTCCAGTTTCGCTTTCCTTACCACACTAGTCACTCTTCTGGCCTGTGTCTTATATTCCTCATGCATCTCTTCACCTGTCTCTCTCCTTATATCTCTTCCATAGCCTCTTTTTCGCATGCAATTCCTGTTTAATATTGTTTGTCATCCACTTTACTTCAAATTGCGTCCTCTTCTTCATTTGTGGTATACAACTTACCATTGCTGATAACAAATATTCTTTCACAATTTCCCACGCACTAGTGATATCCCGGCCTTCCAATTCCTCCCTTCATGAAACTTCCCGAAGTTGACGTCTAAGACTATTATAATCACCTGCCTTATAATTCCACATAAGTTCCTGTCTCTTTGATACTCCTGCATGTCTATTCATTTTCCAAGTCAACACCATATTGTCACTCTCTCCAACTGGTGGGAGAGACGTCAACTCAGTTATTATCAACTCTTCTGATGCTATAACCAAATCCAAAACTTCTGAACCTCTGTTACATGTCGCCTAAGACATTTGTCCCTCAAAAATTCTAGAAATTCCATTCCCCTATTGCTACATGCGTCTTCCTCTCTCCAATTTATACTACTGAAGTTAAAATCTCCCATAACAATCATTCTTCTTGCAAACTTAGCTGTCTAAACATCTCCTGGTCCCCATCCTCTGTGCTCCTGGGTCTGTAGCAACACCCCACTAAATATCCTGTCTTGCCTACCTCTACCTCACACCATACGCTCTCAAAATCATTTGTCTCACTTCCTTCCAAATTCTCCACTCTTAGAGGACATAGGTCATCACTTATCATAAGCAGTACCCCACCACCACGCTTTCCCCTCCTATCCTGACAAAAAATGCTATACCCAGCGACTTCTATACCTGTTGTTATATCCCCTTCTGTCAACCACGTCTCAGTGATCGCAATAACTTTAGGCCAGGCTGATGCTATCTGCGCCACCAATTCCTCTCCCTTATTCCGGATACTCCTGGCATTAGTATAAAGCATATAAATGCCATTGTTTCTATACCCAGCATTATCCCTTCTAGACTCCACTGGGCTCAGTGTTACCTGACATTGTCTCCCTTCTCCCAAGTATCCATTCCCACAAGAGGCCACCCCTGCTATCATCCTCCCTGGGACACACTGACTTGTTCAGAACAGCAATCTCTCCAGATGCCTACGTCCTTCCTCATTCAAATGTAAACGGTCTCTCGCATACAATTCCTCTCTTTCCTCAAACGCACTCCAAGCATCCACATATACCAGTCCTCTCTTGTCACACATTCTTGCTATTATGCCATTCAATATCACCGCTCTTCTGCTCAGCTCATCATTATCATACCTAGGCAACACGCACACTATTTTTCCTCTCTCTGTCTTCTTCCGTACAGTCTTAAGCAAAAATCTCATATCTCTCGCTGCCCGACTTACATTACCACTCAAGTCATTCGTTCCTACCATCACAATCATCTCATCCACTCTTTCACCTCTCTTAATTGCCATAGCCACCCTTTCTATTGTTCCTCCTGGCAAACACTCCTCACGCATCCTATCTTGAACACCACGGATCATTGATTCGCCATACATTATACCTCTTACCATTCCCTCACTCCTATTGTTTCCATTCTCTCTTCTTCTTTCATTCCCATACCTCTCTCTTCTACTGTTTCCATTCTCTCCTCTTCTAGCACTCCCATACATCTCTCTCATTCCCTCTCTCCTACTGTTTCCATTTTCTCCACTTCTAGCACTTCCATATCCCTCTCTCATTCTGTCTCTCCTACTACTGTTTCCATCCTCTCGTCTTCTAGCATTCCCATACCTCTCTCTCATTCCATCTCTCCTACCGTTTCCATTCTCTC
This sequence comes from Typopeltis vanoorti, assembly GCF_054136105.1. Taxonomy (NCBI): domain Eukaryota; kingdom Metazoa; phylum Arthropoda; class Arachnida; order Uropygi; family Thelyphonidae; genus Typopeltis; species Typopeltis vanoorti. The sequence goes on from NC_143549.1 coordinate 133,033,893, forward strand.
CTCTTCTAGCACTTCCATATCTCTCTCTCATTACATCTCTCCTACTGTTTCCATCCTCTCGTCTGCTAGCATTCCCATACCTCTCATTCCCTCTCTTCTACTGTTTCCATTCTCTCCTCTTCTAGCACCCCCATACCTCTCACTCATACTTCCTAAATTCTCTCTCTCTCCTACTCTGATTCGCCTTGCATTTATCTCTTCCATTCTCCTAATCTTATCTTTCATACTTCTGCTCTCATTCACAAGACATTCCACCTCCTCTTTCAACTCATCTATCTCCCTCTGCAGGTCAGTCACTCTTAATCTAAATTCACTCTCCCAAACAAAACCATCTCCTAAACTTTCACAGTCACTCACACCTTCCACACTATCAACTATTATTTTCTCATTCTCTCCTATCACACTACTTGTCTTCCTACATTCATTCCCCGTTCCTGGAGCAACAAAGTCGGATATCGATATATCTAATGTACTTATTTCCTCCAACTGCCTGCATTTTGTGCACATACGCTCTCCACTCTCTTTAACAAGCCACATATGTAATTCCCGAGACGCATACATGCCGCAAGTACTGCATGCCACAAAGTACCTTAATGATATTGCTAATAATTGAGTTCTTAAATGGCGGAGGACTTGGCGTTACGCCACTTGCGACTGCTGCTGAATCCACCATCATTCCTTACTGCCGAGTAGCATAATCTTTAATAATTATTCAATTAATAAATAAGAGGAAAAAAAAGTACAAACATCAGAACATTTAAGTACTAAATTAAATAAAATGAATATAACTAAATACAGTAACTTAGCTTCGTTTTGTCTTCCACCATTACGCGTTCGATTCCGACGGTACCAAAATATATTATATCGCGACAGCAACTAACTTCCAAAAAACAACCACTGAAGTACACTCGTATTCAGAGAAACAATTTAGCACTCAAAAATGTAGAAAAATGGGGAAAAAAGCGGACTATTCACCGATTAAAAATCACTTTCTTCTGCACAGCTCAAATTCACCGCCACGTGCTACGGCGACGCTAGCCGACGCTAGTTTTACCATAACACGGTAGTTGTTTCCATAATTTTTCATAATGAAAGTAGAATGAACAATTTGTGTATGCTATAATTATTTCCATGGGAAATGTTCATCTGAAACAGCATCAATATTTCCCCCACTCTGTACTATGCCCATTGGAACATGTACAGCTGCTGCCCAACATCCTTCACAATACACCTTGAAACCACAGAACGTTTCTTTTCCTCCTTTCTTCCTTCATCCCTGCTACTGCTGTACTACTGTGCAACAGTCTTATCCCTGACATATTTCCCAAGGAATACAATATATACAGGCTTTTAAATCAAATGTAGACAAGTTTTTCCTTTCCCAACCCACTACCCATATACGGTACTAATGTACTATAGGTTGACCAGCCATCCTCTCATATATGGACCGAACATAAAAAAAAAAAAAAAAAAAAAAAAAGAAAGGATTACATTGCATCACAGGCTACACTTGAGCCATCATTGCTTTAAATCATTTTAATTCATAGAGATAGCAAAGTAGATAATTATAGAATGGTTTATGCTGATCATTCATAAAGATAATGAAAGGAATTTTGTTAATGATATCACTGAACTGGGTTTGACTCTATAAATGTCATTGGTTCAGTACGGGTTCAAATCCTGCTGTGGGCATAGATGTTTGTGATTGTCTGTGAAAATACTGGTGGCAGACAGGGATGCCATTGGTATAGAAGATGTGGTTCGCTCTAGTTAGTGGATTGAGTTGAGTGGTGGAGATGGAGAGTTGTAGAATAGGTGCCCTCCCTCAATGAGTCTTTGGACCCCTTGGAAGTGTCACGATAACATATATATATATATATATATATATATATTTTTTTTTTTTTTTTCTATTCTATAATTGAGGCATAGTCGAAGAATGGTAATTTTACATGTGTGCTTTCATTTACTCTTAATAATAGCTTTAGAAACACTTCAAATATTTTGAGATACAAACCATTTTATTAATGTTTCAGTACCAATGTTTTTTGAACTATATCCTATTTTAATTATCCTAATTATAAATAGATAATAATATAGAATGAACTGATACAAACTAAGCCCGAAGCCCTAATGAGCTAATCTAACCTCTAAAGGCACTGAAAGCATTCTCAGCCTAATCCATTTTACAACTCATTATCCTCTATACTGCAAATTTTTTACTAATAGCAGAATGAATTAGCCAGTCTCATACAATGGTATCAGAGTTTTCCCTCCTCTTTTCTTGAAATCTTGGATTTTTCAGTCAGCAAAATGCCATAACAAATATATTGTTTCTAGACTTGGTTAAGGTCTGAAATAGCATAAAATAGCTCCTAGATCAGGATTCTTCCAGATGATTTGACCTTTAGCCTATCTATAGTACTAACATGCTCTAGGATTCCAACCTTTTGAGGGTAGGATCACCTTAGAAACCTTCAGCTCTCAATATATAGAGAAGTGATTGATGCAATGGTTGAAGATCTTATAGTAATTAAGAGCTTTGCTGTCTTTACAAAAACTTTATTATAAATCTATTTCATCTGTTATCTTGGTTCAAAGAATTCATTAAAGCCAGTACAGCAGAGACCAAAGTTATGCTGTAGAAATGAAGAGCAAAAAACCTTGTACCTTGTTCTTCTTCATCAAGTGATGATAAATAATATTGAAAGTTAAAATATTTGAAGGATTAACCAACTAGTATTCAATATAAGATACCATATTAATTGTAACAGTATATAGCCTAGTATGTTATATCAGATTATGTCCTCAGCACATTCTGACTACATAATTAAAAAGTTTTTTTTTTATAATTTTTATCATATATTATTAACTAATCTTGCAAGATAGGAGGCATATTTGTCATTTTCTCTAGATTGCAGTACAGTTTTGCTTTGTGCTGCTACTACTACTTCATGCAACCATTAGCATTAGTCTTTGTAAAGCTATTCTAAGTAGACATGCACTATTACCATGAAACAGTTCATTGCTATACATGCAAGCTCCATGTCTATAAATGTTAACCAATAAGCATTAGATTTAGCATATTTTTAAAAACAAATCAGCAGAATTAATTTAAAAGTATTTTACATTCTCAATCAGCAGAAGTATTCTGCTGAATGAATGGATAATTCAATTATTTGGGAATACCTAAGAAGCTATTTACAGTAGATAGAAATAAGGAATATTAAAGATCCATCCTTATTTCTTAGTTGAAGGAAAAGTAGAAATTTTGAAAGTTTCCAAAAATTAACTGGAGAGCAGTGGTGGCCCGTGAAGCTTTAAGTGGGGATGCTGCCTATACAAAATAATTTTAAAAAATTCTTTTTTTCCTAATCAGTAACCAATTTATTAATAAATAAATATGTAGATTTATTTATTAATAAATTGGTTACTGATTAGGAAAAAAAAGAATTTTTTTTAAATTATTTTGTATAGGCAGCATCCCCACTTAAAGCTTCACGGGCCGCCACTGCTGGAGAGCTTATGGGAATTACAATCCTCACATCAGAGTTGCCTTAGCTTGCACTACTTAAAAGACATGAGCTCTATCCAGGCATCCCATTCTTTCCATAAAGATTTCACTGGCCTTGACAGCTGAGTATCTTATCAAAAGTACTTATAAAAGAAATATATGGACACCTGTGCTGGACTCAAGTCTTTTAAGTAATGCAAGCTAAGACAACTCCAATGCCAAGGATTGGATTCTCATAAGCTTTCCAGTTAATTTTCAGGAGCTTTCAAAGTTTCTTTTTTCTTTCACTATGATATAAGGATGAATTTTTAATATTCCCTATATTTTAACATTGCCAGAACAAAGACTTTGACTCTTTTCTTGATTCTGGCTATTAATTACTTTTTGCAGAACACCCGATGAGAAATTTTCTAAAATGTTGGTATATGCTGGTAATATTCATTCTGTGCATGTTCCTAGAAAAACAAATTCAATCTAATTTTATTTTTAATATCAGTCATCCCACACTTCAGAAGTTTTAAAACCTACAATTCATTAGTATTGTATGTAGGTGATCAGGGAGAAAGAAAGAATTTGTTTGTGTTTCTTGAACAGCTATGAGTCATAATTGCTTGGGATAAATAGTATAGTGAAAGTATTTCCAGAAAAGAACAGATGTGGATGGAATAAAAAGAAGAAAATGAGAAATTGGTTCGATAAGTTTGAAGCTGAACTAGGTACTGATATATCTTGACTAGCAGCTGCTTGTGTTTTTGTATGTTTAGAGGAAAGTGGAGAAGTGGTGGTCAGTTTGGTGAAGCAGCACCTATACAAATGATTGTAGATATTGCAATACACGAACAGAGCATCTATGAGGAAGTCATGAGAGAAGTATTATCTATTACACAGGTTGTCTTCTGGATAGTATCAGGCATTCTTAGATTTCTGGTTCACCACTCCCAAATGTGAGAAAACTATTTTAAGGTTGGTAAGATTTGGAATTGATTTGCAAGTGAGAAGTAGTGTCTGTCTTGAATAAAAGAGGATACCATGTTTTTTCAGAGATTGAGAGGGGATGATGTGATGTATTTATGCTAGGAAAGGCTAGAGGTAAAAGTTGGCCCATGGAGTGAAAACGGATCTTGAATGGAGAGCTGAGTATCAGAATATCATCAGTATTATCAGAAATAAGCATTTTTTTTTATGAGAAATAAAACAGGACTGTATTTTGATTGTGTTGAAGTTTACTCCAATGTCTCAAACATTGGTTATGGAAGATCTAGAAACTTAAATAATTTAAGCACTGCTAGATTGTGATGAAGAGGAATGGAGCAGAACTATGAGTAGGTTTTTGATTACTGTATATTGAATTAATGACTTAAATATAACTTTTTTTTTTTCAATATCAGAGTCTGAAAGGTGTTGTTTTGTTTTTTCTCTTCTGCTATATTCAACTAATTTTAGTTGAATATAGTTGCTTTTTATTTTGTTGAATTTCTTCTGAAGACGTCGGCTTAATTGGAGTAACTGATGGAGCAGAGGCTTCTTAACATTGATATTGCTTTAAGGTCCTCTAAAAATTCACCCTAATCAGACTGAATGGAGGGAATAGAATTGTAGGATTACTTCCCTCCCATAGAATCTCATTAAGTCATTCATTCATCTGATTTCAACTACAGTAATATAACTTCCTTTCATTGACTAAGGTCATTTGGAAATTTGGCTCATTCATACTAAAGGGGTAGGGGAGAAGGAATCCTTCCTCTTCAGATGTGTATGGCTCATTATTTAACCATTTTCCCACTAAATTTTGAAGAGAGTTAATGCAAATAACATAGCTCTAGTTGGTAATGATAATACCCTTGCATTAGAAACATTTAGGTATCCTCTCTAGGATAGGGTGCCCATAATTTTTTTAAAAAAATGGAAATAAACTGTTGGGGAGAGAGGGATAGTGAGATTTTTTCAAAAAATTACAAAATTAGGTATTTTGTTATTTTTTGATATTTTTAAATTAATTTAATTGTTTGTAATAGTTATAAATTTTGTAGTAGTAATAAAGATATCAGTAAATAGTAAATGAAACAAGAAATTACATTAAAGTATGTCTGAGGATGGAAAAGAGAAAGTTTTACAGCAAGTCCAAATAGATTGCATATCTAATTATAAGAATAGACTAGGTGGTAATTTGTTATGTTTATACACAAATGCAGAGCAAAGAGGTTGAGTTGATTGCTTTATTGACTATGATGTGGCCTAAGATGGTTAGCATTAGTGAAACTTGGTTATCACAATCAGATCTGGTAACTAGGATCATGTGTAATGGGTATACTATTTTTAGGAATGATAGGAGATGAGGAGGAGTACTGCTAATGATATGAGATGACTTAAGTCCATTTAGGGTAGAAATGCAAGAAAATTATAACAATATCCCATATAGAGGTGAGTTTGAGGCAATCTGGTGTGAAGTGGAGGCTAATAGGATGAAATATATGGTGAGGGTGTTGCTACAGACCTTGGCAGCTCAGTTGCAGGGGACAAAGAAATGCATCACCAATTTAGGGTACTAGAGTGATCATTATGGGTGACTTTAATTATCCAAATATTGATTGAATAGAAGAGAAATCTCATGATAAGAATGAAGAAGAATTTATTGAATTGTTGTGAGACAGTTTTCTCAAGCAATGTGTGAAAGAAGGAACTCTAGGTCAAAGTGTGTTAGATTTGTTCAGCATCAGAAGGGATCTCTGTTAAGAATATGGCTATTTTACAACCAGTTGGTGACAGTTATCATGCTGTGGTTTCTTGGGAGGTATTTAATTATATTGATGTGCCCATTAGAACAGGTTACATGCTAAACTAAAAAGCTGTAAATTATGATCAGAATTTAGGAGAATACTATCTTTGATCCCATGGTATCAGTTACTGAATGGGAAAAATGTCAGCAATGCATGATAATCTCTGAAAAAAAGTGCTTAAATGAGGCATTTTCTGAATGTATCCCTAGTGTTTGAAGAATAAATAAGTTAAGAGTGAAATGAATGTGCAACCTTTTTAAGCGAGAGGTCCACAAGAAGATGATGTGGGAAAAATATTGTGAGAGGAACTATGAAATAATAAAGCACAAGCCAGAAAAATAATGAGTATTGTGTAGAAAGCTAGAGCGAAGTATGAAAAGAAATTGACTATGCAATAGAAGAAATGGGCTAAAGGCAATCCAAAAGAATTTTATTGTCATGCCAAAAGGCAAAAGAAAGAATGGATGTGGAAGTATAACTTTACTGAATGTAGATGGTACTCTGGTGGCAGAAGCTAATGAGATTGTTCAATTAATGAGTGCTCATTTTGCTAAGATATTAACTAGGTGTATTTAACATGTTGCACAGTGCTACTCTACTACTACACTGAATAAAGACAGTTAGTGGTGCATGAAAATGGGGTTGAACAGCTGTTGCATAACCTGGATAAATTAATAGGGATAGATGGAATATCAGCACGCATTCTAAAGGAAAGTTCAGCAAAATTGACCCGGCCTTTCAAATGTTTGTGTAACCTCAGTTGCAGCTCAGGAATGATACCACAGGAGTGGAAGGAATGTATATAGGTTCCATTGAACAGGGTGGTGCAGAAACTGATGAGTCTAACTACTGACTTATTAGTATATCTGGTCTGGTAGTGAAGATTTTAGATAAGTTGCATACAGAAATGGATTGATAGAAAAGCTATACTCTGCTACAAGGAACAGCATGGGTTTACTAAAGGGAGGCCATGTTTTAGCAGTTTGTTCACATATTTATAATAACTGTAATTCTAATGGCTGAGTTGGATAAAGGAAATGGATACACCATGATAATGTTGCATTTTTCTAAGGCATTTGATAGGATATCACATGAAATGCTGTTGCATAAATTGGAGAATATGGGATTGGAATATAAATTCTTGATTTGGATCAGTGGATGTTTGGCAGACAGATATCAAAAAGTGGTATACAGTGGGTATGAATCTGCTAGATTTATGGTGACCAGTGGTATACCTCAAAGCTCAGTCCTTGGTTGTTCAATCTATACATTGATGACATTAGGAAGGGTCTGATAGGAGATGTGCAAATGTTTGCCAATGATGCAAGCTAATCAGGGAGGCTACTGATATCCAGCACTTACAAAATGATTTAAATAGGCTGGAAATTTGGGCAAATGAAAATGGCTGTAAGTTTAATGTTAGTAAGTATAAAGTTATGCACTTTGGCATGATGAGATTTCCAGCAACATATTATATTAGCAGGGTTATGCTACAAGAAATTAATGAGGCTAGGAATCTTGGCATATTGGTAGATAGGAATTTGAAGTTCAAAGGTCGCATAGCAAAAGTTGCAAATACAGCTTAGAAGATAATTGTGATGTTGAAGCAAACCTTGAGAAAGCCATTTTGCCTCTTTATATGGCCTGAAGACTGCACGTGGATTATTGTGCACAGATTTGGTTTCCCAGGTTCCAAGGGGATAAAGAAATTGTGGAAAGGATACAAAGTAGAGTTACAAAAGATTATATCCAAATTATGGGATTAAATTATTAGGACAGATTGTGAATATGTGGATTACAGACACTGGTTAACAGGAGATATAGATCTATAAACCTCTGAATGGGTGTTGCAGGATATCATCTGATGAAATTTGTCATTATATGGAAAGTGGGTGGGGAGAACATGGATGAATCGATGGAAGTCAAGTTTGTTTGCAGTCAAGAGAAAGGTAAGAACTAGGTTTTTCTCTCACAGAGAGTGAGTGAGTGGAATAGTTTGCTTTTAGGGGTAGTGAATGAAACAGTTGTTGGGTTTGGGTTATTTATATAACCTCCCTCAATGAGTCCTTGACTTCTTGGAGGTCTCAGATAATAATATTAACTTTGTTCTTGTTGTTTTGTATAAATTTTTTTAGAAGAATGCAAACCCTTTGAAATATGCTTTTATAATTATCACCGATTTTATTTTTTAACATCGGAGTCCAAAAAAGTGTTTTTCTTCTCTTCTTATACATTCAACTAATTTTGACCAAATTTAGACTATAGTTGCTTCTTATGTTGTTAAATTTTTTCTTCTTCTTTGCAATGATAAATTCACTAAAGAAGAAACTCTTTCTACTGAAGCAATGGAACCAGGCAATGTCAAAATAAATTCTACAATTATTTTCATATTCTGAAAAGGAATGTTTTCATTATAAAATTGTTGGAAGGCTGTTAGAAAGAAAGAAAAAACAACTAACATTTTGTTAATAGAAATAAATCATATGATTTACATGTTATTATAATAATACTCTATTTCTGCAACAGTTATTTGTTTTATGAATGTTACATGAAAACATTTCATCTATAAATCTTCAGTATTGAAAATGGGACATATTGGTATCCCAAAAGCAAGTCTAGAGATGCCAGGGCAAGTTTTGTGAAAATTGGATTGCCTCATTCAAAATGGGATGGTTGAACCTCCTACTCTAGGATGTGAGGAACTTTTATAAGGGCTTTCAGCCAATTATAAGTTATCTGGTCTCATGCAGGAGGAGCAGAGTTTTATCCCCTGTTAACTAGGGGTTTTCCCTTCTGCAAGCGGGCAGAGCATCTCTGAGAGTATGTAGCAGAATAATTTCAAACAAGCAGAAATGTATGTTAATACCTAGCCAGGAGACACAAACCATCATTGGATGGAGGGACAAGTTCTTAAAAATATAAGTTAAATAGCTGGTTCTGTATTGCAATATTGCAGTCCCCTCCCCCTTGTGTAACTTTATTTACTTTTGAGATTTTTTTATGAGATACTGTCATCTCAGCTTGCTTACTTTCTAAAATTTCTTTTTTCTCTATATAAGATTCATATCCAGATCTTTCAAACCAAAGAGTGGGTTTCACCACTGAATTACAAAAGTTCATTTATGTCATATAGCCTGTCACATTCTGACAATACACACCACTTGCCCACTGTCCATGTAGAAATTTCCTTGTTCCCTTCCTGATTATGACCTTATACAATTCCAGGGACAGCATCTTGTTCATTCTCTCTCTCTCTCTCTCTCTCTTTTCCTTCCATATTATGTGATAACATCCCCTCACCTGTGTATATATCACCTCTCCTCATAACCAATTCCAGAATCCTGATATTGCTTTAGTGGCTCATCTTTTTTCAGAGTTTTCTCATCACAGCATAAACCTTTTGACCAAATTTGTGCCCAGTAATTTAAATATAGGCTGAACAAGCCTTGTATAATCTACAGTCACCATTATGTGCAATAGTTGATACCCTCCTTTTCATATTAGTAGTATGACTTCACAACTCTTGTAATTTACCTTCTGAACTTCAGATCTCTGTTGACCATTGCCTCCAGATCCCAAATCTTTTACCTTAGCGCATCTCCTGTGAAATATCATTAACAAATAACAGTAATGACCAAGAAGAACCCCTTTTATGCTGCTAATTAGCTTCCTTTTCTGGGCCCTTTCCTTCTTTTACCCCAAAACACAACTTGCTATCCTTCAGATAACTAACCTCCTGCTCATCACTCCCTCAGCTTGAATGCCAACTTGTCATGTGATGCTCTCTCTCTCATATACTTTTGCAACATCTGAAATATCTTCATATCATCAACCTTGTATGAGATTCACATTATATATCATGATGGATTGATGAAAAGATTCAGATTTGCAAAAGTGGTATGGGGAAGAAAAGTCATTGATAGAGATGGTCTTTGAGTCATTGTGGAAATGCTTTCATCTAGCAATGTATCAGTAATGGCTGATGATGATATGTATATGAATTGTCCTTATTCGTCACATTTTTTTCATAAAATATCATATTGTTAAATCAAGGCTTCCCTTCTTACGTGAACACAAAATCCTATGCCTGTATTCTAGTCCTAATCTGGTTGTCCAAGTGAATAGCATACCTACTCTCTACTGAACAGGCTGTGACTGCATCCCACCATGGGCATGGACATTTGTGAATATCTTTAGACCTCTTATTAGAAGCCTGAAATAACTTGAAAAAATTTCGTGTTTTGTCTCTGGAGTTTGGTTTCTTCCAGAGTATGTAATCATCATTTCTTTTGCACATTGTTTAAAATATATGTGGTGATATATTATCCAACCTCAATCCTCTTCAAGTCTAACCTACTCGGCTTCATGCATGTTTAATTCATTCATATCTAGTCTCTTTAATAGTTGTTTTTCATTCTGTACTATGCACATCATGACTCTCACCAGTATGAATACGTGCTCATTAAGTAATTCCTCTTTTTTCTCTGCTCACTTTTGCCACTATCAACATTGACTAGTCTTGTTATTCCACAATCTTTTTTTTTTCTTTTCCCCTTACTCGCCACATAGAGGATAAACTCCATTGGCCTGTTTTCCTCTCATATTGTGTTTTCTTTCATCACGATGCTTCTGTCCAGCTAGCATCTTGCATTTTCTGCAAATCTTCTTGCTGCCTCCTATCTCATTCCTTCTGCATAATAACTTATAATTTTTCCACATGTTTATCCATTTTGCTTTTGCTCTGTTTATCCATTTGACACTTGGTATAGTTGTATGTTACCTATGCAGGGCTCAATAAATTCTGCAAAATCCTACTTATAATATGTCCTAATAATTCAGTAGGAGTTCCATAAAGTGATTAATTAGTGTTGCTGTGTCATTGTGTAGGAACCATTCTAAGAAGGAAAAATCAATAAACAATAATATGAAGAACATGAAAGAACGTTTTTTGAAAATATAAGTTGTTACATTCATTTTGTTACTAGATTGGCCCTTTATATTATACTTATTCTTCTGTGTTTTCTTAAAATTAAAAATTGTTTTGAATTTTTTTTTTTTTTTTTTAATTAAATAAGAAATATTCTATTATGTTTGGTCTACAGTTAGTTGCCAGCTGGCAAATTCTACTTGCTATGTGCGAGTGGGCAAGCATATATTTGTTGAGCCCTGCTCATAGCATCTTAAAGCAAGGGAGTAAGGAAAGCCCCATGTTAGTTAACTATGAAGCCTTGTAATCACCTACTTTTTAGTTGCATATATATATACCTTTTTTGTCTGAAACTGTCCACTGCTTGGCCACCTCTCAAAAAAGCATTTCACTTGCAAAATATAAGTGTACTGCAGAAATCAGTTCAGAATATATACTGACCAAATTAACTACCATAATGGTTAAATAGCATGTTTTATTTATTTTTTTTAACATACAATTTCATTACTGGTAGCTAACTGGAAATCATGTATATTAACTTGCAGTATCAATTATGCTGATTTACCTGTTTTACAAAATCCACTAGCAATAATTAGGATGAGAAAATTGCCTTAGATTTAAGAAAAACCTTAGTTTTGGGTGAATGATATTTTACTGTAAATAGTGCCATAAATTATTTTGCAGGAAGTTTTGATATTTACCATTAAATGTAAATAGATGTATAATACTGTGTACTTAAAAATAGATCTGATCTGTCTGTAATGATATGCTTACGTGGTTTGATAAGTCTCATAACTCTCAGTAATGCGAGATGTTGCTATTGATTTAATGATATATTTTTATTGGAGAATAGGCTTTTATATTTGTCACACTATCATATTTTTATCCATTGTGAACTTTTGGTTTAGTTCTGCTTACATTCAACTGTTGAATGTAAATGTTTTTATACATACTCATATTTCTATGCATGTATATTTGTGTTGCTTAAATGTCAGCAAAAGGAAATATAAGAGGCTTCATCCTAACTTTGGAATTGCATATAGCCAAGTGTATTTTCAAATAAGTGCAGGAACATCACTGAATTACTGTTTTACTTGAATAATAACTTATTGAAACCCACAAATTAAAAACATTTCTTGGGTTAAAATTTCCATGGCTTGTATCCATGTTTTGTTAAATACTGGCAAAAACATTAAAAAAAAGTAAAACACTTTAATAACAATTACTAGTTTCGTACAACAATATCGTGTACTTCCTCAGATTGGAACAGAACACAAATAAAAAGGAGTAATATTTACAAACGGATTTCTGAATTAGTATCTCATTTTTTTAGAAAAAATTCATTCAATATGAGACAGACATTGAACATAGGAATGAGATATCAGACGTGGGCGTGTGTTACATGGTATGATGTAGTTTATCTCATAGCCTAATGTATTTATGTAAATCTATTATGCACAGAGTTGATTTCATATTAGATCTGGGTTTTTATTACATTGGGTGAGACATATCATCTTGCTTGTCTCCTTTGGTTTACGTACATAATTATTAAATTCTATGTACAGCATTTTAGTGAGTTGCCAATTACCTTGGTTTTTTGGTGGTGTGAAAAAAATAAGCACATAAATCTGGACTATCTTTTCACATCAAACAAAAACCAAGTTAATTGGCAACTTACTAAAATGTAGTACATAGAATTTAACACATGCAAACATAAATTTAAGGAGCAAGTGAGATAAGATACCCTATCAAATGTAATAAAAACCAAAGTCTAATATTAAATCAACTCTGAGCACCATGTCATAAAGGATTGACATATTAATGAATTACTCTAGAAGACAAGCTATATCATATCTTGTAACAATACACCTCGCCTGTGATATATCGCTTTTAATTCATTCATTAGAAATTTTTTAAAGTGCTTTATGTTGTTTTTGTCAGTAATTAACAAAACCCAAATCTAATTTCATTTTTAAGTTATAGAAAAACTTTGAGTTTTTGATATAAAATGTTTTAATTGGAAACATGTTCAGTTTTTCATGAACATTAATATAAGTTGGGGCAAATATATATCTGATGATAAATGTTATCCTTTTTATGTAAGGAAGGAATTAATAAAATCTTCTATAAAAGAATTTTTTTTTTCTTCAGATAGTCTCATCTTTTCAGACAAGATGAGGTATGCTAGTTCATATTAATAAAATATTTTAACTAGCCTTTGAAATATTGACAATGAACATTTCAAAGCCTTGTTTCTTGTTTGCTCACACTTGGATAAAGGATTAAACATAATAAATTTAGTTTAATCCTTTATCCAAGTGTGAGCAAACAAAGTTTGCACCTGAAAATATCTTCAGGACTGAATATGGCGTTGTACTACCTTACCCCAATAAGGTAGTAACCTTATTGGGGTAAGGTAGTACAACAGCAGGCAACTCGCAGCAAAGGTGGACCGAGCTACCATCACAAACGCCTTATTACAACAAAACAGTCCTTTCATGATGAGCCTGCAAATTAATAAGTATTATATTCTAATTTCATTATTTTTGTTCGAAAAATATTAATATTGTAAACATATGTAAACCTCAGGAGTACTTGCTATGTATAGTTTATGAAGTGCCTTGTGGAATAAATGACCTTCCATATTTTGTTTATGCTGTGTTTCCATAAAATTGTACTGTTGTTTGTTTTGTTAAAGTTTATATGTGTAAAAAAGAACCTAATTAAAGAAAATTTCATGGAACTCTTATGATACAAAATTTTATATGATTGTTATTATGGTCCTTCAATAAAGTTCATTGATTTTATCAGTATCTGTGTAAATAAAAATTTAAATAACTAATTGGTAATTGCAAACACTGCTGCTCCTTTTGTTGTTGTTTTTTAATTGTATATTAACTAAATCTGCTGCTGAAAGATTCAAAATTATGCAAAAAATTTTATTTGATAGCATCTGTCATTTTATGCTTATGCTTTACATATTTAACAGTGAATAATTTCTATAAATCAGGTTCTTTGCAAGCTTACATTTATATCTTACACTGATGCATGCTGACACATAAGTATCTAACTCAGCCTGTCAACATGAGACTAAAGACATCATCCCAAATGTGAAAACACTATTCACAGAGGGGGGGGGGGGGGCAGTGGATTGTAAAGAGTAAGTAGCCAGATGAAAAGTAATGTCTTGACCATAAAGGGATTCCAGGTTGTTGGGAAGCCAAGGATAGCTTTGATTATGCCTGGAAAAGCTAGGAGGAAGATTCACTCAGAGAAGAGAGAGAGAATTGGTCTTGATTGTTTGAGCATTATCAAAAATGGGGGGGGGGGGAGAAGAACTAAGGTACTTTTGGGAGTCAAAAGGTAAAACTTTTAGAAGCACTAAAGTGTCATTAAAAAAGTGTGGAAATCAGTGCTTATGCACTTACTGTTGATGATCTTCAAGCTGGATGTATCCGAGCACTGCAAGATTTCTCGTATGAATATGATGGGCAGAAAGTGTAATTATTGGCAAAACTGTAGATAGGGTTTGAGGTCAATGAGAGGTAGCTGTTTATGTATTTGACAAAGAGAGGGTGAATGAGGAACACTTTCCTTAATAGATAAACTTTGCTGCCTGGTTGGCCAAGTGGTTAGCATATCTGCTCTCTAACCAACAGGTTGCAGGTTTGAATCCTGCCATAGGCATGAATATTGAAAGTTTATTTTTCACTTGGTTAGACTATAATAAATTTAGTTTAATCCTTTATCCAAGTGTGAGCAAACAAAGTTTGCACCTGAAAATATCTTCAGGAGTGGAGTAAGGTAGTACAACACTGGACAACTCGTAGCAAAGGTGGACCAAGCTACTATCACTCCTATCTCAGTATCTCCCATAATACAAAACACATCTCAAACACAAGGAGATGTGTTTTGCATTATGGAAGATACTGAGAGAAAAGTGATAGTAGCTTGGTCCACCTTTGCTACGAGTTGCCCAGTGTTGTACTACCTTAACCCAGTCCTGAAGATATTTTCAGGCGCAAACTTTGTTTGCTCACACTTGGATGAAGGATTAAACTAAATTTATCATAGGCATGAATGTTTGGTCTCTCAAGTAGCAGTGCTTCCAGACTGCATAAAAAATTAAATATATATAATAGAAAAAAAATTATCCTAGCTCAACCACATGCAAATGTATTATAAGGTTTATGAAAACCTTTCATGGGTGGGAGCCACATAACAAAAAATAAATAAATTGAATAACCTTCCATTCATGTGATGAGTAACACTAAAGAAAATTAGTCCAGTAACAAAGGGAGGAAGGGTATAAGGTGACAGTTTGCTGAAAAAGCCCTGTTTGAAAATATTGAGTGCAACTGCACAGATTTCTTCAGCCCTTCCCATGTCATCTCCAGAGGTAGATGATGAATGCAAGGAAATCTGCTGTGGAATTTATTGCCAGCATCCATGTTAGTGATCACTGATGAGTTAACTGTTCTCCAGGTGTTGATTGATGATGATCTCCCTTATTTTGCACAGCACTGTGATGAGAGCAATAGGTCTGGAGTTTGATTGCAGAACCTTGGTATCTTTTGAATCAGCTGTATATGGGCTTGTTGCCATGCTGTGGGATAGATTCTAGCTTAATATAGCATAGAGATGATCAAGAACAAATGTCAGTTCAGCAGCACATCTCTTAAGCATGATTGATGAACACCAGCACCAGAAGCCTTCATGATATCAGTTCAAGATTCTTCTATCCTTAAGGAGAAGGCCACACACATTGTATCAGATGTCCTCTTTCTTGGTAAGTATAGAAGGTGGTAATTTGCTTTGATTATCTGTGCAGTAGTTTGATGAGAAGAATAAGGCTAGGTCAGCTTTATCTTTTTATGTTGTGACACCATCATCTGGGTCACAGAAAGGTGGGATCACAGATGGACAGAAATTGAGCCCAAACAGCTTTTGTGAGTCACCATAAGGCATTGCTGTCACTGGCAAGGTAACAAGTTTTCTACATTTAGTCTTTTCAAAAACAGTCCTGCTCATGCATTAAAGATACCAAGAAATTATATACTTGGTTTTAATATACTCCTTTACTCAAGGAAACATATGCATGTGAATATATTTCACATGCAAAACATTTTTGTTTCCTTGGGTAAAGGATTAAAATCAAGTAAACAATTTTTGGTATCTTCATTGTTTAATAGAACCAAGGTAAAAACTTTCAAAATTCCTGTTCATGTTCATTCCCGTTCATGATAGTTCTGCAAATGTTCCTATATTCAGGTTTTTGTCTCAAGTCACTTAGAATTAACCTTTTATTGGACAACTTAAAGACACACTTTAGAAAACTAGCTTGATTGCTTGGTATGAATTTTAAATAGAGTGGGGAATGATTACCCCTATGCCAATATAAGATCATGTATCTGGATCTGGTGAAGGGAAACAATAAGCTCACCTTTGAAAGGAGTAAGAATCTCAAAGATCTTCACTCTTGGTATTGTTTTAATGACAAACGATAAATGTGAGTGGCTCATGGGATTGTCATCATAATCTCATCCAAGTTTCATTTCACTAGGCAGTGAAATGAAATGAAATGTATGGAGTTAAATGGCTGGAAGAAAGAAACTGACAGAGTGAAAGAGGCATAATAAGATTCCATGTTGCAGGTCTATCTCTTTGCCAAATTGGGTCGTCCCGGGTTAACAATCAGTGATACCATACTGAGATGGAAATGTAGAGTGTTGTGCTACGCATAGTGGATGACTAACCAAACATGACCGTATAGGCACGTTTGGTTAGTCATCCACTATGGGTAGCAGTTGACTCTCTGCACTTCCATCAAAACAACACGCAGGGCTGTCAGTGATGCAATGAGCCTGTATAATAAGATGCGGAAGCTTAGAGAGCTGTGTTATGCAGAGATTCGTCCTTGACTCAGCATATGGATGGGTGTGGTCACTGCCTGGTGAATATCTCTTACCAGACTACATAACCCCAACTATGAAATTTGGAGATGTGATGTAATGCTGTGGTCCTGGTTTGCCACAAACATTGAACTCTGAGAGGTTTCTGGACAGTGTGATGATTCTTTTTGTGACATTTCTATGGAAATGACCATTGTCTCTTTCAGCAAGACACACCGTGTCAATGCTGTTGCAACTGTATGGTATGAATGTCACCACACTGGACTGGCCTCTACAGAGCCCTGATTTCAACCCTACTGGAGATCAGGCGAGGTCAAGGGAGACGTCCACCCCACAATAGTCCACGACCTCATCATTACATGCCTATAGGAAAAATGGTCTAAAATTCCCATTGATTGCTATCAATCATTTGTAGATAGTATTCCCCACAGGATTGTTGCAGTCATCACAGTGAAAGGAAGTTCTATACCTTATTAAGGTGGACGCTATGGCTGTTTGTTCCTCACGTTGCGCCCGTTGGTCTTTCCAAGCAATATACACTCTCTACCAATAATTGTGTGGACACCCCTGTTATTTGAGGCTATGGAACATCCCAGGTTTGTTAATAAAAACCAGTGTACAGATAATAGGAAGCAGTATTTCATTGTGCAGTTGGAAACAGGTGGTGGCAACATGACGTGAACTCTGACTTCGAGAGAAGTCAGCGTTAGCTGTCACATTGATGGCATGTTCATACATGCCATTGCCACTCAACTGGAGCATCCCAAATCAATAGTGTTAAATGACCACTGGCCTGTGCAAAGCCCTGTCCTCAATCCCATCAAACACTTGCAGGATGAATTGGAGCAGTAATTGAGGTTCAGAGCAGCACATCCTCGATCTGTAACTGAACTCAGTTACAGATCGAGGATGTAACTGCTTTGATGGAGGAATGGAGACAAATTCTACCTGTCTGCTGCACATTGGTGGAAAGCCTCCCTGAAAGGGTGCAGGAGATTATCAAAGCCGAAGGTAAACCTCTTTCTGTTCAGAAACTACACATAAACTCATTACAAACTTGTTTTGTATTATCACTGTCATCCGAGCTATTTTTTCGTTTAAAGAAGGTACCAATGTACTTATCCATAGTTGAAATACCATACTCGAATATTACTCACACCCCTGATTTTACTTTTAGAAAAAAAAATTAAAAAAGCTTAAACACGTTCACGTTGGGGCGATAGTAACTTGCTCTCATGGTAAACAACATGCCTTTTCCAATAGTCACTATTCTGCAGTGGCAAGAAAAACAAGTACTTTTATTATGTCAGTGAATAAGCTGCAAGCACTCTGTGTAATATATTTTTCAACAAACAGTGCAATTGGAGACAACGGATAAAAACGACACTAATGAATCACATGTCCCTCATACAGAAACTATGCTGTATAGACTCAAGCAAAACCATATGTTGCACCTGCAAATATCTAACTAAAAACTTATTAATTAGATGTTTGCGAGTTCGCAAAGCAGCAATAAAATTCAAAAGAACGTGTTAAAATTCGTTAAGATATTTCCGAATTAATTTTGGGAGAATGAGATGTAAATGATGTATCTCCATTTTATCTTTAGTATTGGCGACAGGAGTACCTGGTTATCTTCATATAACAGCTTATGAGATGTCGAAGTCTTCCTAATATACGCTGTCAGTTTCTGTATCTTTCAATGGCATTGATATGATTCTTATTATCCGATACGTCCAAAGAATCAGAAACTCATCGAGGGAGACCATAGATCACCCACATCAGCTGTTATAAGCCCTTATGTGAAATTAGTGATTTTTATCTGTTTTGTTGCGTTTTTTCCATCAGCAAATTAGAATGTTATAGTGTATTAGTGTAGATTTTCATGTTTTTAGTTTTAGTATATTTATAAAATTTTTATTATGATATTTTCTACATGGCACCAACGCGACGAACAATGGCGACAAAGACCACGCTGTCCGATTTGAATTTGCGGGATATTATTCAGTGCAGTGGATGCGAAATATACGTGTCGAGAAAATGAAAGAATATGTGGAAGGAAATTGAAACTGGGGAAAGAATATGTATTAAGTACTTTAAAGGTGATTGTCTGTTAGGTGACGAGAATGCAACAAATTCCGACGATAAGATGTTAATAATGTCGAAAGTGCGGCCGTGGAATAAAGGAGAACAAAATGGAAATCAATAAAGAAATAGTGCACTTAAATGTTATCCTTCATAGGACAAAGTGCGAAATTGAAAAACTGCAGAAGCAGCAAGAGTTAAGTAGTGCTGAAAAAAAAGAAAGAAGCGGATGATCTGAAAAAATAAGTAAGATCGACCGAACAAACAAGAAAAACAAGTTAAGGAGAAAATTATGTATGGAGACTCAATAATCAGGGGAGTACTTAATGAAAGCATGGCAAAATCGTTTTCCAGGTGTAAAAATTCACGATATATCAGCCACGCCATCCGGATGCAAAAAAAGGTAAGTCGAAGGAAAGGATTGTTTTGATTGGTACCAATGATTTGAGAGGCAAGAAGTATTCAATGAGGGAGGACATGAAGTTGCTAGCAGAGGAAAAACTGAAGAGTGAGAAGGTGAAAATTGTAAGTCTCCTACTGTGCTATGATAGATGCGAAATGAGCAGGAGGAGGTCATTGTTAGCCAATGAGTCTATACGTAGATTGTGCAAAAGGAATGATGCAGAATTTGTGGATCACTGGTCTCTGAGGGAAAGGATTTGTACAGTGCAGATGGGCTGCATCTGAATCGTTTTGATGTTAGGTGTCTGGAGAGAGGTTTGTTCACTGAGCTTGCTGACATGCAAATTCAGAGAAACTTAAGTAATTAGGGTGGAAGCAAGTGAGTTTGTGTGAAGGTAGCCATGTAGCGAGTGAATGTGAGAATGACCAAGTGAGGAATCTAATCTCAAGCAAAAATATTGAATAGGGTAGTCAATTCAGAAAGTAAAGGTGGTGGTGGTGGGGGGGGAATAAAGGGATGTTGCTGCTTCTATATACTAATGCGAGAAATATCAAGAACAAGACAGAGGAGTTTTTGGCCTCGCCAAGAGCTATAGCATTAGTGAGACTTGGCTAACAGCAGATGGTGTAGTTATAGGGATTTAATGTGAAGGGTTTAGTATTTTCACGGAAGATAGAGAGGATAGGGTGGGACGGGGAGGAGTACTGTGGATGATAGCAGATGAATTGCAAACAAAAAGAATAGGAGACAGGCAAAAGGGTGGCATTTGAAGCAATCTAGTGTGAGATTAAGACCAGTAAGGCAAAATATACAGTTGTTGTTGCTATAGGCAAGGGAGTTTCACAAATGATCTGGAAGACATACATCTCCAAATTAGCACAATGAGTATAGGTCGAGTTATTATTATGGGGGACTTTAACCATGGAGATATAGATTGGAAAGAAAAAAGATCACATGGCAGAAAGGAAATAGAATTTATACACCTGCTGAGAGATAATGACTTAAGGCAGCATGTGATGGAGGGGACTAGGGATGGGAAAGTATTAGACCTGTTAATAGGATCAGAAGAGCTATCCATAACCAAGGGGACGTCATTGCCTCCAATTGGTGAGAGTGACCATTCGGTCTTGACTTTGGAAATTGTAAAACGACGAATATTCTATCAAGAAGGAATATTTGTGGAACTACAAGGCAAGTGATTATGACATGCTTAGGAAGAAGCTTAAATCTGTACAATGGCATACAACATTCCAGGGTAAGGATATTAATAGTGAATGGGATATAATTAAAGGTCATCTAGAGGAAGCAATATTAAAGTAAGATGGATGAGTAATATTGCTTCCTCTAGATGACCTTTAACTATATCCCATGCACTATTAATATCCTTACCCTGGAATGTTGTATGCCAGTAGAAAGTATTGACTGCAGTAGAAAATTATAGACTAATCAGAATCTCAGGCATGGTGGCAAAAGTGCTAGAAAAATTGGGAAAAAAGAATTCAAGAATGGGTAGCTAAAAATATGATACTGTATGAGGGTCAGCATGACTTTGTGAAGGGTCAGTCATTCCTTAGTAATTTACTAACTTTTTAAATAGAGCAACAGTTGATTTGAATGAAGGAAATGAGCTGCACGATGATTTTGCTGGATTTGCAAAGCCATTCGCAGAATACTACATGGAACTCTGTTACCAAAATTAGAACAAATGGGGAGATGGATATGACACTAGTTAAGTGAATAAGAGGGTGGTTTCTGGACAGATCAAAAAGTGGTATATGGAAAGATGGAATAGAGGCGAAAACAATTGAGACTAGTGGTGTGCTGCAAGGTTCAGCTGGGACCATCACTGTTTTATTTGTGCATAAATGATCTAGGAAATAATCTGAAAAGAAATATTCAGTTATTTGCTGATTTTGCGAAATTAGGTAGAATAATTGTTAATCAAGGCGATGTGGAGAGCTTGCAGGATGATTTAAATAGTCTGTCAATATCGGCAAAAGTTAATGGGTATCAGTTTAATGTCGAGAAATGTAATTATGCACTTTTGGATAAATAGATTACAAGCCGTTTATCACATTGATGGCACTGTACTCCAGGAAATAGCTGAAGCTAGAGATTTAGGGATGGTGGTAAACAGAGAGTTAAACTTTAGAGGACATACTGCTAAGGTGGCAAATAAAATTACTTGGCTAGTGAAGAACACATTAAAAAATAGAGATGAGGAAGTTGTAATTCCTCTTTATAAGGCCTTGATACACCCACATCTGGATTACTGTACTGAAGTCTGGTCCCTGGGTTTCTTGGGGATGTGGAAGTGGTTTGGAGAATTCAGAGGCGAGTGACCAAGATGGTGAGTGGCCTATTATGATAAATTGAAGGTGTGTGGACAGAAGTTAATTGATAGGAGAAAAAGAGGGGATATAATAGAAACATTTAAGTTACTTAAAGGGTTTTATAGGATAGATGCGGAGGAAATGTTTCAGCATTTGGCTGAAGGGACTTGAACAAGCGCACATTCCTGAAGGCGAATAAAGGTGTGATCAGTAGGAGTGTGAGGACTAAACTTTTTCTTGGAGAGCGGTGAATGAGTGGAATGTTTTGCCACAGTCAGTTGTGAGTGCTTTTTCTGTTAATGGGTTCAAGGAGAGGTATGATAAATTGTGTGAATAGATTGGGTTTCCGATGATGAGTCTTCGGATTCCACGGACGCCTGTATAATAATAATAATAATACCTCCTCTTAAACCCATTCAAACTAGATGCACTCACTGCTCAACAGGCAAACATTTCCACTAATGGACTGCTATTTGAGAGAAAAACGTAGCTTTCATCCGTTTCCTAACCGCACGCAAACATAACTTCTTGAATACTACAGCTTGTCCTCTCTCCACCTTTTATATAACGAGAATTATCATCAGTTAATAACCTTTCAGAAATTTATAGCCCTTTATCATATCACCCTACTGTGTTTACAGTCCACATATTCTCAGTCTCTTCTTGTGATCTACATTTTCCATAATCCCGATATTATCTTTGCTACCTCTTTGCACCGTTTCGACTACTTCTTTATCCCTTTCGAACCTAGGAGACCAAATCTTCGCACACAGTAGTACAAGTGTATTCTATCAAAGTCTTGTAAAGAGGCAAATAAATTAATAAAAAAGAAGAATGAAAGATTCTTTTTTTTTATTAATTTGGATTCAAAGAGTAGAAATGAAATTTCTCAGAAAAACAACTGGATATACCAAGTTGGAACATAAAACAAATGAAGAAATTTTACAATCCCTGAATATAAAACCAATCAACTACTATAAACGTAAATATAAACAAAGGTGGTTAGAACATCTAAATGGAATGGACAATATCAGGCTGCCAAAAATACTATACGGATATAAAATAAATGGATAAAGAAGAATTCGAAGACCATGAAAGTAATTGGCCGTCTGGAAGTAACGATCAATCTGAATCCTTTGGACTTCAAATTGTGATCGGAGCTTGAGAGAATAATCTGCAAGAAACGACACCCTAGCATAAAGAGCCAGAAGGTGGATTTGGAGAAAGTAGTGGCAACATATCTATGGATGTTGTGCATGCGGCCATCGATATGTATCTGCAGGCTTCGGACAAAATGGGAATGGGAAGGCAAAAGGGGATATTTCGAACATTGATTACTGATATATGCACGTTATACATGTGGTTTGCATGTCCTGTGTAAATGATTTACTGATAGATTTAAAGTTTATACGCTGTTCATGTAACAGTATTTATGTCTAGACTATGTAAATGCTCTGAAGCTTGTGATGTTTGAGAAATGGGTGGTTTTTCATATGAGTAGGTCGAGTGGAGTGTGCTATCATCATCAAAACTATGAATAGCGTTTGCAGTCAATGAGAGTTTATATAAACCAGGAAGGTGGGTGAAGTGACAGAGCTCTGACGGACACAGTTATTGACAGGAAAGTCTGAAGAGAAAACACTATTCACCATTACACGTCGTGGATCGATCTGAGAGAAACCTGGTGATCCATTTACGCGACCCTATCAAAAGACTTGGTGGTATAACAATGGCAAAGGTTTCTCCAAACCTTTCCATGAAATGGGTCCAAATATGAGTGATGTAGACCAGAGATTTTTTTTACCCTAAAACAGTTATCATGGCGTAAAGTGGTGGTGCCAGTGCTTGCGATGAGAAATGTATCCCAAAATCAATGATTTTGTAAATGAACTTAGTTGTGATAAACGTTCCAAAGAAGGCAAAATAACGTCATGATATGTCCTGCTATTAATTTAGAGGAGAGAACTCTACAAAAATTAGAAGTACTGTTGAGAAAATAAAAATGCATCATTAAACGTGTACACCTTGAAATTCGAAAAAATTGTTGCATAACTGGACATCAATAATGGGAAAGAATGTTGACAATATAGTTGGCAATGTTGCCACCTTGTTTGCAACGAGTTTCAACAATCGAGATAATTTGGCCCTATAACAAGCTATATCTTGTATTTAATGACTATATGACTGAGTGGTCAGTTTCAATCTCAACAGGTAGCCAGTGAGAGATAGCTGGCCCAAGGTTATCACTAATTTAAGCGACTAGCAGTGAGGAGACAGCTCAACAAGTGCCTCCATCTCTTGGTCCCTAACCCAAATACAGTATTTTTAATTTCTGAAATATTGTGGGTTCTACGGTAGATCTTGCGTTTATGGGACGAAAAACTAAAGTTTCCGGGAGGAAAAACTGGCTTGCTCGTACCAGAGATCGACCAACTCAGGAACAGGTCGAAAATGGCTTAGAAAATGTTCCTCTAGTCGGCGTTAGCTTATTTTTTTTTATTTATTTTTTTATTTAAAACTAGTCGAATTATGCGTGAGAGGTATTCAGAAAAGCATCCCTCGCATAACATGAGAAAGAACTGTGCACCATGATAAGGAATATTGATGTAGTAGGTGTCTACTATAATCTCATCACCATTCACTTAAGGTGCCACAATGCAAACAATTGCTATGAGAGCGCTAAATTTTCAAACGTATTATTATTATTATTTTATTATTTTCTGAGAAATCTAGGGAGTCAAGGGCTCACTGGGGCGTTCGTACATTTTCACTGCAAAATGAAAAGGTGTCAGAAAATGTATTTTTATTTCAATGAATAAAATATTTTCCAGTCTGGTGGAACCTATAACGGTCTTTTTTTTTACCCTTTTGTGGAAGTTATGACCTATTGAATGCATTGTTACTTCCCAAAGGGAGTTGACAACTGATCACGTTCATCTCCCTGAAATTAGTATATTTTCTAGTCCTTGTGATTGATGAAGAAAACGTAAAATAACTTGTGTCGTGTTGCTAATCCTAAGTAGGCAGTATTATTTGTATTTATTATTGTGTTATAATTGTCTTCTTTATTGTCTATAATAGTGGGAATTATATGGCCAATTTTCTTAAGCTAAAGGGTTATAAAACAGAGTTTGTGAAGGTATAAGGATTTACAGTCTGAAAATGCAATCTCTATTAAGATTGCAAAATCATTTCCAAAGTTATTGCAAAGTGATTAAAGTCAACACTGCCTGAAGTTATTGGCCGATATCAAACTTATTCTGATACAGGAAGATTGATACATGATAAATCCCATCAAATAAGAGATTTCATCCACATTACAAACATACAAAATGAAACCCCAGCACTTGCCAGCCTTGATCAGGAGAATGTTTTGTACAGAGCAGAGCACGAGTACCTTTACGAACTCCTAAAGGCATTTGGCTATGGTCCTCTCGTTATTGAAACAGTCTAATTGCTATACAGAGATGCACTCATCTGTTTAAAAATCAATATGCTCACCTGAACTTTGCTATCTCGACATTAAGCTAGAACGTCCTCTCTCTCTCTCTCTCTCTCTCTCTCTCTCTCTCTCTCTCTCTCTCTCTCTCTCTCTCTCTCTCTCTCTCTCTGGACAACCATATGCACTAACCATAAAACCTTTCTTAAAAAATAGTACACAATACCATGATCTCCAAACGAACCAACAAAACAGAACCACATCGAAAAATAAGCTTATCAGCATATGCTGATGATTTTATCATAATAATACATAATGACTAAGGCATGACAGTAACCAATGAAGCACACAGATTATATGCAGAAGTCTCAGGGGCCGAATTAAACTCTACAAAAACCAGAGGCTTGTGGTCAGGCAGATAAAAGGCTAGAAATGATTCTCCGATTGAATGTAATGAAATGAAAGAATTCGGTGTTGCCAAGGTCAAATATCACCTTGGCAACACCAAAATATAAAATACGCTGACCTGGACACAACTGAACAACGCTTTAAACAGGTACTAGGGAAATGGAACAGCATATATGGTGGGCAAGCTTTTTAGACCATTAATCCCTTCATGGAATCCTGGATCACTCATCGACCCCATCATGTTAAATAAATGAATAAATGTTATCAATAATAAATTTCTCAATTTAAAAATAACTTCTTCACCGTTTTACTTCATTACTGCTTCTATAAGAAATTTAAAGAAAATTCTTAAAGAAATTTCTAAAGATGTAAATTCCTTTTGATCTCTAGACTGATCGATCTCTAGGATACCAACATCGAACTCCAGGGATAGATATCGACCACTTCGCCGACCCCTGACTTAGAGGAAGAATCCCGATAATCAACCAGATGGCTGTGAGTGTGCTATGACATACTGTCAAAGTACTGACACTCCATGAAGACTTTCTTCATCACATTCAAAACACATCACATTCAACACGTCTCCTCTGGAACAATACTAACTGGACAACTTACTCTGCAAGCTTGTCAGTCAAGTCTTGCTTTTCCTTGTAAACAAGATTACATCCTTCTGGATCATCTCTCTCCTAAATACATTTCAGTCCAATCATACTAATGTAATCCCCTTCGATTACATTATGAAATCATCCCCCCCCCCCAGAGACACTGTCCACTATCCTCCGAATTCCAGATATGCGCCATCACCTCCTAAACTACCTCACTTTTACAGAGATGCTCTACAAGGTGGAATAATACAGAACTTTATCACATACTGACAGGACCAACATAGTCTGCTGTATGTACAAAACCACTATTTTCGAACAGAAACATAACAAGTCTCACAATCGAACAGAACTTTCTTTTTCCTACATGGAACTGGCGCCAGGAGATCCCCTGGGAATAAGAATCATAGGGAATCTTCTGGTCCAGATCTTAAAGTGGAAAACATTCACATGCCTATCATTCAAATACCCAAAAACCGAAAAACAACATCAACAGATGCAAGCCTTTTCAGAGATCGTTACACATCACTGAATCCGAATTCCTTCTAGAAACTCTCGGGGAGTCCACATTTCATCTTGTATCATCTTGAAGCTTCACATCCAATTCATCCTTCCAACTACAAGAAAACATACTATTTCCTCATGTCAGTGCCTCCATCTTCGTCCTTCGCATATTCATTTATATCCCATATCTATTTGCACATGCTACCAAGTTTTCTGTGAGATCCATTTTAATCAACATAGGCCAAACCAGATTCCAGCACACAGTGGAGGAATACAAGTTATTGCACCACAGCTTGCCAACTCCTACTAAGCTGTGGTGCAATAACTGATTATCACAAAGAAACAAAACTGTAGCCAAATTCATTCAAGAGTGAAATACAACTTGAACCCTGTTCTAGATTGCCGAAGACGATGCACTTCAATTGAAAGATAGTCGAGTGATACTGAATTGCATCATCATCATCATCATCATCATCATCGCCTGTGTAGCTCAGTAGAAGTGACGTTTGCACTCTATGGCGCTTGACTGCACGGAGAAAGGATTTGGTGGTTCAAATCTAGTCGCCGACTAGAGGAAATTTTTTTAAGCCTTTTTTCGACCGGTTCCCGAGTTAGTCGATCTCTGGCACGGGCTAGCGGGTTTTTTCTCCAGGAAACTCGGGTTTTTCGTCCCATAAACTCAAGAAAATCGACCGTCAAACCCACACTACTTTCGGACATTAAAAATATTGTGTTAGGGTTAGGGACCACGAGATGGCGGCACTAGCTTGCCGCCTTCTTCACTGGGTACCAATGAATCAGTGATAACCTTGGACCAGCTATCTCTATGATTGGCTACCAGTGGAGATTGCACTGCCCACTCAGTCTCCAAACGTTAGATAGAGTAAACGGACACGCCTACTCCCCATATGGAAACAAATAGGTGTTAGCTGATTATTATTATTATTATTATTATTATTATTATTTACAGTATCTCCATGGAGTCTCGAGACTCATCGCGTGATATCCAAATCAACCATTATACACACAAATACTATCATACCTTCCTGGAATCCATTCACCATCAGGGAACTCACCTGACAATCCAGTCTGCTCAATCATCACTCTCCACATAAAAAATCTGGATTGCACAACCCTACTAACCACACTCTTACACAACTTCCATGGATGGCAGCTAGTTTTCTGACTATTTGTCATGTATTTTAAATTTTCAGTTACATCAATTTTATAAAATCCCTTTAATATCCTAAAATTTCTATCAGTTCCCTCTTTTACGTCTATCAACTAAACTTTGCTACCCACAAACTTTCAATCTATGCTCTTGGGGAGTATTCCATATTCTACATTCAGAGACGATTGACCATCTTGGTAACTTTACTCTAAATCTTTTGGACCACCTCCTGGTTCCAAGAAACCAAAGTGGCCAAATCTATGAGCAGTAGTCAAGATGTGGTAGAATCATAGCTCGTTTCATGATATATACATTCCCCTTGTCTAGTTCAATGTTAACATTGTTATAGAATGTGAACAAGTTGCTAAAACAGGATCTTCCCTTAGTAAGCCCATGTTGTTCATTGCAAAATAGATATTCGCTGTCAACCGATGTCTGAACGCGAGCCTTAACCAATTTTTCCAAAATCTTCACCACCACTACTGAGATACTAATCTGTTCGATAAATGGATACATCGGTCTTTGCACCACCCTTATGCAATGAAATTACCATATATTCTTGCAGAACCTTCCCTGTTCTGAGACTCATATTAAACATCCTGGTCAAAGGAATGGACAGTTCAGCTGAACACTCTTTTAGCACACGTGCTGATATCCAATCAGTTCCTATTGCTGAATTTGTATACAATTTGTGCAACAGCTCTAATACCACGTCCTCATACACTTGCGTTTCTTCATCTAGCAGTGAGCTCTATGTTGAGTACAACAGGTTGATAGCTTTTAAATATGGGCAAGTTTTAACTGAACAACCTCTTCTACATCTGTAACCTTCAGGCCATCTGCATTTAGAACAGTTATTCTTTCATATTCATTCTTTCTTTTACTTGCAGGATATCGATAGAATTCTTGTGGGTTGTCTTTAGCACGCAGAGCCAGTTTCTTTTCATACTCAGACTTTTCTTTCGGTATAACAGTGGTGACTATTCTAGCCTACTGCTTATAACGTTCATAACGGACGTAATCCTTATGCACACAGTATTCCTTCCACATCGTCCTTTTCTTACGAATCTTTTGCACGTCGTATTCTTCAAACTCTCGGGACACATCCTGATATCGCATCATTCAAGTGTTATTTAAATGCTTCCCATGCACTCTCGATATTCTTTCCATCTAGCAACCGATCCCATTCCACTGAATTCAGAATGCTCCTCAGTTGGTCATAATTTCCTGCTTTGTAGTTCAGCATGTAACCTTTTCTGAATGGAACATTCCTAAACGTACTCACTTCCCAAGTGAGTACTGCATGATCACTGTCACCAACCGGAGACAGAATAGTTACGTCTTTAACTGAAACACCTTCTGATACTATAATCAAACCTAACACTCTTTACTCTCGAGTTCCTTCTGCCACATGCTGCTTGAGGAAGTTGTCCTGAAACAGCTCAATAAATGCATTTTCATTCTTCTCATGAGATTCTACTGCTACCCAATCAATATTTGGATAATTAAAGTCGCCCATTATGATTATACTTTTCTCGTTGGTGATGCATTCTTCATTACTAGCAAGCGATCCACCAGATCCACTATAACAACACCCCATTATGTAATTAGATTCCACCTCAACTCTAACTGGGTTCAAGTCATCCGATATTATTAGTAGCACCCCCCCCCTCTCCAATCCTCTCTATTCTTCCTAAAAAATGCTGTACCCTTGACACTCGACACCAGTTAGTAGGTCTGATTATGATAGGCAGGTCTCACTAATCCCTACAATCTGAGGTCGCAACATATTGACTAAGGCAACAAACTCAGTCCCATTGTTTCTGTTACTCCTAGCATTCGTGTACAGATATAATGATCTACCTGTTTGTTATTTTTTATTGTTCTGTCTGGAGTCTGCTTGACACAGTTGGACAACTTGCAGATCTCTCTTATTTTCTAATGCCTTACACATGTAGACATCTTTGCACACATATCATGGATCCGCACCGGACGAACACAAACCTGAAATCGTTCTCTCGTCGTCAACTTTCCATGACAGAGCCCATTCCTGTCATTAATACAGTTATATAACATTGTCGCTCTTACACTCACATTCACACCATTCCTCCCTTTATAATTTAGTTTCCCTGACTCTCTGTTAGGTCTCATACCAGTCATTAGTTTTTCCAGACTCCTGATACCAATTGCATTGAGGTGTAGGCCGTCCCTCTTATACAAATCCAATCTTCCCTCAAAGTCCCTCCACACATCCAAAACTCACACTTCCATTCCTTCTATATAACCTGCGTATCGAATCATTTGCCATCATATCCCTTCTTCTTAATTCGTTTTTATCATAGCGAGGTAAAATACTAAAGACTTTCACTTTGTCACTTTTCACTCTCGCCTCTTCCAACAATCCTTTCATATCCTCTCTCATACTGAACTAATCTCCAGTTAAATCGTTCGTTCCTAAGTAGTGGTCCTAGTAACGAACCGTGAGGTATTCCCATAGTCACCATCATTCTCCTACGCTCAACTCCACATATACTAATCTCTGGTGTCTGTCCATCAGCCCTCCCCTATCCATGGTACTAGTCTCGTATCCATCTCCATCCTTCAGTTTTTGTAATAGTTTTGTATGTAGTATTCTCTCAAATGCATTGGAAAAATCGGCTATCATGATGTAGCTATTATCTTTGTCCAATTCTCTTATCACTTTATTATAAAATGTGAATAATTTATAATACTGAACCTACCGTTCACAAAGCCATGCTGCCAATTATAGAGTATCACATCCCTATTCACCCGCCGTTGTATTTTACCTTTCACCAAGTTTTCCAATACTTTAACAACCACTCCTGATATATCAATTGATCTGTAGTTTGCTACTTCTGTCTTGGAGCCACCTTTATGGAATTACTATATTACTCTGTTTTCACTCCCTTGGAACCCAACCAGAGCTGAGACTCAGATTGAACAACTTACTCAGAAGCAATGTCAATTCTCTTGTTCATTCACGTAGTACACTGGTTGATATGCCCTCCAGCCCTACTGATGTGTTCACATTCATATTTCTTAATATGCTGAACACCACCTGTTCATGTTGATATGCATCAGCAACTGTAAAATCACGTCACCACCTGGATTATGATGGGCGTGGATTTACTCTGTAGCCGTTTCCGTTCCAAGGTGAATTTGTAGGCATTGCCCATAAAGTATTCTTTGTGAGATTTTTTTAGGATAGTTCACCACTACTAGCCCCCGCCCCCCATTTTATCTGGGCTCGGACTGGAGTATAGCTGGGATCTATTCATGACTGTAATTGATGCGTGTTCATGGGACCAGTTTGCCTGTTCTGGGGGGGGGGGATGAAAAACACCCAGATCTTTACGACCAAAGGGCTTCGTCTATACTTACTGATCTACGGAGGCTCAGCATCTCAACTATTTTTTTTTTCGTTCGGTCACCTTCCTATCATGAGCATTGTTAAAATTATCCTACTCACAGTCATTTTTCCCCATACTTGCTCTTCTTCTTTACCGTCTAAGACGGGTTGAGTCTTCTCTTGAGCAGGATCTTCCAGTCTTCTTTATTCCTTGCTGTTCAAAAAAGTCCCTTATATGTTCTGCGAATAAAGAATTAATAAAGAACATCCCGAGATGTTCTTTATTAATTTCAGTCAGCTAATTCTTGGACTTCCGGTCTTCTTTTTTCATATGGAAAAGTATTGGCTAGGACGTTAGGAAGTCTGTCTGCGTCCATACATACAGTGTGGCTAAACCATCTCAGTTGTTGTTTTAAATTTTTTTCTATTGTCTTTTTATACAATAATTCTTGTCTGACAGCTGCTTGTTTTCTTTTCTATTCAACTTGTTTTATTTATTTTTCTTAAGCATTTCATTTCAAATTCTTCTTCTTCTGCAGCTTCTCCCACTTAAGTGGAGTCACTGTTGATGATGAGTCTCCTCCACATCCTCCTGTCTTGGGTTGTCACCACATTCAAGTTCTTCATCCTCAAGTCCTCTTTTACCAGCACCCTCCATCTCTTCTTTGTCCACCCACGCATCCTCCTTCCTTGCACATCCATCTGCATGACCCTTCTTCCCACATATTCATCCTCCCTCCTCATCACATGACCAAACCTTCTCAACCTTGCCTCCTGTATCTTCCCTCCTAAGTTCGTAACTTTCACTGTTCCCCTCACATATTCATTTCTCAGACGATCCTTTCTGGTCACACCGCACATCCACCTAAGCATTCTCATCTCTGCTACTTCCATCCTGCTGACGTTATTTTTCCTCAGGGCCACAGTTTCTATAGCATATGTCATAGCTGGCCTCACTACTGTCCTATGGATTTTGCCTTTCAGATTGATCGGCACCCTCTTAGAGCATAACACTCCAGCCATCTCCCTCCAGTTCTTCCAACCCGTTGTATCCTGCATCCCACTTCCTTCTCAGCTCCTCCATCTTCTTCCACTGTTGAACCTAAGTATCTAAAGTCCCTCCCCTTCCTGATGACATTTCCTTCCAGCTCCAGATCTGTCTGCTGGCCGCCGCGGTCTCTGCAAAACATATACTCTTTCTTACTTTTGCTGTCTTATGCCTCTCTCTTCCAGTACTTTTCTCCATCTTTCCAGTTTGGTTCTCACTTCTTCTCTTGAATCTGCACACAGCAAGATGTCTTCTGCATAAAACATTGTCCAAGGCGCATCCTATCTCACCTCCTCTGTAACCACTTACATCACAATGTTAAACAGAAACAGACTTAATGCTGACCCTTGATGCAATCCAGTGTTACTTGAAAACTTTCTGTCTGTCCCAGACAGGTCCGAACACTTCTCTTCACATTTCTGTACATCTCCTGCTCCAACCTGACATATTTCTCCGGAACCTTCTTCTCCCTCAGACACCTCCAGACTTCTTGCCTTGGCACTCAATCGTATGCTTTCTCCGGATCCATAAATGCCAGATGTAGCTCCCGTTGTTTCTCTCGAAACTTTTCCATCATCTGCCGTAACCCAAAGATAGCATCTGTTGTTGATCTACCAGGAAGCCAAATTGTTCCTTTGCAATCTCCACCTCCTTCCTCAATCTTCCATCAAGAATCCTTGCTAGGATTTTCATTGTGTTGGACATTAACTTTATTCCTGTGTAATTTTTAGTCTTGTGCATCCCCTTTACCATTGTAGATGGGGACAAGAATACTCTCCCTCCATTCCTCGGGTATATTTTCCTGTCGGCAAACTTTCATGAACAGGTCCCACAGCAGGTCAATTCCCTCTTCCCCCCAGTGATTTCCATGCCTCCACTGGAATCCTGTCGGGTCCCACCGATTTTCCATTCCTCATCCTCTTCATGGCCTCCGTCACTTCCACTCTACTGATATTCTGCACAATACCCTCAGAAGGCTGCCCATCTTCTCTGTGAGTCCTTGCATTTTCCTCATTCAAAAGTCCCTCAAAGTATATTCTCCATCTGTTTGTTATGTCCACATCCCATCCCTCCATAATATTTTTCCTTCAGCGTCTACGATCTGCCTCACATGTAAAATGTAAGATGTAAGCATTTCATTTCAAATACCTGCAGTTTTTTCTCCTCTCTTTTCTTAATTGTCCATGCTTCTGCTCCATAGATGACTGTATAATTATTGATTTATATTATCATATTCATATTCATATGAAACTCACCATGGACCGTTTGTCCAGGCGGAACGAATTCTTTGTTGATAGAAGTGTGGAATTTACACTAAAGGTGTGGTATTTACAATTAAGACAGGGTACATGTGGAATTATCGGGCTTGTAAATATAACAACTTAGGACTTCGATTAGTTCAGTGCCATGGCATATACAACTGCAAAGGGCTAGAAGTTGATAGTGCATGGGAGGCAGTTAAGAAGTGTTTGCATGAAGCAATGGCTGACTGTATACCTAGAGTCCGAATAATAAATCAAGTAGGGGTTAAATGGATGAATAACACCATTAAGCTTGAGCTGCAAAAAAAGAAACAACTATGGAGGGAATTTAAGGAGTTCATGTGCCTAGCGTTCATGTGACCGGCAGGCACATGAACGGTATAAAGCACAGGCCAGAAAGGTAACGAGTGTGGTAAGAAAAGCAAAAAAGGATTACGAAAGAACATTGGCCATGCAGGCTAAAGAGAATCCTAAACAGTTTTTTCGATATGTTGCAAGCAAAAGAAAAAATGTACATGGCAGAATGATTTTAAAGAATGCCGATGGTAGGGAGGTAACTGAATAAGTTGATATAGTTGAGTTACTGAGTGAGCACTTTGCAAGAATATATCATCCAGGTGGTTACATTGCAGAAATGAATGAACCAATAGATTATACGGGGATTGCGGTGAATGAAGTGGAGGTGAGTAGTCTATTGCATAATCTCAATATCAATACATCTGTGGGATTGGATGGTATACCAGCTCGTGTCGTACGTGAAGCGGCTAAAGAATTGTCAGTACCCTTGACCATTTTGTTTAATTTGAGTTCTCGGGTCTGGGTTAGTCCCGAGGAGGTGGAAAGTGGGGAAAATAGTTCCACTGCATAAAGAAGGTTTCAATACTGCTGTTGTAAATTACCGACCGATTAGCATATCAGGAATCGTTCTAAAGTTCTTGCAGAAATTAGTCAAGAAAAGAATACAGGATTGGATAGATGAAAATGGGATATTGTATGGGGGACAACATGGATTTGTTAAGGGTAGATCATGCTCAGTAACTTGCTCACGTTTTATAACACAGTGATGGCTGAGCTGGATAAGGATAATGGGTTTACAGTGATTCTACTGGACCTTGCAAAGGCCTTTCACAGGATACCACATGGAACTCTATTCAGTAAACTGGAGCAGATAGGGATGGATATAGGGTTGGTGAGATGGATAGGAAGGTGGTTGATGGAGAGATACCAGAGAGTGGTTTATTCAGGAGTTGAGTCCAAAAGATGGCTTGTGACTAGTGGCGTGTCACAGGGTTCTGTTCTTGGACCACTACTTTTCAATTTGTTCACCAATGATATAGGAAAGAATCTGTGAGGGAGTGTTCACTTGTTTTCTGATGATGCAAAGTTGGGTAGAGCAATTGTGAGTGCACAGGATGTCAAAATTTTACAGGGTGATTTGGAGGACTGGGCTAGGAAAAATGGATGTCAATTTAATGTGGCAAAGTGTAAGGTTATGCATTTTG
This sequence comes from Typopeltis vanoorti, assembly GCF_054136105.1. Lineage (NCBI taxonomy): Eukaryota > Metazoa > Arthropoda > Arachnida > Uropygi > Thelyphonidae > Typopeltis > Typopeltis vanoorti. The sequence goes on from NC_143549.1 coordinate 133,069,147, forward strand.
GGGTGAAAACAATAGCAGCAGTATATCACATTGGTGGAACTGTACTCCAGGAGATTGATGAGGCCAGGGATTTGGGAGTGTTGGTGGATAAGGAGTTGAAGTTTAAGGGGCACATTGCAAAAGTGGCTAAATCAGCTCATCAAATCACTTGGCTGCTAAAAAATACATTGACAAGCAAGTTATTGTTCCTCTGTATCAAGCCTTGATAAGATCCCATCTAGACTATTGTGCCCAGATATGGGCGCCAGGGTTCTTCTTGATGGGGAGGAGGTGGAGAGGATCCAGAGACGAGTGACCAAGATGATAGCAGGTCTGTGGAATAAACCTTATGAGAACAGGTTGAAGATTTGTGGGTTGCAAAAATTGGTCAATATTCGGAAAAGGGGTGATATGATTGAGACTTTCAAATTACTGAAGGGTTTCTATAAGATTAATCCAGAAGATATTTTTGAGTATAGGACTGGTGGTGGGAGGACTAGGGGCCATACATGGAAGCTGGGCAATAATGTGGTTAGCAGGGGTGTTAGAGCTAGGTTTTTTACTTGGAGAGTGGTGAATGAATGGAATAAGCTGCCACAGTCTGTTGTGGTTGTTATGACCGTGAATGAGTTCAAGGCGAGGTATGATAGTTATTGTGTGATTGTAGAATAGTTGTTCTTGACATGATGTTAGGGCCTCCCGCGATGAGTCTGTAAATTCCTTGGAGTTGCCCGGAATAATAATAATAATAATAATAATAATAATAATAATAATAATAATAATAATGCCCTTGGAATCGAAGAAATAAATCAGCATTGTCTTTTAGTTTTGACTTCTCCAAACGACTGTTTTTCGGATGCCCCTCTTCTGTGGTCTCCGCTCAGCACTCTGGCGCTTTGTTTCGTGCTCATACTTAAAACACCACGTTTCAAGGAAGTTTGAGTCCTTACGAGCGGTTTTAATGAGATCCTTGCAGTGTTCAATTCGATACATTTTTTGGTCGTTGGTCGACTTGTGGGGAATAAATGGCGAATTCAACTCTCGGTCCAAATGTTGTGCACAATTGATTTAGGAAACCCCAGTTCATCTTCAATCAATCTCACGGACGATTTCGGGTTTTCTTTGATGAAATCAAGCTCCGCCCTTTTTGGGTTTTAATAGGTTTTTGGACGGCTTTTCATCTAGCGTCTCACGGCCACTTTGAAATCGCTTAAACCAGCGATTTTCAACCGTTTTCATAACACGACATACCTAGAGAAATTATTAAACTTGTGCAGCACACTGAAAATATGTTCTTTTAATTTTTTGATGATCTGGCAAAAAATAGGCATAAGTTTGATTGATTTACACACACAAGAAGATGGAAGACAAGACAAGACACTAATAAATAAATGCGCAAATTACGACATTATTTTTTTCAATTAATTTGTTTTCATAAATCTTGTGGCACACCTGAAGACCTCTCGCGGCACACCCGTTGAAAATCGCTGGCTTAAACCACTCGTAAATTTGAGTACGGGATAAGCTTTCATCACCGTTTGCTTTTTGAAGCATTTGATGCGTTTCGGTAAAACTTTTTTTACCAAGTTTAACACAAGAGTCAATCATAGCTCTCTGTTTGAAATCTCATTTTCCGAACGTTCTCAAAACACATTATCACTCTTGGCACCATAACTTGGCTTCTATTGAAATAAATGTCATAAACAGTTGATACAACACTAATAAAGGTTGTTGCCGCTTTCTACAACAAAAAGATACAACAGGTGGCGTCACTAGTTTCTTCTATTTTCGAAAAGTTTGGTTTCTTTTTGGACAGAGGGCGTTTTTGGACCGTAAATTTTACAGGCCAAAGTTAACCCCGTGAGAATGGCCAGTCCTCAGCAGAGTGCTAGCAGAATCGAATGATTGATTACCTTCCAACTACTAACCGCGCTCAGACTTGCTTAACTTTTTTCGTGAGCCATTAGTAGCAGAAACTCTACCAATTGACCAACCTTTGCTTGCGCGTTAGCAACTGTATAAATCCGTTCCCAACCTGCTATGCCCCTTCCCCCGCTCCAGTCGATGTCCCCATAGTTAAAGTCTCCTATAATAATAATACTAATTCAGCCTACACTCATTGTGCTGATTGCCAATACATGACATGTATATCTTCCTGTGGACCCCCCCCCCAGTCTATAGCAGTACCCAACAACGTGGTTTGTCCCTTTGACTCTGTCTTACAGTAGGTAGCCTCAAATGAACCATCTCCCTCAGACCTAATACCCGCTTGAACTTTTAATTTTGTTGGTTGTAATTCTGCAGTAATATCCCACATCCTGTCCTGTTCCTTCTGTCCTCCGTGAAAATACAATACCCTTTACATTTTATGCCCTTTAACTATACCATATTCAGTTAACTAGATCTCGGTGATGTCTATAATTTTTGGCCAAGTTGAGATTAAAAATGCAAAATATCCTCACCCTTATTATTGTGACTCTTTTTACTAAAAAGAGAAATTCTCTCTACCACTCTTGTCCTTTGCCTCATTTCTATTGTACTGTATATCCGAAGTACATATCTACTGTTCTGTATATGCTCCTAAGTTACGAACTTAGGAGCAAAGATACAGGAGGCAAGGTTGAGATGGCTTGGTCACATGATGAAGAGGGAGGAAGAGTATATGGGAAGAAAGGTCATGCAGATGGATGTGCAGGGGAGGAGGAAGAGGGATGGCCAAAGAAGAAAAGCAGGGAGATGGTGGAGGAGGATTTGAGGATGAAGAACTTGGATGTGGCTACAGTCCAAGACAGGAAGTTGTGGAGGAGACTCACCACAAACAGCGACCCAATTTAAATGGGGAAAAGCTGCAGAAGAAGAAGAAGAAGATTGGTGCCAAAGGAACAATATGTCCTTTTAGCTTTACTTAAGACTGAATAACTCAGTCAATGACATACCTGAGAAAAATGAATATGATGAGGAGGGAGGAAGAGTACATGGGAAGAAAGGGCATGCAGATGGATGTGCAGGGAAGGAGGAAGCGGGACGGCCAAAGAAGAGGTAGTGGAGGAGAACTTGAGGATGAAGAATTTGGATGTGGCTACTACAGCCCAAGACAGGAAGTTGTGGAGGGGACTCACCATAAACAGCGACCCTACTTAAGTGGGAAAAGCTGCAGAAGAAGAAGAAGATTGGTGCCAAAGCAAGAAATGTACTTTTAGCTTTACTTAAGACGGAATAACTCAGTCAATGACATACCTGAGAAAAATAAATAAATAATACAGGCGGTTATCACGGTTATCTAGACCACATCTAATTGTGAATCACTATGTGTGTTTTTTCCCCCTTCCCCCTGTATTGCAGGTAATGGTTTATTAATAGTTTAAGCGGTCATATCCGTGCGTAATTGACGTAAATAAAGCATTGAATTACGTAAGATATGCAAACGAAAATTTTGAGTAATTTTCCCAAATGGAAAAGTTATTCAGAATAGTTCGGCTTAAGGAACACACCAATCAGTTTGGTCATCAATTACGTCATTAAAACTTTTCTCTTTTGGCAACAGATTGTCCTCTTCTTCCCTTCACGTATTAGGCCTAGTGGCCTGTTACGGAGCTATCCTTAGCCCTTCTAAGCCGTACTCGTCCTGAGAATACGGTGGCTAGCCCTGTACCTCCCAGTGTGTCCTATGTCTGTAGATGTGTGTGTTCAAGGGGCCGATTTGCCTGCTTTGCGGGAGGAAAAACCTCAGATAAACTTTAGAGAAAAACAATGCAGTCCACGCCCAAGACCGGCTAACTTGGCTATGTCTGAAAAAGATCCTTAAGCTTCTCACGTCGGCGACGGTAATCGAACCCAGGACACTCCTTTCCCAGGCATATGGTTGCGAAGTGCATAGCCACTAGGCTAACCGCACGAACAGATTGTCATGCTTATGGATAACTGTAGTATTAATTGCTATAATACTTTTCACTTTTTCTTTATTTTCAACAACTGTACAATGCTAGTGCGAAGTAAGTTTAACCTGCTGTCTATCCCAGTGTTCGATACACTATCATCAGTGAAATGTAATAGGTTTAAGTGTCTTCTTTTAACTGGAAATTACAGCACTCTTGCTTTGAATTTATCTGCCGTTATTAACAACAATAAAATAAAATAAACAGTTTATAATTCACAGCGAATCACCAAAACAAAGAGATATAGTGAGCAACTAAACCCTAAATAAACCGAATTCACTAATACTGCACTTTGGGTGATTCATGGTAGGTGGATGCCGAGGCTCTAGCTGGGTGGGTCCTCCAAAATTACTGCCAATTTAAAGGCCCCATAAGCGCTCTAGCGCCTCGAAAAATGTAAGTACGGCTCTGGTAGCATCATGTCTAAAACTGTCGTATGAGCGAATGCAGCGTCGTATAAATGGACTTTGATCAAACTGAATAGTGTTGTATGAGGGATCGTAATAAGGCAAGGTATTCCTATCAATTAATCTACTATTAACTAATTTAAAAAAATGACTTATCTTTCAGTAGCGTTCACGACACACTTCACACTATGCGCCATTCTGTGGCGTTATACCTATACCTAACACCTGATTTTCCTGCTTCTGTTTATTCGCTATTTATTTTACCAACATTTGCTCAAAACGTCAAACTCCAAATTGATTTAAATGTATACAATTTTATATATATAACTGTGTTGTCTCTCATCATGTTCACTAGTTCATTCCACACCATTCCTCGTAACCTAGAAATTGTTTATGCCAACAACATTGAAGTCACCTTCAATGGTGTTGGCATAAACCTTAGACTTCAAAAAACCCCAAAGCAAAAAGTCCAACGGCGTTAAGTCACATGATCTGGGCGGCCAATTCTGATCACCAAAACGGGAAATTATACGACCAGAAAATGACTCATGCAGTAATTGAATTGTTTCTCCGGCTGTATGGCCTCTGTAGCGCAATTGGAAGAATTACGGTACATTGTGCCCTTCGATTGGAATAGGCTTAAGTTCGATTCTCGTCGCGAAGGGAGGAATCTTTATCTGGTCGATTTCAATCGAAGGTGAGTTAGCCTATCTCATACGGAGGTATCAGGGTTTTTTCTCCCGGAAACTCGAGTTTTTCATCCCGCATACAGACAAATCGGCCCTTCAGAACACACGCAATTTACAGACAAAACATACTAGTTGTGGTAGTGGTGGAGGTGGGCGGTAGATGGCGTTGATGGAGATGATTCGTAGTAGTGGTTCGGTGTAGTGGTTGAGACAGTTGTAGGTGTCCTCCCGTGATGAGTCTTCGGACTCCTTGGAGGTGTCAGGAATAATAATAATAATAATAATAATAATAATAATAATAACATGGCAATAAACTTATTATTATTATTATTATGTGACATCTGCAAAGAGTCCTTGGACTCGTCATGGAGGACTACACAAAACAACTCCATCTCCTCTACTTAATCCTTAATCCTACCATCCACTACCACCACTAATAGTATTTATTATCTCTAAATTGCGTGTGTCTTGTTTTTCATCCTGCTTATATAGGCAAATCGCCTCTATGCGGGATGAAAAAACTGAGTTTCCGGGAGATAAAACCTGCTACCTCACCTTCAATTGAAAAGCTCAATATGAAGATTCCTCTTGTCAATACTGGAATTGTATTGTGGTCTTTTCTAATCAAAGGGCGCAATGTCCCGTTCTTTCAATGTACTTTCAATTGCGCTATGGAGATGCTTATAACTACAGGGTGTCCCAAAATTCACGCAAGATGTAATTTTGATAGAAAACACACGTTTTTAATTAAAAATTGTAATTTCTTATTGATTCATAAAGTATACAATATAGGGTTATGCATGGAATAGCATATCGGGTAAATGGCCTCCATGTCTTTGCTGGCACATATGCACTCTTTTGTCGAAATTTTCCATGACCATTTTGCATAAATGTGGCTGAATTTCGTTAATACAGCGCTCAATTTCCTCCTTCAAGACGTGGGTGGTCGTGGGGTTGTTGGCATAAACCTTAGACTTCAAAAAACCCCAAAGCAAAAAGTCCAACGGCATTAAGTCACATGATCTGGGCGGCCAATTCTGATCACCAAATCGGGAAATTATACGACCAGGAAATGACTCATGCAGTAATTGAATTGTTTCTCGGGCTGTATGGCATGTGGCACCGTCTTGTTGAAACCACGTCGTCCACATCCATATCTTGCAATTTAGGCACAAAAAACTGGATTATCATGTCGCGATAGCGAACACCATTAACTGTTATTGCCTTACCAGCTGCATTTTCGAAAAAGAATGGACCGATGATGCCTCCAGCCCAAAATCGGCACCAAACAGTGACACGTTGTGGATGTATTTGTTTCTCAACAATCCCTCGTGGATTTTCTGAACCCCCAAATGCGACAATTTTGTCGATTAACGAATCCATCAAGATGCGCATATCGCTGAAGATGATTTTGTTCGAAAAATGAGCATCCACTTGTTGTTCCATAATCCATTCAGCAAACTCTCTTCGCTGTGTGCGGTCAGTAGGCTTCAGTTCTTGAGTCAATTGAACTTTGTAAGCATAAAGATTCAAATCTTTCGTGAGAATACACTGTAGAGACTTCTCGAAATGCCCAATTCAAGACCACGGTGCCGAATTGATGTTTCTGGACTCTCAGCAACACTCTCACGAACTATTTCGATGTTTTCTGTTGAACGACTTGTTGAAGGACCGCCGGAGTGTATAAGATCGCTAATTGATCCAGTTTCCTTGAATTTTTTAATTAATCTTTTCACAGTTGAAGTTAAATCACTATTTCGACCATATTTTGTACGAAAGTTGCGAACTGTAGCTGCCAAACTTTCATTATTTTTAAAATATTGCTCAACAATGAAAATGCGTTGTTCTTTCGTGTAGCGCTCCATTTTTAATAACGCTGAACTGTCAGCTGTCGCGCTGTCTTTTTTTTTTTTTTCTCATTGGCAACACTTTACCACACAAATGGCTCTAAATTTAAATCTTGCGTGAATTTTGGGACACCCTGTATAATCTCTGTTACTTTTCATTTCTTCTAGCAACACTTTTATCGTCTTTTTTCATTCCATACTGCTCACTTTTCAAATCATCACCTGTGACAAAAAATATATCTTTATAATAAATAGACAAACAAAACTGTTCACGCGAAGTAACTTTCCAATTTGCGGCATATATTTATTATTATTACGTGACATCTCCAGGGAGTCCAAAGACTCATCGAGGGGAGGGCACCTACTCCACAACAATTCTGTCTCCACCACTTAATTCACTAATTACAACGAACCGCAACTGCACTAACGCCATCTACCGGTACTAGTAATTTCGCAGACAATCACAAACAACCACGCCAACGGCGGGATTGGAACCTGCAGCCTTTTGGCTGGAGAGTGGATACGATAACCACTCAGCCAATCATGCTGGCTTTTTTTTAAATAAAAAAACACGTAGTGATTTTATATCTCATGCAAATCGTTTTTCTTTGTTAGAGTAAAATATGGATGACAGTTAACCATAATACACATACATAATATACTAGGATTTAGTATATTATGCTATTAATTGTGTTGTTATTGTTGCCAATCAACGTTTTACAGGATGAAAAATCTCGCAATTTCTTTATGAGATCGGCTAGCTCACCTTCAGCTGAAAAGACCTTATAAAATTTCGCCGCGTAGTAGCTTGAATGCGAACTCAAGTCTTTTTTAGTGGAATGTAAATTTAATTTATGAAAGTTATCAGTAGCATACTTAAGCTAATCATTCAATTGATTTTTAAGGCAGTTAAGTAATATTTCTAACTCCTTAATTTTGAAGAAAAATATTATTTATATATATATATATATATATATATATATATATATATATTGTGATAAATATTCCCACAATAAACGGGCATCAATGGTATGAAATATCACTTGGTCTATGTCGTGGAATGAACGAATAGTTCCCTAAGGTAGACATGGATGAACAACCTGTTGAACGTTACTGATTTTACTTTCTAATTTGCATCGATTGCTGAAAGGTCTCGCATACCATTCGGAGCCGATAAGTAGCTTCAGCCGTTGTAAGTCGATCTTCACTTTACCTCGTATCTTAAAAAAAAACTAGGGATGGATGCTATTTTAAATTTTAAGCGAAGAGATGAGGATAATTATTATCACATCTTGGGATGCGGTGAATTATCTACGGTAAGCGACGTAGATATAACTTGGGCTTATAAGTGTGTTATTTATACTGTACACTCAAAAATTCCACCTGTATGTTCTGCTTTCTTCCCCTTCCTCCCATGATTTGTGTTTGCTTATTAATAAACCGTGCAAGTTTATTCCGTCTGTTCTACTGGACGTATTATTTGGTACAACTTTGTGAATCCCTCCGTCCTAGTTACGTCATATGTCGCTGGAGAAACGCGGTTGTGTAAGGAACGTTAAATGTTATACATATGGTTCTTGCCTGATAATGGTAATGAATTGTACCTGAATGCTTGGGTTCGATTCGCATTATTGTAGGAGAAGAACATTTATCCGATTTCTGTCCGTATGATTTCTTTGTGGATAGATAATAGCATTTGTATCAGTTTGATATATATATATATATATTTTTTTTTTCCAATTAAAACTGCAAAAACTTGCTAGTTTCTTTTAATAGAGATTTGCAACATAAAAAAAATAAAAATAGATAAGCTATTAGCATAGTTAATAATAAAGTATATAATAAATAATATAAAAATATAACACAATAAAATAATTAATAATTATAATAAATAATAAATTATTAGCATAATTAAAATTTTCCATCTTTTTTTTTCTTTCCACATTCATTTTCGGTCCACACCTTAAAGGTGGCTATAAGAAACCTTATGATCTCTATTATTATTATTTATGGAGAAATAACATTTCCATGAAGTTCAGAGACTCATCATGGGAGACCCAAATCAACCATCATACACACAAAACATATCATACTTCTCCTTGAATTCATTCACCATCATGGAACTCGAAACCAATTCTGGCAATCCATTCCACTCACTCATCAATCTCTATGCAAAAAATCTGGTCCACACACTCCTACTACCATGCTCTTACACAACTTCCATGGATGGCCCCTAGTTTTCTGACTATTTGTCATATATTGAAAATTTCTCACTTGTATCAATTTTATAAAACCCCTTTAATATCTTAAAAGTTTCTGTCATGTCCCCTCTTTTTCACCTATTAACTAAATTTTGTAACCCAGAAACCTTCAACCTATCCTCATAGGGAGTATTCTGTGGAATACTCCCTATGAGGATGGGTTTTTCCATTTTCACCAGTGTGCACACCCAGAGGAGGGGCCTGGCACAAAGAAAAAAACACTAGAAAATTTTCCAAAAACCTTTTCCTAATTAAATTTCATTTTTTTAAATTTATGTTGTGTTGTGTCTTCTATTTCTATACTACTTATGAATTAGCGATCATTGCAGATGCTCAGTCATAGGTTGTATGCGATGCGTAGTATGTATTCTCAAATCATCTACTCAACGTCTCCCCCCCCCCCCAAAGATTAAATCCCGAGTGCGCTACTGCCTTTCATCATCTTGGTCAGTCTTCTCTGAATATTTTTAATGACCTCCTTGTCCCCAAGAAACCCAAGTGACTAAATGTGTGAACAGTGGTCAAGGAGATGTGCTTTGCATTATGGGAGATACTAAGACAAGGAGTGATGAGAGCTTGGTCTACCTTTACTACGAGTTGTCTCAGTCCTGAAGATACTTCAGGTGCAAACTTTGTTTGCTTACACTTGGATAAAGGATTAAACTAAATTTATTGTAGTCTAACCAAGTGGGAAAAAACTTCCAACATCTTTCTCTAAATCCAGAGTAATTTAATAATAAGGTGGTACACCTTTTGGCAACTCATATAGGTAAATATGACTTCTCCGTTGCTTCTGCTTTAGTATCACCACTTCTGGGTCTGGCTCCCACTGACGAAACCTCAATAAATCGAAACCAGTCTGGGTAGTGGCCCTTCCCTTAATGCATAGCATTATACATGTTCGCAAGGAGATGTGCTTTGCATTATGGGAGATACTGAGACAAGGAGTGATGAGAGCTTGGTCCACCTTTACCACGAGTTGCCTCAGTCCTGAAGATACTTCAGGTGCAAACTTTGTTTGCTTACACTTGAATAAAGGATTAAACTAAATTTATTATAGTCTAACCAAGTGGAAAAAACTTCCAACTAAGCTAATTATCTGGGTACCAGTCATCTCTGGATTTTAGTTTCAATTAATTTTTATTTTGTTCATCTGCATGGGACTGGTGAAAAAGGATAGCTTTTTGGCTATATGATGATATAAAAGAGCCGAGGCATTTTTTTTCTATCTCTCGACTATCCATCTGTCTTTTCTTTCTCCTCATACTATCAGGTACTTTTCCATCTCAAACTAGTCTGTATAATGTCCTTCTCTTAATGCTACTTAGCAATATACACATCTGAAAGGAAGTATACTTTGATTATGAGATACTTAGTCAACAGCCTCTATACAAGTAGTCTAGTCATGAAGATACTTCATATGCAGATTTTTTTTGGCTTATATTTGGGTAAAGGATTAAACAAGAATATATACTTGCAAGTATAAGTATAATTTAAAAAGTGTGTTATTGTACCCGGTGTGAGACCACTGCCTCGCTTATTGGAGGCCTGAACATTGATCTGTACAGCAGGATTTCCAGATTATGCAAAAAATGAACATACAAATATATAATTGATAAAAATAGAAAACAAAATTAAAAAAAATTCTTAGCCCCCACCTGCCAACAGTAGAAAATGTACTACAGATATGCAAATAATCTTTCATGGGTGGGAGCAACATACAGATAGTAAAGAAGAGCGTCTAGACTGGTAATAAACTTTTCATAAGATAATCTGAGATGTTTGACATTTCTTTGGTGATATGTTGTTGCAGGTGGAGGAAATAAGAGATCTTGGAGTGATGATGGATAAGGATCTGAAATTTAGAGGACATATTGCCAAAATTGTGAAGACAACACAACGAATTCAGGAATGAATGCAGAGGCACTGACTTGTAGAAGTAAAGAGATTCTGGTTCCATTGTATAAGGCTCTGATTAGGCTGCATATAGACTACTGTGCACAGATTTGGTTACCTGGTTTTCAAAAAGATGAAGAGATGTTGGAAAGGGTGACTGACTAAGGTAGTTTCTGATTGCTGGAATGTTGAATATGTAGAAAGGTTGAAAAGATGCAATTTACAGAGTCTAGTGGATAGATGGAAGACTGGTGATATGATATAGACTATAAATTGGTAGGGATTGTTATAAGATTGTTGAAGGAGTTTTTCATAAAATGGTAGGAGATTGGGGGGAGAACAAGAGGTTATTCCTGGATATAAGGAGAGTGTGAGCAGGAGAGTAAGAAGCAGGTTTTTTTTTTTTTTTTTGCATGGAGAGTTATGAATGATTGAAATCCATTACCTGAGAGTGTGTCATCTGCAGTGAATTTGAATGTGTTTAAGGCATGGTATGATGAGCTGTGTGTGTGTGTGTGACAAAAGGGACTTCCTAGATGAGTCTGTGACTCCATGGGATAATCTTGAGATAATAATAATAATTATAGTATTTAGAACCTAGCATGAACAACTCCCTCTCTTCTGTTTCTGTCACTGCTTAATTTCTTGCATTTTATTTGTCTGAGCTAACTGTCAGGATGACTGCCAGTGATTAATTAACTTTGCTTTTATTAACTGTCTGCAAATTGCTCAGAGAACTGATGGAGAAAGTACAAGCTAACTAAGCAGCTTCATCTGCAGTGCTATTTCCCTTGATTTCAAAGTGGCTGGGTATCCAACACAATAGAACACCAAAATTAAGATTTTGGTGTTCTATTGTGTTCTATTTGTTTGATACAATAATGGTAAAACATCATAAAGGACTGGATGTAGATTTTGCACAGGATAGGAGATGGTCTGTAAAGAACTCAATGAGTCTGCATAAATCACATATTGTTGATAGAGGAGCAAACTATATGTCATGCAACTCAGCTGTATACTTACTACTTACTGCATTCAAGTTGATTGTGACACACGCATTGTGGGTTAGGAGAAACAGTAGCAGTGCAATCAAACAGAGGAACTCAGGTCGCTTGCCATCAGTATTGACAAGGCAGGAAATCTGAGTTGGGGCAATGAGAGACCGTATGATGGAATACAAACCTCTCATGGAGGAATATTATCATGTTTTGTATAGGTGATATTGTCAGCATTCGTGCCAACAGCTTACATAATCTCTTTCACATGCATACTAAATTAGGAAATGGTAGTCTGATATATGTAATATTGTAAACGGTGGCATTTGTAAAACTTTGCTCCTTTGTAAACTTTGGGGTTACTATTTATTTACTATTATTAATGTCTTATTCTTGGTTTTATCTTACTTTACCTTCCATGTCTTTATATATTCTTATACTTGAGAGCACTAGAAATTAATTTTTATTTAAAGACTGTGCCACCAAGCTTCCTTGTGGTATAAGAAATAGTAGTACTCCCAGTAGGTTCTAATCTAACACAAAATCCTCTCTTAATTAAATTACAGTCGTGGCTTTCTATGTGTTCACTATCTCATCTATCATTTAATTCCCCCCACCCCACCCCGCTCACAGGATCGTATTTATTTAGAAACAGTGCATTGCATATTAAAGATCAGGTGGTACTCATTCAATATAATAACAAGCATGTTTATTAAATACTAAGACTGAATATACAATACATGCAATAGGGAAGTTGCTTCTTATATCTTCAACTTAAGCTACACACTCTATATGACAAATTTCTACAGCATACTTCCACAATTATGTAACATATCTTACAAAATCACTGCAATATAATTTATGACTCCTATTTTGAGCAGACTAATTTAGAACAGAATCTCTATGGTAATTTTCTGTAATTATGCAGCATAAAGCCTTAGAATTCCTTACAATTAACAATTAAACATTTTGTCCAATCACTTCCTAGGAATTTGCTATGCTCTGATCCATACACTTAATAATTCCAACCATAAAATTGCATTAATTATTTTCAGGCTATAACTATCTTATCACATTAAACTTAGCAGTCCATTAAGGTAATTTTATCATGTTTTGTATAAGTGATAGAAATATTATCACATACCAAATAATATACAACAATTGACTCACATGAATTCTTTTTGCCTTTAGTGCACTTCTTCTCTATTCGTCTCAGCGTCCTTAGTTTCCTTTTCCATCTCGGGTTTTGAGTTCTTTCTTTAGAGGTTTACGGAGCACCGGCATTTCATTCAGAATGATTGGCGGGCCTGGAACGCGATTTCCCAGCATCTTGGAGCTCCAGGCAAAGTGGATTCAGTGTACCGAGCACATGCAGATTTGTCTGATCGACAATGCATCGGGTCCGGCTCAGCTGCTCCCTCCATAGCTAATCGCTTCTGGTAACCGTCATTTTTGATTGGACAATTTACCATGGATTGACCTCCTCTTCTTTCTCTCCTCCCAACTTCTGTGTGTCCTAGCCGAAAATTGTCAATCTCGATGAAGATCCTAGCCTTATATTCAATCTTCTTCGGAACCTTGGGTTAACGATTGAAACCCCCAAATATTTCCTCGTGACTCTCTTGATTCTTTTGATCTAATGTTTCCGCCGACTTCTCTTTTCTCCCCTTTCATACACCTTTAATCTGTTTTACCGGACTGCGGAATTATGTTTGATTCATGCCACCCCTTTCTCTACTGACCTTGAAAGTCGTCTTAGACTGAACTTGTAAACAAAAGAGTTCTATTATACTACAATCAGAGCTCTAACTTCAAATAACATTCCGATGGCAAGGCATTGCCCTTTGCTTTACCATTTTAACATTCCTTGTTTATGCGAGCAAGCAAGCTAATTCCCTTTGGGCTGTATACATAGGCTTTTAGTATTCTATTTACAATAACAAAGTTTATTTTTATAAGCTTTCTAGATGTGACCACTGTAAAAATTGATGCAATAAAAAATTTGGAGAAAATTCACGCTGCATTGAATTTTACGATATCAAACTTCCCAATGTAGGGAAACAATACTAGTCCACATAGGATGCTCAGGCACAGACTTTATTTTTAGGACATACTTAAGTGCTCTTTCCATCCAAGTGAGGGAGTAGGTTCATTTGTCTCACATGAAAACGTTGAATGGGTAACACTGCAAAATGCAATATGATGGATGGGATTCAACTACTGCAGAGTACTCTCTCTCCCTTGCAGAAGCATAGACGTGATCCACAATCAAGTGAACAAGTGCATGATGACAAGGGCAAGGCAAAGAACTTTGATTAGCACCTATTCTGTAGAGCAGTGTTTCACAAAGTGTGGTACGCGTACACCCAGGGATACGCGAAAGGTCTTTAGGGAGTATGTGGCAATTATCGGCTATGCATAATTAAAGGATTCATTATATACATTTTAATGACTCCTTTAATATTTTATTTACTTTATTATTATTATTTTAATACTTTATTATTAAATAATAGTAATTATCTAATTGTACAACAAAGTGCAATTAGTGACAACCGGGATAAAACGGCACTAACTAATGAATCACATCCCCTCACCAACAGAAACTGCTGTGTAGACCAAGCAAAACCATATGTTGCCGGTGGAACATATGGTTTTGCTTGACACCACCCCTGTCATTAACGTGTTAAAACTAAGAAATATATAGTGAATGTGTTTCAGATATTATGGAATTCAGTTGAAGGGAATGAGCATTTCAACTCAACTGTTGGAATGCTAATTTGTCTTTGGTTCGCACGATCTTTTGTTAATACCGCACCAATCATATGCAGTTCTTTGCTGCTCTACATATCTCAAGTCTTGTAAATTACTGGTAATTTTTGCTTGAAATAATGGGAAAGATGATGATGCTATTTGGGTAGATGACTTTGACGATGCATACAAAGAAACTGTTCTAGATGCCAAAAGTAGTGATAGCGAATAGGAGCTTCTTGGTAAGTCACACCATTTTCAGTTTTTTTCTGAAAACTTTAGTTTCCGAAAATTCCTGCACATATCTCGCAACACGATTTTTTAGCTTTAATTTTGGGAAAAAAGTTAGGGTTATATTTGAGTAAATACAGTATTTTTTTTTTTTTTAGCTTTGAAATTCTTATGTATGGATCATTGGTTAAAGATTGGATTTATAAAACCCCCAAAAGAGAGCAATATAGCAAATACAAGTAGCTGTAAGCAACAAGCAAACGTTGATATTGTATCTGGATCAAATTAAATTGATAAGCGTGTAATCTGACATCTCTAGAGAACTAAAATTTAAAAATAAATCATATGTTTTGTTTACATGAACATATAAATTCAAATAAAATAGATATTTAATTTGAATTAATATTTTTAATTAATTTATTAATTTTCATTAATTTAAAAATAAATTAAAAATAATTAATTTAAAAATAAATTAATTATTAATAAATTAAAGACATAATTCTGTATGTTAGTCAAGTAAATAACAGTTTAATATCCGACGTTTCACTGACTAATATCTGTCAGCATTTTCAAAGGATAAACTGGTAAGCAATAGAAAGTAACAAAAACTAGGAAACTAACTGACAATTCTAAAAATTATATAAAGTTATCACTGTGGGTGATAACAATACGACACATGATACAATACGCGTGTCGCAAATACAACGTTTTATTTGTTGAGATATTTATTGTAATTTTCATGAAAGTTCATTTCTTTTTGGCTAAATGATCTGATTAGAGTTTTCCATATATCTGGTAGGATTAGGCCTTGATTCTTATTTAAGTTACTTGTTGAACGGGCGACTGTAGCAGCTTCTTTGCATGTTCTGGAATGGTAGTTCTCTTCTCTTCTATGTAGGGCATATGACTCATATCGTATTCAATATTATGGTTGGTAGAGGCAAAGTGGGAAGAAAGGCCTGATATATCTTGTCTGTTATTCCTTACATAGCCTATGTGTTTCTTCTTTCTGGTTTCAAAACTTCTAGATGTCTGTCCGATGTAATTGATACTGCATGAACAGCGTATGCTATAAACCCCGGAGTATTTGTAGAAAGGATGGCTATCTTTTGGTGATCTTATAAACTTTTGAATGGTCTCAATAGGTTTGAAGGTTACTCTGATATTATATGGTTTTAGAAGAAGAGCTAATTTTTTGGATATGGTACTAACAAATGGAATTGTTATAGAACTGATGTATTGGGTTTCATCTCGTTGTCTTTGCGGTATGTTATTAAAGACAATCTTGTTGATGATTCTTGTAGGGTAGCCATTTAGGGATAGATCTCTGGATATTTTCATTAATTCTTCTTGTAAGTTGCCAAGGTCTGTGTACACTGTATAGCCCTTTTTTTTTTGAGCACATGGATAATGCTGAGTTTCTGGGATATGTGGTGAGACAAGTCGAAATGGAGGTAGTGTCCAGTGTTAGTAGGTTTTCTATATACCAACATATATCTGGTAGGATTAGGCCTTGATTCTTATTTAAGTTGTTGCTATTGTCAGTTTGTTTCTTAATAAGGACGTATAGGAATGGAAGTTTATTATCTTTTTCTAGTTCCAATGTGAACTTGATAGTGTTGTGGAAGCCATTAATTTTGTTTAGATACTCTATTAGTTCTTCTTTTTTGTGATTCCAAATGATGAAGATGTCAACATACCTAAACCATGTGGTTGGTTTAGGGTTAATTTGGGATAAAATATGAGTTTCCAAATTTTCTAAGAATAGGTCGGCACAAGGAGGAGAGAGAGAGAGAGAGAGGGCTACCCATGGCTAATCCTGTAAATTGTTTGGTAGCTTTCTTTTTTGCCATGTAAAATAATTTGAAGTTAAGCAATGCTTGAACAACTTGGTGATGTTTGGTGGGAACAAGTTTTCTAAGATGTCGATAACTTCTGAAACTGGGATATTTGTGAATAGAGACGTGACATCCAGGCTAGGCATAATATTATCTTCAGAGATACGGATGCTTTTTAATTTCTCCAAGAAATGTTGGGAGTTCTTGATATAAGAATCCATGTTGTGAATGTGTTCTTGTAACATTTTGGCTAGATATTTTTTTTTTGATAGATTGTAAGTAGGGGAATGGATATCATCTACTATTGGACTTAATGGTGTACCTTCTTTATGGATTTTGTGAACACCATATAGTCTTGGAGTTATCGGATGCATAGATTTTAGTTTTTTTGATTAAGTCCACAGGCCAGTTGGTCATATCACGTAATAGTTCATTGGTATCAAGATGGCTTTTGTGAGTAGGATCTGTGTTAAGAACATCATAGACAGATGTGTCTGATAATAGATTATTGATCTTTTCTTCATATTCCTTAGTATTTAAGATGACAGTGTTGTTACCCTTGTCTGCTCTCAGTATAATAATTTCTTTGTTGTTCTTGAATTTCAGTAGTACTTTTCTTTCCACAGTGCTAGAGTTGGTGTGAGAATATCTAGAGGGAGCAGAGAGGATTACGCTGCTTTTAATAATCGTAAGTCATTGGCTATTGTGTGTGGAAATAATAAGAAGGCTTTCTCTAAGTTGCAGATAAAGTCCATTTTTGGAATAGTAGTTGGTTTTAAGGCAAAATTGAATCCTTTTGTGAGAATAGAAATCTCTGATTTTGTTAAGATGTGATTTGATTGGTTCACAATGACTTGGTTGTCTGGTAGGGAAGGTTTAGAGTTGATGTGATTATCATATAGTGCATTACATTTTTTAATTTGTGTCTTTTTTACTTTGATTGAAAGTTTTTGTATAACTTTTTTGAATCATGTTGTCCAAAAGTTGCCAAGTTTCTTCATTTAAGATATTAGAAACATCTGTGAATAAGTCATAGCACTGAAAGTCTATTTGGTTGAGTATGAATCCTACTCACAAAAACCATCTTGATACCAATGAACTATTACTTGATATGACCAACTGGCCTGTGGACTTAATCAAAAAAACTAAAATCTATGCATCCGATAACTCCAAGACTATATGGTGTTCACAAAATCCATAAAGAAGGTACACCATTACGTCCAATAGTAGATGATATCCATTCCCCTACTTACAATCTATCAAAATATCTAGCCAAAATGTTACAAGAACACATTCACAACAAATTCTTATATCAAGAACTCCTAACATTTCTTGGAGAAATTAAAAACATCCGTATCTCTGAAGATAATATTATGGCTAGCCTGGATTTCACATCTCTATTCACAAATATCCCAGTTTCAGAAGTCATCGACATCTTAGAAAACTTGTTTCCACCAAACATCACCAAGTTGCTCAAGCATTGCTTAACCTCGAATTATTTTACATGGCAAAAAACCTGCTACAAACAACTTACAGGATTAGCCATGGGTGGCCCTCTCTCTCTCCTTCTTGTGCCGACCTATTCTTAGAAAATTTGGAAACTCATATTTTATCCCAAATTACCCCTAAACCAACCACATGGTTTAGGAGTAATATTGTTTTTTCGAATGCGATACATGATTGTATCATGTGTCGTATTGGACATCTTCATCATTTGGAATCACAAAAAAGAAGAACTAATAGAGTATCTAAATAAAATTAATGGCTTCCACAACACTATCAAGTTCACATTGGAACTAGAAAAAGATAATAAATTTCCATTCCTAGACGTCCTTATTAAGAAACAAACTGACAATAGCATCAACCTGTCGGTATATAGAAAACCTACTAACACTGGATGCTACCTCCATTTCGACTCGTCTCACCACATATCCCAGAAACTCAGCATTATCCATATGCTCAAAAAAAAAAGGGCCATACAGTGTACCACAGATCCTGGCGACTTACAAGAAGAATTAATGAAAATATCCAGAGATCTATCCCTAAATGGCTACCCTACAAGAATCATCAACAAGATTCTCTTTAATGACATACCACAAAGACAACGAAATGAAACCCAATACATCAGCTATATAACAATTCCATTTGTTAGTACCGTATCCAAAAAATTAGCTCCTCTTCTTCTAAAACCATATAATATCAGAGTAACCTTCAAACCTATTGAGACCATTCAAAAGTTTATAAGATCACCGAAAGATAGCCATCCTTTCTACAAATACTCCGGAGTTTATAGCATACCCTGTTCATGCAGTATCAATTACATCGGACAGACATCTAGAAGTTTTGAAACCAGAAAGAAGAAACACATAGGCTATGTAAGGAATAACAGACAAGATATATCAGGCCTTTCTTCCCACTTTGCCTCTACCAACCATAATATTGAATGGGATATGAGTCATATGCCCTACATAGAAGAGAACTACCATTCCAAAACATTCAAAGAAGCTGCTACAGTCGCCCGTTCAACAGGTAAGTTAAATAAGAATCAAGGCCTAATCCTACCAGATATATGGAAAACTCTAATTAGATTATTTAACCCAAAAGAAATGAACTTTCATGAAAATTACAATAAATATCTCAACAAATAAAACATTGTACTTGCGACACGCGTATTGTATCATGTGTCGTATTGTTATCACGCACAGTGATAACTTTATATAATTTTTAGAATTGTCGGTTAGTTTCCTAGTTTTTGTTACTTTCTATTGCTTACAGCGTATCCTTGGAATATGCTGACAGATATCACTCAGTGAAACGTTGGATATTAAACTATTATTTACTTGACTAACATACAGAATTAAGTCTTTAATTTATTAATACTAGTGGTCAAGAAAAAGGTCATAATATAAATTAATTAGGAGGTACTTGGTAAGAATGAAAATTTAAGAAGGGGTACGTGGATATCTGAAGTTTGAGAAACACTGCTGTAGAGGATAGAGTGCAATGGATGTTTATTGCTATCTTACAGCTTTCTCTCAGTCATGAATATGTGCAAGGAATATAAGTTTTCAAAAACTGCTGGGATAATAGTTAATTAACTATTATCCCAGCAGTTATAAGATAATTATTATAATTATCTTATAATTAACAATTATAAGATAATTGTCCCATCCTTAACTCTGGATCTGGGTGAAGAGTGAATTTTTAGCAGAGTGTACACAGTCACTCACTTTTTTCTGCTGAAAGACTGAATTACTGTATTTTTCCATGTATAAGACTCCCCATGTATAATACAAACCCTACTTTTTTGAATCCAAAATTAAGAAATCAAAAACAGAACACATTTGATATTTTTTTAAATATTCAAAGTATATTTAGTAATTAGGTAATATTTAACTTGAATTTTGAAGAATATGACAATTGTTTTACATTTTTTATTTCATGTTTTTTATTTTCAGACATTTTTATGGGCTGGTGCTCAAAATGTTATTAATGCATTAACTTATCCTACTTTCAATTAACAGGATAATCAAGATCTAATTAGGCTACATATGGGTTATTGTACTCATATTTTTTTCACTGGGATTCGAAGAAGATAAACTAACTTGTAGTGGGTACAAAAGCAGAAAATACAAAATTAATGTTAGTTATGAAGACTGACTGAAGGTATACAATCTATCTAGTTTAGTGAATAGAGGATGAAGGGATGACATGAATGAGACATTTAAACTGTTGTGAAATATTTACAGAATTGACACTAAGGAGATTTTACATATAGTAGATTAAGGGGAATGAACAAGGGGAAGAGACCATCCCTGGAAGTTGTGAAAGGAGGTGATGAGTAGGAGAGTGAGAAGTGGCTTTTTTTGTGTGAGGATGATTTGATGATGGAATTCATTGCCTGATTAGGTGGTGAATATGCAGATGGTGAATTCAAGGTATGGTAGGATACCTTGAACTCATTCAAGGTAGGATACTTGACATATAGTCAAGTCATACTTGACTATATGTCAAGTATCCTACCCTGACATACTTGACTATGACATATAGTCAAGTATGTCAGGTATCCTACCTTGACATAAGGTAAGATACTTGACATACTAGTTAACTATAACGGTAGACTCATCGCAGGAGATAGGTCTCCTGCGATGAGTCTTGCAACTCCATGGTGGTCCAGAATAATAGTAATTATTATTATCACATGACTTTCCTTAACTCTGACACCTAACATCTCACTGTTCCACTGTCAACTGTTTGGAGTTTCCCCCTTTAAACCAAACATCCACCATGCCCTGTCCTGAGTTGACAGCAGAATATTTTGAAATCAACTATTTGTTTTGCCCATCATCCAAATACCCTTCACAGAATTGAGATGCCATGTAACCCACCATAGTCTTCTTTGTGTGTGATGTGACTAAACCATATCTAGTATGCTGTGCATAGGTTTAGTTACCTGAATTTTTTCTGGATAATTAACACTGGAAAGGATAGAGAGACAAATAACCAAAATAATATTGAAACTGTGATGAAAGATTAATTGATTTTATAAATAGTAGGATAGCTCAAATTGAGCAAAATTTATAAGTATTAGTGAGACTTCGTTTACAGAGGAAGATATTGTCATAGGGATAGAATGTAAAAGTTGTAGTTTCTGGGATAACAGAGAGAAAACATGATAGCAGGGGGGTATTGCTTATGATAGTAGAATAACTGCAACCAGAAAAATAAAAGTTCTGCAGAAAGGTAGAGTTGGAGGCAGTGGATTTGAAGTTACTGTAGACTTTTATAAAATTTATATTTGGAAAATATCGGTACATTATAATTTTATATGTTATGTACAAATAATATCTGACATACTAGTTAACTATAACGGCAGGACTTAAATTATATATAATGAAAAATATTTAATCCTAAATCAATCTTATTTCAAAATGGAGTCTGTTTTCTAATATTCTTGATTTCAGGAAGAGATGCTGCTTTAGATGAGATTTTAAACATTTAAAAAATTTTAAATAAAAGAAAACGCTTAACATAAAAGCTCTTGGATGTCAAAGTGCAGACAGGTGTATACACTTAATTGTACTTTGGACACCAAAGAGCTTTTATGCGGGTGTGATTCCCACCCACAAAATCTTTCAGCCCTATATTAAATTAATACCATGGACCAGCTAAAGATTTTTGTTTTCTATTTTTTATTAATTTTTATATATTTATATATTTTTTTGTATTTTTATTTATTTTTTACATAATCCAGAATTCTATGTCTAGAGACCAAACACTTTTTCAAGCCACTTCAGACCTTCCAGTAAGTGGGGTAGTGTTCTCACATCAGGCAATGAAATTTATCTCCCACATAATTTTTTTTTCATGCAGAGTTGTGAATGATTGCAATGCCTTGCCTGAGAGTGTGGTGTCTGCAAGGAGTTTGAGTGTGTTTAAGACACGGTATGATGAGATGTGTGTGTGTGATAAAAGGATCTCCCAGATGAGTCTTTGACTCCATGAGGTCTAGGGAAATAATAATAATAATAGAAATAATAATAATAATAAAATAATGGTTGGGATAGGAACAAAGAAAATGTCAGATTGGATATCAGGAGTTTGGTGAGGGCAGTAAAAGATATTGAAAGTTTTTTCACTTGGTTATACTATAAATTACAGATGCCAAGAAATTATATTCTTGGTTTCATCCTTTATCCAAGAGTAAGCAAAGTTTGTACGTGAAGTAACTTCAAGACTGGGCTAGTTGTATATAGAGGCTAATGACTTCACATCAATTGCCTTAGTATCTCATAATGCAAAGCAATATCCTTATGTGCTTTGCATTATGAGATTTTCATTTAGAGGAAATGCACAGTATTAAGTATAATGCTGTGCATTTGGGATGGGCCACTACCCAGATCGGTTTTGGAAATATGACTTTTGCATTACTTCAACCTTGGTATCACTTCTGGGTCTGGCTTCCACTGATGAGACCTCAATAAAGGTCAAAACTCATCTGGGTGGTGGCCCTTCCCATAATGCATAGCATTATGCTTGTTCCATAAGGATATGTGCCTTTACATTATGGGATAGTAAAGCAATTGATGTGAAATCATCAATTTCACAATTTATGTGAAATCATTAACCTCTATATACAAGTAGCCCATTTGTGAAGTTACTTCATGTGCAAACTTGTTTGCTTACACTTGGATAAAGGATGAAACCAAGAATATAATTTCTTGGCATCTGTAATTTAGAGTAAATGATAACAGTTGGGTGGAAAGGTATTCAAAGAATTGCCCATAGGTAATAATGGTAAGTTGAGGTGGTGAGCAAAGATTATGAATGCTGTGTTGAGGAGAAAGAGGTGCATTTTGTGAATATGTGGAATGAATTTGAGGGACAGATGGAACTATATAAAAGAAGATGGGTTGCATTTAAATGGTTTTGGTGTGAGTCAGCTTGAAATATTGTTGCTGGAAGGAAAGGTATTGACTGTAGTGAATAGAAGATCTGAGGTTGTGAGGTGATGTGAAGGAGCACGAAAGCAGGTAGGAAGCTTGTGAATGAAGAGGTGAGTAGTATGGTAAAAGAAATGAGATGGCAGAAACATAGACAGGAAAATAGGGGAGGGGTCAAGTTGGATGAGGAATGCTGCAGATGGATGCTAGATTCAATATAGAAAAAGAAACCCGGACAGTATTGAGGAGTCACATCTGAAAAGTGATGGTGGTAGGACTACTCACAACCAGAAATGATTTGCTATGTTTGTTTACTAATGCTGGAAGTATATGAAATGGGGGGGGGGTGAAATTGTTGCATTGATCAAGTTTATTCCATCCAAAATTGTGTCTTTATCATATCACTTGTCCACAGTCCTATTATTGTTTTAGTCACTCCTCTGGACCCTATCCAATATCTCCACATCACACTGAAAACCAGATGACCAGATTTGAGCACAACAGTCCAAGTGTGGTGTGACCAGTGCTTTATACAGTGGCACAACCACTTCCTTATCTATATATATTGGAGTACTTATTATCATAGCAGCATTACGATGTGCAGCCTTTGCAACACTAGCAATATGCCCTCTAAATTTCAGTCTACTTTCAACCATTTCTCCCAAATCTCTAATCTCATCCACTTCCTGCAGTATGGCACTATCGATATAGTACACAGCCTTATATTTCTGCACTCCAAAATGCATCACCTTGCACATATTGATATTAAAACTACAACCCTACTCCTTTGTCCAATTAAAAAATCGATTCAAATCTTTCTGAATGGAATTAACATCAGCAGTACTATTTATAATTCTTCCCAACTTTGCATCATCAGCATGCTTGGGGCCCTAATGAAGAAATATCTGATGAAGGTAGTATCAGAATTTATTCCAAAGGTCAAAAGGTTTGAAATGGATAAATGAAAAAGAAGGTATTATGGATGTAGTACAAGATGAGTGTTAGCAACCATTTGCATAAGGAGTGCAAAGAGCAGGCAAGGAAGGTGACTCATCTGCTTGATGAGAGTAGCAAAAATGCAATATGAGCAGCAGTATTTTATTTAAAATATTAAAATAAAATAAAAATATTTATTTTAAAATTAAATATTCAATATTAAAATAAATGTATTTTATCCTTGTGAATGTGATATCATACAGAATTTGAATGCAGTTGGAAAGGAGGAACTCCAGATAGTTAAAAATAGCTTTAACATATCTTTCTAACATGAGTCTTGCATTATTGGCGAAGTTCCTAATGAGTGGAAAAAGAGAGGTGATAAACTTTGAATTATAGGCCAGTCTGTGTGTCTGGAGTTGTGGTTAAAATGCTGGAGAAGTTAGTTAGGGCCAAGATTCAGAATTGTTTGACAACAGCAAAATACTCTTTGATGGTCAGTACCAGTCTGCTAAAGGAAGATTGTGTTTTAGCAGTTTTCTTACTTATTATAACAGGGTGACAAATGCATTAGATAAGGGTGATACATACACTTTTGTATATTTGGATTTTGTAAAGGCCTTTAATAGATTACCCTATGACAAGGATTGGGTTATATAGTATATTAATGTGCTGGATTGGAGATTGGCTGTCTATGAGGCAAGTTGTATCTGGAGGAGCGATATCCAAGAATTGTGGGACCATTGCTATTTAACTTGTATGGTATTGATATTGGGAGAGGTCTGAATGGGGACATGCAGTTGTTTGCAGATGATGCAAAGTTGAGGGGAACTAGAGCAGATGCTGTAGTTTTGGAAGAGGGCTTGAATGCACTGGCTGAATGGCAAACAAGGGGATTATCAGTTCAATGCTACGAAGTGTAAAGTTTTAAAATTTGGGAAGCAAAGATAGGGTGTAGAGTATACAGTTAGAGGAAATATCTTGGAGGAGGTAGAGAAATGAGAGATCCGGGAGGTGATTGTGGATAGGGACCTAAAATTTTGGCAATATGTAGCTAAAATTGTGAGGACAACACAGCGGATTGTGGACATGATGCAGAGGACTGATGTGTAGAAGTACTATTGTTATGGATCCATTATATAAGGCTTTGATCAGGCTACCTATGGATTATTGTGCACAGATTTGGTCACTTGGGTTAAAAAGATGAAGTATCGAAAAGGGTCCAGAGACAATTCACCAAGGTGGTTTTTGGTCTCAGGAATGTTGAATATGAAGACAGATTGAGAAAACTTTTTATCCCACCACTTTTGCCCCTTCCCTTTTTATCCCACCAGCAGAACCTGGTGGGATAAAATGTTCACTCTGCAAAGTGTTCACTTAGTAATTCTACTGTTTTGACTGATTCAGTTACCTCCCTGCATCAGCATTCATTAAAATCATTCTTTCTTTTTACTTGCAACATATTGAAAAAACTGTGGAAATTTTCTTTAGCCTGCATTGCTAACTTCTTTTCATAGTTCTGCTTTCTTACCACACTAGTTGCCCTTCTGGCCTGTGCTTTGTATTGTTCATGTGCCTGCTGGTCATCTTTCTCCTTAAATTCCCTCCACAATTGTCATTACCTCAATCTGTCATTACCTCCCTCAAACACTCCTTTACCACTTCCAATGCATTATCAACATCCAGCCCTTGCAGTTTTACATGCCATGGAACCGATCCAAGCAATCTCCTAAGCTTATCATACCTACCTGCCTTGTAATTCCACATATATCCCATCTCAATTGAAAATTCCACACATTTAGCCACCTCCCAGATCAAGACCATATGATTGCACTCACCAGTTGGTGGCAATGTGGTCATAGACAAATTCTGAGATGCAATTACTAGATTGAGCCCTCTTGAACCCCTAGTATTCCATCACATGCTGTCTCGAGTAATTATCCCTTAGTAACTGCATAAATTCCATTTTCTTCCTCCTAATACTTCCTCCCATGTGTCCTCTTCTCCTTCCAATGTATGCTCCCATAGTTGAAATCCCCCTCCCCACATAATAATTACCTGTCCCTCCACTCATTGAGTCTATTTACCGATGTATACTATCTCCATCCTCTTTTCCATCCCCTGGTCTATAGCAGCATCCAACTGTATATTTTGTTCTGCTGGCCTCTACCTCACACAGATAGCCTGAGTTGTGCTATTTTTGCTGTCATGCATATGAACTTCTACTCTTTGGCTGCAGTTTATCAGCTGTCATCAATAACACTCCTCCCCCATTCTTTTCTCTCTCTCTCTCTCTCTCTCTCTCTGAACATGTTATACCCTTCACATTCTATTCCACTAACTATATCATCTCCTGTTAGCCATGTCTCACTAATGCCAATAACTTTGCTAGGATGAACTAACCAATGCCAAAAATTCCTCCTGCTTGTTCCGAATGCTCTTGACATTAGTGTAGATAAAGTGCAAAAACCCCTTAGGCTCACTGCTATCCTGATGCTTTATACTAACTATCCCATTCTGGACTAACTTAGAAATGTTATACACATTCTTACACTCAGCTGCCCCACTGATGTCTGCATATTCATTCAACAGCCGCCCCCCCCCCCAAAAAAAAAACCGATTCTGCACATCCACTTTGTTCATTCAACAACACTTTTTCTAGTCTCTGAACACCAATTCTTGACTTCCTCTCTCTTCCAAGAGTTTTATAAATATCTTTCACAGAGGAAAAGCTAAATCTCTTATCTGATAATATTCTTTCAGGCAAGAAAAAATAAATCTTGGAAGAGCAGGGCACAGTTTGTGGTTTTGTAGTTTTAATATATATAGCTCCTGCTGGCTCTGCTTTCTTTCTTTCTCTCTCTCTCTTATTTGCAGATTTCTATTTTTAGACATATCAGAAACAGGAATTTTGTAAGTTGGAATTAAAAGAATTTTAAAATGTTTTTCACAGGAAGAACAAATTATATCTGAATATAAGATTAAAGCTCTAGAACTTCATCCTGATAAAAATCCAGATGATCCAAATTCAGGTTGGTAAATTTATTTATTGATTAATTACTGTTAATCTATGACTGTTTTTAATAACTACTGTCATTAACAGAGTAATTTCATGAGATTTTATAGAACATGACATCACCATTTCAGGTTTCTTTTTACACATATTCTTATTTGTTCAGTCTTGTGCATCTAGAGCAGATACTTTCAATATATGCATATGCATTGAAAATGTGTATATACTGAAAGTATATTGTTGCAAGTAAAGTGTTGGAAGCAAGTGAAGGTGCATGCAGTGCAAGTGATAGCTAGAATGAAACAATGGAAAATGAAGAGAATGACCAGATGATAATGAGAGAGAGACAGCAAGCTTACGTGGAGCTCTTCATAGAACAAAACGTGAGATAGAATGGTTGGAGAAAAGAAATGCCTGAGGTATGGCAGAGAAGTAAAGGAAGTGGGGGAAGGGGAAAATCAGAGTATGAAAGAGTAAAAGAGATAATAAGAATTGAATTTTGTATGATGATTCCATGATAAGGAAATTGAAAGGGACGGTACTAATGATCTAGCAGGCATTGAGTATAGTATATAAAAAGATGTGAAAAAAGTTATTGGTATAAGTGAATAAAAACTGCGAGTCTGCTGCCATGGTATGATAGAGGCAAACTGAGAAGAAGACCTGTGATTGTGAATAAGTCAGGTTGTGCAGGAGGAATGATGTGGAGTGTATGGATGTATGGAGTGAGTTTGATGGAGAAGAGGACTTACGTAAGGTGGATGATTTGCATTTGAATGCATTTGGAGTTAAGTATCTTGAGAAAGTGTTATTCTTTAAGAGTTTGGATGTGGCAGGTAAGGGAAGCTAGAGTTTTGGGGTGGGAGAGGAAGAAGGTGAGTGTAGGTACGGTCAACCTGGAGGCAAGAGATGTTAACAATGCGTGGAAGACGGTAAATGGATGTTTGAGGAAAGCAGTATCAGACTTATACCCAGAGTTAAGAGGATAAATTAGGTAAGAGTTAATGGATAAGTAGTATCATTTAGGAGGAGTTGCAGCAAAAGAAAAAGTTGGGAAGAGAATATAAAGAAAAAGGTGATTGGCAGTCCTGTGAATAATACAAGGCACAGACAAGAAGAATGATCTGTATGGTATGAAAGTTCAAAGCTGATGATGAGTGGAAACTAGATGATGGGGACAAAAGAAATCCCAAAGAGTTCTTTTGTTATGTGGCAAGTAAGAGGAAGAAAACTGTGAAAGAATGACTTTAATGTCACCTTACTCTGATAAGTAAGCAGATTGCTAAAAGATGATCTTCCCATACTGTCCATCAAAGAGAACGACACTATTGTCAATCCAATTCTGGATTTTGGTCCTCGCTAACTTCTAGAACAATTTAACCATAACATCTCGCGCGCGCGCTAGTCTATTATTTGAAGCTTAAAAATCTTATCAACTTCCTTATGAAGTACCGTATATTATCGCGTATAATGCGAACAATTTATGGTAAAAAATACTACTTAAAGTTAGGGGTTCGCATTATATGCAGATCCTAAAAAATATAATATCGTATTAGACTTGCACACACAATATATACTACCTAATGCCTATGCAACCAAATCTACTTGACCCACTCGCATTCGGCGACTGAGTGTGCATCATATCCGTGCATAAAGCTACTTACATTACTGGCTTTATGCGCAGATGCAATGCGCGCTCCATCACCGAATGATAGAGCACAGTGAGATAGATAGAGCACAGTTAGGTATATCGGTTTAACTACAGTTCATTTTAAATATTATTCATTAAACAAACCTAGCCTGAAAATGAGCCAACAGAAACGTAAACGTTCATCTTTTGAAGCAGGATTTAAATTGCGTGTCATGCAGTTTGCAGAACATAATAACAGTGTTGCTATGAGAAAATTTGGTGTAGCAGAGAGTAATATTAGACTTTGGCATAAGCAAAAAGACAGTCTTGAAAAAATCCCCAAAACGAAACGTGCCTGTCGTGGAGATGTAGCATCCTTTCCAGAACTCGAAGAAGAGCTAAATGAATGGATTTTGATGCAACGACAAGATGGCATTATAGTAACAAGAAGTGCAATTCATTTTTGAGCTCTACAACTCAAGAATGGTAAATTCAAGGACACACCAGGTATTTCATCTTTTCTTGCTTCGCCTGGGTGGTGCAACAGATTTATGGAATGCAAAGCATTAACATTATGACACTGAACAAAAATTGCGCAGAAGTTACAAAAGCAGCTTGAAGAAAAAGTGCAGTCCTTCCATAAATTTATCATAAAATTACGGAAGTGTCACGGATATGAACTTTCCCAAATTGGCAATATGGATGAGACGGCCATGTACTTTGATATGCCTGGGAATCGAACAGTAAACTCAGTTTTTCTAGCATGCATGGCAGACGGAACCAAATTAAAGCCAACAGTGATATTTAAAAGGAAGAAAATTTCGAAGCATATGAAATTTCCACCAGGTGTAATTGTTCGCTCCAATTAGAAAGGTTGGATAGATGAAGAAGGTGTACAATTGTGGCTGGATTAAGTATGGAACATACGTCCAGGTAGCTTGTTACGTCAACAAAGCATGCTAGTCTGGGATATGTTCCGGGTGCATTTAACAGAGGCAAGCAAAGAGAAAGCACATGAGCTACGTACAGACCTAGCAGTCATACCGGATGGTCTAGCTTCCATTTTGCAGCCACTTGATGTCAGCTTGAATAAGCCATTTAAAGATCACTTACGTGAAAAATAGAGAGAATGTATGTCATCTGGTTTGGTGAAGATGACAAAGGGTGGGAATTTTCAGAAGCCTGAGATCACCCTAGTCACCAGCTGGGTTAAAGAAGCATGGGATTTGATACCTTCTGAAATGATTCAACGCTCATTTCTTAAATGTAGAATAAGTAATTCAATGGATGGATCCGAAGATCACGTCATATATACTAAAGTGAGGACGATGCACAACAAAATGGAGAGCACGAAGACGATGACTGCTACACTGATGATGCAATCCCTACAGATGAATTTATAAATGAAATGTTTGATGACTCAAAAGATGAAGAAGAATTTAAAGGATTTTGACATTTTGTTTTAAAATAAATATTTCTTTCGTTAATTCGTATTGTATTATTTATAATGTTATGGAACAAGATTAACAGATCGCATTATACGTGGACATGGCATTTTAGGGCTAGTTTTCGAACAAAATTTCTAGTTCGCATTATACGTGGATTGCATTGTACATGATAATATATGGTAGTACAAATCTTGCACTAATCTAATATGAGTCTTATACTAGGAACTTGGCCCAGTGTAAGACTCGTATTAAACTAGTATATCAAGACAGATGTCAACTCCCTGGCACATTTCTTCAAAATATGTGGTGTTATATCATCCAGTCCCACAGCCTTATTAATATAAAGTTTTCTCATTTCCCCATATACCTCCTGCTCACCCACGATCAGTCTCTCCTCCCTTTCCACTACACTCAAACTCTGTATTATGTCACATTCATAAGGATGAAATATTTTTATGAACTGCTCATTTAATATCTCAATGATATCCTCTACAGTGATTTTGGAAAGATGATATTGGTTGGTAAATGGCAATTCACCAACCAATATTATCCTTCCATAATCATTTTATCATTTGGTGGTACATATCAAAAGCTCTATAAGGACTTTTTTGGCTTCGTTAGCTAACTTCTGCTCTTACTGCACTTTTGCTACCCTTACTAAGTGAGTTACCTTCCTTGCCTGTTTTTTGTACTTCTTATGCAACTGATTATTATGACTCATCTTATGCTGTTTCATTATACCATCTTTCTCCATATATAACATACGTCATGCATCTATTCATCCATTTCACAATTAACTTATTTAACCTTCATGACCCTTGGAATATATTTACACTGTTTTTGTTAGACATGCCTTAAATAGCACTCAAGCAGAACTGATATCCTTTCCACCCAACTCCTCATTCCATGAATAGCTCAGGAGACAGCTTGCAGCTGTCTCCTGAGCCATTCATAATCCCTATATCCTTGTAGTTCCACATATGTCCTCAACAAATCGAGCTACAGCCTAACAAATCCTAACAAATCGAGCTACAGCCTAACAAATCCTAACAAATCAAGCTACAACCAAGGAGAACTCTCTCTGCTGGAAAAAGGTCTGAACTACGTCATTGCACCGAGGTCAGTTAACAAATTAAATTTCATTTATCATATTGAAAGAGGCTAAGACCCCTCCCCCTCCAATTTAGCTGACAAAATACGAATGGAAACATCATACATATTAAACTCAAATAAAAAAACTAAGTTGCAACCTCATAATCACAAAAGCAGGCAAAGGTAATGCTACCATTGTCCTCGATCGGACAGCATACCTAGAAAAAATGAACCATTTGGTATCTGACCACAACACATACCAAATGGTAAACCACAACCCCACTAAATGCATCAAAAAGAAAACAACATAATTAATTAAATCATGATTACATGGCCAGAAGAAACAACCAAAAAACTAATACATCATTATGCCTGTGCTCCCAGAATTTATAGCCTTCCAAAAATATGCAAAACAAACACACCACTATGTCTGATAGTTGAAGGAATTGACATCCCTAATTACCACTTAGATAAGAAATTAGCAGCCACACTCAAGGAATTGGTAGGTCATTCCCCTCCTACATAAAAAATACACATTTTATAAACAAAATTAAAAACATCACACTCAACCACCAAGATTTATTAGTCAGCTTTGACATAACTGCCCTTTTCACTAATGTTCTGATCAATGATATTATTATTCTCCTACAGAACATATTTCTGCCTGACATCACAGCCCTCTTTGTCCACTTACTCTTCTCTGGTTATTTCGTGTAGCAAAACAATTTTTACCTACAAAAAAGAAGGTACAGCCATGGGCTCACCCCCCCCCCCCCCCCGATAGCTAACTTTCACATGGACGACTTTGAGCATGAGCTCTAGATTCGGCCAGCCTAAAGCCCAAAGTCTGGCTCAGATATGTCGATGACATTTTCGCCATTTGATTCCACGACCACGAAACATTAAATACATTCCTTAGCCATCTGAACAAACAACACAAACATATCCAATTCACTACTGAAATCGAAAACAACAACTCTCTTCCTTTTCTAGACACGCTCATCACACATCCTCCCTCAGGCTGTCTCTCCTTCTCAGTCTACTGCAAACCTACACACACACGGGCCAGTACATACACAGAAATTCATACCACCACCCAACACAAAAACTACGTGTCATAAGCACCCTCAAACACAGAGCACTAACTATTTGCTTGAATGAACAAGCTCTAAACCAAGAATTCGAAGTCATTAACCATACATTTGTGAAAAATGGCTATAATAAAAAAAAAAAGTTCACAAGATCCTCCATAAAAATACCACAAAAAACAAAAAAGATTATAAGAATGCCATAGCCATACCCTATGTTAGAGGCATTTCAGAAAAAATAGACAGAACACTACATCAAGACTATCTTCAAACCCCCAACCAAATTAAGAAATTTACAAAGTTCTTCCAAAGATCCTCTTCCACACCTTGCCAATCCAGGGATTTACAAAATCCAATGTATATGTACCCTACATAGGGGAAACAGGACGCACTATCCTAATCAGAAAAGACGAACACAAACAATACATTAAATACCTCCATAATGGAAAAACAGACTTATCAGAGCATGCACTCCAGACATACTATAGAATTGACTGGAAAGGCACCAAGTCCCTACACTGCGCCAAAGCCTGGTTTAAGAGAAAATTCAAAGAAGCCTGTGAAATACTAAAACACAATCCAAACCTGAACAAAAATGACGGATTAGTCATTCCAAGAATGTGGAGGACCAATCTGCAACCCTTATAGCAACTGGAACAAGCCCAGAAGAAAATCTCAATAGGAGAGGACTTTAGAAATGTTTAATGTAGTTCTGGTTTTAATTTATTTTTATATTTATTGTTTTTTTTTCTTCCAAATTTTATTTTATTTTATTTTTTTAATATTATTAATTTAGTTTTTTTTTTCTCTACTATAGGTCAGGCTAGATAAAATATTAATAAGCAGCTTAGATTCATTTTACCTTTGTAAAGTGCAGAGGCATGTAACTTGTAATTTATACATATGTATTTTCCTGATGATGACCTCAATACAGAAGTCAAAACATCGAATATTACTTTCCTAATATCAAGTAAAGAAAATTTTAACACATGTGCTGTGTCTCCATAAATTCTTAACTATGAATGCTGACCACTGTGTAACTTTAAAAGAAAGATGATGATATTGAGTAAACTGCTTCATACACCATAGAATATATTTTGTTCAATATCTCTGATTTTTGACACAAGAAAAGATCCAGCCAATTCTAAACACCAAGTCATCTTCAATATCATTTCTCCAATTGCTTCAAGGTTTTCACTTCTAATGTGGCATCAAAATCTTGAATCTTTTATTTTATGCCACTTTTTCACTTGTTATTTGTACTAGTTCAATAATTAATCTACATTCAATCCATTCTCTCAAAGGGAGACAAATCGTTATTATTGAATTGCTATCCATTCCTCTCGCTTTAACCTCCCAACCGGCCAGTGTGGATGATATAGTCAGCTCTCCCTAGCTTTTTTCATGGATCAAAACTTCGTCGGCATTCTACCTTTTATCATGCCATTACCTTTCTCCGCCGTTAATCTCGTTTCGGCTATTCTATAGCATTAGTGGATTAACTTTTGCTGAGTGACCTTTGTGTCCCCTCCCCCTGTCTTTACGTCTATTGTGTTGCTTAGAATTTCATTTACTGTCCTAAGTTATTTGACCTTTCTTGCCTCTAAAATGATTTATTGTGTCTCTTCCCAAAAATTGAAACCAATTTCACATATGCGAAAAAAAATCAATCCAGAAATGCCCACTGATCAGCTTTTGTAATGAATCTATTTAGTGATAGTGAATTTGGTGTATTTTATTCTACAAATCAGTGCACCGGAAGAGATGCACTGATTGTTCTTTCACTTTACGTATAATAATTGAATAATTTTTTTCGAATTTTAAAATTGTCAAATGTTTGCTTTGAAAATATTATGTCAAATATTTATATTTTTAAATAATATTTATTGAAATGAATATGTCCATTTTCTTTCGTTTCTAGCGAAATAGCATTATATGGATCATCACATTTCAGATTTAGAAACGATTTTTTGTTATTCATAAAGACAAAACAAAAAAAAATGTCAAAATGCTAAATTGCCTTACTCGGTTTCCGATTGTCTTTTTGGTATCAAAAATTTATATCCAATGATATTTTTAGCAGTGATTCTTCCCCTTCGTCATTTATTTATTTATTTGTATTATGCATATTACGATAATATCTAGTGCATAACCTCGTAGATATGTTGAAAATATAATGTGAAAAATATCATATACGGAATGATTCAACATTTTTGCTCATTTTGAAGATTTTCTAATGCTTTCCCCCCCCCCCCCTCCTTATTCTCTCCTGGAACTGAATTGCATAACTACTCTAAATTTCTATACATTGAAAGCTTTTCTAGACAGCATTCAAAATCAGTTACTTAATTTTACCATTTTGACAAAAGATATACGGCAATCAGATTGTATCGTGAAGCTTCTAAATCTGTTCTATTTATTTGCAATCTAAAACCAGCTGTTCTATTGCCCGCTGAAATTATGTGAAATTTTAGAAATAATATGCTATATTTTCACTATGCAAAATTGTTTATATGCATACCACACAAAAGAAAGTTCAGTAGAATTATTTGTGTTTGTTTTTCTTTTAAAAAAATCTAAATATTACTTCTGCTGCTGGAAGCTATTTCTGAAATAATCTACGTCTTATAAATACTTGGTAATTCTACAAATCAGTGCACTGGAAGAGTTGCACTGATTGATCTTTCACTTTACGTATAATAATTGAATAATTTTTTTTCGAATTTCAGAATTTTCAAATGTTTGATTTGAAAATATTATGTCAAATATTTATATTTTTAAACAATATTTCTTGAAATAAATATGTCCTTTTTCTTTCGTTTCTAGCGAAATAGCATTAGATGGATCATCACATTTCAGTTTTAGAAACGATTTTTTGTTATTCATAAAGACAAAAGAAAAAAAAATGTTAAAATGCTACATTGCATTACTCGGTTTCCGATTGTGTGTCTTTTTGGTATCACAAATTTATATCCAATGATATTTTAGCAGTGATTCTTCGCCTTCGTCATTTATTTATTTATTTATTTGTATTATGCATATTACGATAATATCTAGTGCACATCCTCGTGGATATGTTGAAAATATAATGGGAAAAATATCATATACGGAATGATTCAAAATTCTTTTTCATTTTGAAGATTTTCTAATGCTTTTCCCCCCTCATCCTCTCTTAGAACTCACAGGTTTGAAAACTTTTCTAGACAGCATTCAAAATCAATTACTTCATTTTACCATTTTGACAAAAGATATACGGCAATCGGATTGTATTGTGAAACTTCTAATTCTGTTCTATTTATTTGCAATCTAAAACCAGCTGTTCTGCTGCCCGCTGAAATTATGTGAAATTTTAGAAATAATATGCTATATTTTCACCATGCAAAATTGTTTATATGCATACCACACAAAAGAAAGTTCAGTAGTATTATTTTTGTTTGTTTTTCTTTAAAAAAATCTAAATATTACTTCTGCTGCTGGAAGCTATTTCTGAAATAATCTACGTCTTCCAAATACTTGGTAATCTCCTCTTATCTGGAGGAAAAGTTGAAGGCTTATTACTCTCAGTGCTATTGAGAAGAAAGGGGAGAACAATAAAGTGCCCCAGGCTGTAGTGCAGAATATGTCAAGAATGTCTTGTTTCCTTTTCGATTGTTGATTACCTATATTCTAACAGAAATACTGATATTTCGTTTACATGCTTATACATTATTTATGCCAAAATAATTGCTTAATTTATAATGATCAGTTTCACTTTTATTATCAAAAATTAGAAATTAAATCATACAATTATCTTGAAAAAGAGGATTTGAATTATTTTCAAAGAAAAGGTGCATATGCGTTTCATAATCTTCTTTTTTTTGGGGGGGGGGATATAGACCTAAGCAATCTGCGGATATTTCAGATAATTTATTTCATAAATCGTTCGCAAGACAGCTGTTACAAACGTAAATTACTTGGGGAACATACCCATTCATTTTAGTGTAAAATAGTAGCAAAGGTTCAGTTACTTTAGATATGTAATCTAGAAGAAAATGTTCTACTGCCTGCTGAAATTATGTGAAATTTTAGAAATAATATGCTATATTATGTCTGCTGAGATTAGAATCATACGTGAATAATTTTTCTGACATGATTTCTCTATTCGTTATAATGTAACCAATTTCCAGATTATTTCCCTCCTGCAGACTTCATGTTATATGCAGTGATTTCTTCTTTGAACTATAAGAAAAAAAAATCAGATAACAGGAGAAAAATATGTAGTATTTTCTTTTCCACTGGCTGAATTTACAATGTTCATTCTTTGTGTTTTGAAGAGAAACTGCAAATGACTTTTTTCTTACTATTTTTGCCATTATAACATCTCATATAATTATAAGAGTGACATTTTACCGTTTTTCTCCCACACGAGAAACAGAAATAAGGTGGTAATAATATTGTTGATTCTGCCAAACTTCATTGTAGCAGAAATTTTTATTACAAAACTTTGTAATATATATCTCCGAAACAAGAAATTTGGAACCCATATCACATCAATGTTGAGTGTTGGCAAGGTGAAAATGTTCCCGTTATTATTTATATATTTCATTTATTAACTAGGGGAGTTATGCCCAACCCCCCGTGTTCTGGTATGGTAGACCAGTTCTCCTTCAATTGTGATAATTCGAAAGGGGGTTCAGCCCCTGAATTCTGATGACTCGAATTTTGAAGACTCGACACTCAGGGTAGCCCTGAGTTTCAAAAGGTTTCGATAAACATGACATAAAAAAGCTTATCATTTTATATATATATAGGGTAGATTTTATTTCATTATTTTTTATTGTTTTGATGAAATACTTTACCTGGAATACTCCTTCCAGTTTCTCTGTGTCATAAAAAGAACTTAAAAT
This sequence comes from Typopeltis vanoorti, assembly GCF_054136105.1. Lineage (NCBI taxonomy): Eukaryota > Metazoa > Arthropoda > Arachnida > Uropygi > Thelyphonidae > Typopeltis > Typopeltis vanoorti. The sequence continues at coordinate 133,106,509 of NC_143549.1, forward strand.
TTAGCCTTCAAGATGAAAAAGAAACAGTGCATTCGGGTATCCCTCTATCAATATTTGTAGTCCTGAAAAGGACTGTTCTGATGGCCTTGAAAACAAAACATTTTTTATTTCATACTGTTCAGAATTTAAAATTCTTGAACAGCGTGGAACACCTTGAAGCAAGGGTAAACACACAAAGCAGTTTTACACTCAGGGCACCAGATTTTTGTTTCCTTTCTGATATTTTTTTTATTACATACATATTTGCGTGGAGGTTTTTTTTTTATTAGCCGTTGGTGATAGATTTTCGAGATAATGGTTGGAGTTAGTAGCGTTCAACCTCAGATGTCTGACAGGATTTCCTTTTTTTCTGCTTGCTGAAGAAGGTGCATGTGCATGCAGCAATGCTTTCGCAATTTCTATTCTGTATTCCAGATATGTTATGGTAGACAAACATTTTTTTCTTGTATAGGAGGAAACTGTTCCAAATAACAAAATCCAAACACTTCAAAATTCAAATAACATGTCCAAACACTTTTTTGTAATATTTTTTATGCTGTTTCCTCATTACAGAGTAGAATGATAGCTGCTGATCGCACCTGTCGACTCAACCCATAGTGTCGTTGTATGCACACACAGCAATAGATTTTTCTTTCTTCAAACCATGCTTCTCCATGGATTCCGTTGATGGATTGTGCAGGGAAGACAGCAGAAAAACATCTCTTTTGTCTTTCCAACGTAGTGCAAAGACTTTCCCTCGCTGATAAGCTCGGATTTCCCCCTTCGATAGCTTTCCTGGAGCCAGATCTGGAGGCATGTCTCGCCTTTTTGCATTTACAGTACCATAACTATCTGTACGATGCTGTAAAAGCAAATCAGCGAGTTCAGGACACATATAATAATTATCCATTGTAATGCAGTAACCTTTCCCCAGTAAAGGGTCTAGTAACTGCATTACTGCACGCATCGACAAGGGGAGATCCGAATATTTATCATGCTCGATTACAGTTTGCTTTCCCGTATAAGGTTTGAAATCCCAAAGATATCCACTTTCGGATTCGCAAAGCATAAAAAATTTTACTCCATACTTCGCTTTCTTTTTGGGAATATACTGCTTACATTTCAGTCTACCTTTGAATAGCATAAGGCTTTCATCGATACTCAAGTCTCTCTCAGGAATGTAGAGTGATCTACATTTCTGACGGATTTTCATCAGAAAATCATAAATTTTGTTGAGGACTGGGCAAGGATGTGTTGCCTGATCGTATTCCTCGTTATTCTGAAAATGCAAATACTTCATGATGAGACTGAACTGTTTTTCAGTCATAACATCACGAAACATTGGCGTGTTCAGAATCCAGTCTGTAGACCAATACATTTCGAGAGCGGGCTTTTTCACGATACCTTGCACAATCAAGAGTGCTATAAATGTAAGGAGCATGTTGATATCTATTGGGCTCCAAAGTTTACTGCGAGAATGCGGACTGTACTCAACTTGCTGATGTTGTTGGCAAGCATAAAGGTTAGTCTGTTCCACTATGAAGGAAACAATATCATCGTCTAAAAATAGATGGAAAGAACTTAAAATATTACTGGAGTCAAAGTCTTCAGTAATTCCTGGCTTACCTATGAAGGGAAACCGTGGACAAGCTGGTGTACGTTCAGTGGCGATCACCCATTTTCTGCACGAAGACATATCTAAAGTACAGGCAGAATCGCTATCTTCAGAGCTAGAAAGATTTCTCTCCTCATTAGTAGAACAAGAGCTGCTCGAAAGGCGAAGGCTCCAACTTTTCTGCATCCCACGAAGTTTTCTTTTCTTACCATGAGTGTCACTGCTACTGCTGCTGCTTGCCATCTTGTAAATAAATTGTGTCTTGAATATACTTACTAATTATTCTTTTCTGCCCAGTAGTTCCTTTCTGACCAGCTCAAAGCTAATGGAGATTACTAACCCCCCAGTGAGAAACAGAACAATAGAACATGCAGCACACTGAAGAGCCTCAAGCAATATCTGAATATTTTACAGGTAGAAATTTCTTGTTTGGTTTTTCACTTTATTCTGATAATGCATTTGAAGGATGACAGTGCTTTCAAATATTAATTTCACCTATATCCGAATATCACATAATTTCCTGATTTATAATAATGAGGAAATAATATGCATATTTTCTGATTTATAATTTGCTAATTTATAATAATCACCACATAGTTTCAGTATCGAAAAATTAAAGTTATGTGGAACAATTACTAGAGAAAAATAACGAATTAAATAAAAACTGTACCTATGTTTCATAACAGTTTTCGGGTGTGTGATAGTGATACAACGGGGGGGGGGTTAAACTATCAGAGGTGAAATAAAGTTCAATTCTATTGTGAAAGGAAGTGAAATTTCACATTTGATCTACATATTTTGAATGATAAAAATAAGCAAATGTATCACTTACTTTAAAAATTGGAGAATAAAATATCTGAATTATGCAGAAAATATTAATCATAACTGTTAATTTCATTTTGTAATGACCAATTATACAAGGAAACCAAGATTGTGTACAAAGAACAATAAATTACTATACAACATGAAGAAAAAATTTAGGGTTACGATTAAACAATTTCATGTTATTCTCTATAAAGCAAAGTTGCTCCAGCATGTCCTAAAGAAAATCTGTGAAGTATTATTCGCTTTCGATGGTTTTGTGCAAAAATAAAAATAATATAAACTGGAATGTCGGCAGCCGGTTTTATTTTCTTTTTTTTTATTAAAGAATATTTCAAATAATTATTGTGAATTAATTTCTTCGAGAACAAAGAAAAATCATTTGACTAGTAAGCGATTAGAAAAAAATTAGCGCAAAAAAATTAAAAAATTAAATTGGTTCTCCAAGGTAAGGCAATATTTAAGTGAAGAAATTATGCAAGATCTTTATTCTGCCCAGACATTAAAATTGTATTGTAGAATAAAAAGAGAAAACAAAAATATAAATAATTTCTCTATTTTATTCTATCCTATATAACTAAAATCAAGTTATCCAGCATGGAAAAAGGAAGTGCGTTTCTTGTTATAGGCAACTGCAGCTACGAACGGGAGATAATCCGATTAACCGTTCTCTTCAGCGTGAGGGATTATCACACTTTCTAATGGACATGACAGTCAAATTGCACTTCTTATCCAGGTTCTTTCAACAGGTGGGCTGAATCTTATCCAGATTTAGTTGGACGTCTATAGACGTCCTAGCCGGTAGGAAGGTTAATTCATCATTTCTAAAATAATAGGAAAATCAATTAACAATTGACTTTTGCTTAACTTCAGAACTTCTCAGCTTATAAATGACTGGCAGAATAAATTCTGGAATGTGAGAGGCTTTATTTTCCATCTTTTTTTAACATAGAATGTTCAAGAACTCATATGAATAGGTCCTCTAACTCACACTAATTGTTCTTCTCCTTAAATTCATTTTTTATTAATGCACTCACTACTCCAGTGCCAATTCATTTCACTGACATCACTTCACAAGAGAAAAATTTAGCTCATATGCCACATGAAAAATTTAACTTGTTTACTTGCATTTTTACCCTCTCCATCATAATCCTACTTTGGAAGTCTAGAGACCAAAATTGAGTATTACAGTCCAGATACAGTCATGCCAAGGCCTTGCACATATTCACAATGACTTCCTTATTTTCTCTACATCAGAGTCTCCCTCAGCATCTCAGTTAACCTCTCAATTATTACCAATTTTGCAATGTGAATAGTTAGTTATTCACATGTAATGTAATTTTGATGCCATATCGTCACTCCTATACTTCATTGGGTTTTTTTGGAGGGAGTGAAGCCTTCTGTTAGAAGAAGTGGTAGTGTTACAGATGTCCATGACCTTTGAAGGATTCGAACCTACAGTGTTGGCTGGAGAATAGATACATTAACTCAACCAACAAGCCAGCAGTGTGAATTACCAACTTGAAATTTCCATTCCATTCCATCAATAAACATGGAGATGAAGTTATTATTATTATTATCCCAAGATCCCAATGGAGTCAACAACCCATCACGGAAGGTCCCTTTGTCATACACACAGCTTATCATACTGTGCCTTAAATACATTTCAATTCTCTGCAGACACCACATTCTCAGATAATGCATCCCAGTTATTTGCAACTCTCCATGCAAAAAACCTGCTTCTCATTCCCCTGCTCACATCCTTCTTATGAACTCTTGTCCCCCCCCACACACATTTCTCACCATTTTATGAAAACCTTCTTTAGCCTTAATCTTATAACAACCCCTTACCAATTTATAGTCTCTATCATATCACCTCCCTTCCTCTTATCCACTAGACTGCAAATTGCATCTTCTCAAAGATGCAATTTTCAGTCAGTAGTCAATCTCCTCTGGATCCTTTCCAATACCTCTTCATCCTTTGGAAAACCAATTGACCAAATCTTTGCACAGTAGTTCATATGTGGCCTAATCAAGGCCTTACAATGGAACCAGAATCTTCTTCCTGCTAAAAGTCAGTGTCCTCTACATCATTGCCAGAATTTGCTGTGTTTTCTTCACAATTTTGACAGTATGTCCTCTAAATTTTAGATCCTTATTCACCATCACCCCAAGATCTCTCATTTCCTCCACCCCTAACAATGTATCCCCGCCAAAAGTAAATTCTGCATTGCATCTTTGTTTTCCAAATTTTAAAACCTTACATTTTGCAACTTGAACTGTCATCCCCACTCTGATGCCCATTCACTCAGTCTATTCAGGTCTTCTTATAATGCCACAATATCTGCTCTGTTCCTCATAGTTCTTCTCAACTTTGCATCACCCATTCATATCTTCCCCAATATCATTTACATGCAGTTTAAACAGCAATGGCCATAAAACAGACCCCATGAGGCACACTACTAGTGACTTTCCTCTTCTGGGATATTGCTACCCATACACAACTTGCTGATACCTATCAGATAGCCAATCTCCAATCCAGTTAACTAGTCTAAAATCTATCCCTACCTCATCTGCTCTCGTCCAATACAGCTGTTGCCTTACTGTAATAAGTGAACAGATCTAAAACATAACTTCCCTTTAGCGAATCTGTGCTGTCCATAAAAGATAATACCTGTTTAAACCCAAATTTGGATCTTGATTCTCACTAGCCTCTCCAACACTTTAACCACAACACCTGATTGATGTGTTGTTGTTAAAGTGTTGATGCACAGATTGGCCTATAATTTGATGTTTAAGTATTGTCACCTCCCTTACAAAGCAATACAATCTTGTCTTCCTCCCTCTCCTTTTGAACTTGACTCAATGCAAGACTAATATTAGCGCCTCCATATACTGCAATTGGAAGAACGCCGATACATTGTGCCCTTCGATTGGAAAAAGCCTGAGTTTGATTCTCGTCGCGACAGGAGGAATCTTTATATGGACTTTTTCAATCGAAGGTGAGTTAGCCAATCTCATACAGAGGTAGCAGGGTTTTTTCTCCCGGAAACTCGGGTTTTTCATCCTGCATACAGACAAATTGGCCCTTCAGAACACATACAATTTACAGACAAAAAATACTAGTGGTGGTGGTGGTGGTTGTGGGCAATAGATGGCATTGATGTAGGTGATTGGTAGTAGAGGTTCTGTGGAAGACGGAGAGTTGTACATTTGGTGTCCTCCTACGATGAGTCTTCGGACTCCTTGGAGGTGTCACGAATAATAATAATAATAATATTAAACAAATATGCCAAGTTAGATGTTGGGTACCAGGTATAATCCTTCAAAATGCATGGTGAGTCTAGTCCAGTCCAGTCTAGTTGGCCAGAAGCACGATGGACTTCAAGTGGTTGTTGATATGCTGCATCTGTAACAATTAGGGCAGATCTAGCCTGTTGGTCAAAGCAGCTGCCTTTAAAGTGTTCTTTAATTTGGCTGCTTCAACCTTTTAAGGATCTGGATCATGTGTATTTAGTAACAGAAAGTAATTGCTTCACCTCCAGAGCACAACCTTTGCAAGAAAGTGCATTTCTCTGGGAATGTCGCCTTTTTTTTTTTTTTTTTTTTTTTTTTTGGCACTAGGAGAAAATATAAATGATTAAAAACACTACAAAGCCCAGAGCAATAGTATATTCCCACAGACATTGATATCACAGGGGCTGAAGAACTGATGCCTTAGATGTAGCAGCCATCAGCCATATATAGACACACACACATTGCTCTAACCAACAGTGACTACTAAGATACAGGTCTAGATCATATGATCACTAAATAGTAACCTGAGTGCAATGCTGAGACAAATAAAACATTGATTATCATAGTTTTCAGGATTAATTTATCATTAAATTTATTTAAATGAATAATAAATAAACATAGTTATTAAATTTAGATTTAATAAATTAAATATATTTAATTCATTATAATATAATATTTACCAAAAGTATAATAATATTTTCAGTAAAAAAAACTTTCTGTTAAAGTATGGGAACAGAGAAAAGAGGTTTTGTCCTGCACTCATAAAATGACTAGGAAGATTTTTTTTTTCCATTTTAAAATGAATTTAATTAATGAAATATGATAGTAAGATATTTTTTTAAAATTATTTCCAGCTGAAAAATTTCAAAGACTTCAGTGTGCTAAAGATGTACTTACAAATCTTGAAACAAGAAAAATGTATGATAAATGGCTGAAAGGAGGCTTAGCCATGACATTTGAGCAGTGGTTGAATCTAAATAAAGCATCACATACAGTGAGTTGTTACCTTTTTTTAGAGAGTTGTGTGTAATTAATTATGGTCATGTAATTATCATCATCATCAAATTCTTGACATGTACCCTCAAGGGGTGTACAGGATATGATAGTACTACATGAAAAATTTACCTCATTACTAACTTCCTACCTACAATTTTTCTCCAAATCAGTCTGTTACTTGTCAAGACTCCAACATTATCAGATCTTATATTTTTATCATCTAAGGCACTTTGTACCGTATCAATCCACCTATATCTTGGTCTTCCTCTCGGTCGTTTTCCTGCCAACCTGGCAGAGAACACTTGTTTTGCTAATCTTTCCTCGCCCATTCTGTTTAAGTGACCATACCACCTGAGATTAGCTCTGCTAACGCATTCCTAGATGCTGACAATGTCAAGTTCTTTCCTAATATCTTCGTTTTTAATATGATATTGCCATTGATGTCATCTGTTCACGCCTCTAATCTTTCTCAGGACTCTCATATCCGCGGTCTCTAGTCTTTGATCAAGTGTTTTACTTCTGACCCAGTTCTCAGATCCATAAGTTAAAACTGGTTTGAACACTGTCTTGTATACAGCTAATTTAGTGTTCCGACTAATTCCTCTCTTATTTCATATGAATTTCTTCAATTGACTGCCTACCATACCAGCTTTGTTGATTCTGTTGTCTATTTCCACATTTAATTTACCATCTTCAGTAAAATTCGTGCCTAAGTAGCTGAAATGTTTTACTTGTTCTACAGGTTCCCCGTTCACAACACAGTTGACATTTTCAACAATTCTACCTATTTTCATTGTCTTTGTCTATTTATTGCTGATCTTCATACCATATCTATTACAACAGTTATTCAATTTAATCAGGGAATCTTGCAGACTTGTAGCAGATTTATTTAGAAGAATAGCATCGTCTGCATAAAGCAAAGAGCTGACATTAACATCTCCAATTTTGATATCAGGTTTAATACTACTTTCCTTCATAATGTGATCCATATAGATAATGAATAACAGAGGGGATAATGTACATCCTTGTCTCACTCCAGATTTAACATTAAACCATCTTCTTGTACTTCCTTCAATTCTAACTGCTGACTTACACCTCAAATACAGACTAAGTATTGCTTGATATAAAGCCCCATTGACACCATATAACTGCAGCGTATTGAATAGCTTCTCTCTTGGTACCTTGTCATATGCCTTTTCCAGATCGACAAAACTTAAATACAGATCTTTGTTATATTCCCATGCTTTCTCTACTATTTGTTGTAAAGTGAAGATCTGATCCTGACAGCCTCTATTTGTCCTGAATTCAGCTTGTTCTTCACCAAGCTTTTCTTCCACAATTCTTTTCAACCGTTTCTCAAGTATACTGGCATAAATCTTACCAGGAACACTGAATAGGGAAATACCTCTGTAATCCTCACATTCAGTTTTATTTCCCTTTTTATATATGGGTACTATGAGAGCTCTACTCCAATCATCAGAAATTTGCCCCTCTGTTTGCCTTCTGAACTATGCAGTGCAGCCACTGTAAGACTTTTATACCACCATACTTCAACATTTCTGGTCGAATATCATCTACTCCTGCTGCCTTCATATTTCAAGCCTTTGATGGCTTTTTCTACTTCAAGTATGGATATGTATTCCTGACTATGCCTGTGGAGTGTTTTTAACCACTGTGCTATCACTGCTTGCTTTATTTAGCAATTTTTCGAAGTAATTACTCCATACCTCAAGGATACCTTTTTCTCCTGTTTTTATGTCACCTTTATCATCTCTAACTTCTTTTACAGCACTCTTTCCTCCATTTCTACGCTAATTTAACATCCTCCAGAATATCTTACCACCTTCTTGATATTTATTTTCTATGTTCTTGCCAAAGTCCTCCTATGACTTTTGTTTTAGCTAATTTTATACATTGTTTAGCTTTCTTACATTTGTCTCTGTATTCTTTAAGAGCACAAGATGACTTATTTGCCAGGAACTTTTGATATGCTTTCTTCTTTTCCTTCACTGCCTCTTTATCTTCCTGTGTCAATCATGTAGTTCTGATTTTTCTGTCCTTGCAGACCTCACCACATGCCTCTCTGGCTGAATCAATCAGGGTTTTCTTCAAGGCTTGCCACTGAATCTCCAAGGTTTGGTTCCTGTTCTCAAACTCTTTCATTTTTTCTTCAATAATCTTTGTGTATTTTAGTCTACAGTTCACATCTGAGAGTTGCTCAACTTTTATTCGCTTTAAAACTTTCTTACATGTTATTCTTTTCAATGTGAAATTAAATTTTCTCCTGCTCAAGACTAAATAGTGATCGCTTCCAATTTCAAATCTTCTGTACGCTCTGGTGTCCTGCACCAGGGAGAAAACATCACTATCAACAATAACATAGTCAATTAGACTTTTCTTATTCCTTGCCTCTTCTCTCCATGTGAATTTGTGCACATTTTTATGTTGGAACATGGTGTTAATAATAACCAGTCCATGTCCTGAGCAGAAATCCAGCATGTATTTGCCATTATTATTAGCTTTGCTCTTTTCTCCAAATTTTACCAAAATATTTTTGTATGTCTGACAATCATTTCCTACTCTGCTATTTAGATCCCCAACAAGGACCAACTTTTCCTTTTTAATTCTGTCAGTTGCTTTTTCTAAAGCATCAAAAAATTCCTCCACTTCTACCTTAGTAGAACTTTCTGTGGGACCATAGGCACAAATAAGTCTCATTGTTCAATTCCCCATTCTGATATTTGCCAACATCACTCTACTTGAGACTGCCTGCCATTCAAGAAGATTAGCCTCGTATTTTGTGTTCAATGCTATGGCTACTCCTTCATTTCCTTGATTGTCATTTCCTGAATATAACATTTTGTATTTATTGATCAGAAAGATCTCGCCAGTTTTTGTCTTTTTTGTTTCAGTCATCCCTGTTATGTCGATCTGGTTATCTAATTCTTCAGCTAGCTCCATTTCTTTGCCATTTAGGCTTCTTAGTACCGATAGTACTAAGAAGCCTAAATGGTACCGATAGTACCGATCTTTAACTCTGGTGATGTTGAGTTGGGGTGTGTTCTCAGATTTGTTCCAGTAGCTGACTTTTCGCTGTTCGCCCTGGTTCCCTGGCAAAAACAACGGGGGACCTTGTTTAACCGGGCGACGCCCCAGCCGGCATGAAATTTTGTCGTGTTGTACCATCATTTTTTATTTTGGTTCAACCAATAAGAATACAATTTGGTTGGCTAAATCCCAAATTGCCAGCCCATCCTTGTTCGTTCAGTATCAAAGTAGATACCCTACAGGGTGCACCACAAGAAGGTGAGGTTTGGACATTATATCAGAAGCCCTGGTCGGTTCTCCGCATTCCTTTAAAGGCTATGTGGAGGTCTCCTCCCAGTTATACAGCTTTGACCCTTAAGCACAATAAAAAATCCATAAAAATCTCAAGTAATAAATAAACAAATACACTATTGCATGCAGATGAAAAGGTGATAATATCATATAACTTATAAAAAGTAGTATGTTAATTTGAAAACCATAGTAGAACAACATAGTCTACAAATGCATTTTGTAAACTATGAATTGTAAATAAAGTAGTGGCAACGCTGTCAGGAGATGTAGTTGGTAACTCAAATGTTATGCTTGACAGATAGAAGCAATAACTGTATGTACTGTACATGTGCACAAGGCGACACAGCCTATTCTAACAAGTGTCCTTATGCAGAGAGATGGTTAAAGTCATATTGTACATTAACCTGAGGATTGGGTTATTATTACTTGTATATCTTTATGGAGTTGAAAAATTCACCACAAGATGTCTCTCAATGGACCATAGCAAATGCAGGGTCCAGTTGGGATCATTTTGGTGTGGCCCCTAATTTAAGATAATTGGATATTAGTAATACATGCTATTAAACAATCTTAAAAATTTCATAATATATTTATTGATTAAAAAAGAAACTAATTATAAAGAAATTTTATTGGTTTTTTATTTCTTGATATTTTCCAAAATGTTATCAAATTTTAAATTTCTTCCTTTATCACACAGTGCAGGACCTGAATGAGTGCAGTCAGTCCAATTGGCTTAAGGTTGGTTTTGCCCTCAATTATTACTGTCCCAATTGTGTAGTGCCTTAAATACATTCACCACTTTCTCTCTCTCTCTGACAATGCATTCCACTTACTCGCTGCTTTTCAATTGAAAAAGTCTACTTCTTACTCTCTTGCACACACACATATACAGTCAACTCTGATTATAGCAAAACACCACCATAATGAATTTACTCATTATAACATACTACCAAGAAGGCTCAGCTAAAGGTGCATACTATCACATTATGCTGAAAAAAAAAAGAAAAAAAACTGTAACAAACTATTCCTTTTTCCCCTACAAGTTCATTATCGTGAGAGTCTGTTGTACTATTTCTGGGTTTTGCAAAACACTTGCTAAGTTACTTCATGACATTAAATCTCAACTTTTGCAACACTGAATAGGTTTAGTGTTACTAATGTTGCTAGTGAATGTAGCAGTATTTTTCAGCTGTGCTAAGAAAACAGCATTTTAAGTAGTTTAGTGTGCATTTTTTTCTTATAATAGTGTTTCATTTTTTTCATGCTGGATACAACTGTTCTTCAGCTGTGTTTGTTATCCTAATTTTGTTTGTTTGTGTCCTTGCTGCATTCTGAAAATGGCATCTGTAAGGTGCACACATCAGTGGCTTGGAAAGCTTCAGTATAAAGATCAAGGATGCCCTGGATTTTTCTCAGTAGATTTGCTGTAAGAATTGTTTTATGTATGTATCAAAAAATGTGAAAGATTTTTTGGACTGTTATGATGAATGAAAATAATACAGGTATTAATGTATGCAAGAAGTATAATGATAGGTTTGAGCATTTAAAAATGTTGGCATCACTGGTAGTAATCGAAAATCAAATAGAAGTGCTAGTAATGATAACAAAGGGAATGGAGTGGAAAAGTTAACGAAAATGAAGAGTGAAAGTCTTGAAGATGAGATTGAACATCTAAAGAAGAGGGTAGCTAATTTGAATGAAAGGGTGGAAGTTAGTAATAGGAAGAAATTGTCAAAGAATAATCATATAGTGTTGTATGCACATTCAGTCATTGGAGGTGTGATGAATAACAAGGTAAAAAAAAAACATGTTTTCCAGTTTTTCCACGTTTAAAATTTAAAACAATGTTTTAAATTTCAACATGAATAAATTTTCAATTTATTCATGTTGAATAAATTGAAACAAACAACTGGTGCTTTGCATAGAAGGAAAGAAAAGGCATCAAATTTAGTGGTAGTTATGGGTACAAATGCCTTAGATGGTGGAAAAAAGAATTTGGATAGGGATTTGAGGATGTTGTTATGGAAGGTAAAGGGTAATAATGGTGTTGTGAAAGTGGTTAGCAAGAGCAGAGATAATGAATGGTAAGTTGGCTGAGTTTGGAAGGCAAAGGATTTTCAGTTTGTGAATCTATGGAGTGAATTCGAAGGGAAGTTATAATGGTTTAAGGATGATGGTTGCATATGAATACCCTTGGTGGTGGACATTTAAAGAAATTTGATTTCTGAGATGGCACACAATCAAGATGAAGTTAGTGTAGCTAATGATCAAAGAAAGATAGTGAAGCAGGTTGTGGAAGGACAGGAGGAAGATGAATACAAGATTGAAGATATGGTTATTGGAGGACAAAGTGCTGGAATGCATAAAGGTGGGTGTGAGATGGATGTGAATGGTATTCAGAGTTAGGATCAGGAAAATAGGAGTGATCAGATCGAAGAGAAATGTGTAGTATAGCAACTAGAGTATAGAGTGATGGTGTCACTGGGATGGCCTCAAAGAGAGAGGGATTCTTTGTATACTAATGTAAGGAGTATTAGAAATAAGGGAACTGAATTTATTGCATTGATTGAGTTAGCACCCAAATATAATTTGTGTATGTGAAACTTGGTTTTCTGAAGATGATGTACTGTCAGGAATAGAAATGGAAAGGTATACAATTGTCCAGAAGGATAATGAAGATGGGGGGGGGGGGGTACTGTTATTGATAACAGAAGAATTGTTTCCACCAAAAGTGGAAGTTTAAATTAACAGTATAGTATATCTAATATGATATTGCTGTAGGCTGGGAAATGCAGACAGTACTAATTATGAAATATTTAGGCAAATTGGTTGGGCATGTAAAAAGGTGATCCTAACGGGAGATTTTAATTACTGGAATGAGGATTGGAAGGAGAAGATAGTGTATGGGAACAATGAGAGTGAATTTATTGAATTTCTGAGGGATAACTAAAGCGGCATGTGATGGAAACAGCACAAGATTTTAGAGTGTTGGATTTGATAATATCCTCACAAGAATGTGGTTGTTGATGAGGCATCAACACCTCCACCTTGGTGAGAGTGATCATGCAGACTTGTTTGGGAAGTGGTGAAAGTGGAAGTTTAAATTAACATTCAGAGAAAGAAAAGGTTACTGCCAAAAAAAACATACAGTCAGGTTTCCATTTTTGTGGAATCTGTATTCAAAGATTAGTGTTTTTGCATTAGCAGTCACAAAAGCACACACGTCTTCAGTTTTGCACTGAGCATTAGGCTACTGGTGCTTAAAATAATAGGTGTACATATCAGTGTATCAGCATAATCACAAGGTGAAGGTAGAACATTAATCCTATTTATACAGAGCTCAGTCACATGCCAGAATGCCACCTGTATAGTGGCATTCTGGCATGTGGCTGTGCTCTGTAAATTAAAATGATTTGAAATACAAAAATTAACAAAATTTAGATAAACAAAATTATTGAATGACACAGCATTCTATTTTAAAAAAAAGAGGGTGAGAGCACACTATTGCCTGTATTGCCATTTATGGAGATGAGACTCTCCCATATCTTGGCAATGGATAGGCAGTCATTCCAATTTAGGTTTGGACAATGTAGAAGTGGTTCAGTACTCTCTAAATAACCGATCCAACCTAAAATAGCACCAACATAAAAAGTGACTATTGGACCAGAGGATATTGTGGTCAGTGTCTGCTGAGCAAGGTGATTTTTCAGGTTTATTGTTGTTAATATATGATAGGTGTTCTTATAGTCATTTTTGATTGAATATTCTGTTTCTACAAAGTACAAGCCAAGGCACTCACACTGAACTTGGTAAACACCATGAACAGAACGACTGAGCTGTTTTGTGTGGATGGTAACCAGAAGGAGATTTTGTTGATAGGGAAGAATGTAGAGACTAAACTTTATCTGTTTAGGGTCTTTTTATCTGAGATGTCTGCAATGTTAGGGATAGGGACTCACTGTACAAGTTCATCTTGGAGGGTTAGGCTTGTATGTGTCCAGGATGTATTTAAACATCTTGAGGTGAGCCATTCTGAAGTATGATGCACTGAATAGTGTACAGTTCTTCTTGGAGAGCTTGGGAATTGGAGTAGATAATGTGCTCTATTGAGCAAAGATTTGAAGGTGCCTATTTTTTTAAGATGGATGATAGGCTGAATCTTCTTATATGTAGCAGCCTGCAAAGATAGGTTTACAGTAACCAGATATTGTATTCCAGATGAAAGGAGGCTGTCCAGGAGGGCTAATTTTCCATCATTTTTTTCTTTCATGGTGTTGAATTTGGCTAAGAAAGCTGTAGAGATGCTTCTGAGACTGGCCAGATGGCAAACATATCATCCACATAGCATACCCAACAGGAATCTTGAAGTTATATTGAAGAGAATATTGTAGAAATTGGCATGCATGTGACAAGGGGCTTCCCATAGTGGTTCCTTTGATCTGTTTATAAAATTGGTTTCTGCATATGAAACAGCCTGAGTGCATGCCAAAATTAAACAGTTTGATTACGTCTGAAGGGAATTCTTCTGATGACATTTGGAGTGTGTGTCAGCTAGAGGTACCCTTGTAAATAAGGACTGGATGTCAGAACATGACCATGATGTCTCTAGGCTGAAAGGTTAGGTTTTTTTGTCAGAAATTCTAAATTAATTTTTCAGAGGCTCATCTGTCACCTGTGTGGGAGCTTAAAAGACAAGCTAGGAATTTGGCTGGGCAACAGATATGTGGAGGCATTTAGGCAGTCAACTATAGATCTGAATTGGACTCCTTTATGGAGTTCTGGTAGGCCATAGGAATGTGGAGTTCTTCCAATAATGGGACTTCAGATTTTTGATGGTGTCTTCATTCCAGCTAATCACTTTGTTGAGTGATTTTTGATTTGGCTGTTGGTATGGTTCTGAGTAAGCTCCTGATAAATGGTTTGATTTTGTAATAGAAGGGAGATATTTCTGTTGAACTCAGTAGTATCCATTATTACTACAGCTTTTCTTTTGTTAGTTAAGTGTTGGTAAGGATGGAATTAGGAAATGTAGAGATATGATTGAAACATATAGCTTGTTAAGAGGGTTAGTTACAAAACAGAAACATCAATATCTGTTAAGTGAAGATTTTTTCAAAGGACAGCACAAAATAGACAAAGGACATGGGACTATTGCAGGATATAGCATAGCTGAGCAAGAAAAAGGATTTTTGTGGAACGTTTTGCTTTAAAGGATAGCATGTTTTAAGGTATTTTATGTAATTGATTTTGTTGGACCTAAAATGAACTTCATGCACCTAGTATGTTGATCTCATAGTTGTCTAGTCACAATAATAAAATCATGAAAATTATGAGATAGTTTTTTTTATCAACTTACAAGTTATAAAAATTTAAAATTTTTAATATAATATGTTTTTCACTTTCATGTAATAGTGTATCCAAGGTAATTAAAATGCTCTTAGTTAAAAGTACTTTTCTGTTGTAAATAAAATAGTTGCAGCATGTGCACAAAATGTAAAATAGTTTATTAAGTCTATACAGTTACATCCTTTCATTGTAATCTCCTGCCGTGTGCTGTACCTATTTCCAAAGTTGTGGGAGTTGCTGGATACCATCATCAGTGTTGCCTGTTGATATTAGTGATAGTGCAACCTATTACTCGAAGAACCTCTTGCACATCATGAAACTATAGACCTCTGTGGTTCTTTAATTTTTGGGAAAAAGTCAAAGTTGCAAGGACTCCTATCTGATGAATACAGAGGATGTTCCAATACTTCTCATTAACACTTGTCCAACATCTCTTATCACCATTTGTGACACATGACATCCTGCATTGTGCAACAAACACGGTGGAAAATCCATGAAAAAATGTGGTCTCTTTCTCCTTAAATCCAGATGCAAATGGTGCTCCAAAATTCATTTATAGTATGGTGCATTGAGTTTTCCCTTGGGGCACAGCACGATGAAGAATGAAATCTTAAACATCGTAAGTGATTGCTCGATTTTTCTAGTGAAAATTTTTCGGACAGGGTGATCCTGAATGGTGCCATTTATTGGATTGTCTCTTCACTTCAGGCTCATAAGTCATTGCCAAAGTTTTGTCAATGGCTATGATACGATTCAGAAATACATCCCCTTTATTTTCATATCATTAAAAATGGAGACCAGCAGCTGCATACTTGGGTCACTTTTAAATCACAGTCAAGTGATGTGGAATCCAACAAGCTGAAATTTTGCAGTACTGAGTCTCTGTTTTAGGATGTGTCAAACACTTTGGTGGTTTATTTTGGTTTCTTGGGCCAACTGGCATACAGTCCATTGCTGATCAACCGTGAGGAGTCTCTGAACAAGCTCAACATGTTCATTTGAGTCATCCTGGATGGTGATTATCATCTGAGTGATCTGGCCCCACACAAAATGCACTGACCCAGTCTGGTACAGTAGGGTACTATCACCACAGGATTCGCTAAAGCCATGATAACAGTTGCTCACAGTTTTGCCTTGTGCAACCTGGACCTCAATCCAGGATAATTGTTCTAATCTTGTGAACATACCACCTTAGAATGTTGCACACTGAGATGTTGGCTTTAACCATCTCTCTGCATAAGGACACTTGTTAGAATAGGCTGTGTCACCTTGTGCACATGTACAGTACATACAGTTATTGCCTCTATCTGTCAAACGTAACATTTGAGTTACCAACTACATCTCCTGACAGTGTTGCCACTACTTTATTTACAATTCATAGTACAAAATGCGTTTGTAGACTATGTTGTTCTACTATGGTTTTCAAATTAACATACTACTCTTTATAAGTTATATGATATTATCACCTTTTCATCTGCATGCAATAGTGTATTTGTTTATTTATTACTTGAGATTTCAATGGATTATTTCTTATTGTGCTTAAGGGTCAAAGCTGTGCTTTGAGGGGGTTCTTAAGGGTTCAAAGCTGTATAATTAGGAGGAGACCTCCACATAGCCTTTAAAGGAATGCGGAGAACCGACCAGGGCTTCTGATATAATGTCCAATCCTATCTTCTCGTGGTGCACCCTATTGGGTATCTACCTGGATACTGAACGAACGAGGATAGACTGGCAATTTGGGATTTAGCCGACCAAATTGTATTCTTATTGGCTTAAACCAAAATCCAAAATGATGGTACAACATGACAAAATTTCATGCTGGCTGGGGCATTGCCTGGTTAAACAAAGCCCCGTTGTTTTCACCAGGGAACCAGGGCGAACAGTGAAAGGTCAGCTACTGGAACAAATCTGAAAACACACCGCAACTCAACATCACCAGAGTTAAAGATCAGTACTATCAACATAAGAAGCCTGAATGGCAAAGAAATGGAGCAAGCTGAAGAATTAGATAAAGAGATCAACATAATAGGGATGACTGAAACAAAAAAGACAAACTGGCAAGATCTTTCTGATCAATAAATACAAAATGTTATATTCAGACAATGACAATCAAGGAAAAGAAGGAGTAGCCATAGTATTGAACGCTAAATACGAGGCTAATCTTCTTGAATGGCAGGCAGTCTCAATGAGAGTGATGTGGGCAAATATCAGAATGGGCCCACTTGAGACTTATTTGTGCCTATGATCCCAGAGAAAGTTCTACTAAGGTAGAAGTGGAGGAATTTTTTGAGTCTTTAGAGAAAGCAACTGACACAATGAAAAAGGAAAAGTTGGTCCTTGTTGGGGATCTAAATAGCAGAGTAGGAAATGATTGTCAGACATACAAAAATATTTTGGAAAAATTTAGAGAAAGGAGCAAAGCTAATAATAATGGCAAATACTTGTTGGATTTTGCTCAGGATATGGACTGGTTATTACTAACACCATGTTCCAACATAAAAATGTGCACAAATTCACATGGAGAGAAGAGGCAAGAAATAAGAAAAGTCTCATTGACTATGTTATTGTTAATAATGATGTTTTCTCCATGGTGCAAGACACCAGAGTGTACAGAGGATTTGAAATTGGAAGTGATCACTATTTAGTCTTGAGCAGGAGAAAATTTAATTTCATATTGAAAACAATGACATGTAAGAAAGTTTTAAAGCAAATAAAAGTTGAGCAGCTCTTAGATGTGAACTGTAGACTAAAATACACAAAGATTATTGAAGAAAAAATGAAAGAGTTTGAGAACAGGAACCAAACCTTGGAGATTCATTGGCAAGCCTTGAAGAAAACCCTGATTGATTCAGCCAGAGAGGCATGTGGTGAGGTCTGCAAGGATAGAAAAATCATAACTACATGATGGACACAGGAAGTTAAAGAGGCAGTGAAGGAAAAGAAAAAAGCATATCAAACGTTCCTGGCAAATAAATCAGCTTGTGCTCTTAGAGAATACAGAGACAAATATAAGAAAGCTAAACACTTTGTAAAACTAGCTAAAAAAAATCATCGGAGGACTTTGGCAAGAACATAGAAAATAAATATCAAGAAGGTGGCAAAATATTCTGGAGGTTGTTGAAGAAGCTTAGGAATGGAGGAAAGAGTGCTGTAAAAGGAGTTGGAGATGATATGGGTGTCATGAAAACCGGAGAAAAAGATATCCTTGAAGTATGGAGTAATTGCTTCGAAAAATTGCTAAATGAAACAAGCAGTGATAGTACAGTGGTAAAAAACACTGAACAGGCATACAGTCAAGAATATATATCCATACTTGAATATATGGATTCAAGGATTTTGCCATACTTGAAGTAGAAAAAGCCATTAAAGGCTTGAAATGTGGAAAGGCAGCAGGAGAGTAGATGATATTCGACCAGAAATGCTGAAGTATGGTGGTATAAAATTCTTACAGTGACTGCACTGCATAGTTCAGAAGGCAAACAGAGGGGCAAATTCCTGATGATTGGAGTAGAGCTCTCATAGTACCCATATATAAAAAGGGAAATAAAACTGAATGTGAGGATTACAGAGGTATTTCCCTATTCAGTGTTCCTGGTAAGATTTATGCCAGTGTACTTGAGAAACGGTTGAGAAGAATTGTGGAAGAAAAGCTTGGTGAAGTTCAAGCTGGATTCAGGCCAAATAGAGGCTGTCATCATCAGATCTTCAATTTACGAGAAATAGTGAAGAAATCATGGGAATATAACAAAGATCTGTATTTAAGTTTTGTCGATCTGGAAAAGGCATATGACAAGGTGCCAAGAGAGAAGCTATTCAATATGCTACAGTTATATGGTGTCAATGGGGCTTTATATCAAGCAATACTTAGTCTGTATTTGAGGTGTAAGTCAACAGTTAGAATTGAAGGAAGTACAGGAAGATGGTTTAATGTTAAATCTGGAGTGAGACAAGGATGTACATTATCCCCTCTGTTATTCATTATCTATATGGATCACATTATGAAGGAAAGTAGTATTAAACCTGATATCAAAATTGGAGATGTTAATCCATAGAAGGCACTCCTATGAGGATTTCAGGCTTGCAGTCTAATTTCTTTGACTTATTCTTTATGTAATCTGTGTGATGCAAGTTGTTGCAAATTTTATCCCCAGTGATGCCTCTATGGTAAAGTTGAAATACTGGAATCATTAAACCTCTGTTTCATTCCATTAAACCATAATAAGCTTCAAACAGTATTTAGGCCTAAATATGTTTCTTATCTATTTCATTTTAACTTTTTTTTTTTTTTTACTTTATTGAGAAATATATTGACATAAGCATAGCCAATGTGTAAGCAACATTTAGTTAGTTGTTGAACTAATCACTGAAGTAATATTTCTTTTCGTTAATTTAGTCAATGCATTGGGCATCAAAGAAACAAAAAGAGCCAATGCTTGAGCACTGTACTGCAAGCACTGATGATGTATCGAAGTTTTCAAGTTCTGTTGGACACAGTATCAAGAACAATTGTGGTAAGTCAATTTCTAATTCAAATTTTATTCCCAAGGGATGATCGTGCAGTTTTTACTGCATTCAAACTATTGTACTGAGAAACAGGAAAACTATATTCTAATGCATGTAGATATTCTTATTTCAAGCAATATTTTCTTCGTGTGTTTGTAAGTTTGTCATTGAATGATTTGTGATATTTTAAAAATGTCTTCAAATGTAAAGAAATTCAAAAAATTTGCCCTGGTAAAATTTTCATTATTGAGTATGCCTTTTGCAAAAAACATGTAAATTTTATTATTATTATTAACACCTCTATGCAATCAGCAGACTGATCATAGAGGGTGCCATTCAAGTAGTATTGTTATCGTGGGTGAGTGACATGCACATGGAAGTGTATGCCACTCACCCACAGCTCTATGTATTTACAGGGATAGCCTTTCATTCTCTCCTACTCCTACATTCTGTGACTGATTTCTTCTATAATTAATCTGGTAAAATAAGCTCAGTCCTGATGTAAAATACCCTCAGCAAATATACACCAAACAGCGTCTTAATAGTGCTTTACATACTTGTTGTTGGATACCTCCAGTATTTCCTCATCCTTGCAGAAACTAAGCAACCGATTTTGAGCAGAATAGCCTTAAGTGTGGTCTGAATAATATTTTATACACTTGCATAACCACCTCCTTAATTTTATTTTTCAGTGTCCTCCTTATAAGCAGAAATATGCATTGCGAACTTCGCATATGTTCAAAATGTGCCACTGAACTTTAGGTTTTCAGCGGCCATTATCCTTAGATCTTGAATCTTATCCACTTCCAGGTCTATCAATACAGCATGTATGTGTGTGCTCTTAGTCTCACACACACACACACACACACACACACACAACTTTGTGCCTTTGCTTTTTGAAATGTAAATCCTTGCACTTGGAAACATTAAAACAGTGGCATCAACTTGTCTGCCTAATTTACCAACCTATTTAAATCATCTTGAAGAAACTTGACATCTTTTTCACTTATAACTTTATTCAGTTTTGTAATTGAATTCTATCATTAGCAAGCAACTGACTGACTATTTCCTGTCAGACCACATGCAGTATCATTATCAAATTAGTGGCCTCAAGAACAAAACCCAGTGGCATGCCAATTATCTTCCTTTTCCCCTTGCAATCTGGTTATACCTTAATTATCCTATTCATCTCACCAATCCATTATTCATACCCATTCTCAACTTCCACTAGCTACTATACAATCTGTTAGTTGCCTTTATGAAGTTTAAATATAACACTGTATGAGCCTCCCTTAAACAATGCATTCATCACATTTTTTTTTATAAAATGTATATAGATTGTCAAAAACTCTCCCTTCACAAACCTATGCTTGATGCTCTTAGAGAATCCTGTGCCTAATTGGTGCTATTCTTAGGATCAAAATAAACAGTAAATATTGTTCTGCACATGTGAATCAACTGAGGTACAATATTAACAACTAGATAAAAGAAAGGAGAGAAGAAAATATGAGACGGAACTTAAAACAAAAATTGAAAAATGATCAGCTGAAAGAAAATGAAAATATTAAAAACATATGAAACATATCAAGGATAGTGTAAAAGTAGGTATAAAAATCAATTTGAATTCAAAGTAAAATAGCAAAAAAAAAAAAGAAGAAGTTTACTGAAGACAGTAAAATGTGAAATGACAGTAAAGAAAAAGATAGAAGTAACTAACTTAATAACACATTTGATATTCATGCTTCTCAAAGATACAAAGAGAGAGCAGCAAGAAAGCCAATAAAATAATCAGACAGCAGAAAAGAAAATTTTTACACAAGCAGAGAAATACAGAAAAAACAATTAATGCTAAATAACCAAAAGAAAATTCTTCTATGAAAGAAGAAACCAAAAAACAGATCTTTATATGAAAATAGCAATAATTAACAATCATAAAGAACAAACATTAGCTACTAGAAAAGAAGCGGCAAACAGGTGGAGAGAGTATGTTAATAAACTCCTAAACTGCAATGAGCCTCCTGAGACTTTTGAACAGAAAACTTATCATTCCTGTCACCCAGAAATATTTAAACCTTCACTAGTTGAAGTAGAAGTATAAAGCAACTCAGAAAAAGCACCAGATACTGATAGAATAGTAACCAAACTCTTCAAATATGGTGGTAATGAATTAACTACAGAAATACATCTACTGGTAAATTTAATATGGGAAAGCGAAGAAATATATTCTTAGAATGGAAAGAATCACTAATCATATCACTATATAAAAAAAAGGAAATAAAAACGAATTGAAAATTATAGAGGGCTATTGTTTCTATTTGTAGGCCACAGAATTTTATCTTATATTATACTAAAAAGAATCTTACCGTATGATGAAGAAAATATAGGGGTATATCATGCAGAACTCTGAATAAATAGGTCCACAGCTGACCAGATTTTCACACTAAGATATTCATGGATCCATGTTGCATCCATGGATGCAATATCCAACATCCAATAAGAAGACAGGATTCAGCTGAATCTTGTCTTAATAGTGACAGGTTCGAAGCAAGGAGATACCCTTTCACCCATTCTATTTAATTTGGCTTTAGAAAAATGTATTAGAGAAACTGTAAAAGATAACACAAGTAGAACTGGAATGTTGGATGTGCAGCTAATATCTGCCTAGTTGGAGAAAATGTTAAAGATATTAGAATAATATTTGGAAAACTCAAAATTTCTGCTCTAAAACTAGAAATTTAAATCAACCAAGGATAAAATTGAATATTTTTTTAAAAAAACATATAGAAACAATAACTAAAGGGAATACGACCAGTTTTACCATTGATAAACTGAAATTTCGGAATGCCATTTCCTGCTAAATATCTTGGAAAGTTGATTACTCAAGATAATAAAACTAGTACAGAAATACAAGTTAGATTACATGCCTCCAATGGATCTTATCATTCATTACATCATTTATTATTTTCCAAAATTCTCTCATGCAGAGTTAAAATAGGAATATACTCGATAATCACTGTTTTCTATGGAGCAGAAATCTGGAGCATGATGGACAAAATATAAAAGCTTTGCAGAGCTTTGAAAATAAAATCCTTAGAAAAGTCTTCGGACCAGTAAGAGATTACACAACAGGGGAATGGAGGAGGAGAAGAAGACATAATCATGAACCATATGAACTCTATAGATCCTCATTACTAATAATTTTAGCTCAACCAGTATTTATTTCCCTTCTGGGAAGTAAATACTTCTGTATTTTTTGCACATCACTCATCAGTACGAAGTACATTCTTAGTTAATTAGCCATCTAACTGCCATGGAGGATGCAATCTATCAATCATCTTACACTCTATATCCATATTATTTAAATGATATATCAACAGCAATGACTTGTCATTGCTTGCTATATTGTATTTCTTCCATAACTTCTTTTAATACAATGCTGTGTAAAAGACTAATTTCACTGTTCATCCATTCCACCCTACCTTATTACTTGACTACTGGTATACAGTTGTATTGCTTATTTCAGATGTTTTAATCATTCCATAAGCTAATTTTACAGGACTTTCCCTAATCACCTACTGCAGTTCCACTTTGATTCCTTTTTAACTAAAATCTTCTCTGTTTTGCTACCTCTTTTGCCAGTTCCTCCTGATCATGCTCCCAAACTGGTTATGGTGTTGATTTCTTATTTACAATTATATCTTATGAGGCTATTTAAAAATCTAAAACCTTGTATTTTTATCAGGAACTCCAGAAATTCACTCTTTCCCATAATTAACATTCCCATTTAATATTACTGTTCCTCTTAGTTGTCCAATCATTTTGTCTAAATATTTTATAGTTATTATGTTCTAAATTCTAAAACCAATGTACTACTAGATATCCTATTTATTTTCATCATTTATACCAAATATCCTCAACTGTTACATACACTGGTGCCTTTTATATCTTTTCTTTGTTTCCCCCTAAAGCAGCTGTGCTTCTGTTGTTATTATTATTATTATTCTCTTGTGCAATTTCACTCATTAACCTTGGCAACTTTCCTGTCTCTTTAATATATTTCTACACCTCTGTCTTTAGCTATCTCTATACCACCTACAGCATATTTCTTTATATTAGTTATTGTCCACTTTTTTTAAAACACAAACTTGTCAAGAAATTATATTCTTGTTTAATCCTTTATCCAAGTGTAAGCAACCAAAGTTTGTGCGTGAAGTATCTTCATGAACAGGTTACCTGTATATAGAGGCTAATGACCACATCATTTGCCTTAGTATCCCATAATACAAAGCACACACACATATACACATCCCTTTTGGATGTGTATAATACTATTCATTATGAAAAGGGCCACTACCCAGACTTGTGTCAACCTTTATAGTTATTGCACTCTGTATCCCACCTCCTGTCCTACTCTGCCTATTCTTGTTCCTCCTCCTCCTCCCTATTCCTATTGCTCATCCACCTCTTACACTTATGTCTTTCATTCTATCCTGTCATCCACCTTTCTTCTCTTTTCTCATAATTTGTCTCATGCTTCTTAGCTTCAACCTCCCCAACTCCTAGCAGTCACACTAACAAATGTCCATCAGCATATTCATTCAAATGCAGACCTCTTTCTTCAACCACTGATATTCCCTTTTTGGCTTGCATGTCTTTTGTTTCTTACAATCAGTCATTATGTGTATTCACTATATCTGTTCTTTTCCACAACTCACTATTATTTTTATTATTATTATACGGGTAGGAGTCAGAAGACTCATTGCGAGAGACCCAAACTATCAAAACAATATCTATCATACCTCTTCTTGAATTCATTAACAGACGAAGCACTCACAACTGAGTCAGGCAATGCATTCCATTCATTCACCACTCTCCAAGCAAAAAATCTAGTTCTCACACCCTTTAACCACACTTTTTCTTAATTTCCAGGGATGACCTCTTGTTCTTTCATCACTATCACACAGTTGAAATATTTACCCTACATCAATCTTATAAAAATCTTGTAGTAACTTAAATGTTTCTATCATATCCCCTCTTCTCTGCCTATCAACCAACCTCTGTAATTCACAAACTCTCAATCTATCAATGTAGGGAGCATTTTTTTTACACCACTCACCAACTTAGTCACTCTCCTCTGAACCCTCTGCACACTTCCTCATCTCCAAGGAATCCAGGCGACCAGACTTGAGCACAGTAATCCAGATGTGGAAGTATATCAATGCTTTATAAAGAAGAATAATAACATCTTTATCTCTGGATGTTAATGTATTCTTCAATAACCAAGTAATCCTATGTACTAGCTTAACAATGTGCCCTCTGAATTTCAACTCCCTATCCACCAACACACTCAAGTCCCTAGCCTCATCAATCTCTTGGAGTACAGCTGGTAATCTTTTAATCCCAAAATGCATGACTTTACACTTTTCCACACTGAACTGATATCCATTATCTTTTGCCCATTTTGCTAGCTTCTTTAAATCAACCTACAAACTCAATATCAGCTTGATTTTTTTATTGTGCTACCCAACTTTGCATCATCAGCAAACAACTGAATATCTCCCTTCAAGTCATTTCCTATATCATTTATGTACAAATTAAACGATAACGGCCCAAGCACAGAGCCCTGAGGCACACCACTGGTCACCTGCTTCATCCTGGACTCTGATCCTCCATACACTACTTTCTGGTATCTCTCTATGAGCCATTCTCTTATCCATATCACCAGTTTAATATCCATCCCTATTTGTTCTAATTTGCACAACAGTATTCCATTGAATATCCTGTCAAAAGCCTTAGCAAAATCCAGAAGTATCACTGTGTAGCCATTCCCCTTGTCCAACTCAGATGTCACTCTATTATAAAAATTTAATAAATTGCTAAGGCAGGACCAACCTTTAACAAAACTATATTGGCCCCTATAGAGTATCATATTCTGATCCACCCATTCTTGAATTCTGTCCTTAACCAACTCAACTTTTAAATCACTGCTTAACACACTGCTATACCTATCCTTCCCCTATCACAGCTTCCTAAAATCTCATTCAAGAAAAAAATGAAAAGTTCAAAAACAAGAATCAAACCTTGGAGACTCAGTGGAGCATCTCAATAAAACATTGACTGATTCAGCTGGGTGAGGGATTGGGGTTGGTGAGTTGACTGTAAAGATAGAAAAAATCAGAACTCCTTGGTGAACTCAGGAAGTTAAACAAGCAAACAATAAACAAAAAAGCATATCAAAAGTACCTAGCAAGCAAATCAACATGTGCTCTGAAAGAATACACAGAAAAATGTAAGAAAGCAAAGCAGTGTGTAAAAGTAGTTAA
The DNA here is from genome assembly GCF_054136105.1 of Typopeltis vanoorti. NCBI lineage: Eukaryota > Metazoa > Arthropoda > Arachnida > Uropygi > Thelyphonidae > Typopeltis > Typopeltis vanoorti. The sequence goes on from NC_143549.1 coordinate 133,132,729, forward strand.
ACAAAAATCATGGGAAAATGATAAGAATATAGAAGCTAAATATCTGAAAGATGGCAAAATGTTTTGGAGGCTGTTAAAAAGCTTAGAAAGAACACTAAGGGAATCAGAAATCGTGAAATGACACGACAACTGAGGATATTCAAGATGTCCAGAATAATTACTTTAAAGATTGCTGAGCAAAACAAGAAGTAATAGAACATTGGTAAAAAATACTCAAGAGGTATGAAATCAGGAGTACATAGAGTGGGCATATTTAGGTATAGGCCCAGACCTAGAGCAGCAAATTTTGAGAGGCAGCAGAAATTTCCAGGCTCTCATTTTTGTAATTATAACATGTTCCTTATATGCCGCATCTACTCACAAGTAGAGAAATATTTTTCTTTTCCTCTTTGTAAGTTTAGTCTGCAAGCATATTGGCATGTAATCAGATTCTGCATAACTATACAGACCAAGACACATGCAAGAAAAGCTACTGTATTGTTGTTATTATTTCGAATTTAAATTAAGATTGTTGCCCTTCCTTCAACTCTTTAGTTCAGTATCCTGATATCTTTGTGGCAGTTAAGACATGCTAAATCTGAAATTATTTTTAGAGTTTTCAGTGCCCTTGTCATATGTTGTCATCAGAGTAGAGGTAATACTGTTTTAGTGTTTGCTTTTAAAAAGTTATAAATTGTGTAAATCATTCTGATAATACTTCCTGCGTGTTTTAAATTACTATTTAAAACATGAGTGATGGTAGAAAGTGACTTAGTGGTAGTGAATATAAGAAGAGGAAAAAAGAAAAGGAAGCGAAAATTAACGAAGTAGTATCAAAGACAAGAAAACTGGACAGTTTCTTTGCGTTGGTATCTGCTAATAGTAATTGTGATTTGGAAAAAGAACAAGAAGTGGTTGAGGAGATGGAAATTGAATCTGTTTCAAATGACGTGCCTACAACAAATCCCAACAATTTGGCAGCAGAGGTGATAATAATGACCCAGCTGAATGGATTCTAAATGACGTAACATGCGAGTATATCGCAGTTAACAGGTTTCCACAAAATTTAGACAATGATCTTTCAAAATCACAAACAGCTTATCCTGACAAAGTAAGACATGCTTCTAAGAAATTCACTGAGAGGAATCTGATTAATGGCAAAAAAAATAATAAGAGATTTTCTTGTTTACTCTCCTAGTACCGGAAAGATCTTCTGTGTGCCTTGTTGGTGGAGGGGGAGCTGACGATAGTTACTTTGTCAGTGGATTTAATGACTGGAAAAATGCAGAAGCACGAGTGAGTCATCACGAGAAAGCAACTAGTCATATTAACTGTCTAATAGCTCTGAAACAAAAAGCAAATCATGCAGAGAGAATTGACTTACAAATAACTCAGAAACTGGAAGAAGAAATTAAGTACTGGAAGGTGGTGCTAAAATGAGTAGGTGCAGTTGTAAAAACATTAGCCAGTAGAGGACTTGCTTTGAGGGTAAAGGATGACATTTCGGTTCTGTGCATAATGAAAATGTAATGATGTGTCTAGAGTTAATTAGTGAATTTGATCCCTTTCTTGCTGAGCACATTGCCAAAAGCGGGGAAAAAAGGAAAAGGTTTCATTTCCTATTTTTCCTTTGCCACGTATGAGGAATTTATTAAAATAATGGGTGAGATAGTAATCAAATTTATTGTGGAAGAACTTAAAATAGCTAAGTATTATTCCATAAGTGTTGACTCAACACCAGACTTGTCTGGTGTTGATCAGCTGTCCTTGATTGTACGATATGTGAAAGAACATGGAACTCCTGTGGAGCATTTCATTCCTAACGTAAGTCACAAATCTGAAGAATTACAAGAGGCGGTTTTGACTTCACTAAACGAGCTTGGAATTGATGTAGCAAATTGCAGAGGGCAGGCATATGATAATGCTAGTAACATGTCAGGCAAGTACACAGGACTGCAAGCAAGAATTCTTGAAATAAATCCATTGGCAGAATTCACACCGTACGCTGGACATTCTCTGTCTCTAAAGAGTACCTCATCAAAAAATGAGGCACTCTTCCTCATTTTTTGATGTCCTTCAGAAACTGTATGTGTTTTTCACATCTTCGGCACATCGGTGGAGTGTTCTAAGAAAGCACCTGAAAACTTCTGCAAAAGTAATCAAACGTCCTTCGCCTACTCGTTGGTCAGCTCGTGATAATGCCTCTCAAAGTCTGCATGAGGGATGGAAGGAAATAATTTGCACTTTGTCCGAAATTGAAAATGACACCACCCAGAAGAAAGTTACGCGATGTGAAGCAAGCGGGATTCTACAGCAACTTCAGTCACTGGAGGTTGGGCTCATGACCTGCCTATGGGGTGATATTCTCACAAGAATGAATGCCACAAGGAAGAAATTACAAAGTGTAAACATTGATATAGGAACTGTGTGTGAACTGTACAGATCCCTCGAAGAATATTTCAAAGAACTAGAGTTACTCTATGAATCCTATGAAGAACAGGGCAAGAAACTTAGTGGAGTTGACTTGTATGAGGAAGAGAAAAAGAGGAAGAAAAAGCCCACCAGGTTTTTTGACAACAGCTCAGATGAAAGTAACGAAAATGAAGATGAGTACAATCCATCAGTCAGTTTCAAAACTGATACTTATGACACAATTTTGTTCTCTCTCTCTCTCTCATTCAAAATGAATCAAAGAAAAGTGTCGTATGAAAACCTCTCGAAGGAGTTCTGGTTTCTCACAACAATGCATGTGATATGTGAAAAGGACGTCATAAAAGGGACAAAAAAAACTTCAAGAACACTTTTCGACTGATATTGAACCTGAATTTGTAAATGAATGTCTGCACTTCAGAGCGCACCTGAAATCAAGTGGCCTAGAAATAAATACATTCCTACAACTTTCACAGAAAATTTGACAGGAGCCCTACAGTGTATATATCCCAATCTGGACACTGCTGTTATGATTTTTCTGTATAAGATGGCAACAAATTGCTCAGCTGAATGATTGTTTTCTGCCCTTAAAAGGTTGAAGGACTACCATAGAACAACTATGACAGAAGAAAGGCTAAGCAACTTGGCAGTTCTACAAATTGAGAGTGATATTACAAGGGCACTTGAACTATGAGGACGTGATAAATACCTTCGCCAAGTAAGCAGCAAGACATAGAATATTCTAGGTCATTTTGGGTGAGTCATTATATATATATATATATTTATGGATATTATTTCTGGGAAAACTCCCATGTTACTCCTCTTAACAAACTATTATATTTACGGCTATTTTGCCTGCTTCTGTTTAGGAGTGCCCCTGTTTAAATGTCATTGGCTTTTTTACTCACAGATTCTTAGGGCATTGTAGATGTATATTTACCAATATATGTAGCATAAAGGAAGAGAAATTTACACATGCCTTTTTCTGGGTGTTGTGGCTTTTCTTCTTTCTGCAATGTCCAAACTACTGTGGGGGGGGGGTAGGCAATGTGGGAGAATTAAATAGAAATGGAAAAAAACCAGGTTTTTTGAATAATATATGTTATATTATTAGAGATGGGCGGAGCATTTTTTTATATTTATATAGGGTGGGAAAGGGTGAAGGGGTTGAAAACAGCAACTGATTTTCAGAGGGGGGGGGTGATGGGGTGTGGTCCGTTTCGACTATGCTTGTCATCATCTGAACACATGGAGGAAGTGAATGCTATGTCAGGTCAGGTAGGTGCTTCTGCTTTTGAAGTGTTTGTGTTACCTCCTATTGGTCAGGGTTGTGACCTCAATTTTATGTTGTGAAGCTTCCAAACCTCAGAGATTATGTAGGGCCTGTGGACGTTGATAGAGTTTGCATCATATTTTATGGCTATTGTTTCCGATATTCTAAGCATTGTTTCATTGTCTTGTCTGTCTACTATGATGGCATTGTCGATCTGCAGGGTATGTTTTTGTTCAAAGGCGTGAACAGCTATTTCCATTTTTCCTGCGTTTTGTATTCAATTTTTCTTTTTGATGTTGCGTTTTTTAATGTTTAAATGTTCTGGAATAGGAATGTTACAATTGCAGAAGTGTTCTTGTAGTCTTGCCCATAAAGACCTGATGGTGGAACCCGTGTAGGTGATATCACAGTCTTTTTGGCAGGAAAATTTATAGACTACGTTGTGGTGTTCAAATATTTCTTTTTGTGTGTGAGATTTAGTGGGTTTTAGGAGATTTGCCAATTTTTGGTTTGTGGTGAATACCAGTTTGTAGTCAGTATGTTTGAAGTGTATGGCAGTTTAATAATTTTTTGTGTTGGGAAGTTTGTTTTGGTACTTGGGTTGTTTTGGCAGTTTTTGGCCGTACTGTTTGCGTAATTTATTAGTTGTGTAGGATAGTTGCGATTTTTGCAGATCTGTGTTAGTTTTTTTTTTTTTCGGAGATTATGTAGGGCCTGTGGACATTGATTTCAACCAATCATAGTTATCTAAATGCAGAAATAAAAAAACTAACACAGATCTTCAAAAATCACAACTATCCTACACAACTAATAAATTATGCAAACAGGATGGCCAAAAACCACCAAAACAACCCAAGTACCAAAACAAACTTCCCAACACAAAAAATTATCAAACTACCATAAACCCAAAACATATACAAAGCCTATAAATACATCTTCAAACATGCTGACTACAAACTGGTATTCACCACAAACCAAAAATTGGCAAATCTCCTAAAACCCATTAAGTCTCACACACAAAAAGAAATATTTGAACACCACAACGTAGTCTATAAATTTTCCTGCCAAAAAGACTGTGATATTACCTACAAGGGTTCCACCATCATCAAGACTACAAGAACACCTGTGATTGTAACATCCCTATTCCAGAACATTTAAACACTAAAAAACGCAACATCAAAAAAAAAAATTGAATACAAAACACAGGAAAAACGAAAATAGCTGTTCACGCCCTTGAACAAAAACATACCCCACAGATCGACAAGGCCATCATAGTAGACAGACAAGACAATGAAACAATGCTTAGAATATCGGAAACAATAGCCATAAAATGTGACGCAAACTCTATCAACGTCCACAGGCCCTACATAATCTCCGAGGTTTAGAAGCTTCGCAACATAAAATTGAGGTCACAACCCCGACCAATAGGAGGTAACACAAACACTTCAAAAGCAGAAGCACCTACCCGACCTTACAGAGCATCCACTTCCTCCATGTGTTCAGACGATGACAAGCATAGTCGAAACGGACCACACCCCATCAACCCCCCTCTAAAAATCAGTTCTGTTTTCAACCCCTTCACCTTTTCCCACCCTATATAAATATAAAAAAATGCTCTGCCCATTTCTAATAATATAATATATATCATCATCATCAAATTCCTGCCATGTTCCCTCAAGGGGTGTACAGGATATGACAGTACTACATGAAAAAATTACATCATTACTAACTTCATATCTATATTTTCCTCCAAATCATCTAAGGCACTTTGTAACGTATCAATCCACCTATATCTTGGTCTTCCTCTGGGTCGTTTTCCTGCCAACCTGGCAGAGAACACTTGTTTTGCTAATCTTTCCTCTCACATTCTATTTAAGTGACCATACCACCTGAGATTAGCTCTGCTAATGCATTCCTGTATGCTGACAATGTCAAGTTCTTTCCTAATATCCTCATTTTTAATATGATATTGCCATTGATGCCATCTGTTCACGCCTCTAATCTTTCTCAGGACTCTCATATCTGCGGTCTCTTCTTTGGTCAACTGTTTTACTTTTGACCCAGCTCTCAGATCCATAAGTTAAAACTGGTTTGAACACTGTCTTGTATACAGCTACTTTAGTGTTCCGACTAATTTCTCTCTTATTCCATATGAATTTATTCAATTGATTTCCCACCATACCAGCTTTGCTGATTCTGTTCTCTATTTCTATATTTAATTTACCATCTTCAGTAAAAATCGTGCCTAAGTAGCTGAAATGTTTTACTTGTTCTACAGGTTCTCCATTCACAAAGCAGTTGACATTTTCAATGATTCTGCCTATTTTCACTGTCTTTGTCTTTTTATTGCTGACCTTCATACCATATCTATTACAACAGCTATTCAATTTAGTCAGAGAATCTTGCAGACTTGTAGCGGATTTATTTAGAAGTATAACATCATCCGCATAAAGCAAAGAGCTGACATTAACATCTCCAATTTTGATATCAGGTTTAATACCACTTTCCTTCATAATATGATCCATATAGATAATGAATAACAGACGGGATAATGTACATCCTTGTCTCACACCAGATTTAACATTAAACCATCTTCCTGTACTTCCTTCAATTCTAACTGCTGACTTACAACTCAAATAAAGATTAAGTATTGCTTGATATAATGCCCCATCGACACCATATAACTGCAGCGTATTGAATAGCTTCTCTCTTGGCACCTTGTCATATGCCTTTTCCAAATCGACAAAACTTAAATACAGATCTTTGTTATATTCCCATGCTTTCTCGACTATTTGTCGTGAAGTGAAGATCTAACTGGTAATTAATTTACGGAATTAACAACGCATATAAAGTAAATTAATTAAAGATAACTTTAATGAATCACTTCTATATTTCGACAATGTCACATTGTCATCTTCAGGAACATAAAGATATGGTATGTGCACTACAGGAACTAACAAAGCAAATGAGGAAGAAATTAAGACACTAATTTTGTTCCTAAAGTCCTAATGGTGCCCTCTTGCGGGCTAATTTGGTAGTCTTGGCCGTTGGGCTGAAGTTCTCATAATGAAAGTCTCCCAAATTTGGGGCAGTTTCATGCACCCAAATTTGTTGAGGTTAGGAACGTTTTTTAGAGCTGCTGAAGATTCTTTGAATAATCTTTCGTATTTAAACTTGCTGTGATGGATTATTTTTGTCTTCTTCCAACGAATTTTATGGTGGGTATCTAAGGTGGTCTGCCAGCCCAGAGCGGCTGTACTGGTGAAACCGGATGTAGTCTTGGTGTTCTGAAATCCTGATATTTGTTGTTCTGCGTGTTTGGCCAAAGTAGGACAATTTGCAGCTGCAAGGGACCTGGTATACACCAGGTAGGTCTAGGGGAAGTGGTTGGTCTTTGGTAGAGCGGATAAGGGATGCCAACTTTTTATATGGTCTGTAACAGGAAGTCAGGTCATATTTCTTGAGGATATTAGTTATTTTTTCAGAGGTGCCCTGGATGTAGGGGATAGTGATAGACTTGGTGTAGTCTTTATTGTTGAGGGGGGGAGGGGGGTTGTGGGTTTCAGGTTTTAGTATTTTTTGGATTTTTTTGGGGTTATAGCCATTGGCTAAGAAAGTGTTGAGGATGTGGTTTAGTTCCATAGTCAGGGCCTTGTCATCTGAGCAGATTAATTTTGCCCTGTTATATAGTGTTTTTATCACCCCATATTGTTGTGAGGGGGGGGGGGATTGCTGGTGAATGTATCTGCCAGTGTGGGTGGGTTTTCTGTAAACAGAGAAAACCAAAGATCCATCAAGCTGGCGGGTGATTAAAGTGTCTAGGAAGGGGAGAGTGTTGTTTTCCTCTTTTTCTAAGGTGAACTGGACTCTGGGATGTTGGTTGTTTAAGTGTGTTAGGAAGGAGTGGAGTGAGTCTGAGCCATGTGGCCAAATAGCAAACACATCATCCACATAACGAAGCCAAATAGTGGGTTTTTGTGGGGCGGAGTTTAAGGCTTTTTCTTCAAATGTCTCCATAAAGAAATTGGCCAAGGGTGGGGAAAGTGGTGAACCCATGGCTGTCCCCTCTATCTGTTGTTAATTCCGTAAATTAATTACCAGTTATGTCTAACCAACGTATAAGTCTTACCACTAGAAAAGTGAAGATCTGATCCTGACAGCCTCTATTTGCCCTGAATCCAGCTTGTTCTTCATCAAGCTTTTCTTCCACAATTCTTTTCAACCGTTTCTCAAGTATACTTGCATAAATCTTGCCAGGAACACTCAGTAAGGAAATACCTCTGTAATTCTCACATTCAGTTTTATTTCCCTTTTTATATATGGGTACTATGAGAGCTCTACTCCAATCATCGGGAATTCGTCCCTCTGTCCAGGTTTTCTGAACTATGCAGTGCAGTCACTGTAAGACTTTTATACCACCATACTTCAGCATTTCTGGTCGAATATCATTTACTCCTGCTGCCTTTCCACATTTCAAGCCTTTGATGGCTTTTTCTACTTCAAGTATGGATATGTATTCCTGACTGCATGCCTGGTCAGTGTTTTTTATCACTGTGCTGTCATCACTGCTTGTTTCATTTAGCAGTTTTTCAAAGTAATTACTCCATATTTCAAGGATATCTTTTTCTCCTGTTTTCATGTCACCTTTATCATCTCTAACTCCTTTTACAGCACTCTTTCCTCCATTCCTAAACTTCTTCAACAACCTCCAGAATATTTTGCCACCTTCTTGATATTTATTTTCTATATTCTTGCCAAAGTCCTCCCATGACTTTTGTTTAGCTAGTTTTACACACTATTTAGCTTTCTTACATTTGTCTCTGTATTCTGTAAGAGTAAAAGCTGACTTATTTGCCAGGAACTTTTGATATGCTTTCTTCTTTTCCTTCACTGCCTCTTTAACTTCCTGTGTCCACCAGGGAGTTCTGATTTTTTTTATCCTTGCACACAACCTCACCACATGCCTCTCTGGCAGAATCAATCAATGTTTTCTTCAGAGTTTGCCACTTAATCTCCAAGGTTTGATTCCTGTTCTCAAAGTCTTTCATTTTCTTTTCAATAATCTTTCTGTATTTAGTCTACAGTTCTCATCTGAGAACTGCTCAACTTTTATTCGGTTTAAAACTTTCTTACATGTTATTCTTTTCAATATGAAATTCAATTTTATCCTGGGCGAAAACATCGCTATCAACAATAACATAGTCAATGAGACTTTTCTTATTCCTAGCCTCTTCTCTCCATGTGAATTTGTGCACATTTTTATGTTGGAACATGGTGTTACTAATAACCAGTCCATGTCCTGAGCAGAAATCCAACAGCTATTTGCCATTATTATTAGCTTTGCTCTTTTCTCCAAATTTTCCCAAAATATTTTTGGGAAAATTTGGATTATGTCTCACACTCATTTCCTACTCTGCTATTTAGATCCTCAACAAGGACCAACTTTTCCTTTTTCATTGTGTCAGTTGCTTTTTCTACAGCGTCAAAAAATTTCTCCACTTCTACCTTAGTAGAACCTTCTGTGGGACCATAGGCACAAATAAGTCTCATTATCCAGTTACCCATTCTGATATTTGCCCAAATCACTGTACTTGACACTGCCTGCCATTCAAGAAGATGAGCCTTGTATTTTGTGTTGAATACTATGGCTACTCCTTCTTTTCCTTGATTGTCATTGCCTGAATATAACATTTTGTATTTATTGCTCAGAAAGATCTCACCAGTTTTGGTCTTTTTTGTTTCAGTCACCCTATTATGTCGATCTGGTACTATCTAATTCCTCAGCTAGCTCCATTTCTTTGCCATTCAGGCTTCTTACGTTGATAGTATACCGATCTTTAACTCTGGTGATGTTGAGTTGGAGTTTGTTTTCAGATATGTTCGAGTAGCTGACTTTTCGCTGTTCGCCTTGGTTCCCTGGCGAAAACAATGGGGGCCTTGTTTAACCGGGCGACGCCCCAGCCGGCATGAAATTTTGTCATGTTGTACCATCATTTTTTTATTTTGGTTTAACCAATAAGAATACAATTTGGTCGGCTAAATCCCAAATTGCCAGCCCATCCTTGTTCGCTCAGTATCAAAGTAGATACCCAGCAGGGTGCACCACGAGAAGGCGAGGATTGGACATTAGGTCAGAACCATGGTCGGTTCTCCGCATTCCTTTAAAGGCTATGTGGAGGTCTCCTCTCAGTTATACAGCTTTGACCTTTAAGCACCCCTATAATATATATGTATATATATATTATTCAAAAAACCCGGTTTTTTTTCCATTTCTATTTAATTCTCCCACATTGCCTCCCCCCCCCCCCCACACACAGTAGTTTGGACATCGCAGAAAGAAGAAAAGCCACAACACCCAGAAAAAGGTATATGTAAATTTCTCTTCCTTTATGCTACATATATTTATCCGTAAATATACATCTACAATGACATTTAAACAGGGGCACTCCTAAACAGAAGTAGGCAAAACAGCTGTAAATATAATATATATATTTATATTACAAATTTACGATATAAATAGGTTATGCATGTAAATCAGCGTGTTCATTAAATATGAGGGGTGGCACTTTCTGCGGGCCTAGGGGCAGGGAAACGCCTAAATACGCCACTGAGTACATATCAATACTTGAGGTAGAAAAAAGTCATCAAAAACCTGAACTATGAAAAAGCAGCTGGGGTAGATGATATTCAACTAGAATGCTCAAATATGAGGATATAAAAATTTTACATTGGTTACACTGCATAATTCAGTAGATCTAATTGTGGATTCTTGGGATAGATTCTCATAATATCCATCTTTGAAAAGGGAAATAAAACTAAAACTAAGAATTACAGAATAATTTCTCTACTGAGTGTTGGTAAAATTTATGCAAGCATATTTCAGAAGAGGCTAAGAAACATTGTTGAAGAGAAGAATAAACTGACTTCAGGCCAAATAGGGATTGTCAGGATCAGATTTTGATCAGATTGTATAAAGCACTTGTCAGACTACACTTGGACCAAATTTGAGCACAGTAGTCCAAGTGTAGTCTGACCAGTGCTTTATACAGTGGCACAACCACTTCTTTATCCCTACATGTTAAAGTACTTCTTATGATAGCATCACTATGATGTACAGTCTTTGCAATATTACCCTCTAAACTTCAGACCACTGTCAGTCATCACCTCCAAATCTCGAATCTCATTCACTTCCTGTAGTATGGCACCATGCAGAAATATAAGGCTGTGTACTCTAGTAGTATTTTGGATATTAATATTTGAAACTACAACCCCACTCCTTTGTCCAAGTCAAAAGTCTATTCAGATCTTCCTGAAGGGAATTAACAATTAACATCAACAGTGCTAATTATAATTCTCCCCAACTTTGCATCATCAGCAAACAACTGAAGATCCCCACTCTGCACATTATATATCATTTACAACTAGATAAACAGCAAGGGCCTAAGAACAAACTCCTGGGGAACACCACTGGTTACCCTAGTTTTTGAGACACTGCTCTATCATACACATCTTGCTGGTGTCGTAGAGAGCTAATTTCCGATTCATCTAACCAATATACTATCCTCTGCAGCTTGTATACCAACTTATCATGTGGTAATCTATCAAATGCTTTTGCAAATTCCAAGAATATCACGGTATATGATTCTCCCTTATCTAACACACTTATTACCTTATCATAAAATGCAAGTAAATTATTAATTAAAACAAGAACCTACCCTTTACAAATCCATGCTGACCATCAGGAAGAATTCTATATCCATCAACCTGCTGCTGTATGCTATTCCTAACCAATCTCTCCAACAGCTTGACTGCAGTTATACAGACTAATCTATAATTAGAAACTGCTGTAATGACTATCCACCACTGTCAACCCTACAATTATTCTTTCTCTTTCTTGCCATGTAGTGGAAAAATTCCCTTCAGTTAACCTTGGCCTGACCAGCCAATCTCCTCTCATACTGCACCTTTTCTTTTTTTTCCATGCTGGTCACCTTCCTAGCCTGAATTTATACTATTCATGGATCCGATCACCACAAACTGTCTTGTACTTCCTCCATAGCCTTTTCTTTTCCAGCACAGCTTGCTTGATGTCACTGTTCATCCATTTCATTCCTGCTCTATTTACTCGCTTAACCCTTGGTATGCATTTATACATTACTTGTGTCAGATACTGCCTTGTGAATTTCCATGCACTGTCAACATCTTTCCTACTCAGCTCATCTACCCAATGTACTGATGCTGAATACAGAGCTTCCTATAATCACCCACTTGATACTTCCACATATATCCATTTTTGGCAGTAACCTTTTCTTGTTTCACCACTTCCCAAACAAGCACCTCTTGATCACTCTTACCAACCAGCAGCAGTGTCAACACTTCATTAACAACTATATCTTGTGAAGTTATCACCAAATCCAAAACATTAAGGCCTCTAAGTGCTTTAATCACATGCTGCTTAAGATATTTATCTCTCAGAAATCCAACAAACTCTCTCTCCTTGTTCTCATACACTATCTCCTCCTTTCATTCTATATTCCTGTAATTAAAGTCACCCATCAGGATCAACTTTTTACATGGCTGATCAATTTACCTAAACATTTCACGATTAGTATTCTCTACATTCCCTGGTCTATAACAGTTACATAAATGGTAACATAACAGGTCCCTTGTTATGTTACCATTTATGTTGTATATTATATTATATTATATTCAAACTAGATTCTCAGAAAAGTAATCCCTGTTCACAACACTGAACCTATGGAAAATTAGACCTGATTTATGTCAGCTCACTTAATGATGGTTTCCAGGAACTAATTAGGTCATAAAAGCATGGACTCATGTATATTCATTTAAATTTTTGATCATGATTAATTCCAGGTACTAATGTAAAAATTTCTTGCTTTTGTTGTTTAAAAATGTTAAACCAAGTTTTTTTTTTTTATTTTATTTTATTTTTTTTTAACATGAAATTTTGATTCAAGAGAAATCAAAAAAGTTATATTCTTTGACATTTATCTTTTTCAGAATTTGTTTATATCTTGAAATAACTTTAATGAATTATTAAGTTAATATAATCCACTGAAAAAACAAGTACAGTAGATTCATTATTATTGACCAACAAATTCATTAAATTTATTTATTAATTCGGTAAACAAATTCATTATTAATTGGGGCGCTTAGAAGCCAAAGGGTACAAATGACAAAAAACCTAGTTTTGAGAAAATTGAAGTCAAAGTTCAGTAAAGTAGCACCTTATACTCAGTTATTATGTGGTTTCTCGACCTATCAAACTCACGGTTATATCTCTTGAATACCAAACTGTCTGTCACTTTCTAACTACTCATTCCTACAATTAATATATCTATCTACACACACACACACACACACACACAGAGAGCTCAATAATTTAATTATTTAATAAAAAAAACTTTCTAAATAAAACTTTCTTAACTTTAATAAAACACAGAAATGCACAAAAACACAAAAATTAATATAACAAGTTATATTTTCTACCACCACCACCACCCTCCTGCTTACTGGAGGGAGGTTTTAAGTGGCTTAAAAATGATTCCCATACTTTATGTGCTATATGTTTTACAATCTGTTATGGGTGTGAATCATTTGAAAAAAAATGCATATGCCAGATTTATGGCTCTTCTTCATGCTCACACTGAAGAAGAGTGTGCGCGCTGTTTACTCACACTTAGTAAAGTTTACAACAACTTTAGTGTAACCAAACATGTAAACTATAAACAGTTGAAATCTCCTCAGTATTTTCACTTCTTTTATAGATTTTTGTTATTTAAATATCTTGGGCTCTCTGTTTTTATGTGTATTTTCTTTTCTTTTCAGATTGTGAGGAACCAGTCAACATGCTTTGGTCAACAACTAAGGTAGCATGGGAAAGAGATTCTGGAAATGAATTGCTCAGAAGATTTAGGAATTATCAGATTTGATAGAGTAATAATTAGTAATACTCTACTAATATTCAAGATCTTAAATCTAGTCCTGTTTCATTAAGATCTAATTCAGATTAATACTGTGAATCATATAATATCTAGTCCTCTCAAGATTGAGGCAGGATGGTTAGTTAAGTAACCTGATGATAGGAGTTAAGAAGAAAAAAAATGTAGTAGTGTATGCTTCTTATTTTGTGGGCGGTATCAGTTAACAAATTTTACAGATCTATCAAAAAATTTTTCTGTTGTAAAAGGATAATTTATTTATTATAATTACTAGGAGATTAATTCAATATTGCTGGGATCCAGATTCCTCTGCCTCTTCCCCCCTCCCCCTCAAAAATAATTAAATGAGATTTTATATATTGAAAATTAAAGAAAAGAGACTTTCCCATTAATAATTCAGGTCCGATTTTACAATATTTTCAATTGTTCTGCTTCTGCTGGATTAGGGAGGTGTCAGTTAACACCTCCCTATTCTAACAACAGTAAAAGTGACACTTCTCAGTTTTACTGTTGGAATGGATATCATCAAATCTAGTCTCTTGCAGTTTTGAAGGACTGATTATAGAGCGAAGGGCTGAAAAAAAGGCAATATAGAATATGTTGTATAAATACAGTAAAAGTCCAATGGAACTATAATCAGAAGTCTAGTTTTATAAGTGTTTCATTACATAACAAGCACTTTTAGTTTAATTTCATAAATATTTTCATATGACCTAACAATATTGAGGGAAGTGAATTCAAATAATTACCACCTGCATTGTGACAACCATTATGTAGAAATGAACTATTATAAAATAGCATTTTGCATATAGAATGTCAGAATGTCTCTACACATTTAAGGGAGTAATGTAGCAAATTGTTTACCAAGTGATGTTTATTCCAAAGTGAAGAAATTAAGAAAAAGTGCGTTGAATACCATCTCACATCTTTAGAGATGAGAGAGAGAAATAATATCAGTGTAACAATCTTGAAGATTGTCCTCAATACTTAGAGAAGAAATATATAGAGCAAATGAAGATCGGAAAGACGCTAGATCAAGACGACATTCATGCAGAAATGCTAAAACCGAAATGTAACCATATATCACTTTGATATACAGTCATACCCCGAAGTTACGCAGTAGGTGGGACCAACAAAAAAGCACGTAAGTCAAATTCGCGTAACTCGGGGTATAATTTTGCATGAATTTATATATATAAACATACAATTGGGACCAAAGGTTTACATAAACAGCTATATTTTTTAAGAAATATAATCATAATTGTAGTGTTTTGTACATAAAAAAAATAGTTATTTCGATGTCGATGGTTTCATAACATCTAATAGATTCATCTGATGGCATAATGTCTTTTTCTTGTCATGCAAATTTCTTCATAGCAAGCTAATGATTTTTTTTTATTCCTTGCTTTGTGGCAACAATTCATTCCTTGTTAAATTCTATGTCCTCCAAAATCTGTAAACCTTTCTTTTATGATTGTTCTTACTGTGGATTCCTGTAGATCGAACTTCTTTGCCAGCTCATAAATTTTCATTCCGTCTTCAAAATCCTTAATAATGTTGAGTTTTGTTTCCAAAGTCAATGATTTTCTTTTCTTGCTAGCTTTAGAAGAATCGGACTTGATTCTTTTGGACGACATTATTATTTTTTATGTGATAAAATTTTTATCAAGAACATAACATTAAACAATCGCAAGGTTGGTTTGTAGACCATAAAAATTGTGCATGAATGGAGACCACGTGAAACATGTCAGTGCTTGTTCACAGCATGTGCGACACTGGCGAATGCAGCCGGCACTGGAAAGATATGATTAGTGGTGAGGCGTGAAGTGGGACGGGAATACTTACATATAAGAAACTGCATAAGTCGGGGTATGACTGTATGTTCTTCTTCTTCTCCTTTTCAGCCATTTTCTGTTCACTGCTGGACAAAGGTCTCCACCAGTTCCTTCCACCTTTCTCTGTTCTTGGCGATGGCTGACCAATATTTCCCAACAAAATTTGACAATTCATCACTCCACCTTCTTTTAGGATGTCCTCAGCCTCATTTCCCTTCTTTTGGAATCCAGTTTATTAGTATGGTGGTCCATCGCTCATCTTCTCTTCTGGATAAATGTCCAGCCCATTTCCATTTTAGTGGCTTGTGGTGAAGAATGATGTCAGTGATATGAGCCTGGCTTCTTATCTTTTAATGTGATACCTAGCATCAACCTCTCCATTTTTCTTTGAGTTGTTACTAGTTTATTTGTCAGTGCTTTTGTTAGAGATCAAATATATACGTGGATGGTCTGAAAAGTTCTCGGCCTCAACCATAAATGGTAACACTATCGGCAAGATTTTTTTTTCTAAGCTGTTACATCTGTCATAAGCATCCATGTGAAATTGCAAGTCATTCTATCAAGTAGTTTTTTTAATACAGCTGTCGGAAGTCAGAGTGTTGTCCGTATCCCTTGAAATGGATAAAATTGAGTATCATGCAGTTATAAAATTTTTTGTAAAAGAAGGTTTAACGGCAAAAGAAATTCATTCAAAGTTAATAAAAGTTTATGGGCACTCTTCTCCTTCGTTTTTGACAATTAAGAATTGGGCTGCCGAGTTTAAACACAGCCGTACCAGCTTTGAAGATGATCCACGTGAAGGACGTCCAAATAGTGTAACAATGCCAGAAATCATTGATCAGTGCACGATATGGTATTCGATGACTGTCTAGTCAAAGTGTGTGAAATTGCTGAGACTATAGGCATTTCAAAAGAACGTGTAGAATACATTTTACATGAAGATTTGCAAATGAAACTTTGCGTGAGATGGGTGCCATGGATCAAAAACACACTCACATGAAAATCTCTGAACAGTGCTTGGAGCATTTTAACAATAATAAAACTGATTTTGTGCATCGATTTATTACTATGGATGAGACTTGGATTCACTAGATTCAAAACAGTGGATAGAAGCCGGTTGTTCAGTGCCAAATATTTTTATTTAATAAGGTTAAAACACCTTATGGTAACTTGTTCTGTTAAAATACTTATAAGCTCTGTATTACTAAAATCTTGGTATCTCCCACTGATGAGACCTCAATAAAGGTCGAAACCGGTCTGGGTAGTGGCCCCTTGCCTCTAATACAAAACATCATACATCTCCTCCATGAGATGTGCTTTGCATTAAGGGTAAATATTAAGATTAGTGATCAGAGCTTATTCTACTTTTACCATGAGTTGCCTTGGTCTTGCACTACGTATAGGATCAGCTAGACTTGCAACACTTGCAGGCGCAAACTTGACTTGTTTGTCTGTTTGCTTACTTGGGAAATGGAGTAAAACCAAGTTTAAAAATAGTTTGGTATCTTTAACATTTATTAAAGATACCAAATTTATTAAAGATACAAGCAGAAACCTATTATACTTTTAGGTCATTTCTGAGCAATGTGTTCATATTTTATAATATTGTTATGGAATTCTTGTAGACAGGCTTATATGTTGGTTACTCATAACTATTAATTTTTTAGGAAATAATGTTTACTAAAATATTAATTATAAAATATCTTAATTAATACTTCCCATATTTTAGCAATGTTACATTGTCATCATCAGGGATAAAAAAAAAAAACAATATGTGCATGCAGGCACTAACACTGAGCAAATGAAGCTGAAGAAAGGCAACAGAAGTCAGGCCTAGAGTCCTGAACAATGCCCCCCCACCACCACCAGTGGGCTAAATTGGGTGGTCTTGGCCATTGGGCTGATGATCTTAGAATGTATGCTCCCCAAATTTGGAGCAGTCTCATGCACCCAAATTTGTTGAGGTTTGGGAAGTTTTTCAGGGCTGAGGCAGATGAATAACCTTTCATTTTTGTATTTGCTGTGGTGTAATACAATGTCCTTCTTCCAGTGTATCTTGTGGTGGGTGTACAAAGCATGGTCAGCAAGTCCTGAGTGACTGTATTGGTGGAATCAGATGTAGTCCTTGTGTTCAGATATTGGCTGTCCTATCTGTTTGCCACTGTAAGGGACCTGATAGGTCTAGGGGATGTGGCTGATCTTTGGTGGAGTGGATAAGATATGCCAATTTCTTATGTGGTTTTTAAGCGGTTGTAAAGGTCAGATTTCCTTAGGATTTTTGTCAGTTTTTTTGGTTGTGTCCTGGATATATGGAATGATGATAGATTTTGAGTAATCTCTGCTCTAAGGGGAGGGGGGATGGTTACAGGGTTTTTATTTGGGGGGGGTTGTAGTCACTGGCTAAGAAAGTGTTAAGGATATGGTCAAATTCAGTAATTAGGACATTCTTATCAGAACTGATTAATTTTGCCCTGTTATATAGGGTTTTTATAATCCTATATTGTTGGGAGGGGGAGAGGGGAGTGACTGCTGGTGAATGTATCTACCTGTATGTGTAGGTTTTCTGTAAACAGAGAATGCCAAGGATCCATCAGTGTGGCATGTAATCAAAGTGTCTACGAGTGGCTAAACTACCAGTGTATGTCTTTGGTGTCACAGTGTCTAAACCACCAAAAAGCAACCTATCAAAAAAAGAATTTAAAGCTCTGCAAGAAATAAAAGTAGTAACAAAATAGTAATTACCCGAGTGGATAAGGGAAATGCCACTGTGGTTTTAAACCAATTAAATTACTCAGGTAAGCTTGCCTCCTTACTACTAGAACATTCTGCCTATCTAACTACCTACCTCACCACAGACTATGATCCCCAGCACATAAATCAGAATACTCCATAGGCTCCTTAAAAATGTTACCTCTTGGCCTGTGGAGGTCACAATCAAACTAAAACCTTACGACTCTAGACCCCCCCCCCCCCCAGATATATGGACTACCAAAAATCCATAAACAAAATGTGCCATTATGTCCCATTGTGGATGATATTGATTCACCCACATACAAATTAGCCAAAGTGCTCATACAATATACTGGTAACACACCTTTGCACATAAACTCAGCCCACTTTAAAGCCAGTATAGAAAACCTTACACTCCAACACAGTGACATAATGGTCAGTTTTGATGTTTCTTTATTCACCAATGTCCCGCTGAAATATACCTTAGACCTCATACAAGCCATATTTCCTCCCGATGTTTCAGCTCACCATGGACTAAGGCTATTTTGTTTGGCAAGGAAAATTCTACAAACAGAGAGGACAGTATGGGTTCCCCACTAACTTCACCCATGGCCAACTTCTTAATGGAGATCTTTGAAGCAAAAGCCTTACTCTCTCCCACATAAAACCACTGTCTGGCTACACTTCATGGATGTGTTCTCTATTTAGCCACATGGCCTGGATACACTCCAAAATTTCTTAACCCTAGGATCCAGTTTACCTTGGAAAAGAAAAACAAGTCTCCCACTCCTAGACACTCTGATTACATGTCAGCCTGATGGATCCTTGGTATTTTCTGTTTACAGAAAACCTACACATACGGGTAGATATATTCACCAGCAGTCACCCCCCCCCCAAAAAAAAATCCAAAAAATATTAAACCCTGTAACCATAACCCCTCTCTCTTCCTTCAGAGCAGAGATTACTCAAAACCTATCACCATTCTATATATCTGGGGCACATTCAAAAAATTGACAAAAATCCTAAGGAAATATGACCTTACAACTACTTAAAGACCACATAAGAAATTGGCATCTCTTAATTGTGGCGTTTGCACACCACGGTGCTTGACCACATGAAGGAAGACTTTTTGGTTTCGAATCTAGTCGGTGACTAGAAGAAATTTTTCTAAACCTTTTTTCGACCGGTTCCCGAGTTAGTTGATCTCTGGCATGGGCAAGCAGGTTTTTTCGTCCCGTAAACTCAAGAAAATCGATCCTAGAACCCACATTATTTCAGACATTAAATACGAGTGTTAGGGACCACGAGATGGCGGCACTTGTTGAGCCGTCTCTCTTCACTGCGTGCCGCTTAATTAGTGATAGCCATGGGCCAGCTATCTCTGATTGGGTACCAGTGGAGATTGAACTGCCCACTCAGTCTCCAAAAGTTAGATAGGGCTGAACGGCCTCGCGTACTCCCTGTATGCGGGAATTAAAAAAGGCGTTAGCTGATTTATTTATAATTTATTATAATTGCTCCACCAAAGACCAGCCACATGACCTATACCTACCAGGACCGTTGCAGTTGCAAACTTCCCTACTACAGTCAAACAGACAGGACAGCCAATATCAGAATATCTGAACAAAAGACTACATCCAGTCCCACCAATACAGCCACTCTGGCGTTGTTGACCATACTTTGGACACCCACCACAGGATACACTGGAAGAAGTTCACTCTATTATACTGCAGCAAATACAAATATGAAAGGTTATTCCTCAAATCTGCCTCTCTAAACCTTAATAAATTTGGGTGCATGAAACTGTCCCAAATTTGGGAAGCATACATTCTAAGGTCATCAGCCCAATGGCCAAGACTACCCAATTTAGCCCACTAGGGGGGGGGGGACTATTTAGGACTCTAGGTCTGACTTCTGTTGCTTTTCTTCAGCCTCATTTGCTCAGTATTAGTGCATGTGTGCATATATCATTGTTTATTTGTGATCCCTGATGATGGCAATGTAATGTTGCCAAAATATTAATTAGTATTTTATAATTCATATTTTAGTATTATGGCTGAGTTGAATAAAGTGAATAGATACACTATGATACTGCTGGTCTTTGCTAAGGCATTTTTTAGGATAGAACATTAAAAGCTGTTGAATGCATTGCAAGCTATGGGACTGGAATAGAGGCTATTGACTTGGATAAGTGGTTAAAAGATAGGGAGGTATCAGAAAATCATATGAGGTGGAAATTTGTCAGATTTAAGGTGTCGGGCAAGATACTGTAGGGATCAGATTTTGGACCATTATTGTTCACTCTATGCTTTAATATTAAGGAGCATCTGATAGGATAGGTTTAATTGTTTGCTATGATGTAAAGATAGGCAGGGCAATCAAGGATACTAATGATATACAGCACTTACAGGATGATTTGAATAGGCTAGAAGTAAGCAAATGAGAATACTGTTTGACCACAGATGTGAGACCTCTCAACACTTCTGCGCATGGCAGAAGGAGGCAAATCCATTCCGATAATAGGGTAATCAGTGAGTGTTTATTATTATACATCAGAAAATTTATCTTTTCTTTTATGAAAATTCTAGTTTTTAAAGTGGTAACTATTTTGCTTGTACAACAGTTGGAAAATTTTACGTATAAAGTACGTGATTTCGCATGTTGGTGACAAATTCGTACATTGCCTTATTCTTTTCTTCCCTTCAGCATGAATTGGCTCTTCTTGGCAGTCTGCTAGCCAAGGTTTTCGCATCTGTGGTCAGACAGTAGCTATCATTTCAGTGTTAGTAAGTATACATATTATTACTATTACTATTATTACGGGCAACTCCAGGGAGTCATTAGACTCATCGAGGGAGGCCCCAAATCATATTCATCACAACTATTTGACATTCATACAGTATCTATCATACCTCGCCTTAAACTCATTCACTGTCACAGCATCCACCACAGACTCAGGGAGTGCATTCCACTCATTCACCACTCTAAAAGTAAAGAACCCAGCTCTAACACCTTTACTAACCACACTTTTGCCCAGTTTCCATGGATGTCCCCTAGTCCTCCCACAACCAGCCCTGTTCTCAAAAATATCTTCTGAATTAATTTTATAGAAACCCTTCAGTAATTTGAATGTCTCAATCATATCTCCCCTCCTCCGCCTATCAACCAATTTTTGCAACCCACAAATCCTCAACCTGTTCTCATACGGTTCATTCCACAGACCTGCTATCATCTTGGTCACTCGCCTCTGGATCCTCTCCACCTCCTCCCCATCAAGAAGAAACCTAGGTGACCAAATCTGAGCACAGTAGTCTAGATGGGGTCTTATCAAGGCTCGATACAGAGGAACAATAACCTGCTTGTCATCGTATTCTTCAGCAACCAAGTGATTTGATGAGCTGTTTTGGTCACTTTTGCAATGTGTCCCCTAAATTTCATTTCCTTATCTACCAACACTCCTAAATCTCGTGCCTCATCAATTTCCTGGAGCAGGGTTCCACCAATGCAGTAAACTGCCGCCAATCTTTTCACCCCAAAATGCATAACCTTACATTTTGCCACATTAAACTGACATCCATTCTCCTTAGCCCAGACCTCCAATCTATCCAAATCATCCTGCAAAATTTTGACGTCATCTGCATTCACTATTGCCCTACCCAACTTCACATCATCCGCAAACAAATGAACTGTTCCTCTCAAATCATTTCCTATATCATTTATGAACAAATTAAACAGCAGTGGTCCAAGAACAGATCCTTGTGGCACACCACTAGTCACAGGCCGTCTTGTGGACTCTACTCCCGAGTAAACCACTCTCTGATATCTCTCCGTCAACCACCCTCCTATCCATCTCACCAACCCTATGTCCATTCCCATATGCTGCAATTTACTGATTAGAATTCCATGTGGAATCCTGTCAAAGGCCTTGGCAAGGTCCAGTAGAATCACCGTAAACCCATTACCCTTATCCAGTTCAGCCGTCACTGTGTTATAATACATATATAGTTATGCATTTGAGTGTAATGTGAGAGCCAGTGACATATTATATTGAAGGAATTATGCTTGGGGAAACTGATGAGACTAGGGATCTCTGAGATATAGTGGAAAGAAAATTTAAATTCAAAGGTTGTAGAGCAAAAATTGCAAATACAACTCAGAGGATAATTATGATACTGAAACAAACATTGACATGTAAGGAAGTCATTTTGTCTCTTTACAAGGCCTTGATATGACCAGATCTGGACTAACATGTACGCATTTGGTCTCCTAGGTTCAGAGGGGATAAAGAAGCTATGGAAAGGGTGCGAAGAAGAGTTACAAAAATAATATTGGGATTGTGGAATGTAGATTATGAGAGCAAAGTGAGAAATTGTTGACTACAGACACTTGTAAACAGGAGAAAGAGAGATTATGTGATAAGGGGCTATAAACTTCTGAAAGGGTATCATAGGATTATAATACCAGAGGACAATACATAAATAAACTTTATTAGCATAGAATTTTACAAAAATTCTATGCTAATAAATACTGACTTATATGGTTATTTTAATGTACAATAACTATAAGGTCAGTAATTACTTATTTTATATAATATATATACACACACACACAGTTTAAATAAGTTAAGAATAATTATAAATATTAGAAAGGTGGCAAAATGTTCTGATGGCTATTGAACAAGCTTAGAAATGGAGGAAAAAGTACTATAAAAGGAATCAGTGATGATAAAGGTGACAGGAAAACTAAAGATAAAAATCCTAGATGTTTGGAACATTTTGAAAGATTGTAAGATGAAGCAAGAAGTGACAGCAAATATTCAAGAAGAATGCAATCAGGAGTACATAACAATACAGCAATCAAAATTGGAAATGTGAAAAGGCAGCTGGAATTAATAATGTTTGACTATAAATGCTCAAATATTAAAGGTATAAAAGTGTGACAGTGGCTTCACTGCATAGTTGAAGGCATAGTCAGAAAGATCAAATTCAGGTCAGAATTGAATGATTGGTGTAGAGTTCTCATGCTATCTCCTCTCCCTTCTGTTAAAAGTGAAATAAAACTAAATGTTTCAGAATTTCAGAGGACTTGCTCTAATGATTGTTACAGGTAAGATTTATGCAAGCATGTAATTTGAGAAGAGGCTAAAAAAATAGTATAACATGGAGAACAAGCCAGATTCAGGCCAAATAGGAGTTGTGATCAGAGTTTTTTTTTTCTCTTTAAGATGAACAGTCAAGAAGTTGCTATTCATTTCAGACAAATTATGGAGCTTACAACCGTGTTAGAAATAATTACTTTAATTTTCTGATGTTCTGACCTTCAGATTAAGGTTATCATCTGGAGTATACACACACATATATATAGAGACAAACTATATTACATTCAAACTATGCCAAAGAGACAATAAAAGAAGAAATAAAACAATTGTAGTGTTTTGACAAGTTGTTCAAAACTATAATTATATAGTATAAATTGGACATTATATTCAGCAATTATATTTAAATTATAAGTAAGTAGTTTTCTAGAATTGAAGGATATACAGGAAGATGGTTTGACAAGGTGTAAGACAGGGGTACACATGATCTCCACTTATTCATAATCTATATTGATCTTATTATGAAGAAAAGTGGCATTAAACATGATATCAAAACTAGAGATGTTAATCTCTACTTTACTTTATGCAGCTGATGTTATAAAAAAATAAATCCAGTACAAGCTGTAGGATTTCTTAACTAAATTGCATAATTGCTGTAACAAATATCTGACATAAAAATGAGCAATAAAATATAAAGGTTATGAAAATATGCAGGGACATTGAAAACATCAGTTGCATCCTGAATGGGTAACCTTTAGAACAAATAAAACATTTTCAGCTATTTAGGCACAAATTTTAGTGAAGATGGGAATTTTTATGGAATAAAAGAGAAATATTAGTCAAAACACTCGACTGGCTATATACAAGACGTTATTCAAACTAATATGATTTATGGATTTGTTCACTTGGCTAGATCATCAAAAACGAGAGACCATAGATGAGAGTTCTGAGAAAAATTACAGGAGTGGATGCAAGGCATCATTGTCAAAATCCTATTTAAAATAAAGAAACTAGGAAGGAACTTAACATAATTAGCACTGAAGAATGTCTGAGTAGAACCAGTATCAGGTGACATGATCACTTAAACAGAATGGAAAGAGAAGGATTAGCAAAGCAGATGCTTGATGTCAGGATGGTAGGGAAAAGATCCAAATGAAGATCAAGATATAGGTGAATTAATACAGTCAGAAGTATCTTAAAAAAACCGAAATATAAAGACTGGATTGTAACAATATTGGAGTGTTGACAGATAACAGACTAATTTGGAAGAATATGAAGAATTTGATGATAAAGATTGAGAGAATGGCATTTGCAGAGCCTTAATGAATAGGAGGGAAGAGGTGATATGATTGAGACGCATAAGTTAGAGGTGGCAGGATTTATTATCCTACAAAACTAACCTGGTTTGAACATGCTTATTTGATAGATATACACTCAGAAGCCAAAATATTATGCATCCCTTACTAATTGGAATTTACACACAACACGTGGCAGGCACTGGCTGTAAATAGGTAATAGACTGCCTCTGAAGGAAAGTACCTGTATTCAAGTATGCATGTGATGACGACTCCAACGGATGAAATTATAGGAATGTCTTTGAAACTTTTGTCCTGCTAGGATAGTCGTGTGTAATAGTCTTTTAAGTATACTGAGAGTGATATTATAAATAAAGACCCTGTCAGCACTGAACATGTGACCAGATATAGATGATCAAGGCAAGAGGCAGATGAACAGTCAACAAGAGTATAAAATCTCAATAGATGTTATTGATTCAAATAGCTGCACAGTACAACCAAGTACTGTGAGGGAGTAAATCTGGATGCATCACAGGATAAACAGTGTGAGGAATTTTTTTTTTTTAAGAACAGAAAAATGGAATGAAAGAGGAGGAGGACGAGAAATTGATTTGGTAAGTTTCAAGCAGAACAGTAAATGGATGTTGAACAGCAGTTTCTCATGTTCTTAAAGAAAATAAGGAATAATGGTGGCACAAAGCAGAAAGTCTATAAGAAAATGATTTGAATGAATGTGATGGATGCATCCAACAAGATGTGCCATACAACAGGAATATGTTAGTGACTTTACCTTAATGAACTGAAACCCTTTGTCATTGGACTTCATTCCCCTTGAGCATTTTTGGTATGCAGTTGTACAAGATGGTTGTGAGTGGGACCTACTATTAACAAATGTGATACAACTGCAGAAATTGATAATATCTGCTTGCTTGTGGGGTGTTTCTGGAATCTCATAGAGTCAGTAATGTGATGTCAAGACTGTTCTGAAAGTTTTATTTAGTTTGTCATTTTGGTAGGCAGATGGCCATAGCATATAATGCATAGATCATAAAATCAAATGGCACTTCTACACTGAAGTTCTCACAAATTTGAAAGATTATTTAAAAATCTTATGAAAACGTCTTCCACCAGTTCATCTCATCAAATAAAAATGTATATCACTTGTATTTAGTAAGTGGTCATTTATTTTCAAGAATAATATTTAAGATTTTTTTAAAACAACAATCTAGTTATTTCCTGAATTTTTCATCAAATGAATGCTCACATGTTCCTTGTATTGTGTATTATTTAGACTAACATTTTTGTTGAAGGTCTTTTTTTTTTAGTTTAATGGAATGAAGAAAGCACAAGGAATGAATTAAATAATGCTTGAATGACTCCAATATTGCATCTTTGTCACAGCATTATCATTAGAGATATAAGAATTGTAACATGCATGCAACCAACAATAACAAAATGGAAATGATGAAAAAACTGAAAACCTAAATTTCTGAAGGGCTAAAAATTTCCATATCTTGACGAGTTTCATACAACCATATTTATTGAGATTAGGTTAGATTTTAGGGAACCACTGCTGATTCAAAAATCGTTCCAGCAAATCTTAAAAACCAACCTAACCTTAATAAGCTTTTTACATTTTGAAAATAGACAACAGGAAGTGAATGCTCATGTAAACTTTCATGTTGTACTATCATAATATCCTGTATGCTCCTCCTTGAGTATACATATGAAGAATTTAATGATGACGATAAAGATTGAGGAAATGGCATTTACAGAGCTTTATGAATTGGAGAAAGAGGTGATATGATTCAGACACATGAATCAGTACAGAGGTTTTACTATCCTTAGTATGCCATCCTAAGTTTAGAGGTGGCAGGATTTATTTTCCTACATAACTAAACTGGTTTGAACATGTCATTTAATAGATATACACTCAGCACCCAAAATATTATATATCCCCTTACTAAGTGGAATTCACACAATGTGTGGCAAGCATTCTGATAATGAAATTCTATCAGCAAATATAAAGCTTAAATCCAAAACATCAATAGGAAAAGCCTTTTAAGACTTGACACCTCCAAATTTAAAGACTCCGACACACAAAATGTGTTTCATGAAAAAATTAATTATAAATTGGGGACCTTAACTCTTGAAAACACAGAAGAATTTTGGAGAAAATGGGAAAAAATGCAATACTACTTGCAATAAAACACACATTACAGAAAAAAGAGAAACCTAATAATAATTTGCCTACTATTGAAATAGCAGATCTGTGGCACCAAAAGAAAATTTTCTACTAAGAGCATATCTGAATTGCTAGAAAACCACAAGCAATTAAAAAATAAAATTACATCTAAATGTAGATTCAAAATCAATCAAAAAAGCGGATATATGTCAGGATGTAGCTATCCATCATAATACAAAATTAGTATAACACATAACATTAGTATAGGAAGAATTTTTGGCCTTGATTGGCTCTTCCTGGCCACAGGTTATTGGCATTAGTGAAACATGGCTGACGGAAGATGATATAGTTAGTGGGATAGAATGTGTAGGTTATAGTGTGCTTAGGAGGGACAGAGAGAATAAAATGGAGGGAGGGGTGTTATTGATGATAGCTGATGAACTGCAGCCAAGGAAAATTTAAGTTGTATCGCAGGAGAGTTAAAGGAGCTCATTTGAAGCTATTTGGTGTGAGGTTGAGACTGGCAGAATAAAATATACAGTTGGGTGCTGCTATAGACCAGGTGATGGAATAGATGGTGGAGATAGCATGCATAAACAAATTGATGAAATGAGTGGAACGAGGGTAATTATTATGGGGGAGTTCAACTATGGTAACATTGATTGGAAGGAGGAGGAGAGGACACATGTGAGGAAGGAAATGGATTTTTTTAAGTTATTAAGGGATAACTATCTGAGACGGCATGTAATTGAAAATACTAGGGGTGTGAAAGTGCTTGACCTGGTAATAGCATCTCAGAATTTGACTGTAATGAATATGATTATATTGCCACCTATTGGTGAGAATGATCATAAGGTCTTGACCTGGGAGGTGGCTAAAGGTGTGGAAAATTTCGATTAACACAGGGTATATGTGGAATTACCGTGCTGGCAAGTATGACAAGCTTAGGAGATTGCTTGGATCAGTGCCATGGCATGTACAACTGCAAGGGCTGGACGTCGATAGAGCATGGGAAGTGGCCAAGGAGCATTTACAGGAGGTTATGGCTGATTTGTATACCTAGGGTCCGAATAGTAAAACAAGTAGGGGTTAAATGGATGAATAACACCATTAAGCTTGAGCTGCAAAAAAAGAAACAACTGTGGAGGGAATTTAAAGAAAGGGGTGACCTGCAGGCACATGAACGGTATAAAGTGCAGGCCAGAAGGGTAATGAGTGTGGTAAAAAAAGCAAAAGTGGATTATGAAAGGAAACTAACTATGCAAGCTAAAGAGAATCCCAAACAGTTCTTTCAATATGCTGCAAGCAAGGAAAAAACTGTACACAGCAAAATGATTTTAAGGAATGACGATGGTAAGGAGGTCACTGAATCAGTCGATATAGTGGAGTTACTGGATGATATACTTTTGCACGCACTTTGCAAAAGTATATCATCCAGGTGGTTACACTGAAAAAATGAAGGAACCATTAGTTTATATGGGAATTGTGATGAATGAAGTGGAGGTGAATAGTCTGTTACAGAACCTTAATGTGAATACATACATCTGTGGGATTGGATGGTATACCAGCACGGGGTCTTGCGTGAAGCAGCTAAGGAATTATCAGTGCCCTTAACCATGTTGTTTAATCTGAATCTCGGGTCCAGTTTAGTCCCGAAGGTGTGGAAAGAGGAGAAAATAGTTTCACTGCATAAAGGAGGATCCAAGACTACAGTTGCAAATTACCGACTGATCAGCATATCAGGAGTTGTTGTCAAGGTCTTGGAGAAAGTAGTCAAGCGAAAAATACAGGAATGAATTGATGAAAATGAGATACTGTACAGGGGACAGCATGGCTTTATGAAGGGTAGATCATGCCTCAGTAACTTGCTCAAGTTTTATAACAAGATGACGACTGAACTGGATAAGGGTAATGTGTTTACAGTGATACTGCTGGATCCGGCAAAGGCATTTGACAGGATACCACATGGAATTCTAATCCGTAAACTACAACATATGGAAATGGATATAGGGTTGGTGAGATGGATAGGTGGGTGGTTGATGGAGAGATATTAAAGAGTAGTTTATTCAGGAGTAGAGTCCAAAAGACTGCCTGTGACTAGTGGTGTGCCGCAGGGTTCTGTTCTTGGACCACTGCTGTTTAATCTGTTCATTAACGATATAGGGTAGGATCTAAGTGGAACAGTTCATTTGTTCGCTGATGATGCAAAGTTGGGTAGGGCGATAGTGAATGCAGAAGATGTCAAAATCTTGCAGGATGACTTGGATAGATTGGAGTTCAGGGCTAAGGAGAATGGATGTCAATTTAAGGTGACAAAATGTAAGGTTATGCATTTTGGGGTGAAAAGATTAGCAGCAGTATACCACATTGGTGGAACTGTACTCCAGGAGATTGATGAGGCCGGGGACTTGGGAGTGTTGGTGGATAGGGAGATGAAGTTTAGGGGCACATTGCAAAAGTAGCTAAATCAGCTCATCAACTCACTTGGGTGTTGAAAAATACCTTGACGAGCAGAGACAAGCAAGTTATTGTACCTCTCTACTGAGCCTTGATAAGACCTCCTCTCGACTACTGTGCCCAGATTTGGTCGCCTGGATTCCTTCTTGATGGGGAGGAGGTGGAGAGGATCCAGAGGCAAGTGACTATGATGATAGCAGGTCTATGGAATGAACCATATGAGAACAGGTTGAAGATTTGTGGGTTGCAGAAACTATTTGATAGGCGGAAAAGGGGAGATATGATTGAGACATTCAAATTGCTAAAGGGATTCTACAGGATTAATTCAGAGGATATTTTTGAGATCAGGACTGGTGGTGGGAGAACTAGGGGACACCTATGGAAGCTGGACAAGAGTGTGGTTAGCAGGGGGTGTTAGAGCTGGGTTCTTTACTTTTAGAGTGGTAAATTAGTGGAATAAGCTGCCAGAGTCTGTTGTGGGTGCTATGACGGTGAGAGAGTTCAAGGCAAGGTATGATAGATACTGTGAGAATGTCGTATAGTTGTGTGGACATGATGTTTAGGGCCTCCCTCGATGAGTCTAAGGACTCCCTGGAGTCACCCGAAGTAATAATAATAACACAATAAAAGAACTTTCAAAAATACACAAACCTATACCACTAAAAATCAAATATATAAAAGGCAATCTGACAAAGTTAAAAAAATTTCGGACTCGGTGGACTATTTTAAACAAACGTTTGCAAAAGTTAGCACACAAAATTATGAGAAAAGTTTGGTAAGAGTGAAGAGACCCAAAAAATATTAAAGATGGAAATAGATGCTGCAATCAGACAGATGAAAGCAAATAAATCTCAGGGTAGAGATGAAATACTAATAGTTTTGGAAGTATGAAGGAGAAACAGCAAAGCATTATTTAGTGCAGTGATTCAACCAAGTCTTAAACTATGGGGAAATTCCTAATGACTGGAAATTAGGAAGAATAATTCTCATATATGAAAAAGGCAGTTTACAGGAATGTACGAATTATAGACCAATACCTTTATAAGGTTACACATATAAATTATCAGAATTATACAAAACAAAATGATATTTTGTTTTGTATTTATGAGCAACATTTAGGAGAAGAGCAAATGACATTTAGGAGAGGGAGATCTACTGATGTAATCTATGCTCTTTTACAATTAGCTGAATTAATGTGAAAAAAAAAAACCCGGAAATCTAAATTTACTGCTGTTTTATAGACTTTAATTTAGCATTTGTCAACAAAGGTTGGTCGATTGGTAGAGCCTCTGCTAGTAATGGCTCGCAAAAACTTAAGCAAGTTTGACCATGGTTAGTAGTTGGAAAGGGATCAATCGTTTGATGCTGTTGGCACACTCTCCCTCAATGAGTCTTTGGACTCCCTGGAGGTGTCACATAATAATTTGACTCAATATGCAAAAATAAATTGCTTCAAATTTTAGAACAAAAAATACTTTATCATCCCTCAGTACTATAAAAATACTATGGCAACAATAAAATTTGGAGCAGTTGAAACTTCTGAAATACCAGTGGGAGAGAGGAGTAATGCAAAAGAACTAGTTAAGTTCTTCCAGGCACAGTTATTTCCATGTTTTCTGGACTAGTAGAACTATTCCAGAAAAGATTGGAATAGCTGTAAATGGACAAAATTTACGTTATATAAAATATGCAGATGATTAGTATTATTTACAGATAAAGTACATGACTGAAAACCTACATAAAAACAGTAAAGACTATGTAATGTAGATAAATTTTAGTAAAACCAAAACAATGGCAACAGGCAGAAATGGAGAAGTGCTTAACTTTGGAAGTGGAAGGAAATAATCTGGAACAGGTTAAAAAATTCAGTTACTTAGACACATTGATCACAAACTAAATTATGAAGAAACTGTTAAACACAGAATAAATCTAGAGTGGTCTACTATGATCAAGCTTACAAATATGGAAAAATACACATCCCTCCAAAGAACTTAAAATCAAAGTATATAGTTCAGTGGCACTCCTCACAGTTCTTTATGGTGCAAGGACTGGTTATTAAACAGAAGGAACAACAAAGACTTGACAGGCTTTGAAAATGAGTATTTTAGAAAAATGAAAACCAATCAGGAGATCACAGAAGAATTCCACTACAATAATGATAATTGCAAGACTTGAAGAAAAGCAGTTACAGTTGTATGGACATATGTCCAGAATGCTTGCTAACATGTTTCTTCAAAATGGAAGAGTAGAAGAACGAAACCACCATAAAGACCCAGAAGAAAATGAAATAGAAAACATTAAGGGCATAAGTGGTCTGAACGCTTACAGAAGTTCCTTGTATGACTTGTCTTTCAATTCAATGACAATGTATTGTCATTGAATTGAAAGACAAGTCATACAATTCAATGACAATGTATTTTGTGATGATTGCTTGCACATTATAAGTTAAGTTTTTCTATCCTGTTTTGACAGTGTGACAGATAAAATATCAGTCATGAAACCAAAACATGTATATTATATTTTACTGCATCATATTACATATATATACTGATTTTGGTTCTGATGATGCAGTTTAATAAAGTTTACTTGATATGATGTGTGTAAATTCAGCTATAGTATGTAAATGTGTCAGTGAGCATGGTTGTGAATCTGGTGAAAGGATGGAAAAAGTCTGAACCCAAAGTGTAAACTTTGGGTTCAGACTTTTTTGAGAGTGTGTCTGTGGACAGAAAGAAAAAGTTGTCCAAGTAACTGTAGATGTAAGTATATGAAAAAAAGCCAGGAAGTAACATTATATCTATACACAAATGTCAGGAGCATCAGAAACAAAGGGGTAGAATTTCATTGCCTTGGTGAATATGATTCGACATAAGATTGTTATTAGTGAAACCTAGCTATCAGTAGTATCAATAGTAATTGGAATCGAGTGTAAAGGGTATAGTATTTTTTGCAAGGATAGAAGGGGGGAGTACTATTCATGATATCAAATAATTTGTGCCCAGTTAGGTTGGAAACTCATGAAAGCAGTAATAGTGATAATGTCTCACGTAGCAGTGAGTTTGAGACTGTCTGGTCTGAAGATGAGGCTAACCGGACAAAATATATGGTGGAATGTTGCTACAGGCCTTGTGGTTCAGCTGCTGGGGTAAAAAAATGCATTGCAAAATTACCCAATTAGGTATTAAGCGAGTAATCATTATGGGTGACTTAAATTATCCAAACATTGATTGGATAGAAGAGAAATCTCATGATAAGAATGAAGGAAAATTTACTGAGCTGTTGCAAGACAACTATCTCAAGCAGCATGTGAAATAAGGAACTCAAGGTGAAAGCGTGTTAGATTTGATCTTAGCATCAAAAGGAGGAAAGGGGGGGGGCTCAGTTAAGATTATGAATGTTTTGCCACCAGAAGATGATGGTGATCATGCTCTGCTGTCCTGAGAAGTAGCTAACTATATGAATGTTCTAATTAGAACAGTTTGCATGATGAACCACAAAGCTGGAAAATTATGACAAACTCAGGAGAATACTATTTTTAGTCCAATGGTATCAGTTACTGAATGGAAAGGATATCAACAGTGCATAGGAAAATAAAATGCTTAAACGAGGCAGTATCTGAATGTGTCACTAGAGTTTAAAGACCAAATCGGACAGGAGTGAAATGGATGTGCAACCTTATCAAGTAAGAGATCCATCAGAAGATAATGCTGTCAGAGGACTTATGAAATATATAAAGCACAGGCTAGAAAAGCTATGGATATTGTACAGAAGCTAAATCAGAGTATGAAAAAAAATTAGCTGTGAAGGCTAAAGCCAACCCAAAAAGAATTTCATCACTATGCTGCAAATAAAAGAAAAAATAAATGTGGAAGAATAACTTTAGTGAATGTAGCTGGTATCCTCGTGTCAGAAGCAGATGAGATTGTTCAAATAATGAGTACTCACTTGGCTAAGATCTATCAACCAGGTGTATGTAACATGATGCACAATACATCCACTACACTCCATGAAGAGAGAGAGAGATGCATAAGAATGAAGTTCAAGAACTGTTGCATAGCCTGGATATCAATTCGACAAGACTAGATGGGATATCAGCATGTGTGCTAAAGGAATGGTCAGCTGAAATGGCCTAGCCATTGACATGACTGTGTAACTTGAGTCTCAGCTCAGGAAAGACCCCACAGGGATGAAAAGAATGTATGATAGCCATTGTACAAGGATGGTTCAAAAACTGATGTGTCTAGCTTCTGGCCTATCAATATCTCTTGAGTAGTGAAAATTTCAAAGACGTTAGTAAGAACTTGCATACTAAAATGAGTTGGCAGACAAGCAGCATGCTGCAAAAAAACAGCATAAGTTTACTAAAGTGAGGTAATGTTTTAGCAATTGCTCATATTTCATAATAATGTTAAAGCTTAGTTGGATAAAGAGAATGGATACACTATGATACTGTTGAACTATGCTAAAGCATTTGACAGGATACTACATAAAAGGCTCTTGCATAAACTGGAGTATATATAGGTTTGGAATGTATACTGTCGACTTCGATAAGTGGGTAGCTGAAGGATAGGTGTTATCAGAAAGTAGTATATGGTGGGTGTAAATCTGCCAGATTTAAAGTGACTAGTGGAGTATCCAAGGGATCAGTCCTTGGACCACTGTTGTTCAATCTATATATTAATGCTATTGGGTGGGACCTGATAAGAGATGTTCATTTGTTTGGCAATGATGCAAAGATAGGCATGGCAATTAGGAATGCTGCTAATATACGAGAGTGGTCTGAAAAGTTCTTGGCCTAACAATGAAAAAACAAATTTATAATTTCAAAATTATTTTTATTTTTCATCATAATCTCCATTAAGACTAATACATTTATTCCATGATGCTCCAGCACCATTATCCTGTCCCTGTAGTGGTTCTCAGTAAAATTTGCAAAATACCCCTCTACCCATGGCGAATGCTGGTCTTGAAATTCAAGCTTGCTCTTGTTATCATTCAGGGAGTGAGAGGTGTGATTGAAGTCTGATTAGCGAAATAATGAATTCTTAACCATTTAAAACTATATATATAGAAATTTATGTACATTTAATCACACAAATACAACATTTATTTTACAAATGATATTCTATCTTTTTCAATTTAGCTACTTGAATACAAATTCTACCCTACGGTTTTTCTTTATGAACTGGTCAATAACATCATCATCAAAAGTGGGTTGTAACTTAATTTTCCTAACCAACACGCATACTTGTAAAGGCTGGCTTAAGCTACTTTGACTGCTACTGTGGCCTGTGTTTAAGACGACGTGAAGGGAGAAGAAATATGGCTATGAGCACGCATGAAATCACAACACTGCAGCGAGGACTTGGAAGCTCTTACAACCGAGTAAGCCAAGATAGCTTTGACTAGACGAGCAAGCATTGGCCTTCGACACACAACACAAAGCTCAATTATTGCTACCAAGCTTAAGACGTCTTCTGTCTACAAAAATAAAATGCATATAAATGCATGCATTTATTAACAAATAAATATTACTTCTTTCTCAATTAATGAGCTTGCACAGCAATGGAGAATTTGCCCCTGCCCTCTGCAGCTGCAATCACATCTTGAATTTGAAGAAAAACACTGACCAGCAAGGAAGAATTTTAGTTTGGGGAAGTGATAGAAGTCAGAGGGAGCCAAATTTGGGGAAATAGGGTAGATGTTCCAACAATTCATAGTGCAGATTTAATTTTCCTAATGCCAAAACACCTTTGTGGATAGGTGCATTTGTCCTGATAAAAGGTGATTTTTTTTCTTTTGCAAATCGGGTCTTTTCTCACGAATTTTTTCATCTAGTCTGGTTAAAAGATCGGAATAATATTCCCCAGTTATCATTTTACCCTTTTTAATTAATAAACAAAATGCCTTTAACATCCTAAAACACCGATGCCATTACTTTCCTTTGATGGAACTGACTTTGGCGCTGAGCAACCGCCTTCTGTCCACTGCTTTGACTGCTGTTTGGATTCTGGTGTGTAATGGTGAATCGAAGTCTCATCCATAGTAATAAATCGATGCACAAAATCAGTTTTATTGTTGTTAAAACACTCCAAGCACTGTTTAGAGATTTTCATGCGAGTGTGTTTCGGATCTGCTGTGAGCAAGCGCAGCACCCATATTGCGCAAAGCTTTTGATTTGCAATTCTTCATGCAAAATATATCCTACATGTTCTTTTGAAATGCCTACAGTCTCAGAAATTTCATGCACTTTGATACTCCAGTCATCCAATACCATATTGTGCTCCTGATTAATGATTTCTGGTGTTGTTACACTTTTTGGACGTCCTACATGTGGATCATCTTCAAGGCTGGTATGGCGATGTTTAAACTTGGCAGCCCATTTCTTAATTGTCAAAAACGAAGGAGAAGAGTGCCTATAAACTTTTATGAACTTCGAATGAATTTCTTTTGCCATTAAACCTTCTCTTACAAAGAATTTTATAACTACACGATACTCAATTTTATCCATTTCAAGGAATACAGACAACCCTTTTGCTTCAGACAGCTGTATAAAACAAACTACTTGGTAGAATGACCTGCAATTTCAAATGGATGCTTATGACAGATGTATCAACTTAGAAAAAGAAAAAAAAAATCTTGCTGATAGTGTTG
The DNA here is from genome assembly GCF_054136105.1 of Typopeltis vanoorti. Taxonomy (NCBI): domain Eukaryota; kingdom Metazoa; phylum Arthropoda; class Arachnida; order Uropygi; family Thelyphonidae; genus Typopeltis; species Typopeltis vanoorti. Next base: position 133,168,627 of record NC_143549.1, read on the forward strand.
GCATCTATGGTCGAGGCCAAGAACTTTTCAGACCACCCTTGTACATTGCTTACAGAATGATGTGAATAAGCTGCAGTGGTGGGCAAATGATAATGGTTGTCAATTAAATGTTAATGAGTGTAAATTATACTCTTTGACATGAATAAATTTCCAATGGCAGATTATATCGATGAGGCTAGAGATCTTGGAGTTATGACGTAGAGGAAAACAAAGTTCAAAGTTCATATTGCAAAAATTACAAATACAGCTAAGAGGATAATTGCAATGTTAAAACAAACATTGACAAGTATGAATAAGAAAGTCATTTAACTCTTTACAAGGCCTTGATACAACTGCACCTAGACTAATGTGCACAGATGGTCTCTTGGGTTCAGAGGTGATAAAGAAGCTGTAGAAAGGGTATAAAGAGCAACAAAAAATATCAGAATGATGAAATGTAGATTATGAGGATAGATTGAGAGGATATGGACTGCAGACACTGGTTAACAGGAGAAAGAGGGGTGATAAGATAAGTCTATAAACTTCTGAAAGGGTGTTATAGGTTATCAACCGATGCAATATTTCATTATGTGGAAGGTGTGGGGGGTACTAGAGGATTTTTTCAGAAGTTGTGTGTGTGTGGTTAAGAAAGGGAAGCTAGATTTTTCTGTCACATAGTATGAGTGAGCAAAACAGTTTGCCCATTGAAGAGTTAGTGCATCTAGTGTGAATAAGTTAAGAGAAGGTATAACAGCTGGAGCTGGCTGATGTATGATCTATGGCCTCTCTCGATGAGTCCTTGACTCACTGAAGGTCTCAGATAATAATGATAATATTTTAGATCATCATACCTTAATCTATTTACATTTTATTTAAATAATTAAAAATTATTAAATCCATGGAGGTGTCAAATAATAATTTAATTTTTTTCATTGCAGTTATAATTTTAATTACAGCATTTTTTTATTTAAAAAAAATCGATATTAAAGAAACAACATTTAAAATTTCAGTAACAAATTATAACTAGAAAGTGTTACTTAAATATTTTTTAACAAGTTATTTAAATAACTTGTCAAAAAATAGGACATACAGATAAACTGAATTAACCACATTTTCATAATATATAAGCAATTTATTATAGTATTGTCATTAGTTTTTATCATTTGCTTATTGTAGAGAAAAACAGAGGATCTCTGCACTACAGCCCAGACGGCTTATAGACTTACCAGAGTAAGAAGAGGAAAACTAATTCTAATTATATACAGCTTTATTTTCAATGTAAATTTTCAAAAATAAAAATTTACCAGGTAATAATTTTTTTACTGTGTATTACTATACATTTATTCTACTCGCAGTTTACTTTTTATTATAACTGATCAAATAAATTGACCATTTGATCTGCTTGTTGAAAGTCCTCTACTTTTATTTCATAATTTTATAAAATTATATACACGAGCATTGTGATCATGTTTTGATATAAGTGTTATCAAAAGTAAGGGAAAGTGACATGAAATCTTGCTCACAGGAAATCATACAAGACTGTTTGATAGCACTGAAATTCACAATGTTATTCTCAGTGAAGAATAGTGAGATCAGAATTTAAGGCATTCGTCATGGAGAATCTTTAGGATTCATTATAGAGAATCTAATTGAACACCAGAAGGTTTGTCAAATGAAAAGAATTGGGCATACTGTCAGCATAGCTATGGATAGGATTTGAAGTCGATGAAAACATTTATGTACAGAAGGAAAAGCACCAGCAAAATAAAGCTCTGTGATGCTCTTGCACTGGTGGGAAAATCTGAAGAGAGGAAATATCTTCTATAACATGTATTGAGTGACCAGAGAGGACACTGGCAAGCCAGTTGCAAAAAGCTGAAGGCACACCATGGAATGGTAAGTTTGCTGAATAGACCTCTGAGCCAGACCTGATCAAATGCCTTAGAAATGTCAAAAAGAATGATCACGCAAGTTTCTCCAAACCTTTTCATGGCTCGAGTCCAGAGCTGAGTGGTGATTACTGTGGATCAAGAGTAGCAGAATCCATATTGTTGTTCACTAATTAGCTGGTGGACTTAGGAGACCTTTGCAGGAGCAATGGTTATTACTAACTGAGCTCCTGTACACCATTATAAACAGTATGAAACATTGTTACATGTGCTGTATTGATGTGAGGGGGTGACTACATTCCTTATTGGAGCACTTTGACCAATCTCATTTTGATCAGTCTTCATGTACCCATTTGTTACTGAATTAAACAATTTATTTACAATTCTTGTGGGTGTTTCCTTCACATCTCATACTGCTTTTCACTGAATTGCATCAAAATTCATCATACAGTTTTTGAGTTGTGATTTTTCTCTTTGCTCTTTAATTCATGGAAACCAGTGAACTATAGGTTTGCAACCTTTCATGAGAAAGAGTCACAGACACAGTATCTAGCTATTCTGTTCTATTAAATTTAGCCTATGAAGTTCTATAAAATGATAACAAGTATGGTAAACTAGTTACTGTACAGATTTTTTTTTTTTTTATATAAGATGTGTTTCCCCTCTCCCACTCTTATTATTGCTAAATCTTGCATGCCTGTAAGTTTTCTGAGATAGTCATTGCTACAGTCATCATGACATGGCTGCTATTAGCAATCTCAGATAACTCCATATATCTCAGGTGGAAATGATGTGTAAGTGCAATATCTTCTCCAAGTGACAGTGTCAACATAAATTTTCAATTACTTTTTTTTTTCTTGCATGAGTTGTTTTTGGGGAAATCATGATATTAAGAAAAGGAAGTTTTAGTTTTATGGAGAATCACGGTGTTTGCAAATGTCTTAAAATTAAGTTGCAGCATATTACTTATTCCATACTTTGAAAACAATACTAAGTTAGGCCACACTTTTTTTTGTGTGTGTGTGTGTGGTTGTAAATGACTATAAATATATTTGGGATACATGATATCGATAATGCATAACATCTGCAAATTAAGTGCCTATGTAGTGCAGATAGAAGAACCAAGAAACAATGCACCCTCTGATTAGAAAAGAACTGAGTTTGATTCTTGTTGTAGTTCTCAGTGGATATAGAAGGGTTTCCCTCCTAGAAACTCTAGATTTTCATCTTACATACATGCAAACAGGCCAGAGAATACAAACAATTAACAGACTATTATTTATTATTTAGAGAATAAAAGATGGTGTTGTGTGTGGATGTGGCATCATCCACACACTTTAGCATGTGGATGATGGCACAGTGGTGGATTATGTAGTGTAGTCTGTGTGGTGTAGTGTGCCCACCTGTAATGCATCCTTGTACTCCATGGAGGTATCATTTAATAACATTTGGATGGGGGAAGACAATTTCCATAGTTACTATTATGCTATTTCATTATCTAGTCTTCAGCACACGCACACAAGCAGTTCGAATTTCATCCAACTTTGTGTTATTATGTTATTTTTGTGATATTTAACATGGACACACAGTGTCCATGTTAAACCTTTACACATTTGAATTGCAGTAAATGTGAATGAAAACATGTACGGTAATGAAGTTTGCTATACTGAACAGAACAGATCCATAAGTTCATTGTTGCATATAGGCATCATACTTCTACTATGACATGAGCCTGCACAATGCTTGGAGGATATCAGGTTGGTACTAACTCTCCAGATTTGTTCAAACATCTTTTATCAACAGTTACAACACTATCAGTAATCTTTTTGCAGTCCTCTATTTGTTTTTCTTTCTTTGATACACAATATTGGGCATGCTCCCATAAAAAGAAGTCTAATAAGGAAAGAAATCAGGAGAGCAGAGGCCACAAAATTGGATCTTCTTACTGATCAGCAAACTGAAATGCATTAAAGTGATCCTGAACTGTCCTCCTCCAATGTGATGAAGCACCATTTTTTTTCTTGGACAAAAAATTACTTGACTGAGGTTTAGACAACTGTATGACAACATTTTGCAACACTTGTAGGTATTTAGTTTTGTTGAGATGGTTGGTTCATTGAAGAAAAATGATCCTGCTGTATGGCTATATACATTCATATCATTTCCAGGAAGTTTTATTTTGTGTACAATATGAAGCTTTTTCAGAGCCTCAGATCTTAATATGAAGATTTTTGCTGAGACATGGAAATATGCCAGTAAATACATCTTAGGAATCTACCATCTTCTTCATCCAGTCATTCCAAAATGTCTGTAAAAAACACAGAACAGTAAACAACGATTAGAACTGAGAGCCAGCACAATTTGAATCTTGTGTACATTCAATTTCAAAACACGTGTACCACTGTTGAGCACTGCAAATACAATGCACTGTTAAGTATTATATTTGCATTTCATGGCTAAACTTATGATTTCTGATGACATACACAAATGCTTCTCTGATCTGTTCCACATGCTCAACACTTGTGCTTGCGTTGTTAAGATCCTGTCTGCCAATGGACATTTTCTAACGTCCCTGAACTTCTTTTATTAGTCACATATTAATTGGCATTTGGTATTTTGCTCAACACACTGAGCCTTCTTGTAGATTGCTGTCAGTTTCAACTAATTACCTGGAACCAAAAAAAATTGGCTGTAAAAATTTTTTTGAGTTGCTTAGAAAACTGCATTACATTATGTGATCCCATTCAGAAACTGTACTTGTTCAAAGTTGTCAAGATTTTATCTGGACATCCTGTAAATATATAGGTGACCTCACACAAAAAGGTCCCCATTTACAATTATTTTTAAAAATATATATTTAATTTTTTTTATATACCATCATGTCTTTGGATACACTAGAAACAAGAACAGCATTTTCTTTTGTCAAAAATTACTTCATATGTCTTGTGGAGAATTTCCAAAACTAATAAAGTAACTATCACTGACAAAAATAATGAAAAACTGAATCCAGATTCAGACTCCACAACCATTTAATGACCAGAACTTGGAATATTAGGAATCTACTACAATCAGGTCAACTCAAATTACTACAGCACGAACTGAAAAGATATGGACTGTTATGAGACTTTGTGAAATTCGATGGCCCAAAACAGGAGAGCTAACAATAGATGAAGGACATTTGCTTCTTTACTCTGAATGTGATTGCAGCGGAAAAGAAGGTGTCGGGTGTTTGATATACAAATCATCACGAAAGTCTGTCATGCAATTCAATCCTCTCAATAGCAGAATTGCTTTAGTCCGCCTAAGAGGAACACCACTCAATATCACCATCGTACAGGTCTATGCCCCAACCACAGGCCATGAGGACTCCAAGTAGAGGAGTTTTATGATCAACTTAATGCAACAATCACCAGAGCAAATAGAAAAGATCTTTTGATTGTACAGGGCGATTGGAATTCCAAAATTGGAACAGACATCGGTAAGGATTTTCTCCCATTTGTCGGACTGTATGGCTATGGGAAGACAAACAAGAGGTTTTGAATTGATCAATTTTGCCTCACAAAATGAACTCACCATTACTAACACTATTTCCCCATAAACCTTCCAGAAGATGGACATGGACTTCCCCTGATGGTAAAACACACACAACCAAATCGACTTTATCCTTGTAAGCATAAAATTTAAAAACTCCATCAACCTCACAAGAACCAGATAATTTCCTGGAGTTGACATTGGCAGCGACCACAGTATGGCCATCACAACTGTGAATACCAAAATGAGGGAAATATTATCTACAAAATCAACTTGTAAAGATATAATATAGAAAAATTAAAAGACCCCCAAATAAATACATTATATAAATACAAGTTAAAACAAATTTGTATTTGCTTTAATTGGGGGAGGGGGGGGAATAGGGATGCATCTTGTCCCCTCTTCTTTTTAATTGTTTTCTGGAATATGTCATAGATGAAGCTCTTCATGAATATGACTGGAATAGTAGTTGGCGGACTAAAAATAAACAACTCATGTTTTGCAGACGATACTGATCTTCTGGCAGAAAGTGAAGAAGAATTACGAGATAACCAGCAGTGCTTTCGGAACATTAAAAAATATGGATTATACATAAACCTGCAAAAAACAAAAACAATGATAACCTCAAAATCAGACATTGAACTCTTAAAGATACAAATTGACAATAAACAAATTAAGAATAAACACGTCCACTTATCTAGGAAGCACGTTGAGTCAAGATGGTCGCTCAAAAACCAACATTAAATAACGAATTGCTAAGGCAACCGTGGCCCTACAGAAGTTAAAACCATTGTGGAGAGATAACAGAATAGCAATCACAACCTGGCTAAGACTGACACTTTGGTGAATTCTATCCTCTTGTATGGTTGTGAGGCCTGGACTTTATTGAGGGAAGATGAGAGGAGACTCCTGTCTTTTGAAATGAAAACTTACAAAAGACTTCTGAGAATTCCCTATACCACTCACGAAACGAATGAAAATGTCCAAAAAACTGATTGATTCAATAGATGGGAGAAAAAGGGAAAATATTTTGACAGTCATCAGAAGAAGACAGATGAAATGGTTCGGACATGTGGAGATGGCTAATGGTTCCAAAGCAAGCACTAGAAGGAATCATTCTGGGATCAAGTTAAGGGCCAACCTCGATTAAAATGGACTGATAACATCAGAAATAAACAAATTTCTCCCTTTCTCAACTGACATCAAGAACAAGAGACCGAGATGATTGGAGGAGGATATCACCTACCAGCCATGAGTGACCCAACAGTCCATTTAGGACTATGACAGAGAAGAAGAATAAAGTAACCCCTAAAAAATGCATACAAAGGAAATACAAGAACTCTTAAATTGTAATTCAAAATCTGATGATCATCCAAGCCACTCAGGAAGCCTCAAAGAGCAAACAGAAGATGTTAAAATGGTATGAGAATCTGTGAAATACAGCCTAAAATTGTTCATTTGAAAAAAGAAGTCAATTACTTGGAATTGCCAGGGAAATATTTAAGATTCTTGTTAGTGATAGAAATACTCATACTGTATATTGACTGAGCAGAAGCTGTCTGATGAGGATAAACTAAAAAGAAACCATCCTTGAAATCTGGGTTTTAAATTCACATACCTTTGTCTTACCCACATCTCTCTCTCTCTCTCTCTCCACTTTTCCAACCCCCCCTCTCCTTTTGGGAAGGGGGGGGGGTTTGGAAAATACTTGAGCAGTAATACATAAATGTTTATTGCCGGATGCTGCTCAAAAAGAGGACAACCAGGAACATCTTACAAAGGTATGTCCAAAATTATTCTTCCCTTATATTCTTCATGTATCTATGTCTTTAGCAGATAGTATTGGATGGTATCAGTTTCAAAAGTTGTAGAAAATTTATTTTTCCGTTATATCCAATTTTCATTGAATTTGAATTTAAAAAAATGTTTGACCATTGAATTATTTTTTTGGGAGCCTTTTTTTTTTAAAATCACTCCGTATCTTGTATCCTTCCTAACCAACTTCAAAATCTTAACACTATAGAGATACAATTTAGTCTGTAATACAAACCTTTTAATTACCACTCTTGTGAAGTATTACCTACTTCCATTCTTTGAGCTTCCTCTATGAGTCTCTTTATTAACCACACTACTGGCCTAGACGTCAAGGTTATCATGGATGCGAAGCGAAGTGCATATTAAAATTGTAATACCATTGATATTACATTGAAATATATGATGGATACGAAGCGTATGAGGATGTGTATTTGATCCATAATGGCTGGTAAGGTGGTTAAATAATTAAGCCATATATATCATCAATAATTACTTAATGCATCCCATTAAAACAAATCATATACTTTCAGTTTTCCAATTCTTTTTACTATCCCTCTTCCCCAAAAGAGGACTACATGTGTTAAAAAATACCATATTTATTTCAGTGATCCCATCAAAGTTGTCCTCCTATAATTATTCTTCCTCTCTCAATGTATATACATGTATCGGAAATAGCCTGTATTAATAACCTTCTGCTTCTGTTATTTCAGACAGAAGCAGAAGGTTATTTGTATGCTATAGCTATTGTAATTTAAGAGAATGACAGCTGTGAGAAAAGTTTATTGGCCATTTCTTAATGGCCAATTAACTACCACTCTTGTGAAGTAACCTACTTCCATTTCTTTGAGCTTCCTCTGAGTCTCTTATTAAATAATTAAACCATAGATAATAATTGCTTCACACATTCCATTAAAACACCTCATATATTTTCAGTTCTCTCTACTATCCCTCTTCCTCAAAGAGCAGTGTGAGGGAATAAAATCGGTAAATGGAAAGCTACAATCTAGAAAAATATTTTACACGATTTTGTAACACTGAACAAATAGTGCATTCCATACAGGTTGTCTTTACTGTGTACTTCTTGGAAAGAAGTCAACAGACACCCCCCCCCCCAATTGGAGGTGCATCATGCATGTAACAAGTCACGTTTTTGTAGCTGGTATAAACTGGAGGAACATGATGCTCCCAAACCAGAGCAATTGTGTCTGGGTGAGAGAAGGGAATTGATGAAGTTTGAAATAGGCATTGTAACAGGATGCCATGTTGAAGGCCTATCTGTTCAGCAAATTGATGACAAATTGAGCCATCCCAGGTTAACATTCAGTGATACCGTATTGAAATGAAAGCACAGAAAGTCAACTGCAAGTGCTACCTGCACTTGACTTGACTGAGAGGGAGCAATATTCCATGGAAAGGCAGATTTTGGGCTTTGTATAGAGTTAGCAGCTGTGACGGTGTGAAGTAATGTTTTGTGTGAAAAAGTACAAAGATTTTTGGCAGCTGCAGAGGCTATAGTTGAAATGTGGTTGTGCCAGGGAAGATCGGAGGTGCAGGTCAGTCCAAGAAGAAAAATCTGATCATGTTTGAATATCACAGTATTATTGAAGGGGGAGGGGGGATACTCTTTCTTGTGAGGGATCAGATAGAACTGAGTTTTGGTGGCATCGAAGTCTATAAGGTTGTCCTTGCCCCACTGGGATATAGCTAGGAGATCCAAGTTCAGGTCCCTGTTCTTGGTAGATAGTGAGAATTCTAATACTTTTGAATGAAAAGGAGGAATGGAGTATACTGTCATCAGAAAAACCATGGATAGGACAAGAGGAAGAGAATGGTCAAATGTGGCGCTCCTGCTTTGGTGGGGAAATTTGAGGAGAGAGTAAACCGTCACCATGACTGGTAATTAATTTATGGAATTAACAACGCATATAAAGTATATTAATTAAAGGTAACTTTAATGAATAACTTCTATATTTTGGCAACATCACGTTGCCATCTTCAGGAACATAAAGATATGGTATGTGCACACAGGCACTAACAAAAGCAAATGAGGAAGAAAGCAAGAAACTAGTATTGTTCCTAAAGTCCTAATGGTGCCCTCTGGCAGGCTAATTTGGTTGTCTTGGCAGTTGGGCTGAAGTTCTCATAATGTAAGTCTCCCAAATTTGGGGTAGTTTCATGCACCCAAATTTGTTGAGGTTAGGAACGTTTTTTGGAGCTGCTGATGATTCCTTGAATAATCTTTTGTATTTAAACTTGCTGCGGTGTATTATTTTTGTTTTCTTCCAACGAATTCTATGGTGGGTATCTAAGGCATGGTCTGCCAGCCCAGAGCGGCTGTACTGGTGAAACTGGATGTGGTCTTTGTGTTCTAAAATCCTGATATTTGTTGTTCTGCCTGTTTGGCCAAAGTAGGACAATTTGCAGCTGCAAGGGACCTGGTATACACCAGGTAGATCTAGGGGAAGTGGTTGGTCTTTGGTAGAGCAGATAAGGGATGCCAACTTTTTATATGGTCTGTAACAAGAAGTAAGGTCTGCTCAGATTGGCCCTAACCACATCCTCAACACTTTCTTAGCCAATGGCTATAACCCCAAAAAAATCCAAAAAATACTAAAACCAGTAAACCCCCCCCCCCTGCAATAAACATTACATCAAATCTATCACCATCCCCTACATCCAGGGCACCTCTGAGAAAATAACCAATATCCTCAAAAAATATGATCTTACTTCTTTATTTTACCAGTTCAGTATCATTTGAATAAAAATGCACTGATGGCATCTGAATTTTTTAAGAATTGACTAATGAGTTGGGACATGGATTTACAACAGAAATCAAGAAAGGTTTTACTGGTTCTTAACAGTTACTGAGGAAGTCAGTGCAAAAGTTAATTTGTTATAAGCAATATGGGTGACAGGTGGTGAGGAATAAGTAATAAGACCATTCAGAACTATTTTGCTCACAGTAGTTTTAAGCATTCAGTTATGAATATACCAGATATGGCTGATAGTGAAAATGATATGAACCACATTAGAAACTGAAGCATTTGCATCCATTGATGATTGTCTTCAATACTATACCGAAAATAAAGATTTTGGATTAATGAAAGTAATGAATCATGTAAGAGTTATGGTGTTCAAATGTCAGGAACTGTTGAATGAAAGCTATTAGTTATTGGAAAAAGGGCCAGACCTCAGTGCTTTGTTCAGGAGGAAATTATGGAGAAAACATCAGAGGCCATTAGAAGAACAAGAAAGTGATGAGAATAATAATTCTGAGCTTGAAAGACCAACTATATCCAGAACTCTAGAAAAGTTATTGCTGGATTATGACTATTCCATGCAGAAAGACAACAAAGGCTGCACCGATTTTGTTTAATTATATCAATCAAAAAATTTAAAAAAATGGCAGACTGCATTCAGCAATTAATGGCATTGTAGGAACTGATTAAGAAAAGAGCAAAGCTAATAATAATGGCAAATACCTGTTGGATTTCTGTTCAGGACATGGATTGGTTATTACTAACACCATGTTCCAACATAAAAAGGTGCACAAATTCACATGGAGAGAAGAGGCAAGGAATAAGAAAAGTCTCATTGACTATGTTATTGTCGATAGTGATGTTTTCTCCCTGCTGCAAGACACCGGTGTACAGAGGATTTGAAATTGGAAGTGATCACTATTTAGTCTTGAGCAGGATAAAATTGAATTTCATATTGAAAACAATGACATGTAAGAAAGTTTTAAAGTGAATAAAAGTTGGGCAGCTCTCAGATGTGAACTGTAGACTAAAATACACAAAGATTGTTAAAGAAAAAATGAAAGAGTTTGATAACAGGAACCAAACCTTGGAGATTCATTGGCAAGCCTTGAAGAACACCCTGATTGATTCAGCCAGAGAGGCATGTGGTGAGGTCTGCAAGGACAGAAAAATCAGAACTACATGATGGACACAGGAAGTTAAAGAGGCAGTGAAGGAAAAGAAGAAAGCATATCAAAAGTTCCTGGCAAATAAGTCATCTTGTGCTCTTAAAGAATACAGAGACAAATGTAAGAAAGCTAAACACTGTATAAAACTAGCTAAACAAAGTCATGGGAGGACTTTGGCAAGAACATAGAAAATAAATATTAAGAAGGTGGCAAAATATTCTGGAGTTTGTTGGAGAAGGTTGAAGAATGGAGGAAAGAGTAGTGTAAAAGTAGTTCGAGATGATAAAGGTGACATGAAAAATGGGAGAAAAGATATCGAAGTATGGAGTAATTACTTCGAAAAATTGCTAAATAAAACAAGCAGTGATAGCATAGTGGTAAAAAACACTCAACAGGCATACAGTCAGGAATACATATCCATACTTGATGTAGAAAAAGCCATCAAAGGCTTGAAAAGTGGAAAGGCAGCAGGAGCAGAATGATATTCGACCAGAAATGCTGAAGTATGGTGGCATAAGCCTTACAGTGGCAGCAATGCATAGTTCAGAAGCCCTGGACAGAGGGATGAATTCTCGATGATTGGAGTAGAGCTCTCATAGTAACCATATATAAAAAAGGGAAATAAAACTGAATGTGAGAATTACAGAGGTATTTCTCTACCGAGTGTTCCTGGCAAGATTTATGCAAGTATACTTGAGAAATGGTTGAGAAGGATTGTGGAAGAAAAGCTTGGTGAAGAATTTTGACTTTACAACAAATAGTGGTGAGGAATAAGTAATAAGACCATTCAGAACTGTTTTGCTCACAGTGGTTTTAAGCATTCAGTTATGAATATGGCTGATAGTGAAAATCATGGAATATTTCATGTATTTAAGTTTTGTAGATCTCGAAAAGGCATATGACGAGTTGCCAAGAGAGAGCTATTGAATATGCTACAGTTATATGGTGTCAATGAGGTATTATATCAAGCAGTACTTAGTCTTTATTTGAGTTGTAAGTCAGCAGTTAGAATTGAAGGAAGTACAGGAAGATGGTTTAATGTTAAATCTATTGCAAGACAAGGATGCACATTATTCCCTCTGTTATTCATTATCTATATGGATCACATTATGAAGGAAAGTAGTATTAAACCTGATATCAAAATTGGAGATGTTAATGTCAGCTCTTTGCATTATGCGGATGATGTTATACTTCTAAATAAATCTGCTTCAAGTCTGCAAGATACCCTGACTAAAATTGAATAACTGTTGTAATAGATACGGTATGAAGGTCAGCAATAAAAAGACAATGAAACTAGGCAGAATCATTGAAAATGTCAACTGTGTTGTGAACAGAGAACCTGTGGAACAAATAAAACATTTCAGCTACTTAGGCATGATTTGTAGTGAAGATAGTAAATTAAATATGGAAATAGACAACAGAATCAACAAAGCTGGTATGGTAGGAAGTCAACTGAATAAATTCATATGGAATATGAGAGAAATTAGTCAGAACACTAAATTAGCTGTATACAAGACAGTGTTCAAACCAGTTTTAACTTAAGGATCTGAGCGCTGGGTCAGCAGTAAAACAGTTGACCAAAGACTAGAGACCGTAGATAGAGGTGTGAACAGATGGCATCAATGGCAAGATCATATTAAAAATGAGGATATTAGGAAAGAACTTGACATTGTCAGCATCCAGGAATGCGTCAGCAGAGATAATCTCAGGTGGTATGTCACTTGAACAGAATGGGTGAGGAGGGATTAACAAAACAAGTGTTCTCTGTCAGGTTGGCAGGAAAACGATCCAGAGGAAGACCAAGATATACAGGTGGATTGATATGGTACAAAGTGCCTTAGACGATAGAAATATAAGATCTGATAATGTTGGAGTCTTGACAAGTAACAGACTGATTGGAGGAAAATTCATCATTATCATCATCATCAAATTCCTGCCATGTACCCTCAAGGGGTGTACAGGATATGACAGTACTACATGAAAAATTTACATCATTACTAACTTCCTATCTACAATTTTCCTCCAAATCAATCTGTTACTTGTCAGGACTCCAACATTATCAGATCTTATATTTCTATCGTCTAAGGCACTTTGTACCGTATCAATCCACCTATATCTTGGTCTTCCTCTGGGTCGTTTTCCTGCCAACCTGACAGAGACCACTTGTTTTGCTAATCTTTCCTCTCCCATTCTATTTAAGTGACCATACTACCTGAGATTAGCTCTGCTAACGCATTCCTGGATGCTGACAATGTCAAGTTCTTTCCTAATATCCTCATTTTTAATATGATATTGCCATTGATGCCATCTGTTCATGCCTCTAATCTTTCTCAGGACTCTCATATCTGCAGTCTCTAGTCTTTGGTCAAGTGTTTTACTTCTGACCCAGCTCTCAGATCCATAAGTTAAAACTGGATTGAACACTGTCTTGTATACAGCTAATTTAGTGTTCCGACTAATTTCTCTCTTATTCCATATGAATTTATTCAATTGACATCCCACCATAGCAGCTTTGCTGATTCTGTTGTCTATTTCTATATTTAATTTACCATTTTCAGTAAAAATCGTGCCTAAGTAACTGAAATGTTTTACTTGTTCCACAGGTTCTCCATTCACAACACAGTTGGCATTTTCAATGATTCTGCCTATTTTCATTGTCTTTGTCTTTTTATTGCTGACCTTCATACCATATCTATTACAACAGCTATTCAATTTAGTCAGAGAATCTTGCAGACTTGTAGCAGATTTATTTAGAAGTATAACATCATCCGCATAAAGCAAAGAGCTGACATTAACATCTCCAATTTTGATATCAGGTTTAATACCACTTTCCTTCATAATGTGATCCATATAGATAATGAATAACAGACGGGATAATGTACATCCTTGTCTCACACCAGATTTAACATTAAACCATCTTCCTGTACTTCCTTCAATTCTAACTGCTGACTTACAACTCAAATAAAGACTAAGTATTGCTTGATATAATGCCCCATTGACACCATATAACTGCAGCGTATTGAATAGCTTCTCTCTTGGCACCTTGTCATATGCCTTTTCCAAATCGACAAAACTTAAATACAGATCTTTGTTATATTCCCATGCTTTCTCGACTATTTGTCGTAAAGTGAAGATCTGATCCTCACAGCCTCTATTTGGCCTGAATCCAGCTTGTTCTTCACCAAGCTTTTCTTCCACAATTCTTCTCAACCGTTTCTCAAGTATACTTGCATAGATCTTGCCATGAACACTCAGTAGGGAAATACCTCTGTAATTCTCACATTCAGTTTTATTTCCCTTTTTATATATGGGTACTATGAGAGCTCTACTCCAATCATCGGGAATTCGTCCCTCAGTCCAGGCTTTCTGAACTATGCAGTGCAGCAACTGTAAGACTTTTATACCACCATACTTTAGCATTTCTGGTCGAATATCATCCACTCCTGCTGCCTTTCCACATTTCAAGCCTTTGATGGCATTTTCTACTTCACGTATGGATATGTATTCCTGACTGCATGCCTGGCCAGTGTTTTTTATCACTGTGCTGTCGTCACTGCTTGTTTCATTTAGCAGTTTTTCAAAGTAATTACTTCATACTTCAAGGATATCTTTTTCTCCTGTTTTCATGTCACCTTTATCATCTCTAACTCCTTTTACAGCACTCTTTCCTCCATTCCTAAGCTTCTTCAACAACCTCCAGAATATTTTGCAACCTTCTTGATATTTATTTTCTATATTCTTGCCAAAGTCCTCCCATGACACTTGTTTAGCTAGTTTTACACACTGTTTAGCTTTCTTACATTTGTCTCTGTATTCTGTAAGAGTAAAAGCTGACTTATTTGCCAGGAACTTTTGATATGCTTTCTTCTTTTCCTTTACTGCCTCTTTAACTTCCTGTGTCCACCAGGGAGTTCTGATTTTTTTATCCTTGCACACAACCTCACCACATGCCTCTCTGGCAGAATCATGGAGGAAAATTGTAGATAGGAAATTAGTAATGATGTAAATTTTTCATGTAGTACCATCATATCCTGTACACCCCTTGAGGGTACATATCAGGAATTTGATGATGATGATGATGAAAATATTTTTATGGCAAATATTTAACTTTAATTAGAGCAAATTGTTTAAGTTTATATATGTTATACACAATACAGAATAAATTTGTCTAACCAGTATTTTGTTGTATATACATGCACCTTTTAAACTCTTGATGTGCAACTGTTTAATTGGGCTGCCACTTAATTGGACCAAATTATGCTCTTCTGATTTGACCCAATTAACAGGAATCTACTGTATCTACAACTTGCTGAATATGTGCTATGAGAAGTGTTTAGAAAGCTATCCTAGGAAGACAATAACAGAATCATAAAGTCTGTAACCCAACTCTTAGTTACAGATACAATACAAGAGACACGGTTCCTCATGAACTTTTTATCAGGTGGTGGTGATAAACTATACGATAAATAGGTTGTCTTTAGCACACCTGGTGGCATTGTTAAGTTTATAATAGGCTACACTCCTGTCACGCTGCAATAGTTTATTCCATTATCCAACTTGTAATTTGGCAACTCATTACATGAACAAAGGTTATCTTAAATTTGACCTATGATTGTTTTGCAAAAAAAGATTTTATTATAAGAAAGCCTATCCATTCAACATATCTAAAACAACTAAGTCTAAACTTTATTCACATAAGAGAAAATGACTATTTCTGATTTTTTTTTCCTTCTTTTTGATAAACTGATACATTAATTTGAAAAGGTGTAGTTACTATAAAGCTTGAGTTAGAAAATGCACATTCTTAAAAATATTTTATAAACATATAAAACATAACACCAATTTTTATGAAACTACATATCTATACAAAAATGTACAATTCTTCTAAATAAAAACAGCTGAGAGATTCACATTTGAAATTTTATATACATATATAATTGGCATCATGACATTTTGTATATCACAAAATCAAAAGTTTCATTTTCATAAATAACACATCAGGAGTTTGTCTCTATCAAAACTTTGTAGTAAAATCTCAAAAATATAGAATTAAGGCTAAAAATGTTGAAATTAAAAGTTTACCTGGAAGATTCAAATCCTTTTGCTTTAGACTCATATGATAAAATTTATCATCGGGAAGAAATGTAAGGATAATTTTATGAATTCTGTGCTATGAATTCTTAACATAACATACATACTACTGCAGCTTTCACATCACATGCAATAGCGTGCAATTGGGAAAATTTCATAAAATACTCTTTAATACTGAGTTAAGCAAACACCACTTTTTTTAAATCAGTTTACAATTTCGTAAAACAGTACATATCACATTATATTATTTACCAGTATCATAATTTTAAATTAGTTAAGCCCCAATTTTACATAATCAGTCATGATTAAAATCATGATTATGGTGGTTCAAGATACAACGAACTGATCAGTTTATTAATCAGGATATCTGTAATTGTTTTTTAATATAGATAAAACAATATCAGTAATGACATAACATAAAGAACAATAACAGGGGGGGAAAAAACATTTGTTTATTAATAGACTAGTATAATTTTAAGACTATTAATACCTTGAAAAAAAATCTTAACTACTAACCAAGCATTACAGAGTGAGGATTCTTCACATCTATAGTTCAAAATCAAGTACAAAAATATTAAATTAAATTTAAAACATAAAAATCCTTGTCTCAGTAGCTCCTCTAGTATATACTACTAAAATCTTAAATGATCATAGAGGATTTAAAAAGATCTATAGGGTGAAATTTTTTTCTATGTATGGCTTAACAAAGAATTTATTACTACATTCAATATGCCTCCCAATTCAAATTACCATAAGAAAAAAAAGCTATCACGAAAAGTCATAGTCAAGCAATTGGGGGGGGGGGGGAATTGTTATTCACTTCATAAATATACATTGGCTCAAGTATCATGATGTTCTGTCTGAAAAACTATACCTGCTTTTCTTAACAAAAATGCAACTATTTTCTTTAGTTGTTTTTCTTCAACTATATACTGATTATTTTTGTTGTAATGTCAGAGTGTCCAACCTACATTAATCTTTGCTTTTTTGATTTTCCTTAGATAAAATCTCTTTTCCTCATTCTAACAAATTTACTCGTACCTATTTCTCTTCCAAAGCCACCAACCATTCCAAACTCCAATTTTTCTTTCTTATTTAAATCCTGATTTTGTCCAGTTCAACATTTCTATTAAAAGTCATCTTCCTCAAAATTCATTTGCACTCATTCAGCAAATGCTGAATGAGTGCAACTGAACTATATGAAAAAAGAGAACAGAATACTAAGACAATCCCAGTCGGTCTGTTCTCTCTCTCATTAATGATCCTTCAAAATATAATCTGGATGACAGTTATCTGTGAAACAATTTAGATAAATGTATTCATCTCAACTTTGCACTGTCTGGCATTACAAGAATGCTAGTGAATTTTTTTTTTTTTTTTTTGGCTTAATTTCCTTCTTTGGATTATTGTTTCTAGGCTTTTAATCCAAATAGTTACACTGAGAAAATTTTATAAGCATGGAAGCCATTTTCTCATTACACTTTATTCTCTCATCTCTTATCTAAGCTTTCATTCTTCAAGTATGCCAAAGCTGCCCACCGATACAACAATAAACATATATCACAACTGATTTTCATTAAAATATGTGTCTTCTTTTTTCAGCATATATGAACACTGTAAACAGTTAGAAGAAAATTATTAACTTATCTAAGCATCATTTTTGAAAAGGCCAAAAGTAGGAATCTTACATTATGTCCAAATAGGTCATGCTTTTTTGGTCCCTTGCCATGAGAAATATGGCTTTAATTTTTGTTCATTCTTGCTTTCAATTCCTTTGCATTTAGATAATTCTAATGTATAAATGTTCACAGAAAACACCAATCATTTGGCTTCTTGCTTTTTCTCTAATTCTTGCCCTGATGACTTCATTAAGTCAAAATTTCTATCTAGATGTAAAATCTTCTGGTCCTAATGATAGTTCCACAGTTGTTCTGAAGGCTTACTTCAAAAAGGATTAGTCCATCACTCACCTTTAAATGCCACAGAAAAGTCTGAAAAAAAACTCAGTATTCTTAAGGCATCATTATTGGGAATCAAGTTTGCCAATAATGGCCTATTTAATTAAGTTAAGCTCTCATCTCACAGTCTCTTTTGTAATGTGTTGCCAGCTTTCTATCTGGTCACATTAAACTTGGATAAAGGATTAATGTGATATATAATGTGAGTTGTCCCAATCCTTCAGGTGCAAACTTTGTTTGCTTACACTTGGATAAATGAGTAAACAAACAAAGTTTGCACCTGAAGTATTTTCAGGATTGGGGCAACTCATGGTAAAGGTGGCATGACTTCACATCACTTGCCTTAGTATCCCATAATGCAAAGCACGTCTCCTTGCAGACAAGTATAATGCTATGCATTATGGGAAGGGACACTACCCAGACTGGTTTCGACCTTTACTGAGGTCTCATCAGTGGGAGCCAGACCCAGAGTTGATCTTCGTATCTTTAATTTATAGTATAACTAAGTGGAAAAACTTTCAACTACTATCTGGTTACATATTACATGTGACGATGGGTGGAGCTTTATCCTCAAATGTTTTGCCTCTTTCACCTATTCTCTTCCTGTGTATGCAAAGACTTCCTCCAGTTGACTGTAAACCTGATATATGACTTTGCTTCTGATGAGGAGGTGCAACATGCTGTATGACATATGACATTCTTATGTGGCAACCTCACACTACGTCGATAACCTCCTATTTGCTTTTACAATGTTAAACACTATTTCCAAACCATTCTTCAGTGGGATTCTGATTCCTTGTTAATGTCAATGCCATCAAAACTGGATATTTGTTTTATTCTTTGTAAAAAAAGTCTTGTCTTCATTATTTTTTTAAGATTTGGTTAGAATTATAGCCAGAGAAACTAAGGCTACGAGGCCAGTATAATGTCTGTTAACTGCACATATACTCTAGCACTAAGTTAAAAAACATGTAGTTTCTGAGAAGGAAAAATCCTGTCATTTCCATATGAGATTTCCTAAATCACCTTCATTGCAAAGCAAAGCCCTTATAAAAGTTCTTTGCATCCTAGATAGGATCAAAACCCACACAAACAGAATTATGTGAAAAAAACCACTAATAGCCATAAACACTAAACAGCTTTAGTACTGTGGCCATCAAAAACAGATGTTTTGCATCTATTCATCTGTCTACTCCTTCCTATAGAATATATATCTGTGAAGATACTGTAAAATTCGATGTAGCTTGGAATTTTACAAGCACCGAAGAACTTGCCTGTATGCTGAGGCCTCTTGCTCGAGCTATTCGAGTGCTGGAGATTTGCAGTCCAGAGCCCGCTACTATCCCGATGAGACACCCCTGAAGCAAGAACTCTCCAGAAGGAAGCCTAAGGCCCGATCCCATTCCCTTTATCCAACACGGCTATAAAATATGAGCAAATTGCTAAAACATGACCTTCCTTTAATAAACCCATGCTACTCCTTACAGAATATAGCTTGTTTGTTCACCCATTTCTGTATGCAAGTTCTTTCCAACTTCTCTAAAATCTTGACTACCACACCAGAGATACTAATAGGTCAGTAGTTTGACACATCAGTTTTTACACCACCCTTATACAATGGAACTATCATATAATCCTGTGGTATCATTCCTGGTATGAGACTCAAGTTATACAAAGATTAGAAAGGCATAGCCAATTTGCCTGAACATTCCATTTATCCCTATTGACAAATTCTTATCCAGGTTATGCAACAACTCTTCACCCTCATTTTCATGCACCTCTAACTTTTCATTATATGTAGTAGTAACACTGAGCACCATGTTACATTCACCTGGTTGATATACCTTAGCAAAGTGAGCACTCATTAATTGAACAATCTCATTAGATTGTGACACTAGAGTACTATCTGCATTCAGTAAAGTTATTCTTCCACATTCATTCTTTCTTTTGCTTGCAGCATAATAAAATTCTTTTGGATTGCCTTTAGCCTGCATAGCCAATTTCTTTTCATACTCCAATTTAGCTTTCTGCATAATACTTGTTACTTTTCTGGCCTGTGGTTTATATATTTCATAACTCCTCTTGTGGATTTCTTGCTTAATAAGGTTGAACATCCATTTCACTTCCAACCTATTTATTCTTTGAATACTAGGGATACATTCAGATACTGCCTCATTTAAGCACTTTTTCAAAAATTATCATGCATTACTGACATTTTTCCCATTCAATAACTGATACCTTGCAGCCAAAGATGGTATTTTCCTAAGTTGATCATAATTTCCAGCTTTGTGGTTTAGCATGTAACCTGGTTTACATGGAAACATGCTTTTTTGGGAAGTATCTAAGATATATGGATGATCACTGTTGCCAACTGGTGACAAAATAATCAGATTTTTAACAGGTGTATGTTTGCTTACAAATGGACTCTGAAAACTTATAAGCACAATATAAGCACAACTATTACACTTCTTTTGTGGAGTATTCTAACCAATCATCAGCGCGAATTATTTACTTTAATTCTTTATTAATTCTTCAGCATCATCAATTTTCTGATGTGCACCCTCAAGGGGTATTCAGGTTACTATGAGAGCACTATATGATTAAGGTTACATTATTATTAATCTCCTATCAACAATCTTCTTCCAAATTAAGTCTATATTGTGAGCACTCCAATATTGTCATATCTAACATTTCATGCTTCTAAGGCACTTCTCACTGAATCAATCCACCTAAACCTCTGGATCTCTTTCCTGCCATCTGTTTCACCTTTCCTCACCCATTCTATTTAAATGGCCATACCACATTAGATTAATTCTACTGACACATTCTTCAATGTTAAAATGTCAAGTTCCTTTCTAATATCTTCATTTTTAATATGATTCTGCTATTGATTCTTTCCCCTAATTTTTCTCAGAACCCTCATATCTGTAGTCTCTAGTCTTTGATCAAGTGCTTTATTTCTAATCCAATTCTCAGATCCATAGCTTAAAACTGGTTTGAACACTGTCTTGAATATATACTGCTAGTTTGGTGTTTTGGCTAATTTCTTTCTTATTCCATATAAATCTATTCAACTGTCTACACATCACACTAGCTTTACTTATTCTGTTGTCTATTTCCAGATTTAACTTGCCATTTCACTCAAAACTGTGTCTAAATTGCTGAAATATTTTACTTGTTCTATAGGATCCCATTCAGGAACAACTTTTAGCCATTTAACAAAAAATAATCCCAACTTCTAGTCAAGATCATCAATGTAAGAAACAAAGTAACTAGATGGTAGCACTTCAGCTTCATGTTAAATACTCTGCATTGTGTGTCACATACAACAAAGAGAGAGAACAGGTAAAATCATTAGGTATATGCCTAATGAATTACTTCCATTAGGCATATAACTTATTGCAGACAATAGCTTCTTTGAAACTGCAAAGAATGGAAACCTACAGGTTTGTGATCCATACCTAAACAAATGAATTGGAATGCGATTTTTGATAACTTAAATTTTCTGATTCAAAAAATCAGAAAATAAAATTGAGTAAGTAAATTTATTAAATGTCATAATTCTTTGAAGAAATAAAACATTCATATAAAAAAATCCAATAAATTATATTTTGGTTATCACTTGAATATATTTTTTAAACTATTATTTATTTATATTATTGCTTTAATTCTGGTAATTGTATAGGATTATTTTTTTTGTGGGGGGGGGGGGGGGGATTGTTTCTGTACAAATGCTTTATGCAAAAAAAAAAAAAGCTTCATGTACTGTTATGTAAAATGTAAACGCAAGTCGCAGGTAAGCCAAGGGTAAAAATAATTTCATTACTACACAGATGGAAATTCTTGTGCAACTGGCATTCACCTCATGTCAAGCAAATGACATGATTCTTATTGCAACAGATCACCAGGACATTCATTACAGCAATTGTGAATACATGGTTTGCCATCCAAGGATCATAGAGTTGAGATCTCATGCAGCAATTGAAATTAAAAACATAAGCTATTCATAAGCTATTCATTAAATATTATTCAACTGTCACTTATTTTGCAACACAGCTTTCAAAATTTGAAGCATAAAAACCCAATTGATGAAAAAAACTAAAGCACTATGAAAATAGCAAAATGCCCCCTACCCCATCACTCTCTCCTTCCTCTCATCCTCTTCCATTTCTATGTCTGCCAACATTTTTCAACTGATTTCAAACTATAGTTGTTTCTTGTATCACTTAAGTTCCCTCCACCACCAATTTCAGAATACTAAAGAAGAAGTCTTGTCCATAAATACCTCTATGAGTTGCACTGTTAACTGATTTCAACCAAATTTTAAAAAAAGGCTAACTATCTGCCACTATTTACACACAAACTCTAGAGTACTAGCAATATCAGGAAAATGACCTTTTTCATCATCATCTCCTCCACTGATTACATTTATTAATTATTCTACTGATTATATCACTGTATGAAAGGCTGCATTATTCAACTGATTTCACACAAATTTGGACTGTAGTTGTATATGATAATTTCAGAGATGGTCTCTCGTTTATCCCATATTAACATCCACTCCTTTCATAATTTAATAATTTCCCTTTTATATGAAATTCCCATAATATGAATTTAAAAAAAAAAAAAGGTTTTATTTCATTTTTATTTAATTACTTGCTACCTAGAAAGATAAGTTGCTTTAGCAGAGTTTGTATATATGATTAATAGTGCAACCATATATGATATATGGTTGCAGTATTTGTTACAAATATAATATTATTATATTTGTATAGGTATATGAAAACTGGTAGATATATAATGTGAAGCACAGTTGAACTGCTCCTTTCTCAAGCTACATGTGACAGAACCACCACAAGATGGCGATGATACAAAATTATTCTTTTATCTCTGATGCATCATATTTGCATGTACTATAGTAGTAGTCTTTTACCATACACTTCTGCAATTATAAGACTGTACAATACACCAACTACTTCTGTTCATAATGAAAAAAAAAAAAAATTATACACATCCAGAAATACCTCAGGCTATATTCTCAATTCTTATATTATTTATTTACTTTTTTTCCCTTTAAGATCAATTCCCACTTTGTATTACATTGGTTTCTTTGCCAGTCTACAGCCCATCAATGCAGAACTTGACTTATAATCACAGAGCACTAATTTCTTACCCATGAAAATAGCACATGGCTATTCATGGTATGAATAGCTATGTCACTGTGTTTCATGACAGCCATCAAGGCACACATTCTAAAACTTTCATATGAATTTTCTCTTAGCTGCATAATTAATGAAATAAATACAGTAGTCAGGGTAAAATTTTTAAATTTTACAAAAATTATTCACAGTTTTATGATAAAAAGTATGAAGCACACATGCAAACAAATAACTGATAATTTAAAATAATGAAAATTATTTATAAAAATCATATTAATGACATTTATTTTCAAGTTAATAAGCTGAACATAAGTATATTTTTTATAAACTGGTATCATAATGCTCATTAATATTATAGATATATCATATTTTAAGGGGCTACATAATCAAATTTGGAATTTAATTGTTTAAGCAGCAAGAAATGCAAATTTAAGATTCAGGGATATATTATGAAGTATTAAATATAACAACTAAATGACTGAAACCTACATAACAATCAAAATAAATATATTTTACATAAACATTAACAATAAGATTATTTGGTTGAGTATTATCATTATAATAATTGAGACTTTGTCATGATAGCAAAGTAAAAAAATAACACAAATGTTTTGGATTTACAAAAACCGACTTAACAGACAATTATATTATCTGTTAAGTTGGTTAGAAAAGAATGTTAGAAAGTGGAATTATTTTTTTATTAGCAATGATCATACTTAGAAGCCAACAAATATACTCTCCCACTTGTCTATGAAGAGTAGATTTTGCGAGCTGGTAACAAGCTGCAAAATAGGACAAACTAGAATCTTCATTTAATAATAAAAAAAAAACTTTCTAAACAAAATGTTTTAAACAGGAAGAAAACAGATGCAGCAGCACTAATCACTTGAAGGAACTCCAACTAACTTATTGAATCATAGGAATATGTCATTTGAAACATGTTAGAAAGACCAGGGCTCGAATCCCATGTAGGATGCGAAGAATCTTTATCAGGATTTTTCAACTGAAGGCGAGTTATCCGGTCTCATATGGAGATGGCAGGATTTTTCCTCCCAGAAACTTGATGTTCTAATGGTGGCCATTAGAACACAATCAACAGACAAAATATACTGGTCTCACAGCCTGAGTTGGTTCAGCCCTAAATCCAAATAAACCAAACCAAATTTAAAAATGGGGGTGAGGACAAGTACATTTTTTTTGCATGGCAATAGGGTTTGCAAATTTATCAAGGCCTGATCACACTTATTACAAGCTATAATAAAAGCACTTTTTATTGACTGCATTTTATCAGTATATATATAAATCAAACAAGATTAAAATATGAACTGCAGCTATGAATTTTTATTCTAGATAAGTGAAGTTTAGGAAAATTTGTTTGTGTTTTATCATAGCAATCCCAACCCTTGACTCAACCTATAGTACCAGTGAGCTATAGGTAATTTTTAAGGGTAATGGTATTAAACACCACCACCATGGTGGAGAACATGGAAAACTGCAAAATACTATCCTTTTCTAATCATAATAACATTGAGATCATCACAGCAAAGGCAGCTGGCACACACAACCATAGTGTCAGTTTACAAACCACCAAAACAAACATCATCTATCCCAGCTCTTCCTGCTTACCAACATCCAGCAGTCTACATGGGAGATTTTAACAGTCAACATTACTCCTGGGACTATTTTAGAAATGATAGCAACGGTACCAGACTGATAGAATGGGCTGAAAGCCTTGGGCTATCACTGGTTTTTGATGCAAAAGACTCTGGAACTTTTATATCAGGTAGATGGAAAAGAGACTTGACCTCTGCTTTGTCATTTGTAATGCCGAGGATAATCCTTTACCCACTGATAGGAAAGTACTTGAAAACTTTCCAGGATCTCAACATAGACCTGCTATAGTCACTATAGTAACACAAATCCCGATTATACAATCTGTGGAAAGACCAAGACGGAATTTTTGCAAAGCTAACTGGGAATGGTACTCGAAATAAATTGAATCTAACATCTATTGGGTCCAACCTGTACTTGAAAATTACAAAACGTTTTGTAGGAGTAGTACTGATAGGTGCTGCAAAACGATGTATACGAAGAGGTTTTTGGAAACAGTACACCCCATGCTGGACTCCTGAAACTGAGGAACTATTCAAAAAATACAAAAAAGATCCAGATCCTGAAACTGGAACAAGAATTTTAGAAATGCTTAATGAACAATGATGGCAATGTTGGAAAACCACAACCAAAAATTTAGACTTCACCCACTCTAGTCACAAGGCTTGGGCCTTACTATGAAAACTTGGAACTGCATCATTTTCTAAGCAGAAAGAAGTCACGGAGATCACTGCCTCTCAATGCCATTCACCGAAAATGAATCGATTCAAGCAATTAAATCACTGAAAAATAAGAAAGCAGCAGGCCTAGATGGTATATATCCTGAGTTCATTAAAAATCTTGGAAATAATGCTCATAAGTAGCTCTTGCAGTTTTTCTGTAAAATTCTAGAAAGTGGGAACATCCCAAGAGAATTCCTGAGGAGCAAAGTTATAGCCATCCTAAAACCTAAAAAAGAGCCCACTGATGCAGCAAACCATCGACCAATATCTTTACTAAGTATTTCCTATAAACCTTTTGAACGATTACTCTATAATCAAATTTACCCATTGATTAATGCCATAGTACCAAATGAACAAGCTGGATTCAGAGACTCTGCTGCTGCGATCTTGCCCTTACTACACATATAGAAGCTGATTTTCAAAAATGCCTTAAAACCTTATTAGCATTCATAGATCTGTCCACTGCATACAACATAGTTTGGGTGAATGGACTCATACTGAAATTTGCAACTGTTGTACAAGACCCAAAGATGATTAACATCCTAAAGCGCATGACATCAAAGTGTAAATTCAAGGTACAACTTTATTGTAAAAATAGTCTCTTTAAAGTACTAAAAAATGGACTACCACAGGGCTCTGTGCTAGCTCTGCTCCTCTTTAATTTAAAGATTAGTGACATGCCACAAACCTCATCCCAAAAGTTCACATATGCAGATGATCTGGCTTTGGCAACTCAGACTAAACACCTGAAAGAGGCCGAGACTGTGCTCAGTTCTGTACAAGTATTACACCAAATGGTGTCTCTGCCCAAATCCCTCTAAAACCGAAGTGTGCACATTTCACTTGAACAATCATCAAGCTGATAAACGGCTGAAGGTCTCATTCAAAGGAAAAACTTTGAAGCACAACCCCCCCCCCCCCCAAAAAAAAAAAACTGTCTTGGAGTCACCTTAGATTGCTCTTTAACCTTCAGAAAACACCTGGAAAATGTTTGCCAAAAGCTAAAAACTAGGAATAATATCATCAGGAAGCTTGTGTGTTTGGGATGGGGAGCAGGAACCAACACTTTAAAATCTGCTGCCCATGCCCTAGTGTACTCTTGTGCAGAATACTGTGCTCGGTGTGGTATTCAAGTCACCATGTCAGCAAGGTCGATGTGCAACTTAACAATACCATGAGAATTATCAGGGGTTGCATAAAGTCTACACCTGTTGAATGGCTACCAACACTCTCTAACATCACACCACCAGACATAAGGAGGAAAGCTGCCTCTAACAGAGCATGGATAAAATGTATGGGAAATAACACCTTGCCCATCCATGAGGACTTCCAAAATCTACCACCTATTCGCTTAAAGTCCCACAACACGATCTGGAAAACTCAGTAACCAGATACATATTCTCCTGAAACTGAATGAAAGAATCACTGGCTTACTTCAACAATACAAAATGGATACCTCATTACAGATCCCACAACAGAGACCCTGGCTTGGACCTGCCTAGACAACAATAGAGCATGCTCAACTGCCTGAGGACAAGCCATGCCAGATGTGCTACCATAATGTGCAAGTGGGGCTTGCATCAATCACCAACATGTGACTGTGGTGCTGATCAACAGACCATCAGTCAGATTATCCAGGACTGCCCACTGCAGAGTTTTAAGGGCACATTGACGGACCTGTTCCAGGCTACCCTGGATGTAGTCCAATGGATTAGTTAGAGACAATCTGAACTTAAATTTGTGATTTTTAGTATCTAGTGTTAAATTGTGAATGACAATATTCTGTATATTATAATACTTCATTCGTATTTAACATAATCCACCATGTCATAAGCAAGAGACTTGTAAATATTATTTGTTGTTAGTCTCTTGCTTGTAATATATTATTCACATAAATGCTTTGAGTTTTGTTTGTTATAAATTAATTATATAATTTAAATTATACATTTTTGGTCGTTTTATAATAGAAATACAATTTTATTAATACAGACCAGTTTACAATAAAAACATTTATTAAAACCTACCAGTTTCGCCAGCAAACTGTCTGGCTTTTTCAAGGCGTTACGGAGATATGAAAGCTAGTAAATGCAAATTAAAAGGAACATAAAAAACGTTGTAAACCAAACTATGGTTACACGTTTCGCGTGACAGAGATGACATTGTTCTTATTCATTATCACGCATGCGTGTTTGTTGTACTTGTAACGTGATTACTGGCTAGCTGTAGTTCAGATTGATTGAGAGAGAGAGAGGATCAAGTTTTTCCACGAACTGTTTAGAATTGCACCCTGATTTCTGTCGAGGTTTCCACCGATTATTAATACTATTGTGGCTTCCTTAAATACACGATGCCTGTAGTCGTCATCGAGATATGGCATGGAGCTGTTTTGCCAATCTATCGTGTGGTTAGACGTGCAGAAATGATGTGCTAAGCCAGAAGAGATGCTTCTGTTGTGGTTTACATCACCAACATGTTCTTTTTGTCTAATTTCTAAACTTCGTGAAGTTTGTCTGATGTAGGAAAGACCACAGGAGCAGGGAATGTAATATACTCCTGGATATTTGTAGAACGGAACTTTATCTTTTGGAGATCCTAAAACTTGTCTGATGTTGGTGGTTGGTTTGAAGACCACTCTGATATTGTGGGCTCTTAGTATTCTTGCTATTTGATAAGAAATTGACTTGATGAAAGGTATCACTACCATAGAAATGTGCTGACAGTGGGATTCTTCTTGTCTGGGGTTGTCACTGTATAGATATTTTTTGATGATGTTTTGAGGATATCCATTTTGTGATAATGTGTTGGCTATTAGTGAGAGTTCATTCTGTGTATCCTCCTCTTCTGATATAAACTTTTTGGCTCTATGTTTCAACATGTGGATAATACTCAGTTTGTGTGTCTTGTGATGGTTTGAAGTATAATGAAGATATCTTCAAGTATCTGTGGGTTTTCATCTGTAAATGGATAATTTGACACTGTTAGGTTGTTTTTTTATCAAGATATCTAAAAAATGCAGTTGGTTGTTGTTTTCTACTTCCAGAGTGAATTTTATCTTGCTATGTATTGAGTTGATTTTATCCACAAACGATTTTAGGTTGTCTAAGCTGTCTTGCCATATGATGAATATATCATCCACATATCTCCACCATGTAGATGGTCTCGGAGAGATTGTAGAGAGAATTTCTTTTTCAAGTTTTTCCATGAAAAGGTCTGCACAAGATGGTGATAGTGGGCTTCCCATTGCTAGGCCTTCTAATTGTTGGTATATGGTGTTGTTAACCTTGAAGAAATTAGATTGAAGGCAGTGTCTAAACATCTGTGTGATGTCTAGAGGAAAGAGGTCTTGGATGATGTTTATTACTTCTTCTACTGGAACACTGGTGAAAAGGGATACAACATCTAGACTGGCTAGCATGTCTGTTGGTGCAGTCCTTAATGGCTTGGAGTTTATTTACAAAATGTTGACTATTCTTGATATAGGATTCTGTTGATCTTATTTTATTATTTAATAAGTTTGCAAGATGCTTTGCCAAAAGGTAGGTTGGTGATCTCTTCCGGCTTAGCACATCATTCTGCACGTCTAACCACACAATAGATTGTGTGGTTACGTGCAGAATGATAACGTGCAGAAATATAATCTTAGAATATGTAATAGTAATAAAAAGACTCTATATAAAAATGACATGACATTCATTTTATTTATTTTATTCTGTAAAATTTATTATAAGAAACTGTGTGTATATAAATTTAAATGTACCTTATGTGAACAGTGATGTATATTTTTTTGTTATTTCTATAAGTAAAGGTAATTTTATGGAATTCTACTGATGGGATTTGATTGGCTAGTGATGGAGAAACGGAGTTGGTTTTAGTTAGCTCGTGCTGAGAGTGTGAGCTACTGTGTATAAAGAGAAAAGCCAGTTGATATAAGCTGAATGGGTTAAAACCAGATTTTGGTGGGAAAAGGAGAACGTAGTTAATTGGAAAACAAAAGTAAAGTGAGAGAAGCTCTGGAGACAGCATAGAGATCGGTAGTGAGTGGCAGAAGGCGAGTTGATATGTGCCGAAAATCATCTAGGAAAGGACAAGGAATTAATAGGCATTTTGAATTACTTCTGTAGGAGTTCTGATACTACAATAATTTCCTAATGGTTAGTGGAAGAATAGTGCAGAACTGAAGTTAATACATAGAAGAAAATAAGGAATCAGTAAATAACTTAAACCAAGTGCATCAAGACTTGTGTATTTCTGTGCCTATAATTCAGTTATTATACTGGAAGATTTCTTTTAAATTGTGTTGCCATGAAGTAAAAGTCAATAAGAAATTCAAATGTGCTTATTCGAATTCGATGCTTAGAAGCAGTAACTCGGTAAGAGTTGTCTTGTGAAGCAATATCAGTTAATTCCGTCAGATATATTTTGATCTTAGCTGTGGTGTTATGTCAATCAATGGTCAGATGTTAGATGTACAGAAGTACTTTCCCTTCGAAACAATAAGTGTTAGCTGACTGAGAAGGAATATAGTGTAGCCTGTCATAAGATTAGCTGTTGTAACATTTGGAAGCTTAAACTTTTAAGAACTAATTTCAACTTGATTAACTGAGCATAAAGAACTAAGAAATGAATGTTTGATAGTTAATGGATTGTAATTATTCTGAATACCTTAAATTGAGCTAATATATTTATGATATGATTCATCCAATTGGATAGAGAAAACTATGTGAAAGAAATATAGTAAAACCCCAAAGTTATGTGGTAGGTGGAACCAAAAAAAAAGCGCGCAAGTCGAATTCGCGTAACTCGGGGTATAATTTTGCATATAATTTATATATACAAACATACAATTGGGACCAAAGGTTTACACCTATATTTTTTAAGAAATATAATCATAATTGTAGTTTTTCGTACATAAAAAAAAGAAAGTTGTTTCGATGTTGATGGTTTCATAAAATCTAATAGATTTGTCTGATGGCATAATGTCTTTTTCTTGTCACACAAAATTTCTTCATAGCAAGCTAATGATTTTTTTATTCCTTGCCTTGTGGCTACAATTCGTTCCTCGATAGAATCTATGTCCTCCAAAATCTGTAAACCTTTCTTTTAAGATTGTTCTTACTGTGGATTCCTGTAGATCGAACTTCTTTGCTAGCTCACAAATTTTCATTCTGCCTTCAAAATCCTTAATAATGTTGAGTTTTGTTTCCAAAGTCAATGTTTTTCTTTTCTTGCTAGCAGTAGAAGAATCGGACTTGCTTCTTTTGGATGACATTATTATTTTTTTCTGTGATAAATTTTTTTATCAAGAACATAACATTAAACAATCGCAAGGTTTGTAGACTATAAAAATCGTGTATGAATGGAGACCGCGTGCGCGAAACACGTCAGTGCTTGTTCACAACATGTGCAACACTGGCGAATGTGGCCGGCGATTGAAATATACGACTAGTGGTGAGGCATTAAGAGGGATGGAATACGTACATATAAGAAACCGCGTAATTCCGGATTCGCGTGACTCGGGGTAGCATAAGTCGGGGTATGACTGTACTAAAGCTTTAGAATTAAGAAATGTCAACATTAGTCTCAATACAAAACCTAAACCTAACCTAGAAGTTACTAATATCTGAATATGAATTCTTGTAAATTTTAATTAGATAACTTTTTGCAGATAGTTATACTTTTATGTTTATGTTGTACCATTCCACATTAAATGTTTTCTTTTGTTGAGTTAAACTTGGTGTTTGCCTGATTTTCTTTCGTTGCACCGCTCATAAAATTAATCTGACCTTTGCGGAAGACTTAAATGCTATTAACAACCTCGGCCTGAAAATAAGTGATAATATAAATATAGTTGATGATTGATTCTTCTATATTATTTAAACTAATCTAAATATAGGGTGGTGCAGTATAATATAAATTTCTTTATATTCAGATGAGCATCAATCAACAACTAACGAAGAAAAACAGAATTTAAAGAGGTAAGAATAAGTTTAACAAACCAACATAATTGGAACAGTCAGTTAGGTGGGCCGTTCCAACACTAGTTTTAGTATATATATTCCTCTTTTTTTTTTATCTTTCTATTTGCACAAATCCAACCCACATGAAATGCAATGAAACCACCACAGCAAAACAAATCAGATATTTATACCTTTTAAGTTTTGTGTCTTGCTTTAAAAGCAGTACTCAGACTATATTCACACTTTGAAGTGTTTCAGAAATTAGTACATAGCCAATTACCCTCAAAGCAGAAAGGGCTAATTTCTCATACATACCAAGAGATTTCAGTAACAGTAAATGGTAGATCACAAGATCCAGAGTGGATATAAACTTCCCCTTATGCGTTTTATCTGTCTACTTATCTGTAGACGTAGTTATGGAATCTAACTATGTTACAGTTTGATTTGCTTCTGATTGCATTTTATAAAAATGTATGCATCTTTTCTGTAATTATCTTTTCATTTTTTTCTAAAAATTTATGCATCATCCAGTCTGGGATCTTTCCTCCAGAGGCATAGCTGCATGCCACCAGACAGGTCTCCAAGTTGCAGATCAGGGAATGGCCACCAGAGATGGTGGCTAGCTGTGAATAGCCAATAACCAGTTCCTGGACAAGCAGCAGCAAGACTAACAGGACATGGTGAGCTAGTGGATAACTCCACAGAAGTCCAATGACAGTACTGCATCAAGGCAAACTTAGGCTGCCCTAAGCCCCTAAACATAACTTACATGCTCCTTCTTACATTTGACTGAGTTGGGTAGGAATATTTTCATCCGCAGAAGGTCAAAGTTGGGCGATTCTAGGTTGGGTGCTCTCTGGCAAGGTATGTCAGAGCAGACGTATGCACAGGCACCACCCTTGGGTCGAAAGGAGTTAAAGAGTATGTAGTTTGGAAGGTTGGGGGGGGGGGGGAGCAGTGAGATTTGAGTTTCTGCTAGAAAGAGTAGGTGGGGTTTGGTAGAACTGCAGGTGGTAGCGGACACTATTTAAGGTTGGGGTTTAGGCCACGATGTTGGTGAAGTTGATTTGTAGGGTTTTTGTGAGTCATATGCTTGACCACAGGGGTCTTGCACATTTCCTATGCAATGCCTGCATACAGATCGCCATGGTGGATGCTAGTGGAATCACTTGGTTTTTGCACCAATTTAGCTTATCTGTAGTCGATGGCCCAGCTGTACTCACCATTTTGACATTTTTCTGCAAGTTGCCTTCGAAGCTGGCGTCCTTGTTCTCTTTGTGCAAATGATAAATCTGGTCGAGCATGTATGCGCAATTGCGGACAAGTGTCTTTGAACTTGTTGTTGATTGCTGTTATTAATTTTGATGTGCTTGTCAGCATGTCGAAAGTCACTTTTACGAGGTGTGAAAAGTTCATTCCATACTTTCTTTTGTTTATGAGTCCAAAACAATGGTACCTGACGATATTTTTAGGATTGATGTTTGCATTCTTCTGCTAATTTGATGATGTCTTCTTTCAGTGCTTTTCCATTTTCTTTTGGAAAGTTCAAAATGACGGCATTGAGTTTTTTGTTTTTGGCCTCCATCAAGTCGTGCACCGTTGATACGATTATTTCACGGAGTTCATTCGTGAGGAAGGGTGAACTGGCATTGAGCCGCTGATCATTAGTTGATTCGAGTTTGGTTTCGAGGATACAGGAGTGTACAGAGAATTTGAAATTGGAAGTGGCCATTACTTAGTACTAAGCAGGATCAAAGTGGATAAGACATTGAAAAGAACAGTAATTAAGAAAGTTTTAAAAAAAATTAAAGTTGAGCAGTTTTTGCAAGTAAATTGTAAACTTGACTATACAAACACTATTGAAGAAAAAATGAAACAAGTTGAAAACAAGAACCAAACCTTGAATTCTCAGTGGCAACCTCTGAAGAAGACAGTGATTGATTCAGCTAGTGAGGTATGGTGAAGTTGTCTGCAAGGATAGAAAAATAAGAACGCCATGGTGGACACAAGAAGTTAAAGTCGTAGTCCTGGAAAAGAAGAAAGCATACCAAAATTTCTTAGCAAATAAGTCAGCAGATGCCCTAAAAGAATACAGAGAATATAACAGTTCAGCTACTTTTACACACAACAGTATGTTGTGTGTAAAAGTAGCTAAACAAAATCATGCAAAGACTTTGGTAAGAATATAGAAAATAAATATCAGGAGGGTGGCAAAATTTTCTGGAGGCTATTGAAGAAGCTTAGAAATGGAGGAAAGAGTACTGTAAAAGGAATCAAAGATTATAATGTTGAAATGAAACTATAGATAAGGATATCCTAGGTGTCTGGAGTAATTACTTTGAAAAGCTGTTAAATGAACCAAGCAGTGACAGAAACATACTAAAACATTTTCAAAAGGACTGCAAAGAGGAGTACATATCAATATTTGAGGTAGAAAAAGCCATCAAAAACTAATGTGGGAAGTAGAGTTCTACTCCAACCAATGATTGGAGTAGAGCTCTCACAGTACCCATTTATAAAATAAAAGGAAATAGGAAATAAAACTGAATGTGAGAATTACATAGGAATTTGTCTACTAAATGTTCCAGGTAAGATTTATACAAGCATACTTGAAAAGTATGCTTGTATAAATCTTTTTCTCAACCTCTTTTCAAGAAGTTGGGGAAAATTGTGAAAGAGAAACTTGGAGAAGAACAAGCTGGGTTCAGGCTAAATAGAGGTTGTCAAGATCAGATCTTTACTTTACGACAAATAGTTGAGAAATCATGGAAATATGACAAGAATCTGTACTTAAGTTTTGTAGATCTGGAAAAAGCATATGACAAAGTATCCAGAGAAAAGCTTTACAAAACACTACAGTTATATGGGGTGAATGGCATATTATACAGAGCAATACATAGTCTATATTTAAGTTGTCAGTCAGCAGTTAGAATTGAAGGAAATAGAGGAAGATGGTTTGATGTAAAATCAGGAGTAAGACAAGGATGCATTATCTCCACGTTTATTTGTTATCTATATGGATCACATTATGAAAGAAGGTGGCATCAAGCCTGATATTAGAATTGGAGATGTCAAAGTTAGCTCTTTGCTTTATGCAGATGATGTACTCCTAAATACACCTAGTGTAAGTCTCCAGGATTCTCTAACTAAATTGAATAACAGCTGTAACAAATTTGACATGAAAATCAGTAATAAAAAGACCAAAATTATGAGAAGAGGCAGGAGCACAGAAAACTTCAGCTACGTTCTGAATGGAGATCCTATGGAACAAGTAAAATATTTCAGCTATTTAGTAACAGTATTTAGCAAAGATGGCATGTTAAATCCGGAAATAGACAACAGAATAAGCAAAGCTGATATGGTTGGTAGCTAACTGAATAAACTTATGGAATAAGAAAGAAATTAGCCAAAACACTAAACTAGCAGTCTACAAGACAGTGCTTAAACCAGTTTTAAGTTATGGATCTGAGAGATGAGTTAGAAATAAAGCACTTTATCAAAGACTAGAGATCACAAAATTAGGAGAGTGAACCGATGGCATCAATGGCAGAATCACATTAAAAATTAAGATATTAGAAAGGAACTTGACATTAGCATTGAAGAATGTGTCAGCAGAGCTAATCTAAGGTGGTATGGCCACTTAAATAAAATGGATGAAGAAAGGTTACAAAACAGGTATTTGATGCCAAGATGGCAGGAAAGAGACTCAGTGGAAGACCAGGGTCTAGGTATATTGATTCAGTCAGAAGTGCCTTAGAAGCATAAAAGGTTAGGTATGACAATATTGGAGTGCTCACAAGTAATAGATTGATTTGGAGGAAAACTGCTGATAGGAGATTAATAACATAAACTGAATCATCTAGTGATGTCATATTAACCTGAACATCCCTTGGGTTACAAATCAGGAAATTGATGATGACGTAATTATAATTACATATTATAATAAAGAAGGTACGTGACATAATCAGATAAAGACCATTATTGTAACTGATAACAAAACAGGAATAATGGCTGAAAAATAGTTCCAGTCAACTGTATGCATAAAGAATTTCATATATTCAAACTATCCAGACAACTATATAGCCTTCACTGTGCAGATGGAAGAATGACACACAGACATGGGCCTGAATCTTGTTGTATCTTTTATGCAGTAAAAGATACCCCCCCCCCCCCCACACACACACACCACACACACACTCTGCAGTTCTCGACATCGCAGACAGAGGAAAAGCCACAACACCCAGAAAAAGGTATGTGCAATTTCTATTCCTTAAGCTACATATACTTTTTAGTACATCTACACTCATAATGCCCTAAGAACCCATGAGTAAATAGCCAATGACATTTAAACAGGGGCACTCCTAAACTGAAGCAGGCAATATAGCTGTATTATAATAGTAAAAGATACTTTTTTTTCCAATAGTCAATCTTATATAGAAGAGCAGGTTTTCCATTCCTGCTAGAAACTTGCATTTCTTCCAAAAAACAGACAAACCCAAAGAACACATGCAATTAACAAACAAAATACTGTAGACAGACTTTGTAGTGGATTGTGTACTACAGATTAATAGACTGTGAGTGTAGAATGCTTCCCCCCCGCATAATGAGTGTAAACACTATTTGAGAAACAACTATTTTCTCAAGTAGTTTTCATAATGACATTTTAAATGTTTCACTTCTTCTTTTTACTCTTTTTATAGCTACTTCTGGCTATAGGTGTCTCCCATCCTGGGCTTATTGATGCCAAAGAGTTCCAATTGTTTTTCTTATATCATCTGACCATCTTCTTTAAGGTCTTCCAGCTGATCTTTTACCTTCATATGGCCACCACTCCAGTAAAACGTTTGTCCAGCTATTGTTCTCGAGTCTTGTGATGAGTCCCACCCATTTCCATTTCTTTCGAAGTATGCTTTCTCGAATATCTCTAAAATTTTGTTTTAGCTCTTATTTCTTCATTTCTGATTTTATCTCTGAGTCTTATGTTTTGAAATACATCTTTCCATTTGTCTTTCTGTTTTTTGCACTTTATCTATTATTTCCTTTTTGATTGGCCAGGTTTATGCTCTGTATATCATAACAGGCAATGTACACTGATTGAACAGTCTTGCTCTGTTCTCAGGTTTTATTTTGCTGTTTAAAAATCTCTTAAATTTTCCAAAAGCTGCTCATTCAATTCCTATTCTTCCATGGCTTCTTGTTTCTTCATTGTTAACAATTTTCCTAAGTATACATATTCATCTACTATTTCAATTTCTTTATTGTTTACATTAATAACATTGTGTTTTTTAAGTTCAAATAATATTTTAAAAAGAGAATGAAACAATCTTTTCAATACAAAATGAATGTGGGCTGTGCTGACTACAGGTACCTGCAGTTGAATATAGAAAGTACATTAAAAATATTTCTTCCAAAAGGCAACTCAGAAATGACCAATTTTTTGAAACATACTTCACCAATAAAGACAATAAGTGAAAAGAAAGAAAAAAAAAACACTGAATTTTCATACGTCTTTCACAAGGCTTCCTAATTACCTAAAAGTAGGTATAGCCATCAACGTTTTTAATAATTATTTTTACCTATTTTAGAATAGCGATAAAGAGCCAAGAGGCTATTTTTCCAGCTGTGTAAATTAAGTTAAAGGAATAATAAATCCCTCATTATTTTTAAATAAATAAATCCCTCATTAAAAATAATAAGGGATTTATTATCCCCTTAACCTATTTTACAATAATTTGTGTAAAATGTACATAATATCTGATAGCATGGTCAATAACATAACTTATAATATCAAATATGCTTTGGTATGCACTGAATGCTACTTTATCGCTATTGAAAAAACTGATTTCAGGATTAGTATATTCTCTCTTTCTCTACCTCCTATGAAAATCCATATCCTGATAAATTCTAATTATAATGCTCATTGATTTTAGTTATTATTTTGCTGTTTTTATGAACTATGTTATTTACTCTCTTTTATTGTTCCATATAAGCAATTTTAAGTTTAGTTTTTTAAGATCTCAAAGTTAAATGCAATTCAGAAATATTCTCAACTTTACCTTGAATAAATGCACTGAATGAAATCTATTTTATTTTATTTTATTTTTTTTTCATAGAATGCTCATTTTTCAATGGCAAGTAATTATATGTTTGCTCTGTTATGTTAAATGGGAACATTTGTTTACTATTTTTTTTTAGTCCTAGAAAAATGCAGCCACCCATTTTAAACCACTCCTCAAAATAACATGTCATTTCCATGTGCAAGCAGCATAGTAATTACAGTAATGTGCTGTTTATCCAACCTGCAAAACAATGACACCTTGCATATGTCAACCAACTTCTCTGTAGAGCACCACATAAGAGTGTAACTGTACTTCAAATATCTGACTCTTTGGATCGGATCAAATAAATGGTAGATTACTATACGCACATCAAAACAGAAATGTTTAGGTTTGTTTCTTTTTAAATTAAAAAAAAAAAAAAAAGCATCATGGAAGTTTTACACTCAGTTCTTCCCTCCTCCCTTCCTATTCAAAAAAAAAAACTCTTCTGTTAGATAAAACAGCAATAAAGTTAACTATGCTTTATAAATAAATAAATATATATATATATATATATATATATATATATATTATGGCAGTGGTGCAACTGTTTCCTGATCGTCCCTAGCAATGTGCTTTTGCTGGATCCATGATCATGAAAGTTTTCACTAGTTCCCC
Organism: Typopeltis vanoorti; assembly: GCF_054136105.1. Taxonomy (NCBI): domain Eukaryota; kingdom Metazoa; phylum Arthropoda; class Arachnida; order Uropygi; family Thelyphonidae; genus Typopeltis; species Typopeltis vanoorti. Next base: position 133,206,983 of record NC_143549.1, read on the forward strand.
CCCCCCCCCCAATCTTGGGCATTTGACAAAAGACAGTTCAGTCACCAAATTATGGTCAATATAGAATTTGGATTTACTGTTTTGAAGACTGCAATGTATCCAATAAAAAATGAGAGCAAAAATAATACTGCAAATTCCCCCTCTTCGTTTAGTAGTAAAACATTAATTTCTCTTAATAACTGTATGATATTTATGCTATTATGAAACACCTGATACATTTTGTACATGAACTAAGATTTATGCCCGATATAAGATATTCCACTCATTTCCCACTTGATTTCCCAATTTTCACTCATTCTAAACTCAAATTTTGAATTGTCTGAGAAGTGATATCATACCAAAGTTAAGCTGTTGTTGATTTGATATAATTTTATTAACAAGTTAAGTTCAGGCTTTTTGGGAGGATTATCAACTGATGTTTCAATGAAATTGATTTTTAATTCATAGGAAGTTTTTTTTTTACATTTCACTAATATGTCAGCAGAGCTCAAATATTCATGAGACATAGAATTAAATTGATGATATCCTCTGTTAACCAAGCTACAAAAAAATATAGCAAATAAGGAACAGAGTATAAGTTTATTTACAAGATTATATTGTATTTTGCTTAATGAAATTGCATAACTGTTAAAATTTGTATCTGTGCTTTAATGAATGGTTTGACCTTGTGGTATATACAACTGTTATGTTACATGATCTGTTTGTAACCTTGACTTTTGCCAGTAAAACGACATTCCTAGAGAAAAGGCCAAGTATTGGTAATAATACCTTTTTATAAACAGATATCCAAGAAAAATCATTATTCTGGACTTTTTGGAGTTCAGGTTGGGACTTCATAGTGCTCAAATTCATGCTGAGATCTGGATGGATCTGAACATATGGATATATAGATGCACAAGTCACCTGAGACAATTACGTGATTTGTGGTTACTTTATCTTTTTTCTAGTATAGATCTGAATCTGTTCCTATATTGCTGTGAGCAGTCATGTAGGCAGCACTGTGCCAAATTTATCTTGAGATGATCAGCAGAATTGGTACAGAAGGAGAGGAAACACTTCAAGGGACATCAATAGCATCACAGAAGGTGAATATTAGCTATCTAAAGCTTTTGACCAACTCCAATATTCACCTTATTCAACTCTGCATTTGGTTGGTTCACCCTTCTTTAGGTGAAGAGGTTTCCTAAATGCCTATGCTTGAATATTATAAGAATATTCAAGCATATTTTCTTGCTTATTTTCAGTAAACAACTCATGAAGTTAATTACAAAATAGTTCATCATAATTTTCTAATTCTTCCTTTCAAGGTTATATGGTGGTCAGCAATCATAGTGTAGAATTTATAGAAACAGACACTCGTGTTGGAATAATCACTTTACTTACAATTCGGCTCGACGTTTTGACCTCTATATTAAAGTCTTCATCAGGAAAATGTATATTCACAGGACACAAGCTACATGACACTAAACTTTTGTGAAGTAACATGCAGAATGAGGACAAAAGATAGAATGAAGGGTATATTATTAGAAGAGCTTTGATCTAGGAAGCGAGAGATCTGGGAGTGCTAGTGGAAAAGGAGCTAAAGTTTAAAGGACACATGACAAAAGTTGTCAAGATTACCTAGAAAACTGCTGCCATAATGAGGACAGCAACACACAGGCATCAAGAAAATAATAGTTCCACTGTATAAGGTGCAAGTCACATTTGCATTTCTGTGCATGGATCTGGTCACCTGGATGTTGGTGTGATATGGAAATGTTAGAGAGGGCAGTGACTGTCTGAGGACTCTGGAAGATTTTTCTGAAGGAATGATGTGAGTATTGTGATTTGTGAGAGTTTGGCTTCCCATAACGAGTCTTCTGAATCCTATAATATAAATATAATTTCTTGGCATTATCTTTAATTTATTTATATGATCCAAACATTATCATTGTTATATCAAGTATTATCATTGGATTGCTGAATCCAAATCAGCAATCCAATAAATTCTGTCCAAGTTTTTTTTAAATTATAGATATATAGGCTTTTGTGTTTTTTTTTTGTTTTTGGAATATTTATTATGAAAATATTCCAACAGGTTCAGTATTATTCAATAACACTAAAATTGTTGTCACTTAATTGTCCTTTCATGGCTATTGTGACTTGAAAGTGTGCAGCATTTGTGTGAAAATGAAGGAGATATTAAACACATTTGAATCCATCTTAAATATAGCAGAATAAATTTGTAATACAAACTTAGTCAATTATAGTTCTCACGTGTATTCACATCTTTGAATCCCTTGCATCTTTAATTGATTATTATTACACCACAGTTAAAATTAGAGAGGCTGTAAAACAAGCATGGAACTGCTTTTGCTATGTGTATGGTTCATTTATATGTGTTAACCAAAGACACAACATCACTCACAAGATAAGGAGATCATACCTTCATTCACTAAGGGTGTGAAATATGGGACCAAAAATAGTGGTCTTACTATTATTACAGTGTAAATTAATTTGAATCATTGGATTCAGGAAAAACATTGATCTATGACTTTTAGAGTGATTGAAGAAAATCAGGATTACATGCACCACAAAATAGGGTACAATGGGTTTTGTTTCATATCATATCACTTTTCTGCGCATGAAATCCTTACTGTATATTTATCCCACATGTGAAAGATTATAAACCTACAGTACAATAGTATCATGTGCTAAAGGTTAGATTATGCAGGAGCCCTGCTTTAGAGATCAAACATAGTAATTACTTTCTCAAGCCAATTCAGGCTTCTAATTAGCAGGGTGTGATGGTCTCATGTTGTCAATGAAAATCATCTAATATACAACAGATTTTTTTTAAAACAAATGACATAATAAATATGTTAAGAAAAGCAATAGTGAAAAGACCATACTATGAAAGCATGTATAAAAACAAAGCATCCATTGCATTTTCAGTAATAAACCTAGAGAACAAGTTTCAACTACATTTCAACTACTAAGCAATAAATATATTTGAAAAAGCAAATCCAATCATATGGCATGGTATTGCAAAAATAGGTATAGTATGATTCAGAGGAAAATTAAAAACAATGATTGGTGTGATTTTTCAAGTTTCTAGTTTGAAAGCAGAAACCATTGAAAGAAACATGTTGACAGAAAATTAGCAATGACATTTAATCCTTAAAATACTATATCTATTCAGTCATCATACCCAGTATTATTATTATTATCATCATCTGAGACCTCCAGGGAGTCAAGGGCTCATTGAGGGAGGCTATACATCACCCAAACCAGATATCATACCTTTCCTTAAATTCATTCACACTAGATGCACTCACTACCCCTAACGGCAAATTATTCCACTCACTCACTACTCTCTGGGAGGAAAAAACCTAGCTCTTACCCCTTTCTTGACTGTGAACAAACTTAACTTCCATGGATGCCCGTGTTCTCTCCCCACGTTCCATATATCAAAAAATTTCATCAGTTGAAATCCTATAACACCCATTCAAAAGTTTATAGACCTCTATCATATCACTCCTGTTAACCAGAGTCTGTAACCCACATCCTCTTAATCTGTCCTCATAATGTAAATCCCATAATCCAGATATAATCTTTGTAACTCTTCTTCTTTGCACCTTTTCTACAGCTTCTTTATCCCCTTGGAACCCAGGAGACCAAATCTGCATACAATGATCCAGATGTGGTCTTATCAAAGTCTTATAAAGAGGCAAAATGACTTCATTATCCTTACATGTCAAGGTATCCAAGATAACTTTTGCCATCCATTTCAACTGCTGTTTACTTTCGATAGGAATTGCATCCACATGCCCATTTTGACCCAGTAAATAATTACAACCCTTAAAAAGGCAAGGGCAATGCTTCTGAAATCATGACATTAAAATGAAATTAAGTTTCCAGCAAACTATTGGCTCATTGCATTATTGAGTTACATTACCAAGTAATTCATTTGCATGACACATTTAAATATTCGTCTAGCTATTTCATATTATATAAAATATGTAATATGTTAATAAAAATTTTGGAAAAAAGTAGTTTTGTTTTTGAAGATGGATATCATATGATTTGGTGTGGTCGGTATGACATCCAAAGTAACTAAGACCAGGAGAACAGTTTATTATGTCTGTTAACAGTATGAGTTGTCTGGAAGGGAAAACTCTGCAACCTCTATATGATACTAGCAAACTCAACTTCAACTGAAAAAGGACATCTGAAGACAACCATATGAGCAGGTGCATATGGTTGAAAAAACTGTAAGCAAGCACATTTCATATATATCCAAAAATAATGTGCCAAATATACTTTTTTTTTTTCAGTAGCAAGGTGTATTTGGAGCTTGATAAATGTAGCTCTGATAATTTTACCATTATACAAAATTAATATAGCCCAGTTCAAAATAAATAAAAGCCTAATTGAATTTCAAGTATGTTAACAATTTTAAATATAATCCATAAGTAAACTCTCCTCTTTTTTTTTTTAGCCACTCTGAATATATTATTACCCTTGGTAGTTGCCATGCTTTATGAAAAATGCCATAATCTATTCTGATATGACATCAATTGGAGAAAGCAAATAGAAAGAAAAACACTTTATATATAAAGTTTCATTGTAATGAAGTAAAATTCAATACAATAAAACAATAATGTCTCAACTTCCATTGGGAAGTTTTCTATACTAGCTATGTAGCTGCTCATATATTCCATATGCGATTTATCAACATATTAAAAACTACTTTTAGCTATAAGAATTTTCTGCTAAAAAGAATCTTATTACATTAATTAAATGTACTACTCAAGAAAAATTGGACGGCAGATAAGACTAGAGCAGAAAAATCAAGCTCTATGATAATATACACTGACATAAATGCTAATGAACACAGTCAACTCTTGCTATAGCAAACACCACAATAATGAACTTGTTCCCTACAGCATACTACTGAAAAGTCCTGACCAACATAGGTACAATGCTATAGCAAACTATGCATATGATTGTAGGGACTACAACTGCAATCCTTACAAAGTTGCTATAGTGAGAGTTGAATATACTCTATAAAAGTAAAATAATTTATTTTAAAATCTAACATAAGAGAATAAATACTGCATTTGTGATGCATGGTTATCAGTTTATAATACTGATGAGATGATAGGAATCATATTAAACCTCTTTTTTTTTTTTAATTTACATCTACTTACTAAATAGATGTATATACCTTAAAATTCACTTTTTCTGCCCATAAAGTTTTGGTATTTCTTCTATTGTAAAGATCTAATTTATAAAATACCCATAAAGGCAAACTTTTTGCTCTGCCATAAATTTCATTTTGTATATTTAAAGCATTCCAAGATTTAAAAATTAGTGACAGTACATGCAGTTTCTTTCCATATGTGCAGCAAAGAAAGAAACAGCTGCAAATGAATAGATGACACCCTTTCCCCCCCACCCCGTGAAAATCCCTGAATCTAAAATACTGTTCATGTTCACAATATTCATAAACTGCTTACAAAATCAGCTTTGGCTTTTAAAATATTACCTACACATTTAGTGTCCCATAGAAATGACTAATACTTGCCATCATGCAAGTTGCAATACAAGATTTCATACTATAGGAATCCAAGCCAAGCCAATAAAAACTATTCACACTTCAAGAATCTGATCTTGATCTCCTACGTTGTCGCTGTTTGGCTCTGGAAGACTGTCATCAATTTCCTCTTGTAGTTCATCAAACCTACATATTAATAAAATATACAAGATGCATGTAAACAAAATATTTTGATTTAAATATCACAATAAGTATAATTTAAAAAACTCTAAACACTAGAGTTTTTTTTTTTACTGAAACAACAAAACTTCTCGCTCAAAGAACCTTGAAAGGCTTCACTTAGTAATTTAAACAATTTAAGGCTATCAATGAACTTTCAAAACTTCTAAAAACTTGGAAAGTGTTTGATAGCTTACATTACCTGCAACATAAATATCTTGGTATGACAATTCTCACATGAGCTCTGAAAACCCTGACTAATTCTAATCACTTATTATTAGTGCTTTTGATTAATGGGTTCATTAACCTGATAATTCTGTTCAAAACTCAACTGGTTCTCAGGTGCCAGGCAGAAATATCAAGACAGTTTCAAAATCTTTATTCAACAATTTTGATTTTTACTATCAGTCAACAGCTTAGTTATGGATTATTCAAATTTCAAAAAATGTAATACTGTAGGTAATTGCATTTCTAACTGACTTATAAAGAGAAATAATGAATTTGAAAGACTATTAACAGATCAGTGGAACCTGCAAACTAATTATTGAAATTGTACGGGAAGAAACTCTAACCAGTTGAAAGCATCATAGGTGGTGACTCTACACTACATGATTTACTGTATACAGTATACAATCTACTACCCGCCCCCAGATACATACTGTTTTTCTATAAAATTTGCTACCAAAATACATACTGTTTTTAACTGCATGTTCTCTGGCCCATGTGCCTGTTTTGTGGGACAAAAAAGAATATACTTCTAGGAGAATGACTGCAACTGCCATATGAAACTGATTAATGCACCTTCAAGTGAAAGAGCTCACATAAAAATAATTTTTGTTACAACAAGAATTGGATTCAGGTTTATTTGGTCAAAGCACATGATAAATTATTCTTCCAAATGTGTTATGAAATTAAAGGCAATTAGATGGAGTCTTCAGATGTTTCTAAACAAACCACTTTCAGAATTTCTAAAGAAATTTTACATGCAAACACAGTTAAATTCCTTAAATTTTTTGCTAATATATTCCAATTTTCACACAATAGAAACTCCAACAAGTTGAAAATTCTAAAACCCAGATAGAATTATTCTTCCCATACAAGTGCATTGCAATTTGATTTGCAAGAGCTAGAACAAGTGCTAGAATATTGTTCTTTGTGCAATGTCTAACATGTCTATGCATTATACTATTACACAATTTTTGATTGTGTGCTATACTAAATGAAGAAATAAAATATTACATCATCAAATGAAGAAAAGAAAAGTTCAGAAAATTTGGAAAAAGAGCATATGGCAACATTGATAAAACATATACAGTCAAATTTAGTTATAACAAGCATCACAGGCCCAACAAAATTTCCTCGTTATAACTATTACTCACTATATCAGTGATGAGTTAAATCTACCTCCTGCTTTTTTTTTAAACTCTCAATAACTTGATAAAAAATAGATACAGTAAAATGTATCACTGAGAAAATATAATATAGTTACATATCTAGATATACAATCACATTCATATCTAGATATGAATGTGTTGTATAAACTTGTATAGAGTTAATATTAAACACAATTTATTCTGTCCATTAAAACCATACACTTAGTACTAAACACAGTTTATTTCTCCATAATTAAAAACGATACTAATTAATAATAAACATGATTTCAATTAGACTTTTAAAAAAAATGACAATATTATGTCAGTTTTTTTAATTGATCGAGCCAACTATTGTTACAAAATAATCGCATCCAAATCCGTTCAGCAAATTTTTCAAGTTGAGCCTTCAAGATTGGAGTCTATTGAGAATCCAGCATGCCTTCATTAATGTTTATAAACTTGCATTTTCTAAATTTTTTTCTGTTTCAGTTATGTTGTTTTCCATTGCCAATATGTAAACATTTTTATTCTTCCACAATGTTGATATTGGTGAAGAGGACAAAGAAAACTTTTTACACATATTAATATTTTTTGCACCATATCCAAACTCATGAATAATTTTGACTTTTTTCCAAGAGACACTTTCTTTAGCAGACATTTCCAACAGCAAGGCTTGTTGTTGACTAATTAAATTAAATGGTCTGCAAGGACAAGACAGGTTATAAACTGGCCTGTAATCTGATGCAGGTTGTCATATAAGCTAAGTCACTCTTTCATATTTGTCTATTCCAAGAAATACTCAAGCAATTAATAATGTTTGCATAGTTACCAAAATATAGAGTATACCCATGTAGCATGTTCATTATTAAAAGTGAGAAACTGTATGGTAATGCAGTTTCTCACTTTTACCACACATCACAATGTATGGTAATGCAGCTTCTTCCAACAAAAAACCTGTCTTTTTTGTTGGAAGAAGATGCATTAAAAATGGCAAGGCAGACAACAATGGAAGTTTTGTAATTTTTTCCTGCAATGTTTAGTTAAACTAAATTGTGAAAATTATAAATTTTGCATCACTTACTTAACTTAAATAACCACTGTTCATTATTATTTTACTATGGAAGACCATTTATCTATGTAAAAATACTAAAATGTATATATGTTCTCTCTCTCTCTCTTGCTTTCTTTCTGAATATTAAGTCAATCGTTTTAGAAATGTATCACCTACTGGTTTCAGAATTAGAATTCACCTTAAACTTTTTATTTGGCACTATCTGGCATTATTTGGCCAATTATTTTTTTGCAGTAGGTGGATGGTAAAAAACAAGAATTAAGTTATTAATTTTAAATTAATGAATTTAGATTTTATTTTAAATAAAATTTTCACCTATATTTTTGAATGCAAAACTGGTACTTATCATGCAAATTATGAATAATTTTCATTAGAAAGATGGACCTACATTAACCATCAGCCACTGTTTACAATCATTTTACTAAAGCACTGAATTCAAATATATAATAAATTCATATATACATACATATATGATTATACATTATTGATGTCACTATTAAAAAAAAATTAAAATAAAAGCTCACCTATCATAAGAATTTTCCTTCTCTGAGAGTAATGCATCTTTTGTGATAAGGCGAGTTCTGTAAGTGAGGATGAGATACAGTATGGCAAGTATCACAAGCATTACACCTATAAAACAGGATAACTGTTTTAAAGCTGGGACTAAAGCTATCCTTTTACTACAAGCTTAAGATATATCAAAAACAAATGTAGACTATTCCACTATATACGTAGTTCACTCACTGTAAAGTAGCTTAGCTATATTTATGGTGGTCATCATCACCACCACTGCGGCTGAGGAAAAAAAAATAAACTAGAGCATGATAGAACATAAATCCTTATCATCTTCAGGATATCTGTATATACAAATATAAAATATACACATCCATATATACAAATATATCTTCTTCTGTACCTAAGAGGACAATTACTTTTGTAGCTCACAATGATTTTACAAAATTTATATGCATGCTTTTAAAGATTTATTCAAAAAAAAAGTATGCTGCTTTAAAGGAAACAGAAAATTTACAGAAAATACTAGCATCTATGTTTTTTCACTTGTTTTTCATACCTATTTTAAGATAGAACTTTTAATTTTTTTTTCTCCCTTGGCAGGATTTATTTTACACGTTTTTTTTTTTTTTTTTTTTTTAGATCTAGATAATGATTTTAATCTACATATGCCAGCTACTGAATTAAAAACCTTTATGCAGATGTACATAAATATCACTTATGCAAAATTGGTCACATGTGTCAACACATGTTCTAGGCAACTATTTAAGAATGCTGCTGGTCAGTAATCATCAATATTGTTGATCACAATGGAAAAAAATAAAGGATCTTTCAGAGTTTGATAAAGGACTTATTGTGGGTGTCCATCTGACTAGAGCCACAATTCCGAAAATAGCAGAGCCAACTGGTTTCTCAAAAGGTGAGATATCCCAAGTGTTTAATCAGTGGAAAAATAACTACCATCGATTGTCTATGGTCCTAAGACAGTCTATCAGTAACAAGTCACCAGTGTCTGAGAAGGCTGGTACAAACAAACAGAACTTCCTGTGTGCAGCAACTGACCAAAGTTTTTAACTCAGCATTAGTAAGGTGGGAAAATGTAACAAAACTGGTAAGGTGGGGGGTCCCACATTAAACTTGCTTGCGCACAACAGCCTGTCGTCTATGGCGTCAAATAGTCGGTTATGGGAGGGGAAGCTATACTGAGGCATGACTCACTGCCACGCATTGTTAAAAAGTTATAGTCAATTTCAAATCTTTGGGATCTATGACACCCCACTTTACTAATGCCGGGTTAATGAAGGCTATTCCCAACCCATACCGCACTGAACTATGAGCAGGGAAGGAATGGAAGAGTATCGGTACTGACAGTTGCATGCCTATATGGAAACAACTGATTTCTGCAAGCTAATTCAGTGGCTGGTATGTGTACATATTAATTAAAATGAAAACTTCCCTTGCATTCTGTTAATATGTTCAATTTCATTAAGATAAAATTTAAGTTAAATCAATAAACACCATTTTATGGAAAAGTATACAAAAAGTGTATACAAAATACAAAGCATTTTGTATTTTTGTATTTTTTAAATTTTTTTTAAATTTAATTTTTAATACAATAAGCTGGGCGGTGGTCGTACACTAGGCAATGAAATCCATCTCCCACCTAAAGGCATTCACAAATGTCAATGCCCACAGCAGGATTCAAACCTGCAGCTTGTTGGTTTGAGAGCAGATACAATAACCACGGTGGCAAGTCAGTCAACTGGTTAGCATATACCCATTCTCCAACCAACAGTGGCTTGAAAAAGTTCCGTGCTTGGTCTCCAAAACAATTAACTGTACAATCAACTATAGTACATTAGTATATACAATATTTTCATACAATATGGGAAGTTGCTTGCAATTTCCCATATTGTATGAAAAAAAAAAAAAAAAAAACGTTAAACACAAGCCAGTGTGTTGAAGTTGTGTATGAAAGCTGAAGAAACATACTATCCTACAACCACAGATAACATGGTTATGAGAGATATCTGAAAAATTAACTTCAAAAGGAATTTGATTGTTGCAGAAGCACAGAGGTCTCTCTAACTGGGAGTACAGAGCTTATTCACTTTGAAAGTTGAAACTATACTCTGAATAAAATGAAGAAAAGTCATGGTGAACAAGTACTTGGTCAAGTACTACAAGTATTATTATTTATTATTGTTATTAAAAGACATCCAGAGAATAAAGGAGTCATTCAGGAGGCAACATAACCCACACCAGCTGTCATACCATTTGTTGAACTCCTTCACAATACCTCCAAAATGCAATCCATTCCAATCATGCATCACTGTGAAAGAAAAATCTAGCTCTCACCTCCCCACTCTTGACTACATTCATTCTCAAATTCCACTACTGACACTAGCAAACAGGAGTGGGGAGGTGACAGCTAGATTTTTGTGTCGGTAGTGGAGTCCAAAATCTGCAGTCCAAATTTTTAATCTGTATTCCACAATCCTGATATTGATTTTAGCACTCTCTCCACTGTATCAGCATTGCCAAAGAAACTCAGAAACAAGACCTGCACACAACAGTCCAAATGAGGTCATATCAGTGCCTTGTAAAGAGGTAAAATTACTTCCTTATTTTACATGTCAAGATTTGTTTTTTCAGCTTTCTATCTATACTAAAACACCAAGACCCATAGCCTGATCAGTTTCTTCTAGCATAATCTCACCAATATGATACCGGATCTCTCGTCATGAAGTGCATAACTTTATACTTACTAACACTTACTAACTTTATACTTACTAACACTGAATTGAAGGACATTTTCACGTGCCAATAATTCCAGCCTATTCAAGTAATTCTTCAAGTACTGCATATCAGGTGCATTCCTGATTACTCAGTCCTATCTTTGCAAACAGCTATATGTCTCTTGTCAAATCCTTCCCAATGTCATTAAGGTCAAGATCCAATAACGATGGACCAAAGACTAATCCTTGTGGTACATCAGTGATCACCTTAAATCTTATAGAATCACATCCCCTATACCATTTTTTGATATGTCAGTCAGCTAACTTCTTATCTATACTAATACTTGATAATCCAATCCCATATTCTCCAAGATGTAACCAGTTAAAATCATTAGCAAAGCTAAAAGTATCATGAGATAGACAAGGGGTATATCCATTCCCCTTGTCTATCTCAAGAGTAATATTATAAGATGTGAGCAAGTTGCTCACACATGACCTTCCTTTAGTAAACCCATGCTATTCATTGCAAAGTACAGATTCTCTGTCAATCCATTTCTTCATGATCTTACCAACTTTTCCAAAATTTTCACCATCACTCCAGAGATAGTGATAGGTCAATAAACAACCAGTCTTTGTACTACCTGTTTACAATGAGATATCATCATCATACATTATTTCCACTCCTGTGGAATCTTCCCTGTGCTAATACTCAAATTATATAGTCTGGTCAAAGAAACATGTAGTTCAGGTGAACACTCTTAGCATCTGTGCTGGTATTCCATCAGTCCCTACTATTGCTGAGTTCTTATTCAGTGTGTGCAACAGCGGTAGTACCTCCTCTTCACAGATCTGAGTTTCTTTATCCAGTGAAGAGGTAACAGCAACCTCAATGCTGTAAATACCATTTTTGATAATTTTTAACAAAATGGGCACTTAGTTGAACATTCTCTTCTGCATCTGTCACCCACATATACCATCTGTATTCAGTAGTTATTCTTTCATATTCGTTCTTTCTTTTACTTGCAGAATTTTCATACTGAGACTTAACTTTCCATATAATTTTCATAACTGACATGATCCTTATACACATGGTATTCCTTCTACATCATCCTTTTCTTAAGAATCTCTTGCTTAATAAGACTGTACATCTACTTCACTTCTACTCTATTTATTCTTCTAACTCTAGGGACACATTCTGATATTGCATCATGTAAGTATTTTTAAATGCTTAAGCATGACCTTCCCCTTAGTAAACCCATGCTGTTCGCTGCACGATTTTACTAAGGGAAGGTGATGTTTTAGCAACATGTTTTAACCAGGTAGTATCATTGGTGAGAGTTTGTCTTTTGGAGAAGAACACCTTACATCCTCGTATGAAGTTCACACTAGAAAAAAGAATGAATCATAAAAAAGTATTTCCTTTCTTCATGTACATATCCAGCGTAAGCAAGATGGATCCATTTCCACTAATGTCTACCGAAAACAACTTTTTTCAGGTTGTTATATCCACAATACATCAGCTCACCATTCATCTCAAAAATATGGCATCACAAAATCTCTAGTATCCAGAGCACACAAGATTTGTTCTTCTGAATATCGGGAAACTGTCAAAGAAACAGCCTTACTAAATGGATATAATCCAATAATAATAATAAAAAAAAAAAAATCGACCACTCTCATACAAAGCAACCCAGACAAGAATCCTGCAGGACTTCTATACCATATATTAAAGGCATCTCTGAATGTGTCGCAAAAATTATGAAAAAATATCAATTTATTGCTACCTATAAACCCATCAACCAAATTCATAATTTGCTACCTTCTCCAAAAAACAAACTCTTACCAATGATACTACCTGGAATATACGAAGTACTATGTTCGTGTAACTTATCTTACTATGGCCAAACAGGTAGATCTATAAATAAAGGTATATCTGAACATAAAGACCACACCTGTCTTATCTAACCTCACAAATCTGGCTTTACACAACATGGAATTGAAAATTTTCTCATTCAGGATCCAATGGCAAAATGCTAAGTTCTACATAGATCCATATATAAACATGAACATTTATATAAAGTGCTGAAGCCTTACTTCATAGACCTAATCTTAATAGTAACAATTGTCACACTATTGTCCCACATTCCAAAAGTTTGGGAAATTGTTATCCTCAATTGTATTAAATAAATTTATCTGTTATATCCTTTCTTTTTGGCCATTCCAACCTATTGTGGAAGGAACAGATAGCCCTAATTACCACTTAGCCAAGAAATTAGCGTCAACACTCAAGGAGTTGGTAGGTCATTTCCCCCTCCTACATAAAGAATACACAACACTTTATAAACAAAATTAAAAACATAACACTGACAAAGATGACTTATTAGTCAGTTTCGACGTTTCGGCCCTTTCACAAATGTTCCAATCAATGACGCAATCCTTCTACTATGGAACAAATTTCTGCCCGGCATTACGGCCCTCTTCCCACGTACTACAGTCTGGTTACTTCATGTGGCAAAATAAATTTTACCTACAAAAAAAAAAAGGTACAGCCATGGGCTCGCCACTATCCTCCCCAATCGCTAACTTCTATATGGAAACGTTTGAACAAAGTGCTCTTGATTCCGCCACTCTAAAACCTACAGTGTGGTAGATATGTTGACGATGTGTTTATTATCTGGCTGCATGGGCGATGAACGCTAAACACATTCCTTAGCTACCTGAACAAACAACATGAATGCATACAATTTAACATTGAAATTGAAAATCAGAACTGGTCACATGTCTTCCTTCAGACAGTCTATCCTTCACGGTCTAACGCAAACTGACACACACACTGGCCAATACGTACATGCTAATTCATACCACCACCCATCACAAAAATATGGAGTCATTAACACCCCTAAAAACAGAGCTATAACAATTTGCTCCAACCAGCAAGCTCTGAAACAGGAACTAAAAATCATAAGCGACACATTCATAAATAATGGCTATAACAAAAATACTATCAATAAAATATCATAAAAATATATCATAAAACATCAACAAAAAAGAATCTAGACTACAATACAACCATAGCCATCCCATACATTAAAGGGTTCTCGGAAAAAATCAACAGAATCCTACACCATTATAACCTCAATGAAACCTTTAAACCACCTACGAAACTTAAAAACATATTCAACTCCTCTAATCTAAAAACAAAATCCTCTCCTCCCATTAGCACATCATGGATTTTATTGCAGCCACTGCACCGGTACATCATGGTGTTAATATATATATATATATATATACACACACATAGACTTACCGTACATTGGTGAAACAGGACGTACAATCCCTATACGTAAGAAAGAACACATAAGACAAATTAAATATAACCATTTTGGTGAAGCAGGCCTCTCAGATCACACTCTCAACACCTTACACCAAATCGACTGGAAAAGTACCTGCTCTTTACACCATACAAAAACCTGGTATGAAAAAAAATTTAAGGAAGCCTGTGAAATTCTGATACATCGCCCAAATATCAACAATAATGGCAGCATGAAAATTCCAAGAATCTGGATGGCACACATTCAGCCCACCTAATACATAGTATCTAGCATAAGTCAGGACTCTAGGCAACCTTCACCCAGTATTGGAAACAATTCCATACCAACTGGTTGGAATGTATATGTATGATCATGGTGTTAATATATATATATATATACACACACACACACACACACACACACACACACACACACACACACACACACACACACACAGACTTGTTGTTGCTCCTAATGTAATTTTACAACCAGTAGATAATATTAATAATAGGACTCTAGTGTTGATGTATATATTTTTATTTTTCATTTCTTTTTTTTTTTGCCAGCGGTCAGGCCAATAATTGTTGTAACAGTTGGTCAGTAATGTTAACAAACCATGTAGATTGTAGTGTAGCTTATTTTCTGTATATAGTGCATATACTCCAGAAGATGACCGTGATATAAAGGTCGAAATGTCAAAAGCGGATTTTAGTTTATATTAAATTAAAGTTTTACTCGAACACGGTAGTTGTCTCCATAATTTTCCAAAATGTTATCTGTTATATATTTTAATTTAATTTAATTAGTTTTAATTTCAGTACATTAGTTTTAATCCATGAAAACATGACTGTATATGTAAAGGGATTCCAATTTAAGCATGCACACTACCATTATTTAATTCAATTCCGACTGTTGTTCAATAATTGTACTGATGATGTCTTATATTTACATAATAAAATTTATTTTACTGTACATACATGATATTCTACAATTAGTGATGTTGATTTTAACTTTGATGACTAAACAGAATAAACATAAAATTAGTAGTCCAGAACAGCTGGTGGTGTATAGGCTGAATGTCCCACTCTTGAAATTTATAAAATTTTACTACATTGTCTGAATCTTAACCACTCTGAATGTATGCTGGTCTCAAATTTTGGAAAAGAATCTGTATTAACTATCAGATTTTTTTTTTTTTGTAATAAAGAATAAGTTATATAACCTTGTATTTGAATTACAAAAGCTATCCAATGTTTCCCTTTAACCTCTAATAGTACATTCTCCTGCTAACTCAGTTATGACTAAGAGACAAGCAAGTAAGCACATACTATGTGACTACGTTTTTGTAATTCGTGTTTTGAATGTTGTAAACCAATCTTCTCTCCCTGATGATATCCTTGTAATACAGGTTGAAATATATTGGAGTTAAATAAATTGTATTTTTCTATACATGTGTCAGCTATAATAAAAATATAATATGGATTTCACATAGTTCACAGTATTACAAGATCAGGAGCTAATTTTTCTAATTATAAAATGGTATTTAAATTTTTGTTTGAAATTATAAGAAAATTAAAAAACATTTATTAGTAAAAAAAAAATTAAGTAATATTCACCTGTAACTGTAGCTAGCCAGACTGTCACAGGTTTAAGAAAACAAAGGACAGCCATTGCAAAGTATAAAATACTTTTCTTCCATAAATCAAGCCAATTCACCATTTGCCAACACCTCAAACATGGATGTTTCTCCTCCCTGAAATTGCCATAATTACTAATATATATTCTATGATACTTAAAAGTAATTCAAAAAGACCATTTTCAAATTACAAAACAGACTAATACAAGTATACCTGGTATGGACAGTCTTGTTTTTAAGTAAGAAACAGACACCTAGGAATAATAATTAACTTTTATTCAGTTATTAAATTATTAAATCAATATTTTTATTATTTTCACAGACATAACAGAAAGACAAACCATCATCCAATTCCCAATATGTATCCTTGTGGGGGGGGGGGGGGGGGGGATAATATGATAGTAATGAAACCTTTTCATGTAATTCTAACTTCCCATTGGCAATTTTTCTTCATATGAATCTGTTATCTATCAGGGCTCCAATACTTGCAGATTTTATATTATGGTCTACTAAGGCACTTCAAACTATGTTAGTCCATGTACTTCCTCTACATCTTTTTCTTGCAATCATAGCAAAGAACTTTTTTTGCTAACTTTTCTTCACCCTTTCATTTAAACGATCATACAACCTGAGATTAGCTCTGCTCACACATTTTCAGAATGTCAACAATGTCAAATTCTTTCTTAATATTATGTTTTTAATTATTCGGGGAGTGAACAGATGCCATCTGTTCACTCCCTTAATCTTTCTAAGAACTCTCATACCTGTAGTCTCCAGTCTAAGATAAAGTACTATTTCTCAGCCATTTCTCAGATCCATAAGTTAAAATTGGTTTGTCTTATATAGAGATGGTTTAGTTTGACTAATTTCATTCTTATTCCATATAAATTTATTGAGTTGACTTCTTATCATACTAGCTTTGCTAATTCTATTATCTGTCTCCATATTAATTTTCATCTTCACTAAAAAATGTGCCGAAATAAATGAAATGTTTTACTTGTTCTGTAGTAGTTGATGTTGATGACGAAGTTAATGTTTTCAATGTTCCTGCATATTTTCAAAGTTTGTGTGTTTATTGCTGATTTTCATACCAAATTTATTATAGTGGTTATTTAATAGTTAAGGAATCCTGCTGACTGGTATTGGATTTATTTAGAAGCATAACATCACCCACATAAAGTAAAGAGCTGAGATTAACACATCCAATTTTGATATCAGGTTTAATGTAATTTATCTTAATAAAGTGATTGAATCATATAGATGATAAATAACAGTGGAGATAGTGAGCACTTTTTTTTTTTCATACCTGATTTTACATCTAGCCATCATCCTGTACTTGTTCAATTCTACTGCTGACCTACAACTTCAATATAGACTGTGTTTCTCTAACGTTTCATTTATTCCACATAATTGTAGCATTTTAAAAAGTTCTTCTCTTGGTACCTTGTCATATGCCTTTTCCAGAACTACCAATTTACATACAGATTCTTGTTATATTCCCATGATTTCTATTATTTGTCTTAAAGTGAAAATCTGATGGTCTGAATCCTGAAAATCTCCAAGTTTCCCCTCCCACAATTTTTCTTAGTCTTTTTTTAAGTATGCTTGCATAAATCTTAACAGGAACACCCAGTACAGAAATTACTCTAATTTTCACATTCACTTTTACTTCCCTTTTGATAGATGAAGTACTATGAGAGCTGTACTCCAATCATTTGAAATTTGATCTTGTAAACAGGCTTTCTGATTGCAGAACAGCCAAATTTCATACCTCCATATTTGAGCATTTCTAGTTAAATATCATCTTCCCATCTATTCCAACTGCCCTCCACATTTCAGACTTTGATAGTTTTTCTACCTCAAGTATTGATATGCACTCTTAAATGCATTCCTTTTTGAATGTTTTCCACCACCATGTTGTCACTGCTTGTTCCATTTGGCAAACTTTCAAAATAATTATTCAAAAATCTAGAATATCTTTATCTTTAGTTTTTGAGTAACCTTTTTTCATCTGTGATTTCTTTCACAGTACTCTTTCCTCCATTTCTAAGCTTTTTTCAATGCCCTCCAGGATATTTTACCATCATCCTAATATTTATTTTTAAACTAGCTAAACCAGTATTCCCATGACTGGTTTAGCTGGTTTTACACAGTGCTTCACTTTACAGATCTAATGCAAAAATGGTATTAAAACCTACATTCCTAACTGGTGCCTTCTTTGAGTATGATAAGGAAGAGATCTTGATTATTCAGATGAAAGTTGCATGCAACTGTCTCATAGATTTTCAACAGATCAGATCCCAAAAACACTTTTTCAGATTTATATATCTGTATCTGTACAATACAGAAACGTTTTCTCCACCAAATCAAATCTGTATTGAGCCTGCGTAGCTCAGTTGGGATGGACGAGCCTTTTGGTTGGAAAGACCTGGGTTCAAATCTTGTCCATGACATGAGGAACCTTTATCAGATGTTTTCAATCAAATGGCAAGTTAGCCAGTCTCATACAGAGGTGGAGGGTTTATATTTTATATTTTATATATTTTTCCGTAAGTTACATGTATTAACACACACTTCTCTTCATTTAAAAGTTTGGACCCTTCTTCATTCATATACAAGATGTCAGAAAGGATGGATAGCTGGAACCCACCTGAATCATGGAAGAGAATAACTTGTATCATGATGATTCGTGCCCGCCATCAAAATAAGGATATTACGACTGCTGCCCAATGCTCCCTGAATACAGTAAAAACAATCAGGCATGAACTAGAGACTTGCAATGGTGACTACGAGGATGTAGCAAGAAGAAAGATCCCTAGCAGACGATCTGATTGCGTTCGTACAGCAGAATTCCTCGCAAATCTGCAGGAACAGGTGTTGAAGAACCCTGGCATTGGAATTCGGGCTTTGTTCGTGGAGTTGCTAACTGTAGTCAAGCCCTGGATAACAAGGGTAGCCAATGGTAGGCCGTATGTATGGCAGCAGGATTCGGCCCCTTGCCACACCTCTGGGAAAAGTCAAAAATGGTTGTCTGAAAATTTCTACGACTTCACCAGTCCAAATGTTTGGCCTCCAAACTCCCCAGACCTTAACCCCATGGATTATTTTGTATGGGGCGCAGTTGAAAAAGACACCAATCGCACTTCCAGTAATACAAAAGCCCAGTTAATGGATAAAATTAAAACAGTTTTTGCGGCCCTTCCCAGGGAGACTGTAGCATCAGCTTGTTCGAGGTTCCGAAGCAGAATTGAAGCTGTGATCGATGCTAATGGTGGTCATTTTGAGTAAATCTTGTTGATAGTATTGTAATTAACTCTGCCTGTAATGTTTTTTTGTCAATTCATTAAATTTAATAGATACAAAGAAGATTTTCTTTTTCCTTACGAAACTGTCAAATTTATCCCGAACACCCTGTATATGGCCTAAGAAATCCCAACATGATGAAATTTTTAGGCCATTGGATAACATTCCTCTCATGCCCTGAACTGAACATAAGTTTCATAATGTGAATTAGGTAATTTTCAATTAAACTTTATCACAATAGCAAAGAGAATATCAGAAACAGGCATGAAATTGTCTCAGTAACACAATAATGCACAGCACATTCCTTCCACCAGACACATCTAGTACTGTGCATTATGGGAAGGGGGGAGCAATATCCCAAAAGAGGAAAGTCACTAGTGGTGTGCCTCAGGGGTCTGTTTTAGGATCACTGTACTTTTAATGTGCATGTTAAAAGATATAGGGATATTCAATTGTTTGCAGATGATGCAAAGTTGGAAAGAACTGTGAGGCATATAGCAAATGTTGTGGCCTCATAAGAAGACTTGAATCTGAATGAATAGGCACAGGAGTGGGAATACCAGTTCAATGCTGCAAAATGTAAAGTTTTAAAATTTGGAAAAATAAGATGGGATGTAGAATTTATGCTTGGTGGGGATATATTGTTGGAGATGGAGAAAAGAGATCTTGGGGTAATAGTGAATAAGCATCTAAAATTCAGAGGACATTGCCAAATTGTGAGAACAGCAGCAAATTCTAACAATGATACAGATAATGCTGACTTGAAGTAAGGAAGTCCATATGAGACCTTGATTAGGCCACATATGGACTACTATGCACAGATTTGGTCAACTACTATTCAAAAGGGTGAAGAAATATTGGAAAGGGTTAAGAGACAATTGATTAACGTAGTTTCTAATTTCTGGAATGTTGAGTATGAAGAAAGGTTGAGAAGATGAAATTTATAGTTTATTGGATAGGAGAAAGAGGGATGATATGATAGAGACATAAAAGTTGGTAAGGGGTTGTTATAGGATTACCATTGAAGAGGGTTTTTTTATTTTTATTTTATTTTTATAAAATGGTGGTAGAACAAGAGGTCATCCCTGAAAGCTATATAAGAGGGTGAGAAGCAGGTTTTTGCATGGAGAGAGTTGAGAATGATTAGAATGCATTGACTGAGAGTGTGGTGTCAGCAGAGAACTTGAATGTATTTAAGGCATGATATGATGAACTATTTTTTTTTTTAACTTGGTTATAACTGAAATTAAACTACCTAAGAAATTTTATTTTTGACTAATTATTTAAGAAATTTACAATGTATACTGGAATATTAATTAAAAGAAACTTCAATAAATACATCCTATATTTCAGCAAATGTCACATTGCCATCTTCATGGGAACATACAACTATGGCATGTGCATGCAGGCACTACAAAAAGCAAATGAGGCAGAAGAGAGAAAACTACTGTTGTTCCTAGAGTCTTAAAGCTGCCCCTAGCAGGTTATATTAGGTCTTGGCTGTTGGGCTGAAGTTCTCAAGATGCAAGCTTCCCAAAATTTGGGGCAGTCTCATGCACCCAAATTTGTTTAGGTTTGGAAAGTTTTTTTAGAGCTGAGGCTGATTTCATGAACAATCTTTCATATTTAAATTTGCTGTGGTGTATTAATGTGGCTTTCTTCCAACGTATTCTGTGGCGGGTATCCAGAGCATGGTCTGCAAGCCCAGAGTGGCTGTACTGGTGAAACCGGATGTAGTCTTTGTGTTCCGAAATCCTGACATTTGCTGTCCTGCCTGTTTGGCCAAAGTAGGACAGTTTACAGCTGCAAGGGACCTGGTATACCCCAGGCAGGTCTAGGGGAAGTGGTTGGTCTTTGGTGGAGCAGATAAGGGATGCCAATTTTTTTTATATGGTTTGTAACAAGTCAGGTCATATTTTTTTTTAAAGATTTTAGTTAACTTTTCAGAGGTGCCCCGGATATAGGGAATGGTGATGGATTTAGTTAACCACAATCCTCTCCCTTTGTTATGAAGGGAGGGGGGGATTGTGATTAACTGGTTTTAATATTTTTTGGGGGGTTGGAGCCATTGGCTAAGAAAGTGTGGATTAGTTAAGGATGTGGTTTAGTTCAGTGGTTAGGGACATTGTCATCTGAACAGATTAATTTTGTCCTGTTATATAGTGTTTTTATAACCCCATATTGTTGTGAGGGGGGGGGGGGGGGGGGCTGGTGAGTGATTAGAGTGTCTAGGAAAGGGAGACTGTTGTTTTCCTCTTTTTTCCAAGGTGAACTGGATTCTGGTGTTGGTTGTTTAAGTGTGTTAAGAAGGAGTAGAGTGTATCTGAGCCATGTGGCCAAATAGTAAACACATCATTCAACGTAGTGAAGCAAAACAGTGGGTTTTTGTGGGGCTGAGTTTAAGGCGTTCTCTTCAAAAGTCTCATTAAAGAAGTTGGCCAGGGGTGGGAAAAGTGGCGAACCCATGGCTGTCCCCTCTATCTGTTTATAGAATTTTCCTTGCCAAATGAAATAGTCTGAGTTCATTGTGAACTGAAATGGGGCTGAGATATCAGGAGGAAATTTGGCTTGGATGAGCTCTAAGGTTTCCTTGAGTGGGACAATTGTGAATAGGGATGAGACATCAAAACTGACCATTATGTCAGTATGTTGGAGTGAGAAGTTTTCTATACTGGCTTTGAAGTGGGCTGAGTTTTTTTATGTGTGATGGTGTATTGCCAGTATAGTGTGTGTGTGTGTGTGTGTGTGTGTGTGTGTGTGTGTGTGTGTGTGTGTGTGAGAGAGAGAGAGAGCGCTTTGGCTAATTTGTATGTGGGGAAATCAATGCCATCCACTATGGGACGTAATGGTACATGTTGTTTATGTATTTTTGGAAGTCCATATATTCGAGGAGTCTAGAGTTAAAAGGTTTTGGTTTGTTGGTAACTTCCACAGGCCAAGAAGTGACCTTCTTAAGGAGCCTTTGGAGTGTTCTAATTTGGGAGCTGGTGGATTATACTTAATAGGGAGGTAGGTAGCCTGATCTAACAATAAAGTATTAAGCTTACCTGTGTAGTCGGTTTGGTTGAGAACCACAGTGGCATTTCCCTTATCCGCTTTGGTGATTACTCTATTTCTTTGTTTTTCTTCATTTCTTGTATAGCTTTATATTCTCCTTTGGATAGGTTGGTTTTTGGGTATTGCTTTGGTGAGAACACCAACTACATCCAGTCTGATATTGTTGGTGATATGGTTTAGATACCATATCACCAACAATATCAGACTGGATACCACGTTTTATCTGAATCATTATTTCTTCAGCCGGTATTTTCCTAGGAGTTATGGTAAAATTGTGGTGAAGTGCCAGTGCATTGAGTGCCTCAGGCTGCAAAGTAACAGAAGAAAGGTTGGTTACAGTGTTGAGTGGTTGTTGAGGTTTGGAGGTAGAGTCCTTTTTCAAGTTTTCAAATTTTTCAATGTGCCGAATTCGTATCTTTTCAAATTCTTTTGCTGCCAAAGTGCACGAGACGTCATAGAGAATCATCTAAAGGTCGTGGTTCAGCATGTTGGAAAACTCCTCTAACGCCCAAATAGATTTGTTTACGTCGACCAAGAGAACGGGCATAGCGGTAATTTGTTCTTGTAGTAGGGTGAAGCTAGTGAGGTTATAAATGCAAAGAGCCTTCTGTGAAGAGAAAAGGTGCTTTAATATTACACAATTTGGGATTACCTCATTATCATGGCAGCATTTTAAGAAGGAAAATGATTTAGTTGTTTCGATATCATCAGCTTTAGTTTCCCATACTGGCGGGCCTTGCATGCAATAGAATCTCCGTGGATGATCGTAATTCTTGTAGAACGTATAGGCTTATACGTTGGTAACACGACTATTAAATTATTTAAGGAATTTACAATGTATACTGGAATATTAATTAAAAGAAACTTTAATAAATACCTCCTATATTTCGGCAATGCCACTTTGCCATCTTCATGGGAACATACAACTATGACATGAAATATAGGAAGTTATTAAAGTTTCTTTTAATTAATATTCCAGTATGTGTTGCAAATTCCTTAAATAATTTAATAGTCTTGTGTTACCAACAGATAAGCCTATCTACAAGAAATTTTATTTTTGTTTAATCCTTTATCCAAGTGTATACATACAAAGTTTATGTGTGAAGTATCTTAGTGACTTAGGATACTTGTATGTAGAAGATAACAACTTCATATTAATTGCCTTAGTATCCCATAATAACATTAAGGGATAACTATCTGAGACAGCATGTAATTGAAAATACTAGGGGTGTGAGAGTGCTTGACCTGGTAATAGCATCTGAGAATTTGACTGTAATGAATATGACCATGTTGCCACCTATTGGTGAGAGTGATCATAAGGTCTTGAACTGGGAGGTGGCTAAAGGTGTGGAATTTTCGATTAAGACAGGGTATATGTGGAATTACCGTGCTGGCAAGTATGACAAGCTTAGGAGATTGCTTGGATCAGTGCCGTGGCATGTACAACTGCAAGGGCTGGATGTCGATAAAGCATGGGAAGTGGTCAAGGAGCATTTACAGGAGGTAATGGCTGATTGTATACCTAGGTTCCGAATAGTAAAACAAGTAGGGGTTAAATGGATGAATAACACACCATTAAGCTTGACTGCAAAAAAAGAAACAACTGTGGAGGGAATTTAAAGAAAGGGGTGACCTGCAGGCACACGAACGGTATAAAGTGCAGGCCAGAAAGGTAACAAGTGTGGTAAAAAAAGCAAAAGCGGATTATGAAAGGAAACTAGCTTTGGTAGCAAAAGAGAATCCCAAACAGTTCTTTCAATATGCTGCAAGCAAGAAAAAACTGTACACGGTAAAATGATTTTAAGGAATGACGATGGTAAGGAGGTCACTGAATCAGTTGATATAGTGGAGTTACTGAGTGCGCACTTTGCAAAAGTATATCATCCAGGTGGTGACATTGAAAAAATGAAGGAACCATTAGTTTATGCGGGAATAGTGATGAATGAAGTGGAGGTGACTAGTCTATTACAGAACCTTAATGTGATCACATCTGTGGGATTGGATGGTATACCGGCACGGGTCTTGCGTGAAGCGGCTAAAGAATTATCAGTGCCCTTGACCATGTTGTTTAATCTGAGTCTCAGATCTGGCTTAGTCCCGAAGGTGTGGAAAGAGGGGAAAATAGTTTCACTGCATAAAGGAGGATCCATGACTACGGTTGCAAATTACCGACCGATCAGCATATCAGGAGTCGTTATCAAGGTCTTAGAGAAAGTAGTCAAGGGAAAAATACAGGAATGGATTGATGAAAACGAGATACTGTACAGGGGACAGCATGGCTTTGTGAAGGGTAGATCATGCTTCAGTAACTTGCTCAAGTTTTATAACAAGATGACGGATGAACTGGATAAGGGAAATGAGTTTACAGTGATACTGCTGGACCTGGCAACGGCGTTTGACAGGATACCACATGGAATACTAATCCGTAAACTACAACATATGGGAATGGATATAGGGTTGGTGAGGTGGATAGGTGGTTGGTTGATGGAGAGATATCAAAGAGTAGTTTATTCAGGAGTAGAGTCCAAAAGACAGCCTGTGACTAGTGGTGTGCCGCAGGGTTCTGTTCTTGGACCACTGCTGTTTAATCTGTTCATTAACGATATAGGGAAGGATCTAAGTGGAACAGTTCATTTGTTCGCTGATGATGCAAAGTTGGGTAGGGCAATAGCGAATGCAGAAGATGTCAAAGTCTTGCAGGATGACTTAGATAGATTGGAGTTCTGGGCTAAGGAGAATGGATGTCAATTTAATGTGACAAAATGTAAGGTTATGCATTTTGGAGTGAAAAGATTAGCAGCAGTATACCACATTGGTGGAACTGTACTCCAAGAGATTGATGAGGCCAGGGACTTGGGAGTGTTGGTGGATAGGGAGATGAAGTTTAGGGGGCACACTGCAAAAGTAGCTAAATCAGCTCATCAACTCACTTGGTTGTTGAAAAATACCTTGACGAGCAGAGACAAGCAAGTTATTGTACCTCTGTACCGAGCCTTGATAAGACCTCATCTCGACTACTGTGCCCAGATTTGGTCACCTCGGTTCCTTCTTGATGGGGAGGAGGTGGAGAGGATCCAGAGGCGAGTGACTAAGATGATAACAGGTCTATGGAATGAACCATATGAGAACAGGTTGAAGATTTGTGGGTTGCAGAAACTAGTTGATAGGCGGAGGAGGGGAGATATGATTGAGACATTCAAATTGCTAAAGGGATTCTATAGGATTAATTCAGAGGATATTTTTGAGATCAGGACTGGTGGTGGGAGAACTAGGGGACACCTATGGAAGCTGGGCAAGAGTGTGGTTAGCAGGGGTGTTAGAGCTGGGTTCTTTACTTTTAGAGTGGTAAATTAGTGGAATAAGCTGCCAGAGTCTGTTGTGGGTGCTATGACGGTGAACGAGTTCAAGACAAGGTATGATAGATACTGTGAGAATGTAATCGCATAGTTGTGTGGACATGATGTTTAGGGCCTCCCTCGATGAGTCTAAGGACTCCTGGAGTCGCCCGAAATAATAATAATAATGATGCAAAGCACACATCCTTTAGGACATGTATAATACTATGCATTATGGGAAGGGCCACTAGCAAGATCAGTTTCAACCTTTACTGAGGTTTCATCAGTGGAGTGGGAGCCAAACCCAGAAGAGATATCAAGGCTGCAATAATGCAGAAGTCATATTCCCTTGGCTCTCATTGATTTGAGTCTATTGCCTGATGGTGGAGCAGGTATGTTAACAACTCACCCAGCTGGGCTGGCTCATATAATATAATTCCAACAGAATTAGTGAAATACTTAATCCTTCTCCCCAGTCTACAATTTCCATGGGCATTGTTCAGGAGAACTGACATTCATCATATCTTCAGTTTCTATTTAGCCCTGCAATAACACAAACAACAGCTGCCAAACATCTTTTTTACAGTTAAACTGCTGACTCACCAAACTCACTGCTCTCATCTTTTTTGTAGAAGAGCCCTCCCCATGAAGCATTCCCAGAGAATCACAACATCCAGCACTTCAGAGAAAAAATATCAAAAAGTTGCTTTTATCTTGAACTCTACATAGAAGTGATTTGCTATAAGCCTTGCAGACTCTTGTGTACGGGAGTGCATCAGTATTGCGGTGAGAAAGATGTCTAAGGAGTAGAATGATGGCAAAAAAAGTGAACTAGTGCACAAGAATAATACAAGAGAGATGTTTCCAGTTATAAACTAGTCTCTACAGTTAGGTACTGTAGAGAGACTGTTAGGAATATAATCCATATTAAATGCACTTTGTGAAATTACAATAAAGTGACGAATGCACTGGATAAGGAAGAGATTTATATACAGTAATATTTTTGAACTTTACAAAGACATCTAACAGACTTGCACTTTAAAAGTTGGTGTACATAAGCTGGAGATAATACACCTCTGAATCAAAAATTAGAATAATCAAAGAAAACGTGTTGAATGATTTGCAATTCTAATTTATTGCATAGAAAATAATTATTATCAAATATGAATTAGTATCATCTAAATCTAAGTACTTTGTAGATTATATAACCATGTAAACACATAAAAATGTAATATAAATGATAAGAAAACTGTTATTTGAAAACATTCACAAAATTAGAATAAGTTTTAATATTCTAATATTCAAAATATTAGAATATTCCAAATTTTTCTGATTCGTTTTGAGGAGAGCATAGAAATAGCATATATTTCAGTAGCTGCAGGACAGACTCGTGTGTGAGGAATTGTTTGCACGTGGATTGCCAGCCTGGTTGGCCGAGTTGTTAGCATATCCACTCTCTAGCCAAAAGGCTGCAGATTCGAATCCCACTGTGGGCATGGATGTTTGTGATTGTCTATGAAAATACTAGTGGTCGTGATGGGGGGGCAGTAGATGGCATTGGTGTAGATGATGCAGTTCACTGTAGTTGGTGGAGAACAGAGTTGCAGAGTAGGTGCCCAACATGGGTCAAGCGAGTGACATATGGTGTCTCTACACAAAGAAGGCCAAACTCCACAGTTTACAGCTAAGAAATTGAAATGTTCTCAAACAAGCAAGCATGAGTAGAGTACTGAGACAGTATTCTAATAACCAGAGTTTTCAAAATAATCGCTGCAATAGCAGTCAAAAGGTAATAACTACATCAGGAGATGAGAGGAGATTGAAGAATATCGTGAAGAAAAACCGCTTCCGAAATGCAAGGTATTTTCACAGCAGATGGAAAGAACTAGGTGTGAATGGTCTAAATCTACGATGTTGAGACGACTTCACAAATTGGGTTTTAAATCATGTGTGCCTAAGATGAAGCTGCTTATGACTTTCAAGCAAAATGCAGCTAGAGTGCGACAGTGTAAGAAAAGGCTGTTGTGAGGTCAAGAGGACTGGAAAAAGGTACATTTTAGTGATGAAAGTATCTTTTGTGTATTCCATAGTCATATGTGTTTGATTTGTATTCCAAGGGAAAGATGTTTGACTTTTTAAGCTAGAAGCATTTTTATTATTATTATTATGTAACACCTCCAGGGAGTTCAAAGATTCATCGAGGGAGGGCACCTACTCTACAAACTCCATCTCCACCAACCACAACTACCTTCATCATCTACGCCAACGCCATCTACCTCGACTATTACCACTAATATTTTCACAGACAATCACAAACATCCATGCCCACGGCAGGATTTGAACCCACAGCCTTTTGGCTGGAGAGCGGATACGCTAACCACTCAGCCAACCAGGCCAGCAAAAAAAAAAAAAAAATTAATAAAGAATGCATGAAACGTTCAGTAAAATGTGCAACCTCTGTCATGGTATGGACTTGTATGACCACAGAGGGTCCAGGAAGGCTGTGTATTGTGTACGAAAGAGTCAATTCCAAAGTGTAGCAAGAAATTCTTGAGCACTTCATGTTACCAGCATCAGAAGATTTATGTGATGGTGATTTTCTCTTTCAGCAAGATTCAGCTTCTTGTCGCACTTCCAACACCATTACTAGATGGCTTCAAGAAAGGCAAATCAATCCAATTCCTTGGCCAGCAAACTCACCAGATTTAAACCTCATTGAGAATTTGTGAGGAATTATGAAGCAACATCTTCAAGAAGTTGCCTAAAGAGACAAAAAATGAACTTGTTTCTAGTCTGCAGACCATATGGACATATTTTGAAAAAAAACAAAAGACTGTGAACCACTAGTAAATAATATGCCCAACTGTTTACAAAGGTTATAAAAGCTAAAGAAGATGCAACAAAGTACTAATTATCATGTTTTTTCCCTTTGACTGTAATTTTTGCACATTTATTTTCGCATTATTCTAATATTTTGAACCACGTTAAAAATTATTCTAATTTTGTGAATATTTTCTATAATAAATTTAGTTTAATCCTTTATCCAAGTGTGAGCAAACAAAGTTTGCGCCTGAAAGTATCTTCAGGACTGGAGTGAGGTGGTACAACACCAGGACAACTCCTTGCAAAGGTGGAGCAAGCTACCAACACTCTATCTCAATATCTCCTATAATGCAAAACACATCTCCTTGCGGATATGTTTAATGTTATGCATTAAGGGAAGGGCCATAATCCAGACTAGTTTCGAACTTTATTGAGGTCTCTTCAGTGGGAGCCAGGCCCAAGTGGAGACACCAGGCAGAAGCATTAGCAGGTCATCTCCACCCATACGAGTTGTCAAATGGTGTGGCAACCATTTGGCAACTCCTATAGGTAGAGATGACCTGTTAATGCTTCTGCCTGGTATCTCCACTTGGGCCTGGCTCCCACTGAAGAGACCTCAATAAAGGTTGAAACTAAAAGGATTAAACTAAATTTATTATACTCTAACCAAGTGAAAAATAAACTTTCAACATCTTTCTCTAAATACAGAGTAATTTATTAAAAAAGGGTGGCACACCATTCCTGCTAATGCTTCTGCCTGGCATCTCCACTGAAGAGACCTCAATAAAGGTCAAAACTAGTCTGGGTTGTGGCCCTTCCCTTAATGCAGTTGCATTATGGGAGATATTGAGATAGGAGTGTTGGTAGCTTGCTCAACCTTTGCAAGGAGTTGGTCTAGTGTTGTACCACCTTACCCCAGTCCTGAAGATACTTTCAGGTGCAAACTTTGTTTGCTCACACTTGGATAAAGGATTAAACTAAATTTATTATACTCTAACCAAGCGAAAAATAAACTTTCAACATGAATATTTTCAAATAACAGTTTTCTTATAATTTATGTTACATTTATATGTCTTTATATGGTTATATAATCTACAAAGTACATAGATTTAGATGATACATATTTGGTAATAATTATTTTCTATGCAATAAATTAGAATTGCAAATCATTTGATACATTTTCTTTGATTACTCTAATTTTTTGATTTGGAAGTGTAGTACAACAACTTCACTGGTTGAAAGCCTTATTTTAAACGCTCGGTGGAAAATTGTTGATAGGTAGCTAGTAATAATTAACACTACTGTATCATTATGAAACAAAAAATTAATCATCATGTAGCAAAATACAATACTATACTGAAAATTTGCATATGTTCTACCTGTACACTTTTATAACTAAATTATAATAATACTTTTTGATAATTCATAGTATCAGATGTAATTATGTGCAAAGGAGATAAAATAATCACTGCAGAAATTCAGGACAATATGAATTTTCATAATACTAATGACAGCACCATAACTGGTAGCAAAAAAAAAAGGCTTTTGGCAAGCTGGGTTACATTTTTCCTCTTAAATCAAAACTACAATTTGGGTGCTTTTAGAAAGGTTATTAGATTAATTTTGAATTTATTACACTGAAATGAAAGATTTCAACACTGCAGTACTGCCTATTTTTTGGCTACTTTCGTTAATATGTGACACCTAAGGTATGTTCCTGAACTTGAATAGAAGTAATTCTCATTATACAGAGTGAAAATTTTTTTGAGAATTTTGAGAATTGCCATATATATCGAAAATGCATAAAACAGGAAACTTATTACATAAGATAATAGGGGTTGTGTTTCCAAATGAGCAAGAATCCAATCTTTCAAAATTAATTTAATTGAAAATGCACCTATTTTTCACACATATTAAGACATCATAAAAAATGTGTCTGTTGCATTTCATCTTTTGTTAGATCTACACACAAATTTTTTGCATTTACTCATATGACTGCACCAGATAAAGGCATGTTCTGCTTTCCATTTTCTCAATGGCAAGAGATTGAGATTTCATTACTTATTTATTTCCCCCCACTGAGCTTCATGGATGACTGAGTGCTCTTATGAATTGTATCAGCATTATCACAAATGGTTCTCACTGTGGAATCACTCAGTCCCATGGCTCCTTGAACGTCGATGCTATGTTCACCTTTATTAGAACTTCAACTTCACCTCTAAAGAATGGGATTTCCTAGGCCTTTTTTCTTCACTTGGTCTTTATTCACATTCTTCTTTTTACTCTTACTTTTCCTTACTTATTTACAGATAAAAATAACATCTTTATCTGTAAATAAGTAAAGATAAAGATAATACCACACAGACCAATAAAGCAGTAAGGACACAAAATGGATGCTGAGCCACTAAGCACAGAAGATGAATGAAGGTAGGAAAAAATGGTGCCTGCACAGAGCTTCCATAACCTTGGATGGGAAACAGCTATAGTCTTTATGTACTGATATGAAATCGTATACATGCAAAAATGCAGATAACAAAATTGTGTGTAATGAGAGTTACCTGTATTTAAGAGAATCTATGGCCTAATTAAACATTAAATCTTTTGCAAAAAAAAACATTTCTGTTATTATAAATTTGCAAAATATAAAAATAAATAAATGCACACACACACATATATACACACCATATGCATAACTTCCACTATTAACAGTTATTTTATTAATTATAGTAGTAGCTTATAAAAAAACTACCAATGTAGTTGATACATTACAAAACACAGTGATAATACCACTGATGATTACACACCATGTCATTCAAAAGTCAACATCTGAGGCTATTCTCACACTGATCTATTATAAAAGAGAGGAGGAGGAAAATTTTAGTGTAGTAACTAATTATAGAGAACAAGACACACAGTGCAGAGGGAACTATGAATACCAGTAAAGACAATCATTACTGATCAACAAAATGTTAATCAGTAGCAGGCATCTTTATGTTGGAGGTTTAATGGATTTTTTACAACACTCAGAAAGAATTAAATTAGAATTTAATACTCCTATATTTCGTCCTAGTCACTAGGACATCTACGGGGATTACAAAAACAATTAATGTAACATGCACACAAAAACTTACAATACTAAGCCCAACCACATGGGTGAAACTAAAGTCCTATCTAGGTGGAGCGCCCTCTATGGGCGGTAGTAGGTGGCCTGGAATGTAAGGTGAGACCTCTGGTGATGAGTGTTTCCCAAATCTTCGGAAGCTTAATGCAACCGTATTTGTTAAGATTTGGTTGGTTTCTGAGAGCTGCTGCTGCTTCTAAGAAAAGTCTCTCTTTCTTGAATTTGCTGTGGTGGAGCATGGTGGTTTTCTTCCATGATACTCTGTGGGTGGTGTCCAAAACATGGTCAGCCAAGCCTGAAGGGCCATAGTTGTGTTTAACGATGTACGACTTGGGTTCCTCCAGGCGGATGGATGCTGATCTGCCTGTCTGTCCAAAGTACGCAAGCTTATAGGAACAGGGTACTTTGTAAACTCCAGGCAGAGAGAGAGGGGGGAGCTTATCTTTCGTAGAATGGATAAGGGTAGCAAGTTTGCGGTAGGGCTTATATGCTGTGTGTAGGTTATACTTTTTTAGTATCTTGGCTATTTTTTCCGAAGTGCCTTGGATGTAGGGTATGGTGATGGCATTTTTAAATTCTTGTTAACGAGAGGGACGGGGAATGGGGGAGGAATTGATTATTTTTTTGATACTGTGTTCACTGTAGCCATTGGAGAGGAAAGTTCTGTGTATGTGGTTAAGCTCAGTAGTGAGGGTGGTTCCACTGGAACAAAGATTCTGGGCTCTCTTGGTAAGGGTTTTAATGATGCCATATTGTTGTGAGGGGTGGTGGTGGGAGAGTTTGTGAATGTATCTGCCTGTGTGTGTGGGTTTTCTGTATACAGTGAAGGCAAGTGTATCACCACAAATTCAACCGCTCCAGACAGTAATTAACCCCTCTTCCAAAAGGCTCAACGAGGATGCCGTCAGCGCCCTTAGCCTCGGCCGTAATTTTGCCGTCGCCCCGAAAGAAGTGCCGGTGCTCGATGTAATGGTTAACGTCGAACGGGGGATCGGTCGCTTACCGTCGGAGGTAGCCAACATCCTCGCTCACTCTTCACCTCCAAAAAGTAACTTATCTTATGCCCAACGCATGGCTCTCCAGAAACTACGCAAAGAAAAAAGTATCGTCCTCACCAGAGCAGATAAGGGTAATGCCACAGTTGTGCTTAATACCAGCGAATACAATCGTAAAATGAACACTATCCTCCGCGATTGCGCTACCTACATCCTGCTAGAACACGACCCCACAAAAACACAAGTTAAGAAATCAAAAATCTTACTTAAAAAAGTAACCTCCTGGCCCCCTGACATCACGAAAAAACTTAAACCTTTCCGCTCCCGTCCCCCCAAATATACGGTTTACCAAAAATCCACAAACCCAATTCCCCACTCAGACCTATAGTAGATGCCACCAATGCACCATGTTACAGACTGACAAAACAGCTGGCCAACTCTCTGTCCCCCCCCCCTCACCGGAAATTCAGCTTCCTATATAAAAAACTCGACCCACTTTAAAGCCCTCACAGAAAATTTAACCTTGAACAATACAGACATATTGGTAAGCTTTGATATCTCCTCTTTGTTTACCAATATTCCCTTAACTGACACTTTATCTCTCTTAGAAAACGTTTTCCCCTCTGACATCTTAGATCTCTTTTCCTTTGCCATCAACTCTGGGTATTTCTCTTGGAATAACAAAATCTACAAGCAGATAGAATGAACCGCCATGGGTTCCCCCCCCCCCTCTCACCCCCCCTTGCCAATTTCTATATGGAAGATTTCTAAAAAGGAGCCATAGACTCAGCCCCACTCAAACCTTCTATCTGGCTAAGATATGTAGATGATGTGTTCTCCATTTGGCCTCATGGCCCAGACACGTTAGACTCCTTCCTCATTCATCTCAATAGTCTACATCCAAGAATCCAGTTTACTATGGAAAAGGAAAAGAACAATTGTTTACCCTTCCTAGACACCTTAGTCACGTGCCTGGCCAATGATACACTTGCCTTCACTGTATACAGAAAACACACACACACAGGCAGATACATTCCCAAACTCTCCCACCACCACCCCTCACAACAATATGGCATCATTAAAACCCTTACCAAGAGAGCCCAGAATCTTTGTTCCAGTGGAACCACCCTCACTACTGAGCTTAACCACATACTCAGAACTTTCCTCTCCAATGGCTACAGTGAACACAGTATCAAAAAAATAATCAATTCCTCCCCCATTCCCCGTCCCTCTCGTCAACAAGAATTTAAAAATGCCATCACCATACCCTACATCCGAGACACTTCGGAAAAAATAGCCAAGATACTAAAAAAGTATAACCTACACACAGCATATAAGCCCTACCGCAAACTTGCTACCCTTATCCGTTCTACGAAAGATCAGCTCCCCCCCTCTCTCTGCCTGGAGTTTACAAAGTACCCTGTTCCTGTAAGCTTGCGTACTTTGGACAGACAGGCAGATCAGCATCCATCCGCCTGGAGGAACACAAGTCGTACATCGTTAAACACAACTATGGCCCTTCAGGTTTGGCTGACCATGTTTTGGACACCACCCACAGAGTATCATGGAAGAAAACCACCATGCTCCACCACAGCAAATTCAAGAAAGAGAGACTTTTCTTAGAAGCAGCAGCAGCTCTCAGAAACCAACCAAATCTTAACAAATATGGTTGCATTAAGCTTCCGAAGATTTGGGAAACACTCATCACCAGAGGTCCCGCCTTACATTCCAGGCCACCTACTATCGCCCATAGAGGGCGCTCCACCTAGATAGGACTTTAGTGTCACCCACGTGGTTGGGCTTAGTATTGTAAGTTTTTGTGTGCATGTTACATTAATTGTTTTTGTAATCCCCGTAGATGTCCTAGTGACTAGGATGAAATATAGGAGTATTAAATTCTAATTTAATTCTTTCTGAGTGTTGTAAAAAATCCATTAAACCTCCAACATAATGTCCTCACAGCACTTAAGCCTCTACACAAGAAAGTAGCAGGCATCTGTTAAATATATCATATACACTGGCTGAATAAGTTATTTCTGGATTTGTGTGAAATTTCAATCTTATATTAAATGTGGCATGGGATTTGAACATGGGACACACACTGGCCACAGAATTAGAAAACTTGTTTACTTCATAGAAATCAGTGGTTCTTGTAAAGGAATACAACTGCCAATACTGATCCTCTTCAATCCCCTGTACATAGTTCAGTGAGATATGGGTTGGACAGCCTTCCTTAAATGCTTCAGTCAATTGCTGCACACAGGAAGTTCTTCTGTTTTGTCTATACTAGTCTTCTCAGACAACAGCAATCTTGCTCCTGACAAACTGTCTTAGAACCACAGTTATGCCTCTTAGACAAGCAATGTGGATTATTTTTCCTCTGATTAAACATTAGGATATCTCACCTTTTGAGAAATCAGTCAGCTGTGCTGTTTTCAAAAATTTGGCTTCAGCTAGAAAGCTGAAGGCAAAATTTTTGGCTTCAGCTTTCTAGGTTCAATAAAGGGCCAAATTATTTGTAATCACATTTATCTAATAAATGTGATTACAAATTGTCACACATTCCAATGTGTGACAATTTGCCCACCCCCCTCCCAGTAAGTGACAGTCCTTATATTCTCAGGTGTGTGTATAAGGACTGTCACTCTCAAACAAGAAATAATAAATAAACAAATTACACTTATTAAGGAAAATGAAATGCATGCATTTATCAATGTTTCACACAGCCATCAACGAAAATGAGAGTAACTATGATTAAAATCACACCTAGGTTATTATTACTGTGGCACTATGTTCAAGATCAGAGATCAGTGACTGGAAAGATATGATAGAAGGTAGATGTAACTTTCTGTCCATTTTTTGCGAGGGGCAGCAATCACAAAAGTTTTTTTGTGATTGCTGCCCACTGAGAATGATTTGCCTTCACTGGACAAAATAAACTTACACAGTTTTTAAAAAAAGAATATGAAACCATGCAGACACAATACAAATTGACTGAAAATTAGCAACAGATATTTCATATCGAAAGTAACAGTACATCATCATCAGTGTAGAATGAACAAGCCATTTAAATGAAGACAGAATACACAGTGGCACAACAATTTGTTAACTAATAAACGTAAGTGCCACAAGCTAGAAGAGTAATGTCAAACAATTCATTATTCATTTTTGATATTAGCTAATGATGAGAAGCTTTCATACTTTCAGGATCACTATCATGCTGGTATAACATAGCCTCTGAACTCTCCTTGAGCAGGTGTTCATATAATTACGCTGTGCAACCAATTCAAATCTTTACCAAATCAGAAGGAAAGGCTTTAGATAACAGGCAAATAGTTTCAGCCAAATGGCATACTTATAAATAGAGAGGGAGAATGCAAAAACTGAGCAAACCAGAAGGTTGTTGAAAAATATTCTTGAGGTAAGAGAATCAATATGGTTTGCAAGGAGTCTCACAGTACAGGTTTTTAATGATTTTTTGGGAAACCATATAAACAAGGAGTCCTCCCAAAATGAGTATGTAGTTTCTTCACAGTATTATTGTCCCACCTTACAGCATCATCAAGAAGAATATTGTCAGCTGCTTATTCTGGATTTTGGAAGGATTATGACTGATATCTCGATATGCAGATCTATCCCACAGAAGGAGAATGATTTCTCTCATAATCACTGCCTTTATCCATGACATTTCTAGCTTTTCCTTTATCAGTTTAGAAATACTGAAATGGTTGTTCCTTTTAAGTGAGGCAAGAGCACAGAATTCAGTTACAGACAGGTTTAGTGAAGGTAACTCAACTTTAAATAAAGAAACTATGTGCTTATGATGGGTGGATTCTTTATGTAATTTTTCAAAAATTCATTAAGTGCATACATCAGATATTCCAGATCATTTATCAAAAATTCTACACATTTCCTGAAAATGATCAAAGATGTTTTCTTACAACCCTTCAGATATTCTAGTCAACTTTTACATCTCTCTCTCTCTACTTACAAACATTCCTTTGGATGAAAATCATTCACCTATTATTTGAATATACAATCAAGTTACTTCAGATGGAAAATTAACATCTACAAACAGATTGAAGGCATGGCTATGGGGGGGGGGGTCCTCCACCTCCATCCTTTGGCTAATTACTTTCCCCAAACCACCTAAGGATACCTTGCTTTCCCCATTCATTCTCAAGCTTTATTCTGTATCCACTTTGTAGGTTATATATCTGCTATACAGTCTCATTCTGAAAATTAATTATTTTCTTATCACAAATCAACAACAAATAAACAAATTGATACTTGACCTGATACCTACATATTTTCTCCACCAACAAAATTTCTAATTTTCTACCAAACCTGAAAGATTCCTTGTGACTGTTAGTTATCATATTTTGTACAGAGTAGCCATTCAATAGAAAAAGTCTGGCATCACACGTTGAGAATGAACGCTATCCCTAATTCATAAAGCAGATTTAAATATGAATATTCTGTTCAAGAAGAAGTTTAGAGACTATTACACCATGCTAGCTTAAATCACAATGATTCTTAATCCTTGTGATTTAAGTACAGAAGATTCTTATCTTTAGCAAATATCAAAAATAAATAGTTGTTTGATATTCTTGTAATGTTCACAGTATTTTTCTTTTGGTTAACCAAATGTATTATCTTGTATTCTCCCTCATTTAAATTTCCACACTGGGGATGTACTGTTATTTTCAGTACAAAATATCTGTAGCTTTTTCAATGAATCATTATTGTCTATGCATTTACATATACATTAATATGTCAACACAGACCTTTACATTCTATTAAAGTTAAGGTTAAAAATAACTGATAAAAACTTAAAATTATACTTACTTAAGGCACAGTTCTAGAAATATATTCACAACAAATGATGTTTCCAGAAGGGTAAGTATAATGGCAGCTATTCTGTCAGAATGGGAGAGGGGCAAAAAAAAAAACTATATAAAGTAAAATACATGTATTACAATTTTCATTTAAAAAAATAATTAATATATGAATTTTTAACCCCATTTTCATCCGATATCAGTTCTATCCTATACTGAGAATGTTCCCGATACCTAGGTAGATATTTTATAATACAGCAATTACTTGATTAATGCATCTCCAATTAGTGTGTCTTTTTTTCTATAGCCAAATGCAATTAATGCGCCTCTAAAAT
Source organism: Typopeltis vanoorti (assembly GCF_054136105.1). Lineage (NCBI taxonomy): Eukaryota > Metazoa > Arthropoda > Arachnida > Uropygi > Thelyphonidae > Typopeltis > Typopeltis vanoorti. The sequence goes on from NC_143549.1 coordinate 133,245,191, forward strand.
TCGATTAGTGCACATATATACATCTTAAAAATAATTGTTGCAGATTTTAAAAATTTTCTATCTATACATTTTTTATGGCTAACTATTTTAAAAAATCACTCACCAGAATGAAATAATTCAGTAACCAATTTAAAACATTTTACAAAGTTATTTTTTAATGGCATACTACACTATTTCCATGTACACTATGTTTCAAATTTATCGCCAAAATTTATGTCGTCTGCTAATTACAAAGCATTTTGCTGATCATATCTCATGCCTCCTCTGCAATTGTTCCTTACTTTATTTTAAAGTATTCTGCCAACCTTTAATCATAAGTAAAAGAATTAGTGAGCAAAAAAGTGAAAGTGTGAAAAACATTCGAAAAGTAATCTCATTGGAAGAAAAACTTGAAATAATAAAGAAAAATGAACATGGCGAATCCAAAGCAAAGATAGGATAAGAATACAAAATGGGTGAATCAACTATAAGAGCAATTTTAAGCAAAGCTGCTGAATACAAAGAGAAAGGTAAGGCTTCAAGTTTTTCATGCATGCAGACCACTCAAAATCAAAGTATTATAATGATTGAACTAGAGAGACTTCTTTCTACATGGATCAAAGATTGTAACCAAAAATGGATCCCGCTAAGCACTGACTTAATCAATCAAATCAATCAAGTTAAATCAAACCTTTGCAACCTTGAAAGAAAGGGCTATCAATGATGGAATAGAAGAAGAATTCCACAGTAGTGCTGGGTGGTTTGAGCATTTCAAAAAGAGAAATAGCCTACGTAATGTTCGAATCACAAGTGAAGCTGCAAGTGCAGATAAGGAGGTGGCTGTAAATTATCCACAGATTTTAAAGGAAATTGTGGGGACTATTGTGACTAACAAATATTTAATGTCAATGAAACCGGCCTTTTTTGGAAGCAAATGCCTTCCAAGACTTTTCTGGCCAAATCAGAGAAATCTCAGCCTGGTTATAAAGTCACAAAGAATAGAATGACTCTATTAGGTGGCAATGCTGAAGGTGATCTAAAATTAAAGCCCATGGTAGTTTACAGGGTGCAAAATCCTAGGACCCTCAAAGGCATTAATCAAGCTTCTCTCCTGTTATTTGGTTGATTGATTCTGACCTGCTAAATTTAGATGCACAGTGGAAAGATCCAGAAAAATATGAAGAAAATTTAACCACTGACAGTCAGCCAAAAGAGATTTCACAGAAACAATTTGAAAATATTTCTCGTAATTGAAGTTTTTAAGCAGCAATGCTTAGAGGCTGACCCTGACGAAGAGAGAAGCAGTAAAATTTGCAGAAGAGTAGAACAGGAAACAGGGTCATACTGTCAGTTGTATGAAAAAAAGAAACAGAATTCCTGCCAAACTACATTAGCTCAATTCATTGTTAAGTAGTAGAATAATAAATTAGACAATGAATTGAGCTAACGTAGTTTGCTCAATTCATTGTCTAAAAAAATTTAAGGGTCAAAAAAGAAATTTGAGGAACGAATTATACTTTTTCCCATAGGTTATTATATTCGATTAGTTATTATATTCAATTATATTTCAGTTATTATATTCGATTAGTGCGTTTTCGATTAATACGCCTATTTTAAAGAACACCTTAGGCACATTAATTGAGGGATTGCTGTAAACATTCTCTATTCTTATGCAAGATATCCATTGTTCATTTAAACAGCAAACAAAAAAAAGCCTTCATAATTATGTTTCTATTAGCAATAAAATTTGTGTACTTCACCAATGGAAATTAGCTGAAAAAAAAAAAATAATAATAATAAGGGCCAAGTATATAAATGGCCCAGGTATCCCCTATCTGTTGTAAAACTAAGGAAACTTTCAGCCTCCCTGGGAGAAGTAGGTCCAAACCTCCTGCAATAGGAGAGGCATTCACCCAACAGTGGGGAAGTTACAGGCTGTTTTCATCCATTCAGCCTACCAAAGACCATTGGCATTCACATGCAGACTAGCAACTCATTACATTTGAATCATATTAATTATACTAAGAAATTCTTAGCCTTTATTAATGTACATTCAATCATTTTCGACCAGTGTGGTTTGAATCCCGCTATGAGCATGGATATTTGTAATTGTCTTTAGGCAGGAGATGAATTTCATCACCCAGTGTGAGATCTTTCCCACTTTCTGGATGCTTGAAGAGGCTTGAAAACATTCCATGTTTGATCTCTGGAGTGGGGTTTCAGGATTATGTAAAAAAATTAAATAAAAGTACAAAAAAGATATAAAACTAATAAAAAATCCTCAGCGGCAATGTACTACAGGTTTATAACCTACTGTGAGGGAATGACAAAAAAATTGTATTAGTATTATTTCAGAGCCTCCATGGAGTCTAAAGATCCATTGTGCGAGGTTGAACACTCATATACCTTGCCTTGAAGACATGCAGTGCTGGAGCACTTACCTGCTTTGGCAATGTATTCCACTCAATCACCATCTGTCGTGCAAAAAATCTTTTCACTTCCTTACTCACATGACCTTTTGACAGCTTCCAGGGAAGCTGTCTCTTATCAGCCTATTCAATAAATCCCCTGTATCCATTTGATAAACTCTCATCAACTTATACTTCTCAATGATGTTATCTCTCCTCCTCCTATCTACCAAGATCTGCAAACCACATTCCAGAATCCTGAGACAGTCTTAGTTATTTATCTCTGCATACTCTTCAATGTTTCCCTATCACCAATATAGCAGGTGACCAGATCTGTGCACAGAAATCTAAATGAAGCCTGATTAGTGCCTTATACAGTGGAAGACTACTCTTTTAATTTAGCATAATCAGCAAACATCTGAATATCTCTTACCACACCCTAAATTATATCACTAATGTATAAATTAAATAACAGTGTTCCTAAAACCGAACTCTGTAGTAAATCACTCATCACCTTCCTTTTTTTCGTATACAACTTGTTAGCGCTCCTATTAGTCAACCATTCCTATAACGAAGCTTCCAGCAGATTATCCATCCCCCTCTTTTTCAATTTCAATAGTAATTTATCATGTGGTATGCTATCAAATGCTTTAGCCATGTCCAGATAAATTACTGTATAAGCATTTCTGGATAGAGGAAACTATCCAATACACTAGTCATCCTATTATCAAATGTAACCAAGTTACTAAAGAGATTGCCCTAAAAGAAACTCATGCTGCTCTGCCAAAAGATATGCACTCACCAATTCAGGTTAGTAATCTGTTTCTAACCAGCCTCTCTAACACCTTCACCAATACACCTGATATACATACTGGCCTATAGGTTGACACTACTGACTGATTCTCATTTATGCAGTGTGACTATTTTTCTTTCTCTTTCCACTCTTTGAGAATGTTCCTACTGCTAGACTTTTGTTGAACAACCAGCTCTTTCATGCATTCTCATCATATCCATGGTGATATCTCATCCAGTCAGCCTTATTAATATGGTTATCAAGGTTACTTAATATTCTAATTTCTGATTCTTGAACTGTCACTCTTTTGTCCTTCTTATTGTTATTCAACTCTACTGCTTATCCTTACATGAAATACACTAACAAAATACTCACAGTACATCTTCAGCAGATGTGACACATTCTATCTCCAGCTGCTAAAGTTAGTCTTTCATATTCACCCTTTCTTCTACTAGCAACATAACTGTAGAATTCTCTAGAAGTACTTTATTGCTTTAACCAATCTCCTTTCATATGCCAATTTCTCCTTAATTACAGTCGTCACCTTCCTAGCCTGCACCTTATAATTCTCATGATGATGAAGGACATCCTGTTCTTTATATTTCTACATAACATCCTCTTTCTCAGAAGCTCTTGAATAATTCCATGATTCATCCCTACTTTATTTATCTTTTTTCAGACCTTATGAATATAATCTGACACTGCCATAAGTAACAGATTTCAAATCATATCTCAGATCAAGCCACTGCATCTCCAGTCTGTTTCCTTAATTTATCATAGTCCCATGCTCTGTAGTTCAACACATTCTGTGAAGCTCTTGCCTCACATGATCACGCTCCCCAACTGGTGGCATTGGACAACATCTATTATCACTGTATGAGATGATATTATTAAATTCAACACTCCTGTCTCACATGTTGCTTCAACTACATGCTGCATAAGGTAATTGTGCCTAAGTAGCTCAAGGAAAATTCAATTTTTTTACTCAGACATGTTATTTCCTCTTCTGATCAATGTTTCCATATAGTTAAAGTCACCCATCCTTATCACCCACCTCTCTATCCTCACAAGTTTCATCTGTCAACATTTTAAAACCATCTTCCTCTACATTTCCTAGCTTGTAGAAACACACCATAAATATCTAAATTCCACATGTAGGTAGATGGACAACTCTTCTGAAATCATCAGTAATACCCATTTTAAAAAATTATAATTATCATATTCTATTCCCATGCATCATCCTCCATTAACGACATCTGGCTGACACCAGTTATTTGGAGAGTGGCTAACTGTAATAAGGCTACAAACTATATACTCTTATTCCCATCACTTCTTATACTGGTATTCCTTTGGTCCTTTCCTTCCACAATTTCTCATCCCATTCAAGCCCTTTGATTCTGTTGCTCTCATTGAGACCATCACTGCCTCCTTATCTTGACCTCCTGAGTCATGAATCAGTATTATCACCTGAATTATTTACTGTCATATACTGGATTTCTACAGAATAACATAATAGTTTTTACTGAAGTTACATATAAGCCAAAATTAACCATATCCCTCTCACCATCTTCTACTATGCTAAACATCAACAAACTGTTGTTTAATATTTCTGGCTGTTCAGGAAGAATGCTTATTTTATCTAAATGTCATGATCATGCCATTACTCTTAAAACAATGTTAATCATGGATTCTTATCATTCAAAATAGATATCTGTAATATTTCTCCTGGCACAGTCTTGAACATTTAACAACTCAGCTATTTCTTCTCTATCATCCACATTCACTAAGGTAGTTCTTCCATGATCACTCCTCCATTTACTTGCTACATAGCAAAAGTGCTTAAGATTTCTTTTGGCCTGTTCGGTAACATTTCAAAATCTGATTTCCCCTTCCTCATCATAGTCATAACAATCACTCTGCTAGCATTTTATGGCACTCCCAAGTCTCATCTTCACTCAATATCAGATCCATAACATCTTTTTTTATTCAGCTCTTGCTGTTATTGTTATTCATCCGTTTAACTCCCATGTGATTAGTTCTTACTCTGGGGATATAGTCAAGTATATATAGCTTTCTTTAGATGCCTTTTAACTAATTCTCATGCACTATTAACTTATCTACCATGAAATTTCTCATGCTATGGCACTTCCTCAAGCTACCCTTTTCAGTTTATTACAATCACCTGCTTAACAATTACACATATGCCCACTTCTTAGTCAAAGCTCTTATATATGCTGTCATTGTCACCTTCTAAAGTCAGAAACAGTATATTGATTACTCATCAAGCAGAGGTATAATAGTCAACCCATTAATAGACATTATCAGACTGTTATTAGATTCGAATGTTTTTGTAATGGAGTTGGTTAAAGGTCAAAGTTGGATAACTTGGAACAGACCTTCATGCCTTTTAAGTAATGCTGAGAACCAACCAGGGCTTCTGACTAATGTCCAATCCCCACCTTCTCATGGTGCATCCCATTATTAGCTATTCATCTGAATAAGAAAGACTGAAGGTGGGTTGGCAATTTGGGATTTAGCTGACCAAATTATATTTTTACTGGCTTAAACTGAAATGCAAAAATGGTACAACATGATAGAATTTCATACCAACTGGGGCATCAACAGGTTAATCAACCCCCCCTCACCACCAGACCACCTCTGCTGTTTGTCAGGAAACTAGGATGAACAGTGAAAAGTCAGCTACCAGAACAAATTTTGTAAATTTCACATCATCAGCAGAAAAGAAGATTAGTACCATCAGCATAAGAGGCATCAACAGAAAAGAAATAGAACTGGCAGAACTAGGAAAGTACCAAGTACATAAACTGGTGTTTATGAAGACAAACATGAGAAAGATTCTTCTAAATTATTATAAAGATGTTATATTCAGGCAATGATAATCAGAGGAAAAAAAAGAATAGTAATAGTATTCAACACTAAACATGAGGATAAACTTTTTGAATGAGAGTGAAGACATCAGCAGCGATTTCTATCAACATAGGAGTAGGTATCATCAAAGATGCCTATCAATGTAGAAGCAATTATCTTTGAAAACAGACTAATAGAGCAGTAAAACAGGCTTACAGGGCCGTTATATTATGACTTCTTGAAGAATGTGGTAGAAAGCATCTTTCACATGTGCTCGATAACATCCCCTTAGTGTAGAGGAGAAATGCATGATTTATACATGGCAGAGCTACCACACTTTACGCATGAGACCTGAGGGTATCTTGATTAAAGATGATGGCCTGAAAGATGGCCAGGCTGAGGTAGACTAGTATGTGTCCTTCTTGGTCACCTGACCTAAATCTTATAGAATTTTATTTGTGGGGTCATTTGAAATCGTTGGTGTACTCTACTGCAATTCAAATGATCATCAATGATTTTTTTTATATACAAAAATGATATAAATACTGAATATTAAATTAATTGTATTATTTATATAGGGCATCTAGAATAAATTCTTGAATAATTCCTGAAAGGCGAATCAGTCAGGGAATACAAACAATTGTTCATATATCAGCTGCTTTATCTTCTTTTTCTTCTAAAACTAATGGAGAATGTTCCAATGTGTAATATTTTGTAGATGGGCAAGTTATAGTATTAATATATTGTAATTAACAAATAATTTTCAACTTGGCAAGAAATGGTTACTATTATGATACTTATCATGAAAATGGTATTGACATCAGTGATGATTAGCATTATAATAGCCTAACTAAAACTTCTCAATAGAGAACAGCAGAAGTCCCATGTAGAAAATTATGTGAGAAACTTTACAGCAACTGTTATTCTTATTATGAAATTATGAATAATGACATATATATACAGTGTTAATAGTAAACATGATTCACCAAGACATTATCATTATATTTCAGTTTATATGTAAAACAAAAATCTTAATATTTACAGAAGTAATACAAATTAATAACATGAGTTTGCAAATAAATTTCAAACAAAACTGTAATACAAGTTTAATTCATACTAAAGACTATCACTATAAAAAATACTGAAGAACAAATACATACAAGACATAGACTCCTAACTGGTGTCTGTGAAAGGCAATGTCTGCTCCAACTCCCCACATGACTGAAAATAATTGCAGAATAGTTAACTATGAGAAGATTCAACAATTCAAAAGAAACTTTCTTTGCTTAGAAAAAATATCATATAACAATATGAAAAGTAATGTCTCCTTTTTCTTTTTTTAATGAAACAAACCCCTGAAGCAATGTGAATTAAATATAAATTATAGCAGTGAAAATGAAGTGTGAGAGCACTTCATTTTCACTGCTATAATGATGTACAAACTAGAATAATGTACAAACTGAATTGTGCTTCTGATTGCAGAAAACATTCCAATGGTTTGCAGTCAGAATGCCAATCCTTTCCCTGGAGCAATGAAAATTAAACATAAATCACAAGTGCAAATACAGTGTAAGGATGCAGTACCTGTCAGCTGTGCTTCTTACTGCAAAAAACATTCCAGCAGTTGGTATTTTAATCAGAAAACAACAGCTATTTGTGGGAACAAATTTGTTGACATCGATGATTTTTAACAGTGGGCTGTATATGTTTACAATACAACCATTGCTCTGCTTTCTAGGAAGTCAATGCTGTAGTGTATTCAATATTCATACTTACAGCATGGCCTTAATGAGTTCTAATGCTGAAAATACTTCAAATATTGAAGAAATGGAGTCAAAGTACCTGTCCTGATAAAAAGCATCTTTTCCCAACAGGACCATAAGAAAATATTTCATACAAAATGCAGAGCCTCAACAGTAGGTTTCACCACCTTGAACTAAACCACTTCTAACTTCCTGAAGCTAAAGGAACATTTGAGGATAATCATTTTGCAAGACAGCAAGTGCAGCCGAACAAGAGGCAGCGAGATAGAGAGTGAAGTTGTTGGAATGCAAGATTTAATGAAACAGATATTGGAAATGAAAAATGAAATGAAGAATATGTTGAGTGATGTTATGCGTCTAGTGGAAATTAATGAAAGTATGCAAAAAATCAGAATGAAAGAGCAAAAGAGTAAAATAAGTGACAAGTGATTCCAGGATAGCAGTATATGGAGACTCCATAATTAGAGGGCTAGTTTCTGATAGAGTCCATAAAGTCTGCTATCCAGTGGGAGAATGAGTATGATAATTAAGGCGTTGGACATGAGGAAGAAACGAGCGAGAGAGTTAGTTGTGATTGTAGGGTCAAATGATCTAACTGGACATAAGAAGGATGCGAGGACAAATTTCAGGAGGCTATTGAGAAGATGTGCAGTGTAGTAGGAAAGGTTGTCAGTGTGTTACCTAGGTATGATGATGATGATGATAAGTTGCAACGGAGAGCCAAAATCATGAATGGTATGTTGGTGGAACTGTGTGAGGAGAAGGGAGTGGAGTTCGTGGATGTATGGCATGTGTTTGAGGGAAGAATGAAATTATACAGGCGTGATGGGTTGCATTGAAATGGCTTTGGAGTGAGTGTACTGGAGAAAGTGTTGCTGGATAAAAGTATAGTGTGTGGAAGTACAGTGTGTGATGCATGCCAGAGATCAAAAGAAAGAGATGAAGAGAAAAATCAAGAGAGTGGTACTGAAGAGACAGCAGTGCTTGGCAGTGGAAACAGTAGTAGTGTGAGAGAAGAAGAGAGAATGGGAATACAAGAGGAACAGGGAAATGGGGGAGCTCGGGTGGATAGGGAGATATGGCATAGAGAGAGAGAGAGTGAATGTTGAAAGCAGCAGTGAATGCGTATATAACAATGGAGTATATTGCAATGTGGGTGGAGAAGTGGAGACTGAGCAGGTATATGTGATAAAGGTGATTTGGCAGGTGTAGTGGAGAAATCACAACCAACATATGGCTTGGATAGGACTGGCTGTAGACCTAAAAATGAACTGTTGTGTTTGTTTACAAATGCAAGAAGTATCAAAAATAAAGGGGATGAAATGGTTTCAGTGATTGAGTTTATTCACCCCCAAATCATTGAAATAAGTAAAACATGGATGAATGAAGATGATATCATAACGGTAATAGAAATGGAAGGGTACAGTATTTTTCGTGAGGATAGAAATGGCAGGAAGGGAGGGGGGGAGTGCTACTGATGATAGCAGGGGAATTAAGTCCACATAAGGTAGACATGAAGGGGGAAATAGTGGCAATGGTTATAAGGTAGTGTGGCGTAGCGTGGAGGTTGAGAGGAAGACATATTTAGTTGGATGTTGCTATAGGCCTGGGAATGTGGAAGGCAGTGATGAAGAAATGTATAAACAACTTGGATTAGTGAACAAAGGAAGGGTAATTATTATGGATGATTTTAATTATGGCGGTATAGATTGGAATGAAGAGATAGCATAGGAATAAGGAAAGTGAATTTCTCGAGTTCTTGAGAGAGAGATTACTATCTCAGGCAGCACGTAAAGGAAGGCACGCAAGGATCAAGAGTTCTATATCTGATCATTTCATCAGAGGATGTAATTGTTAGAGGGGTTTCACATTTTCCTCCAGTTGGTGAAAGTAATCATGAAGTAATCACCTGTGTTGTGGCTAGTCATATGCAGGCTTTTGCGAGGAAATATAAGGAATTATAAGGCTGGTGATTATGACTTATGATAAACTTAGGAGACAACTTCGAGCTATAACATAGAATGAGGAATTGAGCTGTAAGGAAATAAATGCTGCATGGGAACTTACAACATCAATGTACGAATGTATCCCAAAGGCCAAAAGGCTGAATAAGGTAGGTGTAAAATGGATGAATGTGGAGCTTAAGCATGAAATCTGGAAAAAGAAAATACTTTGGAGGAAGTACAAGATGAATAATGGTAATCAGTCACATGAAGAATATAAAGAACAAGCCAGGAGAGTGACTCAGTTAGTAAGGAAAACAAAAGTAGAGTATGAGCAGAAATTGGCAAATCAGGCTAAGAAAAAACCTTAGAGAGTTTTTTAGATATGTGGCAAGTAGAAGTAGAAGAATGATCATGGAAAGATGAATTTAAGGGATAAAAGTGGTAGAATGGTAACTGCTGCAGAAAATATTGTTGAGGTATTCAGTGATCAATTTATAAGTGTGTTTCATCCTGATCAGGGTGGAATCATGAGGAACTTAAGTGTAGAGGACATAGGAGGGGATAGCTTAATTGTGAGTGAGCAGGAGGTATTTGAGGAAATAACCTCGATGTTAATAAGGCAATAGGATTTGATGACATGTCACCAAGCATCTTAAGGAAATGTTCCAGGGAACTGGTAGAAGCATTGGCATGTCTGTTTAATAAGAGTTCTGCAACAGCATAGGAAGGAGGATAAAATTGTTCCACTGCATAAAGGCGGTAATAAGGCTGTAGCTTCAAATTATAGGCCGGTCTGTATATCTGGAGTTGTGGTGAAGGTGCTTGAAAGATGGGTGAGAAGTAGGATACAGAAATGGGTTGATAACAGCAGTATTCTCTGTGGTTATCAGCATGGGTTTATTAAGAGGAGATCATGTTTCACTAACTTACTTATGTACTACAACAAAGTGACAAATACCTTGAACAAGGGAGATGCATATACAGTGGTGTACTTGGATTTTGTATTAATTAAATAAATTGAAACAGATGGGATTGGATAACAGACTTCTGTGTTGGATCAGTGACTGGCTGTCAGATAGGTATCAGAAAGTTGATATGGGGGTACAGCATCTCGAAAGAGAAAGGTCACCAATGTGCCGCAGGAATCAGTTTTGGGACCATTGTTGTTCAATTTGTATGTTAATGATATCGGGTCGAGTTTAACTAGTGATATCCAGCTGTTTGCGGATGATGCAAAACTGGGGAGAACAATGCACAGTCTGGCTGATGTTAATGCCTTACAAGAGGACTTGAATAGATTGCATGAATGGGCAGGTAAGTGGAACTTCAGTTCAATGTTGCCAAGTGTAATGTTTTGAGATTTGGTAAGTAACGATGGGATGCAAAGTATACACTTGGTGGGGAAACTTTAACAGAAGTAGAGGAGATGAGGGATCTAGGAGTGATGGTGGACAAGGACCTGAAATTCAGGGGCCACATTGTACAAGTTGTGAAGACATCACATCGAATAATGGCAATGATGCAAGAACCCTGACATGCAGAAATAGAGAGGTTATGATTCTATTGTAAGGCCTTGATCAGGCCTCATATGGATTATAGTGCACAGACTAGGTTGCCAGGTTTTCATGGCGATGAGGATATGTTGGAAAGGGTACAGAGAAGATTCACAAAAGTAGTCAGTGGTCTTTGGAATGTGGAGTACGAGGACAGATTGAGAGAATGTAAGCTGCAGAGCCTCGTGAATAGGAGGAAGAGGAGGGGATATGATTGAGACATATAAGCTGGTCAGGGGTTGTTATCAAGTAGACATGGAAGAGATTTTTCATAGAATGGGAGAGTAGAACAAGAGGCCATTGCTGGAAACTGTATAAGGAGGGTGTGAGCAAAGGAGTGAGAAGCAGGCTCTTTGCATGGAGGGTGGTTAGTGAGTGGAATGCATTGCCTGAGTGTTGTGGATGTGGACACATTGAATCAGTTTAAGATGCAGTTGAATGAGCATTGTATGCAATAGTGAGTACCTCCCATGATGAGTTTCTAACTCCATGGAGGTCAAATGTTGAAATAATAATAATTGGAAAAAAAAAAAAAAAAAAAATTGAAAAGTAGTATTGTTTCAGTCAAATATCTACTTTCATTAAAAAAAAAAGAAAAAATTCAGCATAGCATTGCACAGAGAAGAAAAACAGTATGTTGTATTTAATTATATAAAAAAAAAAAAACCTTAGGGCTACTGATACACTAACAGATTCACACCTTTTGTAAGCAGAGGTCATGTTGATTTTAAATCTAAACATAAATAATACATTAATATATACAAATGCTTCATTAATAAATCAACAAATGAATGCTTCACTAAGACATAATGGTTGGCTGATGGGCACCTGGCTGGTTAAAATTCATTGAAACAACTAAGAATATAAGGCAAGTATACTAGATTTGTGTATATGCTCTTCTAGTATGAATCCTGTCATATCTATATGGGCTTACCTAACTCACCAGCATTATCTTATACAAAAGATTCCTTTTGTACAAGATGGGATTTCAACTAAGATTTTTCTGAAAGGCAAAGTTTGCCTTGCTCTCATGACTGCATTATTATTAAATATAATATATTAAATTTAATGTATTTTCTGCAGTTGGCATACCCAAACTCAAATATTATTTTTTAAAAAAAATTTTTTTTAATGAGTTAAAAAAAAAAAAAAGTCTTGAATATTCTGTGGCAGACTGAAGAAAGCACTGATTAATTTAGCCAGAGAGAGAGAGATGGTGAAGTTGTTAGCAAGGATAGAAAAATCAGAACTCCGTGTTGGACTCAAGACATTAAAGAGGCAGTCATGGAAAGGAAGAAAGTGCACTGAAAGTTCCTGGAAAGTAAGTCAGCATGCAGAGAGAATATGGAGAAAAATGTAAGAAAGCAAATAAATGTGTGAAAGTAGATAAACAAAAGCCAAAAAATATTCTTGATAATCTTTAAAACATTTGTGATGATCCCCACTCTCCCAAATTTCAGCTACTTATCCAACAAGAATCCTTGCCTCCTCCCTCGCCAGGAGCAAAGTTACTCCAATATAATAAACCTCCTTCCATCTTTTATGGCCAAAATATATGACCTTATACTTAACAATGCTGAAATGACATCTCCATGTTTCGGCCCAAAGTATCAATGACATTCAAATTCTCTTGTAACAGCATCAGAGCTTTTTTTGGCAGTGTTCTTCCTAATTTTGCATCATCTGCAAACACTTTAATACTGCTTCTCAAAGTCCTCTAATACCTCCCTGTTATAAAAAATAAACATTACTCCTAAAACAGAACTGTGATATCCGATTTCTGAAAAAATACCTTTCTTTTTCAGAATAATGCATCTCTATACACAACTCACTGCCTCCTATCAGCTAACTATCCCTGTAACCATGTCAACCGATTATTCATCCCCATCTTGCTCAAATATTCAACAGTAGTTTGTCATGTGGCAGTCTATCAAATGCTTTAGCAAAAAAAAAATAAATAAATAAATAAAAATAACTATATGCATCTCTCCTGTCCAATACACTTGCCACCCTATTATAAAAGTAACTTAATTACTGAAATAAGTGAGGGGGGGGGGGGGAAAGTGAAATCAAGGTATGAGAAAAGGAAAGGCTGGTCAAAGGATTTTACAGGAAATGTGCAGAAGGGATAAGACCTGGAATAGTATTATATATTAACACATTATTACTCATGTAACTTCTATGAACATATATTCATTTTCAATTGATATTTGCAATCGATCAATACCACAAAATACACTTAAATAATAATAATATTCAGAATAAAAATGTTGTGCATCTGTGTGAGTGCAAATACATAAATCATAGATTCTATTTTGTAACATTCACTTATCTTTTATTTCATTTTTATTTTACTTATCTATATTTGATGGGTGCTCTCTCTCTCTCTCTCTCTCTGTATATGTGAATGTGCAAACATCATATTTCAAGGCAACTCTATCTCAGAACCCAAAGATGAAAAAATTAATAAGCCAATGTCCTCTGCAAATTTCCTTTAATTTGTAGAGAGAGAGAGAGAGATTAATGATCATAAATTATAGCCTAGAAACTTCTTTTATCTGAAGAACATACTTAACCTTCACTGGTACTTGAAAATTATTCAAGGTCGTTGTTCTAATAATGAACTCCATTAACAGTGACCTCTGAAATTCTTAAAAAAAGCTACTTGATGAGGCAGCAATGAAATTTATTCTCTTATTTTCCTAAATAGAAAGCACCATAATTTTAAAAGTTTGTGAATAGACTTGAAAAAGTTTGTACTTATTTTATGATTCCAAAATAATTATTTTTTGTAACTAATGCAAATACTAATAATACAGCCTAAGAATTTAAAACAAAAGTAGTTTAAAAAAATAATAATTTTGTGGCCTTAAAAAACACTTAGAGAAGAAAGATTAAAATATATGTCCTTGTATAAATGCAAAAGTACAAAATATAAAGTTTTTGAATAAAAAATAATGAAAGCTAACAAATAATTGTGAATAAAGACCTAGCAGTTTTTCCCCAAGCTACCAAGCTTATAAAATAAAGCAATTTCACATCTTTCCCTTAATACTGCTGATGCTTTATGAGCTACATGATATGCAAATAATATAATAATCTCAAGTGCTAGATCTCTTGAAAGAAATCAGAATTGCAAAAAGGCTGTAATCTTAGGGTAATGCATTTCAGAAGAATTCAGTAATCTTGCAGTGGGGAAGGTTACTAAGAAATAGAACCTTCTCCACTGCATGACTGCTAGAACCATGCTTGAGCAGTGTTACCACTCCACATGCACGGTTGTAGGATAAAAGTTTCCAATTACAGACCAGTCTGTATACCTGTAGATGTAATCAAGGAATTAGGTTAGTTAGGAGTAGAATACAGGATTTGGATGATTGTCAGCATAGGTTTTTGCTAAAGGTAGTCTTATTTTAGCAATCACTTGCATTTTATGATAAGGTAACAAGTTTGTTAGATAAGAGAGATTATTATTGTTATATGACACCTCCAGGGAGTCCAAATACTCACCGAGGGAGGGCACCTACTCTGCAACTCTCCGTCACCACTTAGGAGTAGAATACAGGATTTGGATGATTGTCAGCATAGATTTGCAAGGAATTTTTTTTTTAGCAATCACTTGCATTTTATGATAAAGTAACAAGTGTGTTAGATAAGAGAGATTATTATTATTATATGACACCTCCAGGGAGTCCAAAGACTCACCAAGGGAGGGCACCTACTCTGAAACTCTGTCTCCACCACTCAAATCCATCAACTACAATGAACTGCAACTACACCAATGCCATCTACCGCCCACCACCACTAGTATTTTCATAGACAATCACAAACATCGATGCCTACGGCAGGATTTGAACTCGCAGCCTTTTGGCTGGAGAGCAGATACGCTAACCACTCGGCCAACCAGGCCAGCAAAAAGAAGTACTTTCACGCCCAACGTGGGGCTTGAACCTGTGACCCCGAGATTAAGAGTCTCATGCTCTACCAACTGAGCTAGATGGGCGCTCAATATATAATCTATCAAAAAACATTTGATAGATTACCTCATGACAGGTTGGTGTAGAAGCTGCAGAGAATGGGAATGGAAAGTATATTGGTTAGATGGACCCAGAGATTGGTTCTCTGAATACATGATGTGTCCTAGGGTTTTGTTGATGGGCCCACTCCTGCAGTTTAACTAATTTGTTAAAGATATTTCCTGCAAATCATCAGTTGTCTGTTGATGATGCAAAGTTGAGAAGAATTATAAAGGGTAATGCATGTTAATTCCCCTTCAGGAATATTTGAATAGACTGTTAACTTGGGCAATTAATGAGTGGGATAGTAGTTTTAATATTAATTAGTGCAAGATATGCATTTTGCAGTGAAGATGTATAAAGCTGTGTACTATACTGATGGAACTGTAATGCAGGAAGTGAATAAGATTCGAGATCTGGGAGTGATAGTTGACAAGAGACTGAAGTTTAGAGGACATATTGCAAGTGTTTCAAAGATGCGTATTGTATTTCCATTATAATATGGAGTAAACTGGTATACAGAAATAAGGAGATGGTTGTGATATTGTATAAAGCACTAGTCAGATTATACTTAGGCCACTGTTCTCAGTTACCGCATTTTCAATGTGACGTGGAAACACTGTAGAAGGTACACCGATGAGTGAATAAGGCAATATTAGGACTCTGGAATGTTGGTTATGAAGAGGATAAAGGAATGTAAATTACAGAATTTGGTGGATAAGAGAAAAAAAGGTGATATGATAGAGAAGTCTTAGTTTGTGAAGGGATTTTATCATATTAATACAGAAGGAAATATAAAAAAAAAAAAGAAAAAGGTGAGAAGAAGAACCAGAAGCCATCGAAGTTGTGATGAGTGTGATGAAGAAGGGTGTGTGTGAAGTAGATTTTTAGCATGGAGATTGTAAGCAAATGGAACACATCATGTTCATGAAGTTAATATAACGTTTGGATACTACTGAAATAACATGGATATAAAGCTTATATTTTATTATTAACATTACATAACACCTCCAGGGAGTCCAAAGACTCATCGAGGGAGAGCACATACTCTACAACTCTCCATCTCCACCAATCGCAACTACCTTTATCATCTATACCAACACCATCTACTACTGACCACCACTAGTATTTTCACAGACAATCACAAACATCCATGCCCACAGTGGAATTCGAACCCGCAGCCTTTTGGCTGGAGAGCAGATACGCTAACCACTCGGCCAATGAGGCTGACATTTGTGATGTATTTTATCCATGTAGCCATTTGGATGGTCAAAGCTAATATTTTTCTAGTGCAATAATGCCATCTTCAGAGCTAACACAATTGCAGAAACTATTAAGGAACAAACAAATTAAGTTAAAGTATTTAATTATGCTGGAATATAAAGCATTGACACATTTGCCTTCCACATATTCTCTCTCAATCTCAACACACACACTTCCATTAAGTTTAATGATCAGTCCAAGAATTTGGTGAGGTCTTTCTACATCAACTTAACCTAAACAAGGATTTCATGACGATTTCTTGCATTTGGAAGACAGTCAAAAAAAGAACAATTTTGTATTCATTATTAGAAATTTATTTTTTACAATTGTGTTAAATTAAGTGATTCATCCATTCATATATTCCAGATGGGTGAATATTCTGGATGTGCTAGGTGTGCAGTGCTCATCCACCAAATAGCAATATCACCAATATTATATATTTGCATTTATTCCCATTAAAGACACCCCCCCTCCCAATTGTTTCCAGACTTCACATGATTCTTAAAAGTATACTAATGCAAAAGATGTACAGATAGTGCAGTGGGTCTAATTCTTAGCGTTCTAGTAGTTTTAAACCACTCAGAAGGAGAGGCAGGGTGACCTCTGAGACAGTAGCACCTAGACACTGTGATTGGTTATTGTGCCAACCAATCCAATTGAATGTTGTCATCTGTCATAAATTTGCTATGTAGTTCACAGTCTTCAGATGATCCTGCTCTGAAGATGTACCCAACTGTGTATTTTGTCCTATATGTCTAAATTATTCATGTTATCACCTGTGGAGATTTCTACTCTGGCTGAATTTAATTATTGTGCAATCATTAACAATACTTCCCCCCCACACACACACACCCTTCCTATCTTGTCAGTCCTTCCTGAATACACTAAACAGATCACTGCATTCCTGTATGGATGGATATCTTCTGCTGCTGTCAACTGAGTCTCACTGATGTTGATAACTTTGGGTCAGGCTACATCTATCACTGCTAAAAACAGCTTACCTTTTCCTAGTACGTCTGGAAATAGTATATATGAATGCTAGCCAACCACCAAGTTGTTGAGTATTCTGGTAACTTAATATTGGTAAACCTCTGATAACTCCTCAACAAAATTTCCCATTTCCAGAGTTTTCACTTTCTATTTCTTGCCAAAATTAGTCTCACCATTCCCCAGAGTCATCCCTAACACATCTTCTCTCTCTCAATGTTATTACACTCACTACTTCAACCTCTTAATTTAATACATGATTTCAATCATTCAGAGAGAAACCCCTTGACAATCTGGGTGCATGATCTGACTTTGCATTCAGAGCATGTTCTAACTTCCCATTCATCCTTTCACCAAACAATCTACTCACCAAATCAAAATTCACAACTCCAGCTCACTCCTGTTGTACCATGGCAACATTCACAATCTTACTCTTTCTCTTGCTGTTCTTTTCACCTCAGTCAGCTCTTCCACATACCCTATCAAATTCATTTGTTCCCTTTCATATTTATAGTATCAAATTTATTCCCTTTCAAAATCATTTGTTCCAAAAATGCAATTATATCATCCACTCATTCTACTTGTTTATATATAACTATAATCACATCTCCTGAATCATTAAGTTCTGGAAAATATGCTTTTTGCTCACCTGTCCAGCATATCTTTAATAATGGAATTACCATATATCACCATATCTTTTTTCATTTGTTTTTTTGCTTTCTAGTATGCCTTCTTTACTTCTTCATATAGTTTGTTTCTTTCCATATCTTTCCTGATATTCGCTGAGCATGCTTCTCAACTCTTCAATTCCTATGTAATGTAAAAAATTTACAACATCATGCCAAAATCTTTTTTTTTCCTTACTTTTTTGAAGGCATTTGTCGGTGGTTGCCTTTTATTGCCTAATGCCAAACCGTCCTATCTGTCCACAGGTTGTCATCCCAAGTCCTTTCCCTTGTGGTTTGCAATATTCCTTCTCTCCAAGTTACTTGAGATTCATTCTCTGATCAAATTCACTAGTTGTATCTTAGAGATACAACAGCTTCTTCTTAGGACATCCATTCTATTACAGCATAACTTTTGTTTCTGACTGTGTTAATGACCATTCTTTACCTCCATTTATAAAAACATTTTCAATGATAAACCTCATAATCTTTTTTTTTTTCCCAAGTATTTCTTAACTCCACAGGACCACATTTATCATATGCAATGTTCTTATCACTTGACTTATGTGATAATCCATATCTTTTTCACAAGTGCCAGATTTATGCAGTATCGTCCATGGATATTTAAAGTGCCCAAATGATATTATTTTTACTACTTCTGGTATATCCAAATCATACCCATCTCCTCCTATTGCTAGATATTCTGTTTTTCTGAAGATTTATCTAAGTCCTGCCAATTCATATGTATTAACTTTTTAGTCATATATTCTGCATCATCTCTGTCTTGGCTATTATCATCTGATTGTCACTTAAAAGCAAAGAATGTATCCCCCCCCCTCCTCAAATGGAACACTCATTCCTGTTGAGGAATGAGTGTTCCATTTGAGGGGGGGTGGGGGAGGTAAGAGATTTCACACCCATGAGTTAGCCCTTTTATTGCTCTGAATTCTTTTGAAATCTTTCATCTAACTTTAAATGTTGTCCAGGCTATATCATAGATGGTCAGCTGGATGAGTGATTCATCCACTCCAACCTTCCTTTCTAGTGAGAGGAACATTGTATATGATAAATGTGGTCCTGTAAAGTCAAGAAATACTTGGAGGGGGAAAAAAAAAAGATTATGAGGTTTATCATTGCAAGTGTTTTTATAAATGGAAGTAATGGATGGTAATTCCTAAATGCCTTCCAGTTGGGTAATTGGCATTGAGTCATAAGCCTTTCTCAGGTGTATAAAAACCAATGGAGAACTCATTCTTTCACAGTCATCTTCTCTGACATCTGCCAAATTATGAATGTTATCTATACGGGACTTCTCCGTTCATAAATCCAGCCTGCTTTTCTGAAATGTTTGTGTGAACCAAATTATTCAACTCAGACGTCAGCTAATGGATGCCACTATGCTTATTCCCCTAAAATTATTTAATTTTTTTTTTTTAATGTGTGGAGTGTGTTTGATGATATACAAGAAAAGACTTGTATAAGAGAGAGAGATGGCCTGTACTTGAATTCATTTGGTGATGAGACCTAATGCAGAGAGCCAAGAAAACTAGATAATCAAAGGAGAAATAGGGAAAAATGTGTGAAAGTTCAGCTATAGTATGCAAATGGAGAAAGGGGTGGATATATATGCTTTGGGTTCAGACCTTTTGAGTATGTCTGGGGAGGGAAAAGAGAAAGTTCTACAACAAGGCCAAATAGATTGTATATCAAATTATAAGAATAGGCTAGGTGATAATTTGTTATCTTTACACAAATACCAGGAGCATCAGAAACAAAAGGTTTGAATTTGTTGCTTTATTGAATACAATGTGGCCTAAGATTATTGGCATCAGTGAAGCCTGGCTATCAGAATCAGATATGGTAACTGGGATAAAGTGTAATGGGCATACTATTTTTAGGAATGACAGAAGAGATAGAATCGGGGGGGGGGGTTACTACTAATGATATCAGATGATTTACGAGGGGGATTCTAGAAAGTTCTAACAAACACCTAGAACAAAAAGATATTTTCTGAAAAAACATTTTTATATGGGAAAATAAAAAAATTTCTTATAAAAAAACATTTCTGTTCTAGGAGTTTATCAGAACTTTCCAGACCCCCTCCTTGTGATCGTGAGTCCAGTTAGGGTAGAAATGCAAGAAAATAGCGATAGTAACAATTCCCCATGTAGCGGTGAGTTTGAGGCTATCTGGTGTGAAATGGAGGCTAACAGAACAAAATATATGATGGGTGTGGCTACAGACCTGGCAGCTCAGTTGCAGAGGATAAAGAAATGCATCGCCAATTTAGACTTATGGGTACTAAATGAGTGATCGTTATGGGTAACTTTAATTATCCAAACATTGATTGGGCTGAAGAGAAATCTCATGATAAGAATGAAGAGAAATTTATTGAATTCTTGCAAGACAACTTTCTCAAGGAGAATGTAAAATAAGGAACTCGAGGTCAAGGAGTGTGAAATTTGTTCCTAGAATCAGAAGGTATCTCTGTTAAGAATATGATTATTGTACCACCAGTTGGTCAACAGTGATTGTGTCATGCTTTCTTGGGAAGCATTTAATTATTATTATTATTATTTCGGACAACTCCAAGGAGTTGAGAGACTCATCGAGGAAGGCCCTAACATCATGTCAAGAACTATTCGACATTCACACAACAGTTATCATACCTCGCCTTCAACTCATTCACAGTCATGGCACCCACAACAGACTCTGGCAGCTTATTCCACTCATTCACCACTCTCCAAGTAAAAAACCTAGCTCTAACACCCTTGCTAACCACACTTTTGCCCAGCTTCCATGTATGGCCCCTAGTCCTCCCACCATCAGTCCTATTCTCAAAAATATCTTCTGAATTAATCTTATAGAAACCCTTCAGTAATTTGAATGTCTCAATCATATCACCCCTTTTCCACCTATCAACCAATTTCTGCAGCCCACAAATCTTCAACCTGTTCTCATAAGGTTCATTCCATAGACCTGCTATCATCTTGGTCACTTGTCTCTGGATCCTCTCCGCCTCCTCCCCATCAAGAAGAAATCCTGGCGCCCATATCTGGGAACAGTAGTCTAGATGGGGTTGATACAGAGGATCAATAACTTGTTTGTCTCTGCTTGTTAAAGTATTTTTCAGCAACCAAGTGATTTGATGAGCTGATTTAGCCACTTTTGCAATGTGCCCCCTAAACTTCAACTCCCTATCCACCAACACTCCCAAATCCCTAGCCTCGTCAATCTCCTGGAGTATGGTTCCACCAATGTGATACACTGCTGCTAATCTTTACACCCAAAAATGCATAACCTTACACTTTGCCACATTAAATCGACATCCATTTTCCTTAGCCCAGTCCTCCAAACTATCCAAATCATCTTGCAAAATTTTGACATCCTGTGCACTCACTATTGCTCTACCCAACTTTGCATCATCATCAGCAAACAAGTGAACACTTCCTCTCAGATCCTTTCCTATATCGTTAATGAACAAATTGAAAAGTAGTGGTCCAAGAACAGAACCCTGCGGCACACAACTAGTCACAAGCTGTCTTTTGGACTCTACTCCTGAATAAACCACACTGATATCTCTCCATCAACCACCCTCCTATCCATCTCACTAACCCTATATCCATCCCCATATGCTGCAGTTTACTGATTAGAATTCCATGTGGTATGTCAAAGGCCTTAGCAAGATCCAGTAGAATCACTGTAAACCCATTACCCTTATCCAGTTCAGTCGTCACTGTGTTATAAAACGTGAGCAAGTTACTGAGGCATGATCTACCCTTCACAAAACCATGTTGTCCTCCATACAATATCCCATTTTCATCTATCCAATCCTGTATTTTTTCTCTTAACTAATTTCTCCAAGACCTTGACAACGATTCCTGATATGCTAATTGGTCGATAATTTACAACAGCAGTCTTGGAACCACCTTTATGAAGTGGAACTATTTTCCCCTCTTTCCACCTCCTCGGGACTAACCCAGACACGAGATTAAAATTAAACAAAATGGTCAAGGGCACTGATAATTCCAATCCCACAGATGTATTGACATTGAGGTTTTGTAATAGACTACTCACCTCCACTTCATTCACCATAATTCCCGTATAATCTATTGGTTCATTCATTCCTGCAATGTCACCACCTGGATGATACATTCTTGCAAAGTGCTTGCTCAGTAATTCAACTATATCAACTGATTCGGTTACCTCCCTACCATCGGCATTCTTGAAAATCATTCTGCCATATACATTTTTGATTTTACTTGCAACATATCGAAAAACTGTTTGGGATTCTCTTTAGCCTGCATGGCTAATGTTCTTTCATAATACATTTTTGTTTTTCTTACTACACTCGTTACCCTTCTGGCCTGCGCTTTATACCGTTCATGTGCCTGTCAGTCACCTTTCTCCTTAAATTCCCTCCATAGTTGTTTCTTTTTTTGCAGCTCAAGCTTAATGGTGTTATTCATCCATTTAACCCCTACTTGATTTATTATTCGGACTCTAGGTATACAGTCAGCCATTACCTCATGCAAACACTTCCTAACCGCCTCCTATGCACTATCAACATCGAGCCCTTGCAGTTTTACATGCCATGGCACTGAATCAATCAACCTCCTATGCTTGACATACTTACGAGCCCAATAATTCCACATGTACCCTGTCTTAAATGTAACTTCTACACCTTTAGCCACCTCCCAAGTCAAGAACCTATGATCACTCTCACCAATTGGTGGCAACGTGGTCATATTCGTTACAGTCAAATTCTCAGATGCAATTACTAGGTCAAGCACTCTCTGACCCCTAGTATATTCCATTACATGCTGTCGCAGATAGTTATCCTTTAATAATCGCATAAAATCCAATTCCTTCCTCCCATGTGTCCTCTCCTCCTTCCAATCAATGTTACCATAGTTGAAATCACCCATAATAATTACCCTACTTCCACTCATTTCTTCTATTTGTTTATGCATACTATCTCCACCATCTATTCCATCACCTGGTCTATGGCAGCACCCAACTGTGTATTTTGTTCTGCTAGTTTCAATCTCACACTAAATAGCCTCAAATGTGCTCTTTTCTCTATCCTGCAGTTCCACTTCTATTCTTCTTGGCTGTAGCTCATCAGTTATCATCAATAACACTTCATAGAATCAGAAGGTATCTCTGCTAAGAATATGACTATTGTACCACCAGTTGGTAACCGTGATTGTGTCATGCTTTCTTGGGAAGCATCTAATTATATTGATTTTACCATTAGAACAAGGTTCCATGCTGAACTAGAAAGCTAGAAATTATGATCAACTTAGGAGAATACTATCTTTGGTCCCATAGTAGCAGTGTTACTGAATAGAAAAAATGTCAGCAATGCATTTTCCCTCATAATCATTCTACCTTAGAATTTAGTTGGTGCATTCGTTTTCTGATAATTTCATTCCAAATTCACTGGATCTTAGAGATACAACAGCTTCTTCTTAGGACATTTCTATTATCTGAAAAAGTGCTTAAATGAGGCATTATCAGAATGTATCCCTAGTGTTTGAAGAATAAATAAGTTGGAAGTGAAATGGATGTGCAACCTTATTAAGCAACAGATCCACAAGAAGATGTGGAAAGAATATCATCAGAACAAGTGTAAGAGGAGTTATGAAATATATAAAAAACAGGCCAGAAAAGTAATGAATATTGTATGGAAAGCTAAATTGGAGGTCTCAGATAATAATAAAATCCACATTATTCACCTTTTTGTGGATGACCAAAATGTCATGCTTTTCCATAATTCCCTTGGTAGTGCTGCCTTACCATTTTGAGATGTTTTAAGTACATTTATCACATCTTCTTCCAAAATTGGTTCCATACTTAATATTCTGCTGCATACTCAACATTTTAGGTCCTCCTTTAAAATGCTGTATTTTTCAGTAAGCATTTCTGAAAAGTACTTCTTTCAGTCCTGCAATGTTAACATGTTAATAGTGTTCAACTCCAAATTACAAATATTTGGAAGACAAATTCTTTAATTGTTCTATAAGTTTGTCGCACTTTTCTAAATCCCACTGTATGCTCAATACAATAGCACACTTTTTTCCTAGACCTTTTCTTTCCAGTGCCTTAAAACTGTTTTGCTTCCTCTCTGAGAACTTTATAACATTACAAATCTGCTTCTATTTTGCAGCTTAACCAGTCTTATATGTTTTCTTTCTTTTAATAGCAATTACTGCTTCTTCCATCATTCACTCTACTCTTCCTTTACATTCACTTTCAGTTCCAACTGCCTTTCCAGCTGCTTCATGAATTTTTAACTTTCCAGCTGCTTCATGAAATTCATGAAGCTTTCAGATCTGAAAGCTTGATGAATTTCCAACTGCCTTTCCAGCTGCTTCAAAATGACTTTCCAAATCGATATCCCAAACTGGGATTCAAGTATTAGTGTTTCCCATATTCCACATGACTTCCCAAAATATGGGAAACACTAATACTTTTAGATCCCACTTTACATCCTAGGCCTTCAACAGATACCC
Organism: Typopeltis vanoorti; assembly: GCF_054136105.1. Taxonomy (NCBI): domain Eukaryota; kingdom Metazoa; phylum Arthropoda; class Arachnida; order Uropygi; family Thelyphonidae; genus Typopeltis; species Typopeltis vanoorti. Next base: position 133,269,950 of record NC_143549.1, read on the forward strand.
ACCTAGTTTGGACCCTAGTTCTTTCATCCATGTGGGAAGTCATGTGGGATATGGGAAACACTAATGCTTTCAGATCTGATTTTACATTCTAGGCTGCTAACAGGTGCCCCACCTAGTTCGAACTCTAGTCTTTTGTCTAATGCTTCACTTATTTTTGTGTTACTCTTGTGTGTGTTTATAAGACTTGTATACTCCCTTACGATGTCTCAGTGATAGAAAAAATATTGGAAGAATTAAGTATTTTTAATCCTTTCTCAGTGACGTTTTACTCCATTAAGCCTCTAACATGAGCCTTACAAAAATGTCAAGAGCAACCATGAGTTTCTTCAAATTTTTCCATGCCTTGAGTCCAGAGGTGGTGAAGCCCAGAAGTACACCACTCTCAATCAGCTATGGATTGAGGGTGGCAGAATCCATTTTGCTGATCACTAATTAGCTGGTGAGGCTCCAGGTGATGCAGAAATTGGCTGTTCAAGACTTTCTCCATAGTTTTTGAGGAAACAGAAGTGAGAGCAATTGGATAGTAATCTGTTGGCTGACTTATCTTTCTTTGGAATAAGCTAAATGTGGGCCTGCTTTCATGTTGTGAGGGGTAGATGCCTATTAAAGAAACATGATATTCCCTTAACACCTATCATGTTAAGGGCTTATTTTAGGAATTATGGGTTTATTTCTATATTTCAGTTTAAAATAACATTCAAGTTTTTATTTTATTTTATTTTTTTCAATTTAAGTTCAAGAAAAATATTGATTCTATCAGTTTATCAATTCAGATTCAATTCATTCTCCCATCCTTGCAAAATACATAATATGGTGCTGCTACAAACTAGAATCATCTGAAAAGGACAGTAAACTGTCTTATGGATACAAGTAGGTCTATCATTATGGATAACTTCAACTAAGGGATACAGACTGAAGGACAGAGACAGGATGAGAGAAATGAAAGAGGAAAAATTAATTTAGAGAATTACTCAAAGATAACTACCTTAAGCAGTATGATGGAAGAGACTTGCAGTACAAGAACACTGAATCTATTCTAATAACAGCATCTAAGAACCTGTATATAAATTGACCATTATGCCTCCTCCAACTGCAGAGTGATCATGAAGTTTTGACTTGAGAGATGACGTTGACTATGAAGGGACATAATACAGAATTATAAGGCAAGCAACTATAATAAACTGACAAGACATCTTGAAGCAGCCTTAGAATTAGAAACAGCATGAAGTGGAATCAGTGGCACATGGGAATTAGCTAAAGGAAATTATATTGGACTGCATCAGAGTTAAGAGAATTAACTGCATGGAAGTCAAATAAATAAATAACACTTTAAAAACTAGATATTGTGGAGCCAAATGTCATGAGAAGAGTAATAAGACCTTCAAATGCTACATAAAGCAGAGCAGACTAGGAGAGTGACAACCAAAGTGAGGAGGGCAAAATTAGATTATAGAAAAAAAAAAAAAAAAACTAGCAAACAGGCCAAAGGAAATCTGAATGAATTTTATTGCTATATACATCAAGTAAAAGGAAGAATGACCATGCAAGAATAATCTTGGTAAATGCAAATGGCAGAAAAGTGACAGAAATACAAAAAAAAAACCAATAAAGTTAGTAGTGATCACTTGAGTAAGCTATATATTCCAGACAGACTTATTAACTCTGAATGAATGACAGGAGAAAACTGCACAAAAGAATAGAGGCAAATAAGTCAGAAGTATTAAAGTTCAAGAGAAATATAGCAGTTGGAATAGATAGAATATCAGCACAGGTGAAGAAGGAATCTTCAAACCATCTACACAATGTCCTAGACTTAGTTGTTTCACTTGAGTCTCTGCACATACAAGATTTCTAATAAGTGGAGGAAGAGCAAGACAATTAAACAAGTTCAGCTAAGACTAACACATCAAATTAAAATCCAATTAATATCTCTGGTGTGGTTATCCAAGTATCACAAAAAAAAGGATGGTTAGGAATTCTGCAGAAGACAGTAGGTCACTTCTGAGAAAATTAGATGGGGAAAAACAACAACATACAAACCCACTGGAGATAACTCCAAACCTAATGATAATCATCTACTGAAAACCTCTAAGATACGTCCCAGCTCTACCAGGAAAATAACTATGCAATCTTCCATCAGAAAACATCTGAAGATGGGCCCTGAGCTTCTTGAACTTATATGCCCAGTATCTCTGGGAGAGGTACAGGAAGCCTTAAAACTCACCAAGAATGGAAAGGCTGCATGAGTGGATGGTCTCCTCCCCGAGTTTCTTAAACATCTCGGCCAACGAAGTCAGACATGGCTGGCTGCCCTGTTCTCAAAAATAATAGCAACTGGAAAACTCGCAAAACTATGGCAGGAAGCCAAAATAATAACTGTGCCAAAATCAGTGAAAGATCCAAATAATGTCAAGAATATGTGACCTATCTCATTGCTTTGCTCCACCTTTAAGCTCTTTGAAAAAATTCTCCTTAAATGAATTTCAACCATTCATCGAAAGAGCACTCCCAAATAAACAAGCTGGCTTCAGGTGGGGAAGAAGTTGCTGTGACCAGGTCCTGGCCCTGACAACACAGAGTGAAGCAGTCTTCCAGAATCAACTTAAATCTAGAATCACTTTCATTGACCTAACATCAGCTTATGACAGTCTGGATCACGGGCCTCCTCCTAAAACTAGGCAATATTATAAGATGCACAAAAACTTTACAGCTTTTCAAATCCATTCTCTCAGAGAAAGATCCGGTTCCAAATTGGTGGAAAAAAAGAGCAAGCCCAGATTCCTCCACAACAGTCTCCCACAGTGTTCTGTGTTAGCCCTATACTCTTCAACATCTACCTGTCTAACATATTACATACCAGCTCAAGCAAATACATGTATGCAGATGACCTAGCAATCCTACACCAGTCTACATCCTTTGCCAACCTGGAAACAACCTCGAACACAGACCTAAACATTCGGGAAGAGTACTTCAAACAGTGGTACCTGAAGCCAAATCCAACAAAAATTGTGTCCACAGCATTCCACCTAAACAATGCAGAGGCAAATCAACAAATCAACCTCTCTTTCTGCAGCAAGATGGTAGAATATGAGCCTCACCTGAAATACCTTGAAGTGAGTCTGGACAGAAGCCTATAAAAACCTATAAAAGGCACATCACCAACATATCCAACAAAATTAAAACAAGAAATAATATCATTTCAAGGCTTGCTGGAACAACCTGGGGTTGTGAGGCAGGAGTCCTGAGGTTGTCTGCACTAGCCCTCACATTCTCTGCAGCAGAATACTGTGCTCCTGTCTGGAAAAAATGTGTGTGCACACTAATATCATAGATACCCAACTAAACTCTACCATGCACACAATTAGTGGGATACTGAGAAGCATCCCCTCCTCCTCAGCTGCCTGTCCTATCCAACATTGCTCTGCCAAATATATGAAGAAGACAAGCCTCAATTAAAGAATTTGATAAAGCAATGAGCAACCCACTCCTGCCCCTGCACCAGACTCTCAAAAATCCACCCAGCCTTTGCCTAAACTCAAGAAACCTTTTCTGGTCCATGGATGAACTCTCTTCAGCTGCCTTACCATCAACATCTGACATGTGGAGAGAATACTGGTCCAATAATCTCCCAACAAATGCCTTCCTGGTTGAAGATCCCTGTGCTCTGCAGCCTGGTTTTACTCTTCCTAGGAAGATTTGGTCATCTATCAACAGGATCAGAACCAACCAGGGCAGATGTGGATATCTACTACACAAATGGAAACTGTCGGACACCCCTTGTTGTGAATGTACCATAGCCTAGACAATCACTCATACTGTAAATGACTGCCCAAGGTGCCAATAAAGGCTGAAACCTGGTTTCGACCTTTATTGAGGTCTCATCAGTGGGAGCCAGACCCAGAAGTGATACCAAGGTTGAAGTAATGCAAGTAAAGAATTAAACCAAGAATATAATTTCTTGGCATCTTTAATTTATAGTATAAGTAATTAAAAAAACTTCCAACATCTATCTCTAATCCAGCGTATTAAAGTAATAAGGTGTGACACCTTTTAGCTACTTGTATACGGAAATATGACTTCTGTATTACTTCAAACTTGGTATCACTTCTGGGTCTGGCTCCAACTGAAGATTTCAACAAACATTGAAACCAGTCTGGGTAGTGACCCTTCCCATAATGCATAGCATGACATGCCCATAAGGATATGTGCTTTGCATTATGGGATACTAAGGCAAGTGATGTGAAGTCATTAGCCTCTATATACGAGTTGTCCAGTCCTGAAATTACTTCAGGAGCAAACTACGTTTGCTTGCACTTGGATAAAGGATTAAACCAAGAATATAATTTCTTGGTATCTTTAATTTATGCTTCTGTTAAAGGTGGATCATGCTTTACAATCTGCTCATGTTCTATAATGGTCCAGTAAAGTGGGATGAGGGGAATGGCTATACCACAATACCTCTGGATTTTGAAAAATATTTAACATGTTATACCACAGGTTCCCAAAGTAGGTGGTACTACCCCCCCCAGTGGGCACTGAAGCCTTCTGAGGGGGGGGGGGGCACTATAGTGGGATCAGAAGCATTTGGGGACGTTCAGGCAGTCTAGGGGTCGGTGGCTCTTCATAGAAGAAATTAATAATATATATTTAAAAATTAATTATTTTCGTGATTTTGCGATTAGATAATCATTTAAATATTGCATTTTAATTCACCTTATGCCCGTCTTACATGATCAATTTTTTTTATCAATTTTCTGTTTCAATTATTTAATCATTTGAAAATTTACCATGTCAGATAGAAATAGATGTCAATTTTCTATGTCAATGAGAAAATAGAGCATGTATATATGTGTGTATAATAGGTAATGTTTACAGTACAGTAGCAAATATAATCGTTATATTTCATTTCAATATATATATAAAATATATAAAACCACTTTTCTAATTGATTTGTACAAAAATAAACCCAATTTTATATAATGGGGGGGGGCGTTACAAAATTTATGTCTTGCAAAGTGAGCGGTGGCCCGAAAAAGTTTGTGAACCTATATGTTATACAAACTCCAAACAAGTTTACAAAATAAACTTGTGACATGGACCGAAGAGTGACTGACCGACAGGTATCAGAAGAAAGTGATGGTGACTCTGAGGAGAAAGATGATCAGCAGCATACCACAGGATTCTGTACTTGGACTATCCATTTTTTTTTTTTGACATGCATATTAATGATATTGGGCTGGATCTTGAATGTGATATTTAGTTGTGGTGATACTAAGTCAGGAACTATGATAACCTCTGCCCTCTGGAATGACAAATATGAGGAAAGATTGAGAAGATGCAATTTAAAGTGTCTGGTGGATAGGAAGAAGAGGGGAGATATGATAGAGACCTACAAGTCAGTAAGGTCTATCATATCTCATAGGGGTTGTTGTTATAGGATCAATGTTGGAGAGGTTCTGCAGAGATCAGGGGAGAACCAGAGGTAATCACTGGAAACAATAAAGAGGGTGTGAACAGGAGAGTGAGAAGCAGTTTTTTTTAGGTGCAGAGTTGTGAACTGTAATGCCTTGCCTGAGAGTGTGGTGTCTGTAGAGAATTCAAGTGTGTTTAAAGAGTGGTATGATGAGCTGTGGGTGGGTGTATGATAAAGGGACCTCCTAGATGAGTCTTTGACTCTATAGGATCTTGGGTAATAATAATAAGGAATGTAAGCTGATTTGAACAGATTAGTTATGTGGGAAAATGACTGTGCGGTTAGCCTAGTGGCTTTGCGCTTCGCAACCATATGCCTGGGGAAGGAGTGTCCCAGGTTCAATTCCCGTTGTAGACGTGAGGAATTTGAGGATCTTCCTCAGGCATAGCCAAGTTAGCTGGTCTTGGGCACGGTCAGTAGGGTTTTTTCTGCTAGTTTATCATCCCGCATACAGGCAAACCGGCCCCGTGAACATACATCTTTACAGCCAAAAAATATATCCCCTCCTCAGCGGCAGACTAGGCGACGGGTCGGTTGGGAGTAGTACTAACAAGAAGTCACATCTAAGTAACATGCGGACCCTGCATAGGAAGCGGGAATAACACGTAGTAGAAGAAGAAGAGTTATATGGGAAAATGACAATAAATGTTAATTCAATGTTTTCAAGTGTAAAATTATGCATTTTGGATGGAGTATATTACAGGCAGGATACTGTATTAAAGGAAATATTTCGGAAATAGTCAATGAAGTTAGAGACTTGGGGGGGGGGGATTAAGGTTTAGGAATTGTGCTGCTAAAATGGCTAAGTATCGATTACTAGTAACATGAAAGAGAAATGTAACTAGGAAAATGATATTTCTTCACGTTACAAGATGTGAATTTTTTTTTTTTTTATGCAATTCCCACTCACAAAAGGTCATAAGCCATACATTGGTATTGTGAATAGCCTCTACTTTTTTTTTTTAATTTCTAGCCAAACAGAACTTTTTTCAAGCCATTTCAGCCCTCCCATAAGCAGGGTGGCAGTCACACACCAGATGATTAAATTCATCTCCCACCTAGAGCACATCTCAATTAATGTGCAAATATAGTAACCAGATATAGGCTACAAGTAGACGGGGAGATAGTTGAAAACATTCATTGGGAGTAACTAATAAGGCAGTTTTTACTTTTTTTACTTATTATTTTGATTATTTATTTAGTATTGTTATTCTTGTTTATAATTGCAAAGGCATAATTTAAATCTTCAACGATGTTGACAATCTAGCGTTTTTACAGATTTAAAATGATCACTTCTTACTTTTATTTAGAAGGAGAGGGGGAAAACAACTGAGTTCTAGATTTCACAAAAAAAAAAAAAAGTTAGCATTTAAAGGAACACAAAAACGAATACCAACCAATAGCTGTTAAAATTCCCCAGACTCGTGTTGCCGGAGCAGCACAATCTAAAAGCCAGTAGCACTTATGATCATCGTTTCTTGCCATTATTAAGGCTCTCGGTAAAGATAGAATAAAGATAATCACCACAACTGATGATCCGAAGTATAAACTACATCCAAACGAAATAACTCGTATCCACACACGTTTCAGCACACAGATGCATGACTGATACCACGTCCGGATATAAACAATGGCGTGGTTCGCGATTTCCGGAAATAAGCGCCATCTGATATATATAAACATAAAATAATGACAAATGCAGATAATATATAAATGTTGTGGCTTTATATTTCAGGTTGTAATAGTAGGGCACTGTGATAGGAAAGAAATTTCATATTCCAAATTTTCCCAATAAGAAATCCAGCACTGAAATCGACAGAAAAGTTCTACACAGACGAAGTGTATAAACCTGTACAACAATCGCGATGTAAATGAAAATAATAATAGTTTATTATTAGTATTATATTATGGGTACGTGTACTACTACTACTACTACACGCTGACCATAAAAAAATGCATTTAAAATTTTTAATGCAGTAAATTTAAAATTTTGTAACATTCTGTATTTTTTACACGCTTATCTAGTGTCAAATATGCTTAGTTATTTAATTAAATTCACATTTTTAATATGCTTACTGTTGAGATATTTGCTATAAAACTATTTTTAGAATTTTAAATTACTTTCATATTTATATAGTTGCCTGTGTAACTCAGTGGAAGTAGCGCTTGGTCGCTCGAAGTCATACTTAAGTTCAAGTCTAGTCGCCGACTGGAGGAACTTTTTCTAAGCCTTTCTTCGACCGATTCCCGAGTTAGTCGATCTCTGGCGCGGGTTTTTTATCCCGTAAACTCAAGAAAATCGACCGTAGTACCCACATTATTTTAGACTAATTGTTAGGGTTAGGTACCAAGAGATGGCAGCACTTGTTTGCCAGCCTCTTCATCAGTGGCTGTTATAATTAGTGATAGTGGAGATTGAACTGCCCACTCAGTCTCCAAAAGTTAGATAGGGTATAAAGGCCTCGCCTACTCCCTATAAGGGAATAAAACGGGTTAGCTGATTTATTTTTTATATCATATTTAACAATTGAGTAATGACTGAATGACTGGGATACATTACTGGTGACTTTAAATCTTGCAGATTCACTTCCCCAAAATACAACTCTTTTATTTGTTAGTCAGGGATGCCCTTATCCATGCTAATAGTTTATAATCCAATCGCATATTCTGACTTATGTAACAGCTTTTCATGGTATGTCTAAATCTGTGATAACATTATTATAAAATGTAAGCAAGTTACTCAAACATGACCTTCCGTTAGTAAACCCATGCTATTTATTGTCAAGTACAAATTCTCTTTCAACTCATTTCCATATGGGATTTTTTCAAAATTTACCAAGTTTTCCAAAATTTTCAATCACACTGCATTGATACTAATAGGTCGGTTGTTAGACCCTTCAGTCATTGCACCACATTATGAAATGGGATGATCATACATTCTTTCAATCTTTTCTGTGCTATGACCTAAATTATACAGCTAGGTCAAATGCACAGCCATTTCATCTAAACACCCTTATCATCCATACTGATATCCATCATACTCTATTACAGAATTCGTATTTAGTTTGTGCAACAGCTCTAGTACTTTCTCCTTATATTCCTCTTTTTTTTTTTTTTCGTCCCCTATAGAGGTAACATTGACACTAGTAATAGTCTTTAACAAAATGACCACTCAATAGATTCTTTTTCCGCATTCTTCTTTTTTTTTTTTTACTTTGGATATGATAGAATTTTTATGCGCTGTCTGTACTTTGCAGCGCTAGTTTCTTTTTATATTCAAACTTAACTTTCTATACAAAACTTGTAATTCTTCTGACCTGCACCTTTTAATTTTCATAAGTGTCGTCATTCTTATGCACATGGTGTTCCTTCCACGTAATCCTTTTCTTAAAAATCTCTTGCTTGGTCAAATTGCACATCTATTCATCTGTTGTAGATTAGCATTTTCCGCGGTTGGTCATAATGTGTAGTTCACATGCTGCTTAAGGAAGTTGCAAGGCAAGTTCCTTAAGCAGCATGTGAACTGCAAAATACGAACTACAAATTTACTAAAAGTTTAACAGAGACATGTGCGTTAGACATAATATAAGTTTTAAATAGCAGCTTCACACATGTAAGAGAAAGCTAAATATAATTTATTACTCCTATATATTTCTCAATATGTGATGAGCTTTTTTCAAGGAGAAGGCAGGAAAAATGGTAACAATATTTAAATTCTCGATATAAGAACGAGTCATACATGTGTATAAATATCACATGTCTTGGTCGCAGCTATACAATAGATATCAGAGCAGGGGAATTGATGTATAATTAATTAATTTAAAAAATATAAACAATTAACAGCAATTATTTCCCAAAACTTAGAAATAGGCATATAGTCTCTGAGATTAAGATTAGGACAGTGGCGTTCGGCTTTACACAATTCAAAAAGTTCATTCATTTTATTTCGTATTCAACGGCCGTGAGCCCCTTTTACGGGGAGGTACGACACCACTCAATCCCTCCTATTTTTATCCGGGCTCGGGACCGGCATAGCCGACAATTCAGGCTGGAGGGATTGTCTTAAGTTTTCCTGACTGTATCCGTGTGTGTTCACGGGGCCGGTTTGCCTGCTTACGGGATGAAAAATCCAGATAAACTGGGGGGGGGGACCTGCTGTCCACGCCGAAGACCGATTAACTTGGCTATGGTTGAGGAAGATTCTTAAGCTCCTCACGTCGTCGACGGGAATCGAACCTAGGAAACTCCTTCCCCAGGCATATGGTTGCGAAGCGCATAGCCACTAGGCTAACCGCGCGGACATCCAAAAAGTAAAAGATGATCAAGAACCTACTGTAGTGTAACGTCTTGGCATGGTTCCTCTGTCTACGAATTCTATGTCTAGTGCAAATGTATGAGAAGCAAGGTCTAAACCTTCAGATTCCAATTACATAACCTGTTGTTCTTTAATTCTAATGGAAACAGAATTGCCAATCTGTCTAAAGTAGCAAAGGTAACAAGAACAGGTCATTTGATAAACGCCAGGCAAAGATAGAGGTGTAATGCATCTTTGATGTGTGGTAAGAAAGATGGCAACTTCTGGGCTGGTTTGAAGGTGGTATACAAATTATATCCTTGCTATTTGTTCAAGTGTTCCTTTCAAGCAGGGTACGCTGATTTTTTTTATATCAGATTGCAGTCTGGAAGAGGGATGATAATTATCATATATTTGTTATATTTGATAGGTCTCGCTACATCCATTAAATGAGCGAGTAAATTGTATTTTATTTAATTCTTCTAATAAAAAACGACTCAGAAGAACAAACTGTGCATGCTCAGTGTACAAGGCTCAAAGATAAGACCTTTTCTTTTTGTGAAAGATGATGATGATGCGAAAATGAGTGGATATATTTGCCTGTAAAGAATGGCTTCCTGTAAAAACAGAAAATTCAATATTACCAGCAGAGTTACGATGTATTAAAATATAAAAAAAGAAGATACCGTTGTAGGATTCAACAGTAATTTAACAGTGAACTTGATGCGTGTATATAAGGAGTTCATTTTATTCAGAAACTGAAGTAGTGCTGTTTCAGAGTGAGACCAGATTGTAAGATGTCATCCACAAAACGAAGCCAAATTCGAGGTCAGGGAGAAATGGTGTTAGAAATCCGATCCTCTAAATGCTTCATAAAAAATAATCTGCCAAAGCAGGTGATATAGGACAACACAATGCAGCACCCTCGATCTGCTGAAATAATTTATCATGCCAAGTAAAATAACTAGCATTGATAATAAACGTGAATAACTTGACATCATCAATGAAATCTACTTGTAAAAGCTGTTGAGTTTCTTGAAGTGGTATATTTGTAAACAGCGAAACCACAGACTCTTGAAGATGAAATCAAAACTATTTCTGATATAAGAGGTGGTTTTATGGAGCATTCATATTGAGCGAAATATATAGAAGTAAAATTATATTTAGTTTTCTCTTACATGTGTGAAACCGTTATTTAAATATTATGTCATGAATACAAATGTGTTCTGAATTATTATTTTCATGCAAGGACTCACAGAGGAGATGGGCAGCCTTCTGAGGGGATGGTGCAGAACATCAGTAGAATGGAAGTGACGGAGGCCATGAAGAGGATGAGGAATGGAAAAGCGGTGGGCCCCGACAGAATTCCAGTGGAGGCATGGAAGGCACTGGGGGAAGAGGGAATTGACCTGCTGTGGGACCTGTTCATGAAAGTTTGCCAACAGGAAAATATACCCGAGGAATGGAGAGAGAGTACTCTTGTTCCCATCTACAAGGGTAAAGGGGATGCACAAGACTGTAAAAATTACAGAGGAATAAAGTTGATGTCCCACACAATGAAGATCCTAGAAAGGGTTCTTGATGGTAGATTGAGGGAGGAGGTGGAGATTGCAAAGGAACAATTTGGCTTCATGCCTGGTAGATCAACAACAGATGCTATCTTTGGGTTACGACAGATGATGGAAAAATATCGAGAGAAACAAAGGGAGCTACATCTGGTATTTATTGATCTGGAGAAAGCATACGATAGAGTGCCAAGGCAAGAAGTCTGGAGGTGTCTGAGGGAGAAGAAGGTGCCGGAAAAATATGTCAGGTTGGTGCAGGAAATGTACAGAAATGTGAAGACAAGTGTTCGGACCTGTTTGGGACAGACAGAAAGTTTTCAAGTAACAGTTGGCTTGCATCAAGGGTCAGCATTAAGTCCGTTTCTGTTTAATATTGTGATGGAGGTGGTAACAGAGGAGGTGAGATAAGATGCACCTTGGACAATGTTGTATGCAGATGACATCTTGCTGTGTGTAGATTCAAGAGAAGAAGCGGAAACTAAACTGGAAAGATGGAGAAAAGTACTGGAAGAGAGAGGTATGAGACTGAGCAGAAGTAAGACAGAGTATATGTGTTGCGCAGTGGGCGGTGGCCAGGAGACAGACCTGGAGCTGGAAGGAAATATCATCAGGAAGGTGAGAGACTTTAGATACTTAGGTTCGACAGTGGAAGAAGATGGAGGAGCTGAGAAGGAAGTGGGATGCAGGATACAAGCAGGTTGGAGGAACTGGAGGGAGATGGCTGGAGTGTTATGTGATAAGAGGGTGCCGATCAATCTGAAAGGCAAAATTTATAGGACATTAGTGAGGCCAGCTATGACATATGCTATAGAAACTGTGGCCCTGAGGAAAAATAACATTAGCAGGATGGAAGTAGCAGAGATGAGAATGCTTAGGTGGATGTGCGGTGTGACCAGAAAGGATCATCTGAGAAATGACTATGTCAGGGGAACAGTGAAAGTTACGAACTTAGGAGCGAAAATACAGGAGGCAAGGTTGAGATGGTTTGGTCATGTGATGAGGAGGGAGGATGAATATGTGGGAAGAAGGGTCATGCAGATGGATGTGCAAGGAAGGCGGAAGCGTGGGCGGCCAAAGAAGAGATGGGGGGAGGAGCTGGTAGAAGAGGACTTGAGGATGAAGAACTTGGATGTGGTGACAGCCCAAGACAGGAAGGTGTGGAGGAGACTCATAACAGTGACCCCACTTAAGTGGGAGAAGCTGCAGAAGAAGAAGAAGAAGAAGAATCTTCCCCTTAATTGGTCATCCTCGATGGCTTCACGACTAGGTAACTATAGCTTTTTCGAAACCTAATCAATGTGCTATGATGGGCATATTAAAGGTTTCCGCATAGTCTGCTAATTTTTTGTATTTTCTCTTTGACTTGTAGATTTGTCTGTCTTACGAGATGAAGAAGAAGAAAGTTCATCCTTGAATTCCAAGAAAGAAAGTGCTGCCACCGCCATATGACGCTGGCATTTGGAATGCCCTTACAAATATTCTTCAAGTCTAAGACATAATTCGAAACCCGCTCTTTCTATCCAAAAGACAGGGTCGTTATTTATTGAACTATGGAAACACTTGAATATTAATATTATTTAAATGAATTACTCGTTTTATATAAAATAAAAAAAGCATATAATTTTCGCCACCAAAGGCAGTGTGCAACAATGGAACATCGGTAGTAATCGGTTTCTATCACTACTCAATGATAAACTTCTGTGATTTATCAATGCTGCAGTTCTGCGGAGTCAAATATCGCAAATTTCTTCCAAGAAGAACAATCTATATCTACGTACGTCCTATTTTTCATAGATCGACTAACTATGAAATTTGGCCAGGTTGACCATGTGGATAGCACACCTGCTCTCCACCCCACAGGTAGTGAGTTCGAGTCCTACCGGGCCATGGATGTTTGTAAAAGCTTTCTCTGGACGAGCTTGTATAGGTCTTGAATATATAAAGGCTTGTCTTTTTAATTAAAAAAAATGAAAAATCAGGAGTCGGAGAAATAAAGGTCTAGAAAAGTCTCCTCTAGCCGGTGACTAGAATCGAACCTGAAAGGTTTTCTTCTGCAGGGGGAACGTCATATTGTAAAGTGTCCATCCTAATCCTTGTGCCACAACAATCTTTTAGGTGGATGTGTCTGATTATAAACAAATTACCAAAAAAATTTAAGTTTTATATTATTTATATAGAGCCTCCATAGCTCAGTCGGAAAGACATGCGTTTGATTCCTCACGTCAGTGACTTGAGGAACCTTTATCTGGTCTCTTTCGGCGAAAGGTGAGTTAGCCGATCTCATACGGAGGTAGGGGAGGTTTTCATCGAAACACGAGTTTTTCGTCCCCTAAAACAGGCAAACCGGCCCCACGAAAACACACGCTGCTACAAACATAGGACGCCTCCAGGAATAAGGAGTGTTTGTTAAAAAAAATAGTGCATACTATATCATATATAACACGTAAGCTGGCAACTCAGGTATTTACAACACCTGAGTTGAACTTAATAAGACATTTGAAATATATAGGGTGTCTACATAGATGTAAATTAACTCTGAAGCCTTTCTTTAAAATTATTATTGAATAGTAATACAAAAAGAGGAGTATTTACACAGATAGTCAGTATACTTGAGTTTCATGCGATACTTTTGATGATTATAGCAAACGAAAAATTATGCTATTCATACTCAAAATACCTGAAATGCGTCATGTTCTTCAACGAAGAAACAAGCGAGCAATTTAATAAACGGAACTGTGTGGCACATAGGGAATAAAAAATCCAATCCATGAGCCACTACAGTTCCGTTTATTAAATTGCTCGCCTGTATCTGCGGGTTCGAATCCGCCGTGTGCATGGATGTATGAGATTGTCTGCGAAAATACTAGTGGTAGTGGTAGTCGGCGGTAGATGGCGTTGGTGTAGGTGATGAAGATAGTTGAGGTTAGTGGAGTGGTGAAAACAGAGAGTTGTAGAGTAGGTGCCTTCCCTCCAGGGCTGGATTAACCATTAAGCAAAATAAGCACATGCTTAGGGCATCATGGAAAGGGGGGGAATCACAGAATTTCTGCTTTAGGTAGACGACGAATTTAATTTAAATTAACTTTTAATTAGTTTTTCATTGTTTTTATCCTTTCTTACTGTTAGCTACTTTGTTTCGATAAATAATGACGTGTAGAAGGCCCAATAAAACTCTAGCCACGTGCATGACAGCTCATTTACACCGTATTATCGCTCACTACGCTTTCTGGCACTACCATTGCGTCAAATGAAGTAATGTTTTATAATTAACGTAACCATTTTATTTTTTTATTTTTCTGTCTGTTTTAAGTCTTGTTTTAATAAATTATGTCTTATAAAAGGCTCCAGAAGCAAATATAAAACAAATCATGTGGTTGTCTCAGAAACGCGCCTCCGGTAAAAGGCCTAGTTGTCGCAGAAGTGCGATTCCCGTAAAATAAGAGTTAATTAAAGTACGAAAGCACAAGATTCAGCTGTAAGCCGAAAATTAAATTGTTCGTATGATTTTGCCTGTGATATATGTAACTGTGTTGATTGCCACCTAATATTCAACAAAATAATCTTTTTGTTTCTGTATTTAACAGATCCCAAGAACCAAGATGAAACGTGTTCAGTAAGTGGTGCACAAAAGCGAAAACTCTCAAAAAAGAAACAAAAGGAGACTTTGGATTTAGATTCCAAGACTGCAAAGCTGACTGAATTCTTCACACAAGTTCCACAACATTATATACCAATTCCTGATCAGAGCCAATCTCCATCATCAGAAGTGGACACAAATACCACTTTGATCACTTCAAAATCCAAAAATGATGATGTTGGAATCATCAAGGTATCACAAGCAGGTTCATCCAGCACATGTCTCACTACTGACCTCACTTTGTCTGTAAATTCTCTTGATATCTCTACTGCAAATGTTGATGCAAGTTGCTTTACAAAACATTCTGAGGTTGAAATAATTGCTGAAAATGAAAGTTTATTGGGCCATGGTGATGGTGGTGAAAGGATTCAGTCTGCAAAAGATGAAGTAAATATAGCAAAAGATCCAGGGTTGTGGCTTGATTTCTCTGCTGATGATGTGGCTTATTGGACTGGTTGTGGACCCAGTGAATGTCAACACCACGATGGGCCATTTGACAAGTCTTGCCGACATTACAGTAGTGGCAAACCAGTAAGATACTGTTCGCAGAAACTTTTTTGTTGGGACAAAAGCCAATGGTGAGGAATACAAGAGAGAGTGGTTATTGTATTTACTATCAACGATATCAGTTTCTTTTGTTTGTAAGCTGTTTTCTCCTAAACATTTCTCACATTTTGTTACAAGAGAAGGGTTCAGTTACTGGCGAAATACTATTGTAATTGATCAACATGAAAAAAGCACTACTCACCGAGACTCTATGCTAACATACTTAACTCACAGACAAGGTGTAGGGTTGGGACTACAGTTGGAAAAATAAATTCAGGAAGGGTGTGATTACTGGGAACATGTTCTGAGGCGTGTCATAGCTGTTATTCGTACGTTAGTCGAACGTGGCTTGGCTTTTCAAGGAACAGAAGAAAGATTTGGATCATTGCAAAATGGGTACTTTTTTTTAGGACTGCTTGAGCTCATAAGTCAATTTGATCCATTTTTAATAGGTCACATTGCGAAATATGGAAATTGTGGCAAAGGAAATCCTTCTTATCTGTCCAAAGCCACCTGTGAGTAACTCATTCAACTGATGGCTCAAAAGGTCCACGTGCTTATTGTTGATGAAGTAAAATCTTTTGGTTATTTTAGTTTGTCAGTTGATTCAACACCAGATCTGTCACATATCGCAGTTAAGTGTTGTACTTAAGTATTTAAAAGATGGACAGCCTATTGAACGCTTTTTAACCTTTCTGGAAATGAAAAGCCATACCGGTGAGGAAATGGCAAATCAGATGTTGCAGTACTTACGTAAAGTTTGTCAGCTAAACTTTTCAAAATGTAGGGGTCAGTCTCATGACAACGCTTCTAACATGTCTGGGCGTTATAAGGGGATGCAGCAAAAAATTTTAGAAACAAACAAGTTTGCTATATATGTGCCCTATGCAGCTCATTCACTAAATTCGGTAGGCCGAAGTGCTGTCAAGAGGGGATTAATTTCTTCTCTACAGTGCGGTTGCTCTATACCTTTTTTTCAGCCTCAACCAGACGGTGGACAATTATTAAAGGTTGTATTGGAAATGAAAATGTCTTAAAATCCCTCTCTGATACCAGATGGGAGGCACATGCTATGGCAACAGCAGCAATTTTGAAATCTTTTCTTCAAATTTTAGAAGCGTAAGACTGTATAGCCGAAGAGCAGTCACAAAAGGGAGACACTAGAAGAGAAGCAGATACTGTTGCAAATAAGATACAAGAGCTAGAATTCGTTTTTATGTTGAATTTTTGGGATGAGATTTTGCAAAATTTTCATAGAGTAAGCCAAGTTCTACAGAATGAGGATGTTAACTTGAAAACATGTGCAGATCTATATGGATCATTACCTGACCAACTGTGCACGTCACGAAATGAATTTGAAAGATATGAAGCAGCTACAAAGGAAGTGCTACTGTTGTGTCCCAATTTATGATTTTTATTCTATCTAGTTATTTCCCCTTTATCTATGTTCAACTATTATCTACGCACGAGATATCACCAAACATTTTACTAATACTTAAGTTATTTCTCCCCTTAGTACCCCTAATATTTGTATTTATACTGCACCTTTTGGGATATTTAGTTTGAGATATTATATGCAAAAACAAGGAGAAAGAACTAAAATATGTCAGAAGGTGCAACTATGTTGCAGCCATGACACTTTATCTCGTTTCTTAACACATTAATTTCACGTGTGATTAGGTTCGTATTTCTCAAGTGGTGCATTGGACAGCAATTTCAGACAACTCTTTTATCATTGAACAAAGGTTTATTAAATTCCTTAACATGGTACAATTGAATTTTTGTGATTACTCAATTTAATGCTAAACTAAATACTTACAAACTAACATTAGCTTATTACAAGTAATTAGGTTATAATCCTATAAAGAGTACTACGATCATGCCGCCATAACAATTCAACACATAAATTCACTTGACATGGACAAATAAGATTAATTCACACTATTTAACTATTCAAACTTGAGTAGATTAACTAAACTATTTACTGCACTAACACATAACTAGTATTACGATCATGCTGCCATACACATTCAACACGTAAATTCATTTGACATGGACAAATAAGATTAATTCACACTATTTAACTATTCAAATTTAAGTAGATTAACTAAACCCTTTTCTGCACTAACACACAACTATGACATTTTAACTTTCCTATACATTACAATAGACATGCAAAATTCTCAGGACACTTAATTATTCACATAATATTAACACTAGCCAGCTTACTTTTAATATATTCTGTCAGATACTAAAGTCCTAGTATAAATTTTCCTTGGTCACTTCAACAGTTCCGTATTAGAATAATGATACCTATTACAGACAAATTTTAGTTAACATTAGATATATTTTACAGTACCTTTCTTTCTTGGGTTTTTCATATGGCCCTTTACCTTCTTCTGATTGAACTATCTTGATATAACCTCTCCGATAATCTGTTTCTCCTACGTTACTTTTGGAATTGAACTTTGCTTACGCGGTCTTAACCTCTCGTAACTTAGAACACACTTTGAATCATCTATATAACGGCTGTACAACTCGCGACGTGGATATCGATATCTTTACAGCTTTCCCTTTCTCGTGGTTGTCACTGAAGTTGAAACACAAAGAATATGTTTCCTTTTCTTTGACTCTATGGCATTCTTCGCTTCTTACATAGGAAATCCGGAATCGAAATCCCGCTCACTTTTGTTTCCATGTTGTGACGACGGAGATATAACCCCAATCTCCACTCAGGAAAAACCGCGTGAAACCTATGCCACAGAGCTCGTAGAGAACTCCTCGGGAACAGAACCAAAACAAAAACCAAAAATCCCCGTGGGGAGGTTTCCACCCCTTTTATACCTGCTCCCCTAACGGCACCTTTTTTAACTTCTTGATTTTACTTCACCGACCAATTAGGGTGGCGTTTTTTCTGCCAAACGTCCTTTGGTCGGCAAGCCAATCGATGTCTCAATCCGGGAATCGGCCCTAAGCGATTTTCTGTTGTTTTTCTTGTGCTAGCCTCTAACTTTCAAATTTTCTGTAGGAATTTACTTAATATTTTAATCTCTAGCCTCTCACATACCATCTTTTATGAATAATCCTTTTCTGTCTTATTTAGTTAAATTTTCTCTTTTAAATCATATCACAATATTAATATATTCTTTCTTTTGTTAGTTTAACAAACACCTTTATTTTTTATATATTTTATTGGATGCAAGAAGCTTTCTTTTTCTTTTAATTAATTCAACTATTATCTTTTATGCAGGGTTTTTAATTTATTTTATTTATTCTTCATGTTACACCATGATAGCTGAGAATTCTACATTCTTAAGATATCAGGTGTAACACTACCCAATGTTGATTACAAGGCAGCTCAAACTCGCAAACGTATCAGAAAGAAGGTACCCAATGATGGAGATGCTCCAGAAGTATATCTGAATGCCAGAGGCAAATTTCGTATCGCCACCTTTTACACAATTGTTGACAAACTTGAGACTGAGATGAGAAGAAGAGGAGAGATATACAAAGAAATATCAGAGAGATTTTCTTTTCTAAGTGATGTGCCACATAATGCTACTTCAATGACTTCATCATCTACTGAAATTGAAAGGTATTCTCAGTTGTCAAAAGCGAATTGATGCTTACCCAGAGGACTTGAACACTAATTTCTCAGCTGAGCTTCAGCAGTTTCACTCATATGTGCGCCATAAGTTCAGGGCAACAAAAAATGTAAAAACAAGATTCAGTCATGCTGAACTTTATAAAATAATTGTAGAAGACAATATTGAGTGTTCCTTTCCAAATGTAGACATTGCCTTTCCTATATTTTTAACATTGATGGTCACAAATTGCTCAGCTGAGCGTTCATTTTCTCAGTTGAAGTATATTAAAAATCCCATCAGAACAACTATGCAACAAGGCAGGTTGAATACTTTATCTCTACTAAGTATAGAAGCAGATGTGTTACGTAAGATTAATTTTGAGGATCTGATCAAAGATTTTGCAATTAAAAAAAGTAGGAGAAAACTTTTCAAATCTAAATAAAGTTGAAGTATACAAAAATAAACATTATTTTCCATCTTACTATAAGTTTTGTTTCATTTTGAAAAATAAAAATTTATTTTATGGTTTATTATTGTTTATATCGTGAATTACATATATATGGAGCACCAAAATCTTTTGAATGCTTAGGGCTTCTATGGGTCTTAGTCCATCCCTGCATCCCTCGTTTTTCGACTCCCTGGAGGCGTTATGTAATAATAATATTTAATATGTCTAGGATAGGCTGAACCATACAGACAATATTGCATATATGAAATGTTTCTTCGTTGAAGAACATGACCCATTTCAGGTATTTTGAGTATGATAGCATAATTTTTCGTTTGCTATAATCATCAAAAGTTATTTGTTGAACCATTTGAAGGTTATATGAATACAGATGGAGTCATGTACACAGACATTTTATGAGTTACATGTGAAATTTGCAGTTCATTACTTGAAAGATGATGGGATTTACCTGAGCTTCTTTAGAAGGCAGCACGTATGCAGTCAGCATCCTCAAAAGATATTCTACATCTTACTCTACTTAGTTTCAGAACGCTACCACTTTTCTCAAATTTCTTCATCCTTGAATCAGTCTTTCGTCCTGTGGTGCATTGCCAGATGATGTAGGGAATCGTCGTTGCACTAGAGTTGGTGACTTCAATTCAGTCATCCGCACACACACACACACATTTCACTTTCTCTTGTGAGGTTATCATAATTCAGTCTGAACCAGCTATGTAAAATTTAATACAGTATATGCATATAATCGAAAAAATATATAAAAATTGCAAATCCTCAAACTTTTATTTTCACTTAGTATTTTATTTGAAAGAGCTTGTGTAGCTGAGTGGTGTGGTGTTGGCACACCAGGGCGCTTGGCTGCACGAAGGAAGACTTGATTTCGATCTAGTCGAGTTGGCGACTAGAGGAAATTTTTCAATGCCTTTTTTCGACCGGTTCCCGAGTTAGCCGATCTCTGGCACGGGCAATCGGGTTTTTTGTCCCGCAAACTCAAGAAAATCGCCCGTAGAATCCACACTATTTCAGACATTAAAATATATTGTGTTAGGGTTAGGGACCACGAGATGATGGCATTTGTTGAGCCATTCTCTTCACTGCTTGCCGCTTAATTAGTGATAGCCTTGAGCCAGATATCTCTGATTGGCTACCAGTGGAGACTGAACTGCCCATTCAGTCTCCAAAAGTTAGATAGGGGGCTAAACGGCCTCGTCTACTCCCTTTATGGGAATAAAAAAGGCATTAGCGGATTTTTATTTTATTTCAAGATTTGTAATTAACACGTTCATTGCCAATCACGCGATATCGCGCGACGCGAGCTCTCACCAAACGGCCGATCACGCGTTATCGCGTGGACGTCGCTAACAAAATAAAAACAATTTGGCCACTACACGAAATTCCAATTTTCAGCTTGGCAATGAAAGTGTTAACAGTGGCTTCCTATTCATACTAAATATTCCTTTCATTACGAAATCGTCTAATACTCACCATTTTTTTCTCACAAAAGGGGGAAGACGAAGCTCTTCTAGCATGAGATGAATTCTAGACATCAGCAGACAGCTTGACTCCACCAAAGGCTAAGCCCATGGCTTATGGTGATTTTAAAAGAATCACGGGCGAGCACGGCAGACAACTGCTGCCATCTCTTGATCTTGAACCTTAACATTCGTTTGTTGCCTGATATAATTAGAATTCTACGGGCTGATTTTTTCTGAGTTGGGGAGTTAAAAAAGAAGTAAACGCCCTATGTAGAAGAGATCGATCAGCTTTGAAATGGGCTGGTAAAAAAAGGCTTAGAAAAAGTTCCTCTAGTAGGCAACTAGAATAGAACCCACAACAGTCTTTCTACTAGCAGTCTCGTATTATGGTGCCAATAGTGTTGCCACAAATTTACACAGGTACTATTATGCTAAAAAAATAACATTTTAACTGCTTTAACATGTTCATTGCCAATCACGCGATATCGCGCGATGCGAGTTCTCACCAAACGGCCGATTACGCGTTATCGCGTTGACGTCGCTAACTAAATAAAAAAATAAAAAAAATTTGGCCACCACACGAAATTCCAATTTTCAGCTTGGCAATGAAAGTGTTAATCGAGAGATTCCGACTTATTGGGAGTGTTCTGTCACAATGCAAAGGGCATTCGGGGAAACCACGAACAAATGAGAACCACGGGTGCATGCTGAAACGAGTGTTACCGTCTCCGAAACGAGTGACTGCCGAACAGAGGTAAAGTTTGGGACACAGAGGCGGTCACTACAGAGAATCCTGAAAGAATTTGGTGCCTTTTCGTACGTCATTCAGGTCAGTGTTTAACAGCAACGGATTACGCTGCTGCACGGCTGGAATACTGCTGTGCACGCGTGCTGGCCATTGTCTATGAGGATCCGTCCTTCTTCCATAATATCTAGTTCTCAAATGAAGAGCATTTCCATCTAAGCGGTCATGTAAACAGACGAACCTACGAGTTTCTTGGTTTCTCGGACCTGAATTTGTCCAAGAGAAACCTCTTCACAACGAGGAAGTCATTGCATGGTGGGCAGTTTCTAGCCATGGCATAATTGAACCCTACTTCAATAAAGAGGGCTGTGTGACCTTGAATAGCGAATGCTAAATCGAGAATGTGTTGTTCCGTTCACTCAGGGTTTGCATAGGATGTATCATGGAGAAAAAAAAAACATTCCATTTTGTGCACAAGTATTCCAATAGGACGGAGTAACTTGTCACATATCACACACTTCCCCGGGAGGCTCATTTCAAGGTCCACAGAATTCACGTGCTCTTCACGTTCTCCTGATCTCAACTCACTTGATGTCTTCGTTTGGGGTATGTTGAAGGAATGGGTATTCCACCATTACCCGCCTTCTGACCTTGATGAACTAAAGAAATAAAACGACACGATATGTCCAAATTTCCCAACCTTTGTCTCCAAGATGGTAGAGAACATTCGCATGCGCTACGAAACCTGTCTTGAAGGAGAAGGTGCCCATTTCGAGCAAGTAATCTACCGTCGTTAATGCTTTATTCGACCAAGATTCCACCGATAGTTGTGGATGTACATATCATCATTTGTAAACACGTATTTCGTTGTTAATAAATCCGTTTACTCCATGATATATATATCATTGTAGTTATTCAGTACTGGTTTTCTTTCTTTCTTTCTTTCTTTTTTTTTTTTTTTCTCTCTCTCACAAAACAAAACCAACAGCCAAGTCGTGTCTGTTGCTGAGACGATAGTCGAATATCATCGGATGAAAATACTTTCTGCAATTCTGTCAAGAATCTGTCTAGGATACAAAGCACCACTTTTTAGACAAAAATTATTTATTACTACAAATATGTTCGCCCATTCACCGTAGCGAGATTTTGCCAGCTGAAGAGTAGCTACAAACCGAGCAAAATAGAATATTTTTCATTTAATAAAAAATAACTTTCTAAATATATATATTTTTTGGACTGTAAGAAAACGCAGAAGAATATGCGTAACATAAAGAGCCATTCTAATGACAAAAATTGCTAATTTAACAAATTATATTCTCAAAAAAAATTAAAAATCAGTGTTCTTTTTATTATTACATCACACCTCCAGGGAGTCCAAAGACTCATCGAGTGAGGGCATCTACTCTACAACTCCTCGTCTCACTACTCCACCAACCTTCATCATCTACCACCAACGCCATCTATCGCCGACTACCACAAAATAGTGGTGTTACTTTCACAGTCCATCGCAAACATCCATGCCCAAGGCGGGATTCGAACCCGCAGCCTTTAGGCTGGAGAGCGGATGCGCTGACCACTCGGCCAACCAGGCAGTCTTATTATTTATTGGTTTCCCCTTCTTGGAATAGTTCTTACATATTGAAAACGTTATCAAAAGAATGATATAACATTATTAATCACTTTATGGAATTCTTGCTGACTTATTGGGAAATATCATTAATGATCGGGATAAGGAATCTTCGGCGAGTACATTTTTTTCGTGGAGAGCAGGATTTTGAATGATTTGTCGAGCTCTATATATACATACATCTCTTCTCAACCTACTGGTTGATGGGTAGCGATGCTACTTTACTTGTTTCCCGTTACCTTCCTTGCTCAGTATCTTCTGGTCTGTAGATGTGTTCAAGGGATCGGTTTGCTAATGAAGAACCCGAGTTCCCCAGTCGAAAAAACCCTTCCGTATGAGAAAGACTAAATCAACTTCAGTTGAAAAGCTCGGATAAAGGTTCTTCGAGTCCTAGACTAGGATTCGAACCCAGACAGGACTTTCCGACCAAAGGCTGAGCTACGGCTTTATAATATATGTAAACATACGCAGTGTCATAGAATTTGAGACACTACTTGCTTAACAAATGTAAAAGGCTGAACAAAACTACAAGTATTTCCAAGCGTCCGCACACACTTGACCGTGAGATCTTAATAAGTGATATCTGTAATTAATAATAATAATTTATTACTGAAGATATTTCGGCCTTATTCTAACAGGCCATGGTCAGTGTCAGGGCCGTACTTACGCTTTCCCGTGGGGGGAGGGCTGGGCCCGAGGCGCTAGAGTACTCTGTGGGCACCTCCTTCATGTTTCGGGTTCTTAAATTGGTCCTAATTTTTCGGGGCCCTCAGCTAGAGCCTCATGCACCTTTTGCATAAGTACGACCCTAGCCAGTGCTCTAATAATTCACAAGGTGAAGCATGAACACTGGCAGTGTTCGTGCTCCCCCCCCCGCTTGCGAACTATGCTAAAATATCTTCATTAATAAATTATTATTATTATTAATTCTTATGTCCTCGGTTTGTAATAATCTTTTATCCTCATAAGTGTTATTGTAAACTTTTTTAAAGCAGCTGTATTTAGCTCTAAGTCATTAATGAAACAAGTTGGAAAAAAAAAACTTACTTATTTTGTGTAATTTGAATGCTTCCATTATCTTGGACTACACTTATTACGTGAAAAGATACATATTTCTTCGCCATTTATCAGCACGTGGCAATACTGCAACCTACAATAAAAAATAACAAAAATGGAAGCATGGACGTTAATTCTTCTTAGTATAGAAATGACAATAACAAAATTAATCGCGATAGCAACATGCCATTACTATATCTTATTAAAGTTAATACGATGTTTTTATAATCATTTATATTGAGACTGTGATTAATTTCAATGTCTAAGCCTAAGGAAACGGATTTGATGGGAATAATGTACCTGCATGATAAATATAATCACGATAAGACACGTGATATGAAAGAATGCTCGGTATTATTTCACAATTTTATCTATTGATTGCAGCCAGAAATCATTCTGTTAAATTAGTGCTAAAGAGCTTTCGTTCTCAAAAAGTTGTCATTGTTGAGTATTATAACGAGACAATTAAGAACAAGAACTATATCTATTATGTTTATCGACTGTAGAAATTCTTCAGCGAATTTGTCTGTTTTGTAACGGTTTCCTGTTATTGAAACCTATTCGCATACCTAAGAGGCTGATTAACTCATCTTCAGTTAACATGTTCTCAGAAATGTTCATCGCGTCCAGGACCTTCGGAATTTGAACTCAGGTCGTTCCAACCAAAAGGTACTTATCGTGCTGACAGACTAGGGAAGTTGTTTTGGTTTTTAGTGGTAATTGGGAATATAATTCCTTGTCTCGTCATTCTTCCAACTTCGCTACCGAAATACTATGCTGACCTGTATCCTAGTCGGGGAAGGAGGGGGAAACACAACAACTTTATTTCCGTTTGAGATGGTTATTTTACTACTTTAGCAAATAAATAAAGAAATAAAAGTAAAATAAAAATCCTAGAAAAAGGTTTTCTTGTCATCGTCAAGATTCGATTTAAATATTGGAAGTTTCATTCATTTTTGGGGATGACTTTAGTTTATAATAATGCAGTGAACAGAATCGTTTTTCAGTTTTTTTTTTATTTAATTCACTTTTCAGTCAATATACTTACTATACCTAGCACGAATTGTCGCAAAGCTATATCTCTTGCCTACATCACAATGTACACGCAAATATACAAAAACGACGTGAATCACAAACAGCTATGAAGAAACCAAAATAGTTATGTTTGGTTAAGTATTTGCAAACCAAACCACATTATTACTGAGTCATCCTTAAATAATGTCGCATTCTACACTACCAACACCAGACTACCATCCCTCGTTTGTCCATCTTATGTTTGGGGGTGGGGGGGGTAAATATATAACATTTTGCCATCACCAATTCCAAATAAATTAATTTAGTTCTGTTATTATTCGTACTAAAATAGCTTGATGCTGTTAGTGTTCAACAAATTTTATGGATGTTGCTGATTATAAAAATTCAAAACTTTCTGACAAAATGTTCAGCTTTGTGATACCATGATTCGATGCTCACGTCCTCACTTGTAACACGGTGACACTTTTCTGAACTTCTTGAGTTCCCAAAAAAGAGTGGGCCATCATTTAATGATAACTAAATACATTACGTATTACAGAAATAAGAAAAAAGCAATAAATAAATAAGTATCCCGTCCGACGTATTTGAGCAGATAATTATTTTCATGCCAGGAAAGCGATCGGTCTATAGCAGGGGTCGACAAAGTGGTCGATATCAACCCTTGGGGGTCGATGTGGCTATCCAAGGGGTCGATAAATATCTAAGGGGTCAAAAGGGGATTTAAATTTTTAGTGTTCTTTATAAATTTCTTTAAGTATTTTCTTTAATTTCTTTAAATATTTCCTATCGAGAAGCAGTAATCAAGTAAAAGGGTAAAGAAATTATTATTTTTAAATTGAGAAATTGATTATTGATAATATTTATTCATTTATTTAACATGATAAGGATCGATGAGGGATCAAGGATTCCATGAAGGGGGTCAATGGTCTAAAAAGTTTGCCGGCCCTTAGTCTATAGCTACTGTATAAGTGGGAATTTATTTCGGAAATTAGTTCACATGTTCTCTTAGATGCAGGACTCCTACCAGAAAGTGAGTTCCCCCCCCCTCCTTCACAACAGATGAACCAACCTGACAGCACACGCAATTTACAGACACGACACTCATCTCATAGCTTTAGTTGCTAAGTGCTTAGACTACACCAAATTTTATATATAGTCATCCCTCGACTTACGTCCGTTCGAAGATACGTGCATGATCCCATAAGGGTATAATAACATTTTCGACTATACTTTCGAACAAGACGCAAGGGAGGGTAAAGTAAAAAGATTTTTATTTAGCAACAATGCAGTGGCAACAGCGGCAATCTCCCTCGGCAGCGGCACTTGGCTTCAACAGTGCCTCTTGATTTTGCGTTTGAAAAATAGGTTATTTGTGTATTTATCGGTAAATATTTCGCGGTATTGTGTGCAACATGGCCCCTACACGTTCAATCAAAAATCCTACTGAAGAATCACAGAAAAAGAGGCGAGCAATTGATCTTGAAACTAAGTTACAAGTTCAACGATAGTGACGAAGCACCGACAAGGACTATCGATGATTGGAAAAACTACTTCCATCATGCATAGAGGACCTGAACCAAAAGCGCACACCTCTTAGCACTATGATCATAACCGCTAAGGCACTAAGTCTCTTCAACATGTTGAAGGAGGAAAGCAGGACCCGATTACGACTACGAATTCAACGCTTCTTCCGGTTGGTTCACGAGATTCAAGCAGCGTTTTGCACTGCATAATGTGAAAATGTATGGTGAATCTGCAAGTTCCGATGAGAAGGCTGTCAAGGAGTTTGTGGAGAAATTGTATAAAATTATTATGGAGGAATATTATTTGCCATAGAAAATGTTTAATATGGATGAGACCACCTTGTTTCGGAAAAAATGCCCGAGCGGACATTCATCAACAAAAAGCTAAAACGTATGCCTGTTTCAAAGCTCTTAAAGACCGTGTTACATTTCTATTGGGGGGGGGGGGGGGGTGTGGCTGGATATAAACTGAAACCATTTGTGATATGGCACGATGAGAATCCACAAGCCTTCAAAAACATTAGGAAGCATATTCTTCCAGTTCATTATCGGAGCAATAAGAAGTCGTGGATGACTCAAAAATTGTTTGCGGATGCATGAATCAACTGTTATGTAAGTGAAATGGAAAGCTATTGTGTGAAAGAAAATGTAGAATTTAAATTTTTATTAATTCTGGATAATGCTCCAGGTCATCCGTCTTATATCGGTGATCTTCACTAAGTTCAAGGTCATGTTTCTCCCTCCAAACACTACTCCCTTGATCCAACCAATGGATTAGGGAGTTCTAGTGTTTAAGGTTTATTATCTACAAAGAACTTTTTCACAGGCCATTTCTGTTACTGAAAGAAACGACCAGACTCTCATGCAATTTTGGAAAGCATTTAATATTTATCATGCTATTAAAAATATTGCTGTGGCTTGGGACGAAGTGACCTCGCAATGTATGAGTAGCATATGGAAAAAGACATTAAAAAGGTTTGTGCACGATTTTGGAAGTTTTGAAATACTGAAGACCTTTGTAAATTGAGTGAAGAAATAGTGAGCCAAGCAAACAATCTGAATCTCGAAGTGAATGATGACGACATAGTTCAATTCATAGAAAGTGCCCCTGAAGAGTTGAGCAACGAAGAATTGGTCGAACTGGAGGAACGTGTTGCAGAAGAGGAAGAACGAGAAATGGAAGAGAGAAAAGTGGAACAAGAAGGGTAGTTAAACAATTCATAGTTAAGGGTCTTGCAGAAATGTTCTCTGCAGTTAGCGATGTACTCAAAATGGTTGAAGACATGGACCCCAATGTTGAACGCTACTTATTAGTAGAAAGGAAAGTACATGATGCGTTTGCTTGCTATAAACAAATTTATGATGAAAAGAAGAAGAGAAATAAGCAACGCGCATTGGACATTTTCATCAAGAAAACAAAGATTACACCAGAAGAGCCGCAGCCTGGTCCTTCACGTAGGGAAGGTAATGATTGTGGAGGAAGATTTGGGTGATTATTCTCCTGTTTTATAGTGGCAGAAATGCATAGTAAAATTTTATAATAAGGTTTAAAAATTAAAATGACAGTATACTTATTACTGTTGAGTCCCTAACCCCCAATAACTCTGTTGATTTAATGTATCGACTTATCCGAACCGACTTGCGTCCTGCCGGATGGAACGGAACCCCGACATAAGTAGAGGGATGACTGTATATATATATATATATATATATATATATATATATATTACACACAGCTCTATATATCTGTGTGTGTTATTTTATTGTGAATGCCACCATGAAAGGCTGTGACCCTCCAGTAGCACATCAGCTGTAGGTGGAGTGAATGCTTCAATTCGATAATTCTTTGGCTGCAAAGTCTTTTTTCCTTAGATCACGTCCCGAATACGTTTCTAAATGAAAAGAAATAACTTTTATAACTTCGGATATTGTAACTGAGCAATCATGCATCATTTCGTAGTTATTTTATGCTTAACGATTAAAATGTAGAGATTGTCATAATTGTCAGAAAAAAAACCATCTTAGGTTGTTAGTACTATCATTAGATGACACCTCCGTAGAGTCCTAAGACTCATCGTGGAAGGCTATTGTACACAATAATATACCATTCACAATATATAATCATTGGTATGCATTACACCAACCCTCTAGATGTCGTGTTGTTCTTCCAACAGCATTACGGAGGTGCTGTGCCTTTAAGCCATTATTTATGCCTTTAAATTTAGTTACGGCCATACATATTGGTAATGATAGTACAGTATGTAGGCTAATGATCAGAAAATTAATTAAATCGATTAATTCTTTTGAATTAATCCACCATCATAACCTATACTTCTTTAATCCGAATCTTGAACCTTTTAAGATTTTGCAAGAAACTGCTATTGTTGATTTTATAAACTTGATCAACTTGAATTCTAATCGAAAGATGAGTTTGCTGATCTCATACAGAACAGGATTTTTCGAATTTTTCCTCCTGAAAATTTAGGTTTTTCGTCCTGCAAAACAAGAAGATTCTAGAAGAACATATCCAGTTAGTGCTTCAGCAATAATTCTAAAAAACCGATTACTAACTTGA
This sequence comes from Typopeltis vanoorti, assembly GCF_054136105.1. Classification (NCBI taxonomy): domain Eukaryota; kingdom Metazoa; phylum Arthropoda; class Arachnida; order Uropygi; family Thelyphonidae; genus Typopeltis; species Typopeltis vanoorti. Next base: position 133,299,551 of record NC_143549.1, read on the forward strand.
ACTCCCCTCTAACAAATGGAATAAACGGGAGCGATATAAATAACTAACCATTCATATGTTGAATAATTTGGTCATTGCAAATGTTGCTGAGATCAGAATAAAGATTCGAACATACGGCTTGTGATCCTTGAAAACATCTGAGCAAAATTTCTATATCGGTTTATCAGCTCTACGTTAGTTGAGAATCAGATTTTCTTGTTGGATTGTTCCGAGATTCCCTTTAAACGCAGGAATAATAAAATGTTTTGTAGGCAATATTCACTCAGTTGAATAAAATATATTACTTCTTTTTCAGCTTATCTTACGATCTTACGGCATCACGAATACTAGCATTACACGTCACTACCACTCATCAGAAAAGCTAAGAAAAATCCCCTGTTTAAAAGATTGGTTGCTTGGAACTGCAGCCAAATCAGCTAAGGCTGTGAGAGTATATTGTCTGTAAATTGTGTCTTCTAGAAGGTTTGTCTGTAAGTCGCATAAAAAAAAAATAATTTTTTTACGCGAACTCATGCATTTTTCACTCATTGTTTATGATGTATTTCTTCTGGTTTAGATTCACCAGGCTGCGGGTTCGAATCCCGTCGTGGGCATGGGTATTTGTGATTGTCTGTGAAAATACTAATAGTGGTGTTCGGCCTTAGATGGCACTGGTAGATGAAGGTAGTTGCGGTGGGTGGGTGGAGACGGAGAGTTGTAGAGTAGGTGGCCTCCCTCAATGGACTCCCAGGAGGTGTTACGTAATAATGGTAATAATATACAGTATTGATGGTAGTAGTAATGTCGTAGTTGGAGAATTAAGTAGTAATTGAGAAAATGAGATATATTTAGCGAAGTAGAGTAGTGTGCCCTCCCACGATGAGTCCTTGGATTCCCTAGAGGTTTCACGTAATAATAATTATAATAAATACAGTATTTATGTCTGTAGAGACAAATACAGCAATACCTCGCATAACGCGATTTCAAACAAGGCGGGTTTCACTATAATGTGATTTGTAACTAGTAGAAAATGCATTACATTACTTTATTGTCATTTCGTAACGAAGCAATTTTATGAATTACATTTTACATTAATAGCTATTCACTGCATATGGATAGAAATATTTTACAAAGTTTAGCCTAAAGTTTCCGAGCGTTAGCAAAACATTCTTGAACTTTTTTTTCTTTTCTTTTTTTTTATTTGATTGAAATATCTTGCCACAGGTACAATATTGCATTAATTCACTAAATGTTGTTTGGAACACATTTCACTCTTTTCAGTTAGTACTTATTATTTTCGATACACGTTACACATTAACCTCGCTATCTGAGATATTACTGAACATTAAAATTTATAAAACAATCACACACACACAGTTTCATGGAAAATTCGTAGTATTTTTTCGGACATGTATTTATTATTTATTAATTTATTTTTATTTTATTTTGCACTAATCACAAATACGTCAAATTCCGACTTTCATTTCTATATTATTTTCGCAGTAGAATGAAAATTCTGCTTCCTAATCAAATCATCATCATCATCAACAACCATGGGTCCAATGCCCGTAGGTGTCTGTTGCCATCTTGATATGATTCTTCCATTGCATTCTATTTTGTGCAAGATGACTCAGTTTGTGTATAGAGTTTTTCTTCCTCTTTTGTTCTTTCCTTCAATCATTCCAAACAGCAACGTTTTTAATTTTCTCTCATCATTCATTTTACATATATGGCCAAATAGATGTAGTTTCCTTTTGATTATTTTCTGGATCAGGTTTTCTTTTGGTTGTATTCTTCTGTAGATTTCCTCATTGTTCACTTTCTCTATCCAACTTATTCTCAAGATCTTTCTATAGCACTTCCTTTCAAACTCTCTCAGGAGTACCCAGGCCTCGCATCTATAGAGCATGCTGCTGAAGATACAGGTTTCTACAATGCGCAGTTTAGTTTGCATCTTTATAGCTCGGCTCTTCCATATTTTGTCCATGGGTTTTAAAATAGTTGTTGCTCTGGCTATTCTAATTTTTATCTCTTTTGGGCGGTCCAAGTCATGCATCATGTGTCATCCAAGATATGTGAAGTGTTCCACATTTTCTAGTTGAAATCTGTCTATTGTAACTCTGTTCAGTAATACCTGTTGTCCGAATATCATTGTTTTAGTTTTTTCAAAGTTGACATTTAGTTCATATCTTTTTCCTTCTGTGTATAGTGTTTGCAATGTCTGTTCCAGCCTTGCTGCGTCTTCTTCAATCAGAACGATGTCATCTGTAAAGCAGAGGTAGTTTATTCTCATGCAATTTATTGAAATGCCTCCACCTTCTTTAATCTTATCTAGTGTTCTTCCCAGATGTGTGATGAAGATGATTGGTGATATTGGGTCCCCTTGTCTTGTGCCTTGACTTGTGGCAAACCAATCTCCAGTCTCATCTGCTATTCTGATGTTTGCTTGTGTTTGGCTGTTTATATCTTTCAGCAGGCGGATCAATTTATTGTCCACACCATAGGATTCCAAGACAGCCCATGTTATATTTTGGTCAATATTATCAAATGCGTTTTGGAAGTCCACGAAACAGCAATATATCTTTTTGTTCTTTCTTCGAGCTTTCTCTGCTATTAGTCTTAGTGCGAGTATTTGTTGCACTGTACTTCGATCTTGTCGAAATCCGGCTTGCTGATCCGGAAGATGTGCCTCCATGTGCTCCTTCAGGCGTTCTGTTAGTATTTTCATCAGCACTTTGCCAAGATGACTCATTCATGCAATAGTTCTGTAATTGGTGCATTCTAAAGCACTGCCTTTCTTATGAGGAACAACCAAGACCGATTTTACAACTATTATTTTACAAATAATAGTTGTAAAATCTCCGCGATGAGTCTTTTGACTCCTTGGAGACCTAAATAATAATAATAATAATAAATGGCAGATCAATCTTATCGTCCGGTGTGAGACCGTTACTTTGCTTTTTGGAGGCGT